>NC_133529.1:53222270-53878770 GCF_048544455.1 Silene latifolia | reverse complement strand
AGCAATATTTTTATATACATAACAACGGCCTGAACCGTTATAACTGTACGCGTCCCGAACAACGGTTTGGGTATAACCGTTTTACTTTATATTTCATTGTGTTTGATTTTACCGCCAAGAAATAAAGCATCATTTTCATATAGATAACAACGGCCTGAACCGTTATAACTATACACCTCCTCAACAACGGTTTAGGTATAACCGTTTTATTTAACAATTCATTTTGTTTGATACGATATTTCCCTAACCCTCCCGCTGCAACAGGAGAAAAAGTTTACAACAACAGTTTGATATATAACAGCAAGACAATAATTACACATGACGTATGATATCTTGATTGGATTGCTGATATTTTCACGACTGCCGGGAACGTTTTTTTTATTTGCTAGTCTCTTCATTAACACAAATACCTTCATTATGATCATCCCATGTATATATGTTTGGAATGTTAACATTTTCAACATCATTACCAAACTGCAATATAGCATTGTGATCAAGTCCTTCAAATTCGACGTCTTCATCATCTGGAATTCGGCGATGGCAAGATAGAACAACTGACCACTTCTTATCCATAGGATCGGTAACATAAAACACTTGTTTTGCTTGTGACGCTAATATAAAAGGATCGTTCTTGTTTCCAACCTTGTCAAAATTTACTAATGTGAATCCTAAATCATCCTTTCTAACACCATTGTCGTTGTCAAGCCACTTGCACCGAAATAGAGGTATCTCGAAATCCATGTAGTCTAAAACCAATATATCTTGAATAACTCTATAATATTGCATTGTACCCAAAATAAGATTTTTATCCTTTGAACTAGCAAAGTATATTGCCTTAGAATCTACGCAAACTCCACTGTTTTGTATTGTGCTCGCCTTATCTTGAATGCGGGTGTAGAAAGTGTACCCATTGGCCGCATACCCACTATAAAAAGTTGCACGAGCATCAGGACCGAAAGCGAGATGTCGTAGGCTAGTTGAGCAATCATCAATTAAGTTGTCATCATCGTAAATAGTATCCATAAACCAGTAACTAAATTGCTTGTAATGCTCATTATCATACCACCTTTCGTTCTTGTGAAGGTGTTTTCCCTTAAGGTAACTCCGGTGTTCCATACTGTAAGGCTGGACATGATCTTCGTTAAATAGAACGTATGTATATGTCGCATGTCAGATGACATATCCTTGGAAACACGACCCCTTACACCTTTTCCATTCATCCAGTCACAATGACGATTCGTAGGAGCTCCAATTAACTCATCCAAGGAGAGGTACGCGTAACAATACGAAAAAGCTTCATCGATAATTGATCGCTCAGAAATACCCCTCTGGACGATACCTATTAGATGTGTAATCCTTGTAAAATTTCATTAATCGTTCGAATGGGTACTGATATCTCAAATACACTGGCCCGAGATTAAAAACCTCTCGGACTAGGTGGACAGTCAAATGAACCATGATAGTGAAAACTAAGGGAGGAAAATACATTTCAAACTGACAAAGACTGGTGACGAGGATCTCCTGCAAAGTTTCCATTTCATCGGGATCAATGACTTTACTATTGATTGATTTGAAGAAATAGCAAAATCTAATTATAGCATGTCGAACATTTGGAGGTAGAATGGAACGAACGGCCACAGCTAGTAGTTGTTGCATCAATGTATGATAGTCATGTGACTTTAAACCAGTAAGTTTTAGGTCCTGCAACGAAACAAGGCTTCTAATATTAGATGAATAGCCCTCTGGCACCTTAATACCATGCAAGCATTCGTAAAACTCTTTTTTCTCCTTTTTTTGAAAGAGTATGAGCTGCAGGTGGCAAAAAAGTCTGATTTCCTTTTGTTTTAGCTGCCAGCTCGGGCCTAATACCCATCTCAACCATATCATCCCTAACTGCCTTGTTGTCTTTTGTCCTACCCGGAACATTCAGTAGAGTATTGATTATATTATCACAAACGTTCTTTTCAATGTGCATAAAATCTAGGCAATGTCTAACCGGGAGGTCATGTCAGTACGAAAGTTTGGTAAAAAATATGGTTTATTTTTTTATAACCACGAGTAGATAACTTAGGCCCCTTCTTCCCATACGTTATCTCAATATCTTTCAATTTCTCATACACTTCATGACCATTCAAAATCTGAGGACTCCCACGTTGCTCAGGACACCCATTAAACGCCTTGTGAAGCTTACGATAATAATGATCATGGCATAACCATCGACGATTTCCCCTGTACACATGCTTGCAAGAATGCTTCAAATATGCTGATTCAACATCCCCCCCACACAATGGGCAAGCCTCTTTCCCCTGTACAGTATGTCCAGAAAGATCGCCGTACGCCAGAAAGTCAGTTATTGTACACAATAACATAGCTCTCAGATTGAAACATTCGTTCTTATAACCATCAAACACTGGTATCCCTATTTCTGACAAAATCTTCAGATCATCTAGAAGTGGTTCCAAATACACATCTATGTCATTTCCAGGTTGTCGAGGGCCAGATATCAACAAAGGCAACATCAGATATTTCCATTTCATGCAAACCCATGGGGGCAAATTTTAGATGGCCAACACAACTGGCCAAGTACTATGTTGGGTACTCATGTTTCCATGAGGGTTCATTCCATCTGTGGAGAGCACTAGACACAAGTTCCTTGCTTCTTTGGCGAAGTAAGGATATTTAGCGTCAAACTCTTTCCACTGTTGACCATCCGCTGGGTGTCTTAACTTTCCATCTTCAATCCTTCCACTATTATGCCAAGTCAACATTCTTGCATCTTCTTCATTCAAATAAATCCTTATGAATCTTGGTATTATTGGAAAATACCACAACACCTTAGCTGAGATCCCTTCCTTAGTCTTATAATGCCACACAGAGCAGCGCGAACAATATGATAATTTCTCATAATCTTTACGGTACAATATGCAGTCATTGGGACAAGCATGTATTTTCTCATATTCCATGCCCAAATCTCTAATAATTTCTTTAGCCTCATATGTCCGACTCGGAAGAACATTACCGCCAGGAAGCATGTCACATAGCAAAGCTAGAAGATCCGTAAAACTCTTATCACTCCACCCTTTGCCCCATTCAAGTTATATAACTTTACCATCGCGGACAATTTGGTATACTTCTTAAAATCAGCAAATAAAGGCATTTCAGATTGACTCAACTTCTCAATTAAATCATCAGCATTTATTTCTCCGCCACCGGTAGCTTCAAAATCATCGAATCTATCATCTTCAGCAAACTTCTCACCTAAAACAACTTCAGGTGTAGGTGAACGATTGTTTACACACACATCATATGCCCCATCCCCTATATCTAAATAAGCAACTTCAGATGTATGATTATTTACCTCTACATCAGATTCCCCATCCTCATCCTCTAATTCTCCATGAAAAATCGAACGCCTATAATCTCTATTGAAACTATTCTTTTCTAAGTGTATTTTGACATCTGGGATAGGCAAAACCCTAATATTACCATATCTATTACAAGGGCAGGGGATTGATGAGTGGAGATAAAACTTTTCACTAACGAAATTGCAAAATTCAGCAATTCCATCATTATAAATGGGATCACCAATTTCACCATCAATCATCCAAGTACGACCCATATATAAGCCAGTAGCTATGAAAATGAGATTACCTTTTTTAAGTTATAAAAATTAATTATGGCGACGACGGCAAAGATGAATTGTTCACCATCAGTCATTCTGTTATTAATACCTTTGAAATTTCATTTATTTTTAGAGTTGCCTAATCTAAGACGGTTCTTATAAGTACCGTTGTAATTGTGCAAGGATGCATGAGGTGAATAATGGTCAAACAACCAATAAATAGGGCATGCATTGGTAAACTAAAATCACAAACTTTTCAGTTTTGACAGTGGATTTGTTTTTACAACGACTTTAAGAAACACCGTTGTTAATTGGTGTAATATGACAACGGCTTTAAAATAACCGTTGTTGATATATGTAATATGATAATGGCTTAACAAAGAGCCGTTATCATTTTATCTTATTATTATTATAACGGTTCCAATTCTTATTATCTTATTATGCTGTTTCCATTCTTTATTATTATTATAAGTAGAAAGTTAGTCATTATAATATTTTATTTGGTGGATTGCATTTGAGTGTAAGGACTTAATTAAAACGTAGTAACAAATAACATAAATAATTAAACTTTAATTCATATAACCACCATAATCAAAATACAACTCATAATGTCAGATAATAATTAAAGACTTAATTAGAATCTGGTGAAGAATTAGGATAGTCTTCATGCCCAATTTCGACTAGATCAAGTTGTAGATCGACTCTTCATCATCAGTGGGCAGCGCAGGTGGAATGGCCTCTTTCTCCCATGACATAGGCATGGTGGCAGGAATGTGATGCCTCCTGTAATGTGTCAGCAGACGTTGATCAACATGGGTTGCAATCCATAGATAAGGGCCCTTTTGTTTAGCATCCGAATAGAAGTCCTCTTTCCCCGTAAATCTAGCCCCCAATGTTCTTGCCTAACGAAAACTATCATGGCAGTTGGCTTCTTCAAACTCGATAAAAGCGAAGCCTACAAAACCTTGCTTGTTTGTAGACACATGGTACACTTTTTTAACCGCAATGAAACCGGAGTCATGAAGCATTTGCTTCACCACCTAAAATTAGGGTATAAACTTTTTCCATTCCCATCATAACGAACCGAGAGATTATGGAGAATGCAAGTAAACGGCTGTGCGTAACGATTACGTGATTGTAGCTTCGATACACCAGCCATATTTTTTTTAGAGAGAAATTAAAGAGTAAATTTTTGATAATTTAGATTTTGACCTAAAACCTTATGAAGACATATTTATAGAATTATTTTGGTCAAATTGAATATTATTGGTCAAATTGAATATTTATTAAAGTTCCGATAAAGTTTTGCATGCAGTGGCAAAACTGAGAAATCTAATCAAATAGTGACAACGCTTGAATTGAAAAACTGTTCTTTCATAATTAAAAATGATAACGATTACAAGAAACCCGTATCTATAAGATAACAACGGGTACCACAAACCGTTGCTGGTTCTAGCTTAGTAACGGTTTTCGAAATGCCGTTTTCTTAAACTGGTAACAGTTGTCTAACAACCGTTGATAAGAGCGATTTTATAACGAGCTTTTGGAAACCGTTAAAACGTTTTTGATAACGGTTTGTTAAGTAGCCCTTGTCACATTATAATAACAACGGTTTTCATGGGAAACCGTTATTCTCATTATCGCGGTCTAGGTTTCTGCCAATATTTGGAAAACGGTAATCTAAGTGTCGTTATTAAATGCATTAAACCGTTGTGATACGCTCCTTATTGATTGCCAGATTTGGCGTAGTGTTTGTAATGCACCCACAACAATTAACAAAGGAAAAGAAGGAAGAGTAACATGGGAAAAGGAATCCCCATGAGCAGACCTGAGCTCGTGGGAGCTGAAGAGGATCCGGGCGTCCACAACACCAATCCGAGCGTCCTGACCTTAGGACGTGGGAGCTGGGAAGGTTTAAATTGAAGAAAATGTCCTGTAAGGAAATCTGCGCACATCATCCTCAGGACGCTCGTCCTCATTCTTAGGACACTCGTCTTGGCATCAGTACGCGCGTCCTGGCGTGCTTCAAGTCTATAAATTTACGCTGTAAGGAAATCTGCACGTCCCCGGGAGAATCCGAGCGTCCCTAGAAGAAATCCGCTCGAGCTCAGAAGAATCCGCGCGTCCTGGCACGGGTTTGCAATTTCAGGAAATCCTGTAAGAGGATCCGCGCATCCCGAGTCTGATCCGAGCGTCCCCAGCTGGTATTAAAACAAAAGCACAGGACAACACCTTTCCTTCCCAATTCATTTATATCCTTCAAAAACACAAACACACATCTTCTCTCCCACTTAAACCCTCAATCAACCCATTCAAAAACACCAATTTCTCAACAAAATTCACCACCATCCAAACAAAACTTGCTCAAAACAAGATTAAAACACTCCTTTATCAACAAAAGACCATCTAAACACCAATTTCCTCACAAATTAAATCAATTTTCTAGGGTTTGGGCAAAAATTCGAAAATCCTAAATTGATTGAGGAATTGTTTGAAGTTTGAGGAAACAAGAAACATTCAAGCAAAATCTTGGTTTTTTGATACAAATTTGAGAAGGAGAATACAATGGCAAGGACCAAAGGCGGAAACAAGGCACCCAAAACTCCAAATTTATCAAAGATACAACAAGCTCTTCTGGCATCTAAGGCTTTGGTAGTGATTCAACCAAGGGTGGAAATCCAAGAAACCACAACTCCTATTGAGGTAGCTACCACACCTACTCCGGTTATACAACAATTGTCAAATTTTCCGGAGGTAACTTTCTTAACCGATGCTCATAGGAATGCATTTTTATCCCTTGTTAAAAAGACTATTGTGGCTACCAAGTTTATTTGTCAAGATGCCTTAGAAAAATTGGGCGTGCTTGAGTGAACTAGAGCATTTTTCGAGTCCATGAGGTTGTTAACCCTCTTTGAAATGGAAGAATTGACTTACCCTTCATTAACCATGGAGTTCATAAGCTCTTTGAAGGTGTATAAGATAGAGACTCGACATTATGTGGAATTCTGTCTTGAGAACAAGAGTAGAAGAATGGCTTTGAGTGAGTTTGGTAAAGTATTTGGTCTTTTACAATATCATGAATTTGAGAAGAAGCCTTTGAAATATGATGCCGCACCCCTTTGGAAAGCGATTACCGGGCGAAAATTTGATTCTTTCCGGGAATGTCATGCTTTATATGTTCACCATCCGGGCATAAGAGTATGGCATAAGTTTGTGGGCATTACCTTGATTGCTAGAAAAGGCACCAATCACTTTATCGAGCTTGATTTTGTCTACCTTGAGTCCACCATGAATATCAATGGAAAGTTCACGAAAAAGTACAACATTCTTCAACTATTACTTGATCGGTGGCTTGAGATTGATAATGGGAAAGATGGAGCGGCGTTCATTGTAAACGGAGGCTTAGTGATGTGACCATAATTAGCGAACATTTAGTCCCCTAATTGAGCCTATTTTGCATACTATTATAGCATTTTATGGCCATTTTATCCGTCAAAACCTTCCTATTTGCTTTTCTATCGCATTTCATATGTTTTGTAGAAAAGGAGATAATAAGGCGGAAATTCCCGTCTTTCGTGCATATTTGGAAGCTTACTGATGATATTAGATGGACTAGTATGAAGAGCAGGCAAGAATGATGACCAATGACGTAAGAATAAAGATTATATAGAAGGGTCATAAGGTTTAAAGCAAGGAGGAAAAGCAAGGAAGCCATTCATGAAGAAAATTGCTCGGAACGCAAACCAAGGGTTGCTCCTTTGGCACTGAAAATATGCTAGATGGAACGGCGTCGAAAAAATAAGCGATCTAGGCTTTTGAATCACTCCAATAGGAGTCCGGATGAGAAAATGACGTCCGTTTTACAATCCGAGCTCAAACAAAAAAGCTGTACAGCAATCCGCGCGTCTTACGCTGAAGACGCTCGTCCCCTGCTACAATCCGCTCGGATTGCTCCCAATCCGCTCGGATTCCCTTGGTACAATCCGAGCGTCCCTCCTTGGAATCCGCTCGGATTCCCCCTCAACAATCCGAGCGTCCCTCTCCTGAATCCGCTCGGATTGCACCGCCCAAATCCGGCCGTCCCGACTCTAATCCGCCCGGATTCCTTTACAGCATAATTTCGTCCTTCAAGCTTCAATGAAAGACTCCCTTCCTTCGAAAAATACCGGAGTCTCCCTGCTCAAATCTCAAAAGTGTAATTACTAGTTTAGCCCTTAGTTAACCCTAATGCATCCACCTAATTTCCACTATAAATACCCCATCTTTGTAATTAATCAAGCATGTTGTGTTTAGCTAGAAAAATCCTTCTTTAGATTAGATTAGGAGTAGATTAGAATAGATTACTCTTTAATCTTTCCACAAATTACACATTAATCTCTCTTTAATTATTGTTCAAGTTTATTATTCAAGTTTATTATTGGGTAATTGAAGATTATTGGGTTATTATTGGGAGATTGACAACCTTCCATCAATCATCAAGTTTCTTCTTTTATTCTTGCTTTATTATTTGGAATCATCTCAAGTTGGTATAATCCCTTTACTCTTTAATCTTTATTGTTCATTTCTTCATTCTATTATCATGTTTATACTTGTTGTGATGTTTGACACCATTAATGACATGTTTCCCATGATAATGAGTGAGTAGTCTCTTAGCTAGGATTAGTGGGTAATTAGGGGAAACCAACATGGGATTGATTCATGCTTAATCTAATATGTTCACATGATTAAATTGCTTGCTTGTTGTGATGTCAACTTTATGCACATGTTATGTTTGATGAAATGCTAAGCC
Source organism: Silene latifolia (assembly GCF_048544455.1). Classification (NCBI taxonomy): domain Eukaryota; kingdom Viridiplantae; phylum Streptophyta; class Magnoliopsida; order Caryophyllales; family Caryophyllaceae; genus Silene; species Silene latifolia. Next base: position 53,870,359 of record NC_133529.1, on the reverse strand, counting down.
TATGAATCCTTGCATTTACAACCATCTCTTATCTACTCAACTTGACTTGTAAGATATAAACCAACTCGAGTCTTGTTAGGCCATGCATAGAAGTTGATTAGGAGGAAAGTAAGTCGACTTGTAGATAGTTGTACAATCTAATCGATTCGGCTCCGGGACCCAACTCTTCCTAAGAACCGTAAGATATAACCCAACTCGGTTCCTCCACAACATTAATTGCTTGCAACCTTGTAAACATGTTTGTATGATCAAAACCATGAATCCCCTATGAACCCATGACATCCTAGCACTTTTAATCAATTGTTTACATTTCTTAGTTCATTGTTTGCTCTACTTTGTTACTTTCTTTAGTTTAGACACAACTACAAACCCAACCAAATTGTGACACTAGCATAAATTGAGATAGATAGACTTAGAACCCAAAGCACACCGTCCCATGGATCGACCTCGACTTACCGCTAACTAGTTGTATGTTGAGTATTATAAATGTGTTTGATTGGATGAGTGACGACATCGCTCCATCAAAATGGCGCCGTTGCCGGGGACGGTGCTATATGATTAAGTTCTTACTTGTTTGTCTATTTTAATTGTGCTTTCACCTTGAGGAACTTGTTCCTCAAGGATCGTTTTTACCGTTTTCTTGTAGTTTCCATGTTTGTAGTTGTATCTCTATCTTGACCAATGATGATGACCCAAGACTTGACATATGGAGTATGTGGTAGATCTTTTGAGTATAATTATGGGTATGGGGAGTTTGAGGAGCAAGTCAACACAAACCTACCTTATTATTTGTACAACGAAAATCCTAACCACTACCCCAACTTTTCCCACCAAAATCACCACACCCAATATCAACAACAACCACCCACCCAATACCCATTTCACAATGACTTTCAATTGCCACAATACAACCACTTTCACACTTACCCACAACAAAATGATGAACCCATTCAAAATGTGATTCTCCAAATGATGGGAGATCAACAAAACCTCTTCAAACAAATGCTAGAGGAAAGCCAAAATAGGGACAATGTTCTTCAAGGCATTGTTACCCAAGTTGAGGAGTTGGAGATTCAAATTGCCCAAACAAAGGCAACCCAACCAACCACTCCCCACCAATCCTTGAGCATTGACCATGAATGTGAATTTGAGGTAATGACCTTTGATGAAGAAGATGTGAAGTGGGAAGAGCTAACCTCCTTGAGCTCTTGTGAGTATGAAAGTGTGGTATTTGATGATGAAGACATGAGGTTGAGTAAGCCAAATACTCTTAGCCTTTGTGAGTATGAGGGTGTGACATTTGATGTGAACATTGAGGTGTTGGAGGAAGAACTAATGAAGAAGAATGAAGCCCCCATTTATGATTCTTATGGAGATAGCGATGATGACGTACCTATGGATGAAGCTTATGAGGGATATGTGTCTTGCAATGAAGAAGAGGAATGGAGTTGTGAGATTGCCTAACTTGAGGAGCCCATCCTTGAGAAGTTTGAGGTATGCTTCCATGAAGAAGATGAATTCCTTTTCCCCATTTCTCATGAAGACTACTTGGCCCCTACCATGGAGCCAATGATTGTTGGAGAGGATATGGTGGACCTTCTTCAAAAGGTCAAGGCATCATACAAAAGCTACTTGGTGGCAAAGCTCAAAGAGAAACTTGCACGTGAAGCTACTTGTGGGAATTTGGCATCCACAATGTCAACATCTAAGGAACTTGATCATCAAAGCCATGACAATTCTCCTTCCACCTTGGAAGGATTGAAAAATCAAAATGCTATCACCGTCACCGAAATTGAAGGAGAAGGTGGTGAGTCGAAGTCTCCAAACGAAAATGATCCATACTTCATTCCTAATGTTGACAAGAATCATGGGGTTACTTATTGGAAGTGTTTCAAAGGCTCAAATGCCAAGGGCAAGGTGAAGAAGAGAATAAGTGACAAGCTCCCTTGGCCAAGCTTCATCTTGAATTGGAACAAACCGTATTTATGCTTATTTGAGGATTGTGCCCAAGCATTTGACCGGTTATTGAGAGCATTGAGCAACATGGACAAGATCTATAACCATGGCAACAAGTAATGAGTTTGGTGGAGTCCTCCCTCAAACCACCATTTGTAAGATATTCTTTCCTTTAACTTTGCATTACATTTACAATTGCATACATGTACATTAAGCTTGCATTTGTATTATATCTCATATTGCATTTACATTAGTTAGTTCATATAGTATAGTTGCATTGTAATATATCTCACATGATTCATGTAGATAGTTTCATATAGACTAGAATTCATGCATAGTTGCTAATGGCCAAACCTATTCATTTCTACACTAGAAATAGTGTTTAAATCGGTTTGGGGAGGTTTGATCATAAGTGACTTAAGCATTTATCATGCATCATATAGTATAGTTTAGATTGCATTCATTTGTGATATATGTCATATAGAATTGCATTTAGTTAGAGCATTCATTCATTCACACCATATCATTGCATTTATACTTTATTTCAAAAAAAAAAATCAAAATTCCAAAAACATGTATTTCCTTTTATTCCTACTCCTACATGTACATTGAGGACAATGTCCAAAATAAAGTGGGGGATGGGAATTTATATTCCAAAAATGCATAAAAATTGAAAAATTTCGAAAAAAATCACAAAAATATGTCTTTTAATTTCATAAAAACAAAAACCATAAAAATTTGAAAATTTGAAAAATCCAAAAACATGTTCATTTCCTTTGTAGTGTAGACTTGTATATATTGTTTTGTATATATTGTGTTTGTTCATCCTTTTTCACATTGATTGACTACGCCACATCCGAGACATGAGGATATTGAAGACCGCATGGTATGATCTTTCCAATCTCCTTTTTCCTCTTTATGTTAATGACTATGTGGCTTTATTTTGATTGATGCGGTATAACAATGTGAACTTAGGACTTGCATTTAGTTTATATGGCATATTAGTTGGTAGAATCATTTGCATTAGGATGTATATATGCTAGTTGCATCATGCCATGTAGTTTGCATGGTTAGAAAAATTTTGCGAAACCGTCTACTTCGGAAGCTTGACAAGTGTATATAGGCCCTAGTAGATGCTTTTTCTTCTTAAGACTTTGCTTGTTAGAATACTTGTAAAACACCCTAGGATGTGTCATGCTAGTATCCTTTGACCCATGGATTAAGGCCTAGTCAAGAGTACCTTGTGGTGTGATAACTCCTTGGCTACCGTTTATTCCAAGGTGACCCTTGAAACCATGCAACCATCATTCATCCATGTTCTACCATATATTTTTGTCATCAAAGGGAATGGGCACAAAAAGAAATCAATTTGAGTTCAATGAAATGAAAAGTGAAAGAAAGTTTGCAAAAAAAAAAATGCATCAAATGAAAAGAGGAGCAAAAATAGAACTCCTAAAGCTTCAAATATAAGGCACCCTCGTTACTAATTGGGGTGACTTTGAAAATGTTCAAAAGAAAATGCAAAAAGTTGAAAGTTGTCAAGTGTTGAAAAGCCAAAAATCAAAAAGAAATGGCAAAAAGAAAGTGTTCTCAAATGTTATATGCCACAAGAAATTGGGGGGAAAAACAACAATGAAAGCAAACTCCCAAAATGAAACTCAAATACCTATCGATCCCTTTATCCATCGTATCCATTTTTGTGCATGGTAGAGAGGGGACGACCCTTCTTCTTGTCTAGGCAAGAGGGGGAATTCCGCGATCCTCCAGTGTTTCTAACGCCATAGGGAGTCTACTCTTGACAAAAGCATTTAACGATTGAGGACAAAGGTACCCTAGCTTGACACAACTTGGAGGTGATTTATTGGTATCCTTCTAGGCTTAGTAGTTTGAAAAAATTGCATCTATGAAGGAGTGTGTACCCTTGAATTGCTTCCCTTGTAGATAATTTCCGCCACTTAGATGAGAAAAGTGGCTATTCTTTTGTAGATGCATCCATTACTTGATTTTGTGTGCTTAATGATTGGATGTGTCGCCATTTTGGCAAGCCCCACCTTGCCTTGCAAGAAGGCATCCTACCTCATGGTTGTCTTGTTGTGAGTTGAAGGGGCGGAGTGAGACCCGCTAATTGTCTCATATCGGCTATATTATTAGGTTAGTTTAAATAAAGGTCTAGTTTTAGTCACCTCTTTACTCGGGACGAGTAAAGGTTCGGTTTGGAGATATTTGATGTGACCATAATTAGCGAACATTTAGTCCCCTAATTGAGCCTATTTTGCATACTATTATAGCATTTTATGGCCATTTTATCCGTCAAAACCTTCCTATTTGCTTTTCTATCGCATTTCATATGTTTTGTAGAAAAGGAGATAATAAGGCGGAAATTCCCGTCTTTCGTGCATATTTGGAAGCTTACTGATGATATTAGATGGACTAGTATGAAGAGCAGGCAAGAATGATGACCAATGACGTAAGAATAAAGATTATATAGAAGGGTCATAAGGTTTAAAGCAAGGAGGAAAAGCAAGGAAGCCATTCATGAAGAAAATTGCTCGGAACGCAAACCAAGGGTTGCTCCTTTGGCTCTGAAAATATGCTAGATGGAACGGCGTCGAAAAAATAAGCGATCTAGGCTTTTGAATCACTCCAATAGGAGTCCGGATGAGAAAATGACGTCCGTTTTACAATCCGAGCTCAAACAAAAAAGCTGTACAGCATTCCGCGCGTCTTACGCTGAAGACGCTCGTCCCCTGCTACAATCCGCTCGGATTCCCTTGGTACAATCCGAGCGTCCCTCCTTGGAATCCGCTCGGATTCCCCCTCAACAATCCGAGCGTCCCTCTCCTGAATCCGCTCGGATTGCACCGCCCAAATCCGGCCGTCCCGACTCTAATCCGCCCCGGATTCCTTTACGAAGATAATTTCGTCCTTCAAGCTTCAATGAAAGACTCCTTCCTTCGAAAAATACCGGAGTCTCCCTGCTCAAATCTCAAAAGTGTAATTACTAGTTTAGCCCTTAGTTAACCCTAATGCATCCACCTAATTTCCACTATAAATACCCCATCTTTGTAATTAATCAAGCATGTTGTGTTTAGCTAGAAAAATCCTTCTTTAGATTAGATTAGGAGTAGATTAGAATAGATTACTCTTTAATCTTTCCACAAATTACACATTAATCTCTCTTTAATTATTGTTCAAGTTTATTATTCAAGTTTATTATTGGGTAATTGAAGATTATTGGGTTATTATTGGGAGATTGACAACCTTCCATCAATCATCAAGTTTCTTCTTTTATTCTTGCTTTATTATTTGGAATCATCTCAAGTTGGTATAATCCCTTTACTCTTTAATCTTTATTGTTCATTTCTTCATTCTATTATCATGTTTATACTTGTTGTGATGTTTGACACCATTAATGACATGTTTCCCATGATAATGAGTGAGTAGTCTCTTAGCTAGGATTAGTGGGTAATTAGGGGAAACCAACATGGGATTGATTCATGCTTAATCTAATATGTTCACATGATTAAATTGCTTGCTTGTTGTGATGTCAACTTTATGCACATGTTATGTTTGATGAAATGCTAAGCCTATGAATCCTTGCATTTACAACCATCTCTTATCTACTCAACTTGACTTGTAAGATATAAACCAACTCGAGTCTTGTTAGGCCATGAATAGAAGTTGATTAGGAGGAAAGTAAGTCGACTTGTAGGTGTTGTACAATCTAATCGATTCGGCTCCGGGACCCAACTCTTCCTAAGAACCGTAAGATATAACCCAACTCGGTTCCTCCACAACATTAATTGCTTGCAACCTTGTAAACATGTTTGTATGATCAAAACCATGAATCCCCTATGAACCCATGACATCCTAGCACTTTTAATCAATTGTTTACATTTCTTAGTTCATTGTTTGCTCTACTTTGTTACTTTCATTAGTTTAGACACAACTACAAACCCAACCAAATTGTGACACTAGCATAAATTGAGATAGATAGACTTAGAACCCAAAGCACACCGTCCCATGGATCGACCTCGACTTACCGCTAACTAGTTGTATGTTGAGTATTATAAATTGTGTTTGATTGAGAGCCACGACGACACTCTCATCACTTAGTAACATGGTTAGATAAGCACTTTAACCCGAATTTCAACAAAGATAACACCTACAAACCGGTTAAAGGGAGCAACCTCCTTGATATGAGCACTATGATCAACAAATTCCATTGGGTCAAGAATGACAATCTTGACCAGTGGCTCATCAAAGAATCTAACTCCTTTGTCTTGCCTAGCAAGATTAGCCGTATCTCCGCCTGTAGACCAAACTACCTATTGCCCATCTCCGAGGAAGCCGAAGTGATAATTAAGCAACATAGGGAACCAAATGCAAAGCCCTCCTCCTCCTCCATTGTGACTCCACCATATCCATTTGCCTACCAAGAATTCAAACTAAGTGGCTCTAATGTCATGGTAGGCAACGACTATTTGACCCAACTAATGCAACAAATGAATCAAGAAGCTCATGAAGATCGGGTGAATGCTTACCGTGCGCAATATCCACCCCTACTACATCTAGATAGGCAAGGACTCCTTGATCCTTCATGTCCTTTGCCTAGTTGGGCGAATAAGGAGGTATTCTTCCCAAGTGCTTCTAAAGATGCCGAAATGGATAGTCAGGTGGCTAGTGGAAAAGAGATTGTTGTTGTTGAAGACGGAGAAGGTAGTGATTAATGCCAAGAAGAAGAATAAGAAGAGCAAGGTTCAAATGATTATGATGAGAGTGGTGAAGCCTCTGGGTCAATGGAGGTGGATGATGAAGAAGATAATGAAGAAATTGATGATGGAAGTGATGATGATGTCGCCATGAGCGATAATTGATGATTGACAAGCTATTTGGAGGATGCCACATATGCGGGGTTGATTACTTGAATTCAACCTATTCCATTGTGAGTTTCCTACACCTCCTTTAGCTTTGTTTATATCTCTTGTTTTAAAATTTTAATCTTGATCATTTGTTTTTAGTCCTAGCAACACTTAAAGGACTCCCACCTCGGTTCCATTGAGGTGTCTCATATTTTGTTCCCACTTTGAAAATCCAAAATGACAATTAGCTTCATACATTGCATCCTTGCCTTGTGCATGAACTTCCCTATTTTGACACTAGAAATAGTGTCTTGATCGGTTTGGGGAAGTTCAAACACAAGGAATGAGAGTTAATCCAAATTAGCTCTCCGATCAATAGAAAGCATGCATCATATAGTGTAGTTTAGATTGCATTCATTTGTTATATATGTCATATAGTTTGCATATTAGTGTAGAAATTATGCATTTTCATTTAGTTTCCATTGCATAATTTCCTATCGTTTTGGCCATTGAGGACAATGCCCATACTAGTGTGGGGATGGGAAATTCTAACTTAACTTTTAAAATAAAAAATGATAAAAATTGAAAAATTTCGAAAAACACAAAAATATGTTCTTTTATTTCATAAAAACAAAAACCATAAATATTTGAAAATTTGAAAAACCAAAAACATGTTCATTCATTTATAGTGTAAAATTGTATATTGTGTATATATTTGTGTTTGTTTGTCCTCCTATCACATCGACCGACTACGCCACATCCGAGGCATGAGGAATATGAAGACCGCATGGTATGATCTTTCCAATCTCCTTTTTCCTCTCTATGTTAATGACTATGTGGCTTTATTTTGGTTGATGTGGTACAAACCAATGTGATTTTAGGAGTTGCATTTAGTTTATATGGCATACTAGTTGATAGAGGCATATGCATTAGAGTTGTATATATGTTAGTTGCATCATGCCATGTAGTTGCATTTTAGGAAAATTTTTGTAAAAAAGTCTATTTGGGAAACTTGACAAGTGTATATAAGGCCCTTATAGATACTTTTTCTTCTTGAGACTTTGTTCATTAGAATACCTCTAAAACACCCTAGGATGTGTCATGCTAGTATCGTTTGACCCATAGACTAAGGCCTAGTCAAGAGTACCTTGTGGTGTCATAACTCCTTGGCTACCGTTTATTCCAAGGTGACCTTTGAAGTCATGCAACCATCTTCCACTTCTATCACATTTTGTCAACAAAAAGGGAATGGGCACAAAAATTATCAATTTGAGTTCAAGTACCAAAATGGAAAACAAAAAGTTTGCACAAATTGCATCAAAGAAAAGAGGAGTACAAAAAACAAGAACTCCTATGCTTCAAATATAAGCACACTCGTTACAAATTAGGGTGACTTTAAAAATGTTTAAAAATGCAAAAGTTGAAAATTGTCAAGCATCAAATCGCCAAACATCAAAGAAATGGCAAAAGAAATTGTTCTCAAAAAAATGTCAAATGCCACAAGAAATTGGGGGGAATAACAAAATCAAATGCAAACTCCCATTATGAAACTCAAAATACATTGATCCCTTTTTTCCATTGAACCCACTTTTGTGCATGGTGGAGAGGGGACGACCCTTCTTCTTGTCTAGGCAAGAAGGGGAATTCCGCGATCCTACAGTGTTTCTAACACCATAAGGAGTCTACTCTAGACGAAAGCATTTAGCGATTGAGGACGAAAGTACCCTAGCTTGACATAACTTGGAGGTGATTTGTTGGTATCCTCATAGGCTTAGTAACTTGAAGAAACCATATCTATAATGGAGTGTGTACCCTTAGATTGCTTTCCTTCTAGATAATTTCCGCCACTTAGATGAGGAAAGTGGCTATTCATTTTTGTAGATGCATCCATTACTTGTTTTGTGTGCTTAATGCTTGGATGTATAGCCATTTTGGCAAGTCCCACCTTGCCTTCCAAGAAGGAACCCTACCTCATGGTTGCCTTGTTGTGAGTTGAAGGGGCGGAGTGAGACCCGCTAATTGTCTCATATCGGCTATATTAGTAGGCTAGTTTAAATAAAGGTCATAGTTTTAGTCACCTCTTTACTCGGGACGAGCAAAGGTTTGGTTTGGGGATGTTTGATGTGACTCATATTTGAGCACATTTAGTACCCGAATTAGCCTCGCTCCCATGCTTTCTAGCATATATTAGGGTCATTTCTTATCTTTAGTTTCCTATTTTGCATATTCTTTGAGGTTTTGTGTCCTTAGTAGGAGAGGATCGCTAACCTTGCATTTATGAGGCAAAATGGAGCTAAATGGATCGCATCTAATGACCAAGCAAACAAGAGGAGACCAACACTAGAGGCCTAAGCAAATAAGTGAAGTGAAATGGGCAATGATGAAAAGATCCTTGCATCCCCAACACGATCCCCGCGGATTGCCAAGGAGCCAAATAAGAAGAGAACCCTGTGCCAGGATCCGAGCGTCCTGAGCACAGGACGAGCGTACCAAAGTGCCAGGATTCGAGCGTCCTTAACACAAGACGAGCGGATTGAAGAGCCACAGGACGAGCGTCTCCGTTGTGATCCGAGCGGATCTTCTTACAGGACAGTCTATGCTTTAGATGAGGACGAGCGGATCCTAGTGGGAGTTGCATGACGATCCGCGCATGTCCCTTGGGATGAGCAAGATTGTTAAGTTTTCTTAGGGTCTTAATAGTCATTTGAGCCCTTAGTAACCCTAATCCTTGTACTTAATTTTAGTATAAATATCCCATTGCACTACCTAGATTATCATCCCATCTTAATCAAGCTTTAATCTTACAACAATTAGTTCTTAATATCATCCTAATCTTCTCTTAATTTAGTTATAATACATTTCTCAATATTAATCACATCTTATTCTTTCCTTAATTTCTCAATTGTTCTTAGTTTAGTTGGGTAATTAGAAGATTATTTGGGTTTATTTGGAGGATTGACAAGCTTCCATCAATCATTAAGTACTTCTATTATTCTTTGCTTTATTATTTGGATCATCTCCATACGTGTAATTCCTTTTTACCCTTGTCTAATTATTGTTAATCACATCATTTATTCATCATGTTTTGCTTTGTTAGTATAATTGACAACCTTATTAGCATGCTAAACTTGATCATGAGTGAGTAGTCCTTTAGCTAGGGTTAATAGGGAATTAGAGGAAACAAACATGGGGATTGATCTATGCTTAATATAATATGTTCTCTTAATTAATTTGCTTGCTTGTTGTGATTTCAACCTATGCACATGTTATGTTTGATGAAATGCTAGACTATGAAACCTTGCATTTTTTTACCATCCCTGATCTCTTCAATGAGGCTTCTAAGACATAAACCAACTCGAGCCACATTAGACCATGCATAGAGTTGAATAGGAGGAGACAAGTCGACTTGTAGGTGTTGTACAGTCTAGACGACTCAGCTCCGGGACCTAAATCGTTCTAGGGATTGTAAGATATACACTAACTCGATCCCATCACAACAATAAGTGCTTACATCTAATTGAGAACATGTTTGTATGATCTATTTCTATGAATCCTCTATTAACCCATGACACCCTAGTGCTTTTAATCAATTGTTTACAAACCCCTTTAATTGCTTTACTTTATTTTCATTTATGTTGTTGATTAGTTTAGATTACATCTCACCTCAACCCAATTTGTGACACCCTAAGACATAGCTACATGTAATTGAAAATCCTACATCAATACCCGTCCCTTGGGATCCGACCTTTACTTACCTCTTTACTAAGAGTAGTTTGTGAAGTTATAAATATTGTTTTGATTGGTAGCTTTGACGATGAGTTTGAACCGAACCAGATATCTTTTCCCCCTTTATTTTGCTAGACTTAGTTTGTAATAACCTAAGTTTGCTTATCATTGCTCTTGTTTCGTTGTATTATTGACTCTCGTTTGTTAAACTTTAACTAGTAATAAGAAGTTTTAAAAATTTCATAAATTCCGCTTAAATTTATTAGTTATATTTTCCGCATTATTGCGGGTCGTCACAGCTGGGGCGTGTAAATAGCGCGAAAAAGGCCCGGTTTGGGCATGTAGGTTACACGATTGGGCCTTGATCTTTTCATGTGGGTTACACGTTTCGGCCTGACCCGAATCATGTTTGTCACATGTTTGGGCCTAGCCTGTTTGGTGTTTCTCACACGTTTTTGCTTTTTTTATTTTTTTTAAACGTGTAATGCATATAAAAAGACGTAAGTGCGTTTTTTTTTAAACGTGAAACATATATAATTACGATAATAAATAAATTGTGTTTGAATTAGTTTAATATGTTTTAATTGAATTAGTTTGGTGTCAATAATTTACTTATTTATTGAATTAGTTTTACGTATTTTGTATAAATATATTCATTTTGTTATATTATTTTCATAGTTAGTTAATTGTTAATTGTTTAATTACTAATACAATTGTGGATATTTTGCAGATGTCTGATGCCGATGAACGTAGAAATAAACTACATGCTTCCAATCGTCGAAAAACGTTAACGTGAAGGTGGGATCTACTACTATTAGGTCGAGAGAGATATCGATGCCTGATGAGTCGGAAGATTTCTATGATGGGGAGTATCAGGAGTACTAGAGGGAACTTGAGGAGGAGGAACAGAATTATCAGGGGTCGGAAATGAGGGGCTGGTAGATGAGGATGCGGGTAATGAGGAGGCCGGTAATGTGGAGGTGAGTTCTACTTTACGTGTTAGGCGGGGTCAAAAAGGTAGGTTTGAGGTCTAGGCCGAGGGTTCTAGTAGTTCTATTCCGGAGCCACAGAGGAAACTAAGAGCAAGGGGGAAAGATACTAGTTGGATTTTGACAGGTCCGACACCGGGAGGTCCATTAGTACCAGATGTGATTCCGAGTTTTGCTGGACATGTAGCTCATGTTCTGTGGAGTCAGCCTGAGGTGGAGATTAACTCGCTGACTTAGCATACTAGAGAGCAATCATTAGCCGAGTTTCGCATTTGGAATCTGTTGGAAGCTATCCGACGGATAGTTGAGGATTCGGAACTTGGTCACTTGCCCGACATCATGCATAAACAGGTGAACATACCTTTGATTTGTGCTTTTGCTCAAAGGTGGCAGCCCAACACCAACACTTTTTACATACCTTGGGGTGAGATGACGATATTGCTTCACGATGTTCAGGAGATCCTTGGGATTGAGATTGACGTACATCCTTGTAGTATTCCTGAGGCTGATATGGCTCATCATGTGCTTGGTATTGGACTTCCTCGGACGACCACGACATGCTTTTGCATTTTCAGGTTCTTCAACAACCCCGTTCTCTAGATACAGCTTATTGAATAGTGTCTCAATAACCTCTCTTTGTACAGAAAGGTGAGAATTTCGAACTTTATTGAAAAGTTCCTCCATGACATCATTATGGCTAGAACGACGATGACTGGATTCCGTAAGCTAACCTTGACCAGAAAACATGTATATCAGTTGCATGAATTTTTCTACCTTTCTAGACCGCAACATGTAACTAACAAGCACACAACAGCTTATGGGTGGTCCATATTATGCAACCACAATAGTCCTCCAAGAAATAACCCAGATCAGTCCCACGATTATATTCCACTTGCATTGCTTCAATGGTGGTGTAACACCCCGTATTTTATAATAATATTTTATTATAAAAGTATTTTATTAAATTGATTATTCCGAAATTTGATAATGTATTTTGAATATTTATATTTATCGTCTTCGTTCTATATTTTATTATTTCTCATTTTAATCTATTTTTGATTGGGTTAAAATGTCCGTGCACGATTTTACTATTTTAATTTAATAACTACTTTTCTATTATAAGGCCTCCTTGCGTTTTAATATGGTCCAATCCAATTTGTAATCAGGTAATCCATTATATGAGCTAATGGACCCAAAGCCCAGTAGTTAAATCCCTTATAAATAGAATTTAACCTAGCATGCAACTAGGTCAACTTATTTGTTTGGTACGTGTATTCTTGCCGCACGCCTTTCTCCACTTTTCCACTCTTTTGTTCTATTTTCTCTCTTTGACTCTATTGTTGAATATCTTTTCTTCTCTCAAACTCATACATAAATTATATTTTCATAATCCTTACTCTTACCTCTACATCATATTCATCTCCAAATAATTTTATGGGGATTATTTGTATGGACCTTTAGACCTACGTTTTGGGTCTTTTATTTTAATGGGTAAAGAAGAAAAATTGTCTTTCATGGCGTTTTCAAGGGTTTCGATTTGTGCCTTTCTTTGGTGACGGTTTTTGAGGACGTTGACACGTGTTGGAGACTAGGCTTTGTTGGTCGTTTTCTTTCGCGGAGGTTTTCTTTATTGCATTCTTTAATTTTCTTAATAAGGTAACTAGGTGTTTTCCTTTAATTGTGTTTATGCCAATTGATGTAATTAATATGATTTAATGAATGTTTTGTATGATTAGTACATATTTGATTGTTTATTATCATGTTAATTATGTTTTCTCATGTTTGTATATGTTTCAATGCATTAATTATATATCGTATGTTGTTTATATGTTTATTATAGGTGTCATGAGCGTAACTAGGGTTTCCGAATCAAACCCTAGTGGCGACATGATAGGCGGCCAAGAGTTCTCTCCAGAGTTATAGCTAAAGCTAGTGTAACCTTGATGATGATTCAAGTGTTATAGCTGAAGTTAGTATAACTTTGGGTAGTTACTCTAGTTATGGTTGAAACAGGTATAACGTTGGAAATATGATTCAAGGTTATAGCCGAAGCTACTATAACATTGAAGTACGAGTCAAGGTTATAGCTGGAACTAACACACCCTGAGATTTATGGCTCAAGGTTATGGTTTGAACTAGCATAACTTTGAGATTCGTATCAAGGTTATAGTTGGGTAAGTATAACTTCAAGTTTTATATGTTGAAGTTATAGTCGAGGTTATTATAACCTCGCATCCAGAGTTTATGTTATGGTTAGGATTACTATAACATTAGATGGTTAATGTTAAACTTATAGCTGAAGTTACTATAACATTGGTTGCTTATAGTTGTTTCATATGTTGTGTTGTTCAACGTGTTATGTCCTTGTGTTTGCATATATCTTTGGTTACTCTTGTTCATATGATAAGTAGGATGGTCAGTTACTATCCTATGGGTTGAGTCGTGATGTTGTTCGCGCATGTTAGTACAGTCAGTTATACTGTGCATGGGTTTTGTTTGCTAGTTTGAATAGATGACGGTAGTATCAGTTATATACTATCGGAATGAATCAACGCTACCCGTTGATGCGGTATTTTTTTGGTCTATGTTCGGGGGTGGCCATAGGCAGTGGTTATACGCTCTGGGTCCCAAGTGTCGTTCGGTTTACCGAGAGTCTGGCCAGGTCTTAGACATATAGGCTGTGGTTATACACTATACATAGTACCGTGGAGGCAGTGGTTATACGCCCCACACCGATGGAGGAAGTGGTTATACGCTCCGTCAGCTAGAGGCAGTGGTTATACGCTCTGGCAAGTTAGAGGCAGTGGTTATATGCTCTAACGGGCGTTCGCTCTATTCGCTACGCTTGATTTCTAGCTTTGTGCCTTCTGTTGCTGTGGATTGTGTGTTACCGTGTTTGCTATGCTTTAATGCTAGCTATGTGCCTTAAGTTATTGAGGGTCGTTTGTCGCTACTAGTCTTGTAAGTGTTCATGGTCTAGTGGTTGCATATGGTCTAGGTTTGCATGATTGCATTCGTCTAAGGTTGATAAGACATGGTAAGCTTTGTTGGGTTTTCATGAGTATAGATGATCTCACATGTTTACTGGTCTTACATTTCATTTGTTAATGATTGTTGATTACATTCAATTGTTGTAAACATGACTGGGAGAGCATCTAGTTACTCCCGACTGATTGTCGACCCCCATTCTCAGGTTGTTCAGGTTGAACGCTTGTTGCTGACTGGTTGCTGCTTACTTGGGGATTGTGCGAAGCGAGCTTAATAATAAATTAGGAGTTTGCCTTATGTTTTAAGAACCTATCAGTAATGTATTACTTTGGTTTTGGTTTAGTAGCGAACCGGATTGGTCAGGTGTTTCCGCCACCTTGACCCTTTTATCAACATCGTACTCTGATATTCTCTTTATATAAGTTTTTCCTTTGTTTTATAATCCGGGTTGTTACTGTTGGTATCAGAGTGAACACGCTCCCAACTCTCGCGTAGGTAATGACTAAAATAAATTGACTTATTAATCGAGTGAGAGTAAATGGGGTAGAAACAATTAAGGACTTATTTGCTTATTTCTTAGTGTTTCATATCAATATTAATTGTATTCCATGTGTTGTTCATATACTTACTTGTTTATGCCTTAATGTTTCACACCGTTATTATTTTTGTTAAATGTTTTGCTCATGTATGTGTTTGTTTATGCAATAATGTTTTGTATCGTTATTAAATGTATTACATGTCTTGTTCATGTGTTTGTTTGGTTATGTCTTAATGTTTATCGCTATTAACGGTATTAAATGTATAATTAATATACTATGTTGTTTACGACTCGATGTTTTGTTTCGTCATTAATTGTATAAAATGTGTTTTCATGAAAGGCTTTTTCGAGCATTCTTTGTTGATTTTAAAGACGGATAATTTTGAAAAAAAAAATCATTTGCATGTTAGGTGTCGTGCATTTTGGTTATGTCGGTCAAAACTTTTAATCCTTGATAACCCGAGATTTACTTTTATCGTACTTTCATCCTTTGGATTATTTGGTGGAGTTGTCCATGTTTAAGATGATTTTAAGGGTGATCCCCTTGTGGTTTCTTGAGGCATCAAGGTAGGATTGATGGTAGTTATGGATGTTGAAGTATGAAAGAAAAGAGCGTTTATATTATGAGTTTGGTAAAGAAGGAGTTTACTTGGGATTAGAGGTTGTTGAGATGAAGTTTACTTTGGGAATAGAAGTTGTTATGATGATGTTTCCTTTGGGATTATAGGCATTATGTTCTCTTATGTGCTTGAGGAAATATTTTTTTTGATGATAGAGGATGATGATATGTGGCATGAGATATATGATTGTGGTTTCATATTGAGTGGATTTATCTTATGGTATTATTTGGGAATATCGTGGCGTATGCTCGTAATGGATAGATTTACTGAACTTTGTCTTGTGTTAAGGAAAAAGTTAAGCGACTTATTTATGGATCGAGAGTAGAATAATGGAAATGAATTGAATGTTATCGTGGAGAGATTGAGCTCGTTGGGAATATTGGAGTTTTTGCTTATCTTTTAAATTGAATATCATATTTGAGGAGTAAGAATCATTAATATCTATTAGTGAGTTATGAAAGATTTTATGATTTATCTGTTAAGGATTTATTGATTGATCATACGTTTTTAAGGATGGGTTGAAAGGGATGATCTGTAATTTATGGACTTGTGAGATGTTAATGTTAAAGTGTTCTAGCGTTGCCTTAATGAACGGCCATGTTGACGATGATTATAATGTATTGTGTAACACCCCTAATTTCCATAATATAATTCTATAATTTTATTTTCCCATATTTCATATTTTATTTTCCGTGAAAATATTTGTCTCTTGTCTTTTGGGCTCGTTGGGCTCGAAAACGGTGAAGACCCGCTCCTTCCTTGGGTCTCACGTGTTTCTTGGTGTAGATGGGTAAGTTTTGGGCCTAAGCTTGAAATAAACCCATGAGCTTTTCTATAAATATGAGGGGAAACCAAACCCTTACTTTTCTTTTCTCATAATTCTCAAAACCCTAAACCTAATCTCTTCCTTCTTCTCTCTCTCTTGGTGCCGCACGCCGTACCCCTCTTTTAGGATTTTCGTGTGCCTCCTTTCTCCCTTGTGCCGCGCGTTTCTCGCCTAGGGTTTCCTGCCATCCTCCATTTCTTCTTCGTTCTTCATCATCTTTCGTGCTTAGATCGATCCTACTCGGATTTATCTATCCTCTTCGTAAGTTTTATATTTTTCGTGTAGTTTTTATAGCCTATAGTTTATATATATATATATATATATATATATATATATATATATATATATATATATATATATATATATATATATTAGTATATTTATTAGATTCGTTATCTTTGGCACGTGGATGATTCATTAAAGGCGTGGAGACTTTACTTGGAGAAGCCGTTTATATCGTTGAAGACGATCTCTAGGGTTTATTCGCTAATAAGGTAACTAGGTGTTTCTCTTTTAATTGTGTTTATGCCAATTGATGTAATTAATACGATTTAATGATTGTTTTACATGATTGGTACATGTTTGATTATTTGTTATCATGATTAAATATGTTTCGCATATTTGTATATGTTTTTATGCGTTAATTACATGTTGTATGTTGCTTATGCGTTAAATATGGGTGTCATGAGCGTAATTAGAGTTTACGAGTGAACCCTAATGGCGGCATGATAGGCGGCCAAGAGTGCTCTCCAAAGTTATAGCTAAAGCTAGTATAACCTTGATGATGATTCAAGTGTTATAGCTGAAGTTAGTACAACTTTTGGTTGTTACTCAAGTTATGGTTGTTTGAGGTATAACCTTGGAAATATGAATTCAAGGTTATAGCTGAATCTACTATAGCATTGAAGTACGAGTCAAGGTTATAGCTGTAACTAATGTAACCCTGGGATTATGGCTCAAGGTTATAGTTGACGCTAGTATAACTTTGAGTTTCGTGTCAAGGTTATGGTTGAGGTTACTATAACTTCAAAGGTATTTGTTGAAGTTATAGTTGAGGTTAGTATAACCACAAGTTTATAGTTCATGTTATGGTTAAGGTTACTATAACATTGATCATTAGTGTTTGTTTCATATGTAGGGTTGTACCTAGTTGTACTATAACATTGTGTTAGCTTATGTCTTTGGTTACTCTATTCATATGATAATTAGTACAGTCAGTTATACTGTTCCATAAGTTGAGTCGTGATGTTATTCATGCTTTGTTGGTACTGTCAGTTATACTGTGTACTTGTTATTTGGTTGGTTGTATAGATGATGATAGTATCAGTTATATACTATCGGAATAAACAAACGCTACCCTTCGGGGATTCTTATGGTATATGGTCGGGGGGTAGCAGAGGCAGTTCGTTATACGCTCTGTTCCCCGAGTGTCGTTCGGTGTAGCAGAGGTAGTTCGTTATACGCTCTGAGGCATGTAGGTAGTGGTTATACGCTACACATAGTGTGAATGCAGTTCGTTATACGGTCCACAGTGGATGCAGTTTGTTATACGGTCCATACCGACTATGGAGGCAGTTTGTTATATGCTTCATATCTGGCAGTTCGTTATACGCTCTAGTGGTTAGAGGCAGTTCGTTATACGCTCTAACGGCGTTCATTCTATAAATTGTGTTTATTGATAGGGTAGTTTGTTATACGCTCTAGTGGTTGGAGGCAGTTCATTATATGCTCCATTAGTCAGAGGCGGTTCGTTATACGCTCTGAGGGTTGTTTAGTTTTGATGTTGTTACATCGAGTTTGATTGTCCTAAGTTTCTACATGATGTCGTAACATGGGTTGTTTTCATTTGTCGTCTCATGTGGTTTAATTTTGGAATTTTTAATTAGGTGGTTATCCTAATATGATGTTGTTTGATGGTAAGTTGATGATGAGTCTTCATGAGTATAGATGGTTTCACATGTTTACTAATTGTGCATTTCAATTGTTAATGATTGTTGATTATATTCGATTGTTGTAAACATGACTGGGAGAGCATCTAGTTACTCCCGACTGATTGTCGACCCCCATTCTCAGGTTGAATGCTCGTCGTTGTTTGGATGATGTCTTTTGGGATGCATCGAGGGGCGAGCCGAATAATGAATTAGGACTTTGCTTTATGTTTTGAGGACCTTTGAATAATGTATTAGTTGTTTTGGATTTAGTAGTGAACCGGATGGGTCAGGTGTTTCCGCCACCTTGACCCTTTTATCAGTATTATACTCTGATATTTATTTATAATAAGTTATATTCTTTGTTTTATAATCCGGGTTGTTACAGTTGGTATCAGAGAGAACACGCTCCCAACTCTCGCTTAGTTGATTACTAAAATAAATGACCTAGTTAATGAGTGAGAGTAAATGGGGGAGAAACCAATAGGATTAGTTGGTTTTCTTATGTTTGTAAAGTGTATGAGTAGTTGTTTGGAGTGGTACTTAGGTTCTACCACTTATAACGAGATTTCGTTCTTGCAGATGGTGCGTAACGCGAATGGTGAGACCGATGTTGACCGCATCAGGAGACTAGAGGCCGCTTTGTCATCTATGGCCGAAGGTTTAACCCACCACCTTAACAACAACAACAACAACAACCACCATCCGCAACCGACTGTGTTTGATCGCTTTGCTCGTCACCGTCCTCCGACTTATGATGGTGCGAATGATCCTACTGCTTTGGAGGCTTGGATTCGAGAGATCGAGAAGCTGTTCCTTGCTACTGGTTGTCCTGAGGATCAGAAGGTGGATATCGCCACCTATTATCTGAAGGACGAGGCCGACAACTGGTGGGCTCTTGCTAGAGCTGGTCTGGAAGTTCAACCAGGTTATGGTTGGGATATTTTCTCTGAGGCGCTGAACAAGAGGTTTTATCCCGAGGAGATGCGTTGGCAGAAGGAGCAGGAGTTCCTTCGTCTACAGCAAGGTTCCATGACCGTTGAGGAGTACACCAACAAGTTTGTGAAGCTGTCACGTTTCGTTACTTCTGTGGCTATGGACGAGGTTTCGAGGACTCGTCGCTACGAGAAGAATCTAGCTCCTAAAGTCCGGACTGCTATGTCTGGTATTCCTTCAACTTCCTTTCAGCAGGCTTACGATCGTGCTCTTAGTATCTATGATTCAGTACTTGCTACCGAGGCTGAGGAGAGTGCAAAGAGTAAGTTCGTGAAGAGGCCTTATGTTGCTCCTAGTACTTCCCAGAAGAAACAGAAGTATGAGGCTCGTTCGTATGGTCCGCGTGATCAAAGCCAAGCGAAGAGGGATCTTACTTGCTACAAGTGTGGGAAGGCGTATCACCCGGGTACGACCTGTGCTACTGGTGCCCCGACCACTTGCTTTACTTGCAAGGCTATGGGACACTAGTCGATCGATTGCCCCCAGAAACCAAAAACGGAAGCGCCGAAGGTTGATGCTCCGAAGACTGGTCGAGTGTTCGTTATGAGTCGTGCTGAGGCTGATGCTAATCCAGATGTGGTTACGGGTACCTTTCTCGTTCACTCTTTATCTGATTTTGTTTTTTTGATACGGGTGCATCGATGTCTTTTGTATCCGAATCCTTTTCCGTCCGTGCTGGACTCTATTCCTCTTCATCCGTTCATACCTCTATATCCTACGGGTGAGATTGTTTCTTGCTCCGTTCTTTTCAAGGACGTACCTGTCAGTATCGCAGGGGCGATCCATTCTGCCGTTCTCGTCCAATTCAAACTCGGAGAGTTTGATGTGATTTTGGGTATAGATTGGTTATCTCGCTATGATGCTAGGTTCCTGTGTCGTGATCAGAAGATCGTGCTCAAGAGTCCTACAGGCTCGAGGGTTTCTTATCAGGGTGTTAGGGTTATGCCTACGGTCAACTGGGTTTCTGCTATGAAGATGGTTAACATGGGTAGAAAGGGTCATCAGATCTATCCGTGCTGTGTTCAGGGTGTTTCAGTTGAGCCTAAGTTAGAGGATATCCCTGTGGTTAGGGACTTTCCCGATGTCTTCCCTAAGGATCTACTTGGTATTCCTCCTGAGCGAGATGTAGAGTTCTCGATTGACTTGCTACCTGGAACTGGTCCGATTTCGAAAGCTCCTTATCATACGGCACCAGCTGAGTTACAAGAACTCAAGAAGCAACTTAAGGAAATGATCGATAAGGGTTTTATCCGACCGAGTGCTTCGCCGTGGGGTGCTCCTGTTTTGTTTGTCAAGAAGAAGGATGGTAGTATGCGGTTGTGCATTGACTACCGTGAGCTGAACAAGGTTACTATCAAGAATAAGTATCCTTTGTCGAGGATCGAGGATTTGTTTGATCAGCTCCGTGGTGCGAGTGTGTTCTCGAAGATCGATCTGAGGTCTGGTTACCATCAGATTCCAGTTAGGAATGAGGATATTCCTAAGACTGCGTTTCGTTCAAGGTATGGCCACTATGAGTTCGTGGTGATGCCGTTTGGTTTGATGAATGCACCTGCTGTTTTCATGGATCAGATGAACCGCACTTTCAACGAGTATTTGGATAAGTGTGTCGTGGTGTTCATAGACGACATACTGATTTACTCGAAAGACGAGGCTGAGCACGAGCGTCATCTTCATGTTATATTGGAGACTCTGCGTAAGCAGAAATTTTACGCTAAGTTCTCAAAGTGCGAGTTTTGGTTAAAGGAAGTTACCTTCTTGGGTCATGTGATATCTGGCGATGGAGTTATGGTTGATCCGTCGAAGATTCGAGCCGTGGTCGAGTGGGAAAGTCCAAAGAATGTGAACGAGGTTCGGAGTTTCCTTGGTCTTGCTGGGTATTATCGTCGGTTTGTTCATGACTTCTCTAAGATCGCGAGATCGATGACTCAGTTAATGAAGAAGGAATCCAAGTTCATTTGGACCGAGGCTTGTGAAGCTGCTTTCCAGAAGTTGAAGAAGAGTTTGACTTCCGTTCCTGTGTTGACTCTACCTGAGGAGGGCGTTGAGTTCGATGTCTTTTGTGATGCGTCGAAGTTTGGGTTGGGTTATGTCTTGATGCAGAAGGGTAAGGTTGTGGCTTATGCTTCCCGTCAGTTGAAAGTTCACGAGACGAACTATCCGACTCATGATCTTGAGTTAGCAGCAGTGGTGTTTGCACTTAAGCTGTGGCGACACTACTTGTATGGAGTCTCTTGCAACTTTTATACGGATCATTAGAGCTTGAATTATATCTTCACTCAGAGAGATCTTAACATGAGGCAGAGACGTTGGTTGGAGCTGCTTAACGACTACAAGATGGAGCTGCAGTATCATGAGGGTAAGGCAAACGTGGTTGCCGACGCTTTGAGTCGCAAGATGTGCCATACTATGAGATCTGTGTTGGTGTTACCTGATGACTTGAGTCGAGAGTTCCAGAAGATGAGTCTTGAAGTAGTTCTTCCTGGTACTTTAGATTTGAGTGCGATGGTTGCTGAACCCGAGATCCTTCATGAGATCCGAGTTAAGCAAAGATAGGATGAATACTTAGAAGGAGTTCGAGTCGCTAAAAGCGAAGGGCGCGATAGAGACTTCGACGTTGGACCTGATGATGGTCTACGATTCCAAGGTCGTTGGTGTGTACCTAGCTGCGAGGTCTTAAAATGTAAGATTCTTAAAGAGGCTCGTAGTACTCCCTATTCGGTTCATCCTCGTGGTGATAAGATATACAAGGATCTGAAGCTAAAGTTTTGGTGGCCGGGTATGATGAAAGAGATCGCCGAGTTTGTGAGTCATTGCCTGATCTGTCAGAAGGTCAAGTTTTAACATCAGAGACCTGGTGGTCTACTGCAACCTTTGGAGATTCCCACATGGAAATGGGATTCGATTTCGATGGACTTTGTTATGGGTTTGCCGAGGTCGCCGAGAGGAATGAATGCGATTTGGGTCGTGGTTGATCGTTTGACTATGGTCGCGCATTTCATTCCGATGAAGGAGACTTGGTGTCTCGAGGAGTTAGCGAACGCTTATCAGCGTGAGATCATTCGTCTTCATGGGGTTCCTAAGGATATAATCTCTGACCGTGATCCGAGGTTTTGTTCTCAGTTTTGGAAGAAGTTGCAGTTGGCTTTGGGCATTGAGCTTAAGATGAGTACGGCTTTTCATGCCGCAACGGATTGTCAAACTGAGCGTATGATTCAGACGCTTGAGGATATGTTGCGAGCGTGTGCTTTGGAATTCCAAGTTAGTTGGGAGAAGATTTTACCGCTTGCGGAGTTCTCCTACAATAACAGTTACCAAGATAGTATTCAGATGGCTCCGTTTCAGGCACTTTATGGAAGGAAGTTTCATAGTCCTTTGTGTTGGGACGATTCTAGTGAGGCTGTCGTTCATGGCCCAGAGTTGGTTCAAGAATCGATTGAGCAAGTGAGGTTGATCCGAGAGAAGCTTAAGGCAGCCCATGATCGATAGAAGACGTATGCAGATTTGCGGCGTAGGCCAATTGAGTTTGAGGTTGGCGATAAGGTTTTTCTTAAGGTTTCGCCGATGAAAAGTGTTAAGAGGTTTGGGCTTAAGGGCAAGCTTAGTCCTAAGTACATTGGACCGTATGAGGTGCTCGAGAGAGTTGGCGAGGTAGCCTATAGGTTGGCTTTACCTCCGAACTTGTCGAAGGTTCAAGATGTGTTCCATGTGTCGCAGTTGCGTCGTTATCGCAGTGATCCTTCTCATGTTCTACAGGCTGATGTTATCGAGGTTGAGCCTAACCTGACTTATGAGGAACATCATGTTCGCATTTTGGAACGTCAGGAGAAGAGGTTAAGGAATAAGGTTTTACCTTTGGTTCGGGTTTTGTGGAGGAGTCAGAAGTTTGAGCAAGAGACTTGGGAAACCGAAGCGTCTATGCGAGAGAAGCATCCACATCTTTTCGAGTGAGGTAGTTCTCTTATCAAGTTTCGAGGACGAAACTTCTTTTTAGGAGGTTGGATTGTAACACCCCTAATTTCCATAATATAATTCTATAATTTTATTTTCCTATATTTCATATTTTATTTTCCGGGAAAATATTTGTCTCTTGTCTTTTGGGCTCGTTGGGCTTGAAAACGGTGAAGACTCGCTCCTTCCTTGGGTCTCACGTGTTTCTTGGTGTAGATGGGTAAGTTTTGGGCCTAAGCTTGAAATAAACCCATGAGCTTCTCTATAAATATGAGGGGAAACCAAACCCTTGCTTTTCTTTTCTCATAATTCTCAAAACCCTAAACCTAATCTCTTCCTTCTTCTCTCTCTCTTGGTGCCGCACGCCCTACCCCTCTTTTAGGGCTTTCGTCTGCCTCCTTCCTCCCTTGTGCCGCGCGTTTCTCGCCTAGGGTTTTGTGCCATCCTCCCTTTCTTCTTCATTCTTCATCATCTTTCGTGCTTAGATCGATCTTACTTCTTGGATTTATCTATCCTCTTTGTAAGTTTTATGTTTTTCGCGTAGTTTTTATAGTCTATAGTTTATATATATATATATATATATATATATATATATATATATATATATATATATATATATATATATATATATATTAGTATATTTATTGGATTCGTTATCTTTGGCACGTGGATGATTCATTAAAGGCGTGGAGACTGCACCTGGAGAAGACGTTTATATCGTTGAAGACGATCTCTAGGGTTTATTCGCTAATAAGGTAACTAGGTGTTTCTCTTTTAATTGTGTTTATGCCAATTGATGTAATTAATATGATTTAATGATTGTTTTATATGATTGGTACATGTTTGATTATTTGTTATCATGATTAAATATGTTTCGCATATTTGTATATGTTTTTATGCGTTAATTACATATTGTATGTTGCTTATGCGTTAAATATGGGTGTCATGAGCGTAATTAGGGTTTACGAGTGAACCCTAATGGCGGCATGATAGGCGGCCAAGAGTGCTCTCCAAAGTTATAGCTAAAGCTAGTATAACCTTGATGATGTTCAAGTGTTATAGCTGAAGTTAGTACAACTTTGGGTTGTTACTCAAGTTATGGCTGTTTGAGGTATAACTTTGGAAATATGAATTCAAGGTTATAGCTGAACCTACTATAACATTGAAGTACGAGTCAAGGTTATAGCTGTAACTAATGTAACTCTGGGATTATGGCTAAAGGTTATAGTTGAGGCTAGTATAACTTTGAGTTTCGTGTCAAGGTTATGGTTGAAGTTACTATAACTTCAAAGGTATTTGTTGAAGTTATAGTTGAGGTTAGTATAACCTCAAGTTTATTGTCCATGTTATGGTTAAGGTTACTATAACATTGATCATTAGTGTTTGTTTCATATGTAGGGTTCTACCTAGTTGTAGTATAACATTGTGTTAGCTAATGTATTTGGTTACTCTATTCATATGATAAGTAGTACAGTCAGTTATACTGTTCCATAAGCTGAGTCGTGATGTTATTCGTGCTTTGTTGGTATTGTCAGTTATACTGTGTACTTTTTTTTTGGTTGGTTGTATAGATGACGATAGTATCAGTTATATACTATCGGAATGAACAAACGCTACCCTTCGGGGATTCTTATGGTCTATGGTCGGGGGGTAGCAGAGGCAGTTCGTTACACGCTCTGTTCCCCGAGTGTCGTTCGGTGTAGCAGAGGCAGTTCGTTATACGCTTTGTGTTTCACCGAGAGGTTTGGTTAGGTCTTAGGCTCGTAGGCAGTGGTTATACGCTACACATAGTGTTGATGCAGTTCGTTATACGGTCCACAGTGGATGCAGTTCGTTATACGGTCCATACCGACTATGGAGGCAGTTCGTTGTACGCTCCATATCTATAGGCAGTTCGTTATACGCTCTAGTGGTTAGAGGCAGTTCTTTATACGCTCTAACGACGTTCATTCTATACACTGTGTTTATTAATAGGGTAGTTTGTTATACGCTCTAGTGGTTGGAGGCAGTTCATTATACGCTCCATTAGTCAGAGGCTGTTCGTTATACGCTCTGAGGGTTGTTTAGTTTTGATGTTGTTACATCGAGTTTGACTGTCCTAAGTTTCTACATGGTGTCGTAACATGGGTTGTTGTCATGTGTCGTCTTATGTGGTTTAATTTTGGAATTTTTAATTAGGTGGTTATCCTAATATGATCTTGTTTGATGGTAAGTTGATGATGAGTCTTCATAAGTATAGATGGTCTCACATGTTTACTAATTGTGCATTTCAATTGTTAATGATTGTTGATTATATTCAATTGTTGTAAACATGACTGGGAGAGCATCTAGTTACTCCCGACTGATTGTCGACCCCCATTCTCAGGTTGAATGCTCGTCGTTGTTTGGATGATGTCTTTTAGGATGCATCGAGGGGCGAGCCGAATAATGAATTAGGACTTTGCTTTATGTTTTGAGGACCTTTGAATAATGTATTAGTTGTTTTGGATTTAGTAGCGAACCGGATTGGTCAGGTGTTTCCGCCACCTTGACCCTTTTATCAGTATTATACTCTGATATTTATTTATAATAAGTTATATTCTTTGTTTTATAATCCGGGTTGTTACATATTGTGATGTTCATCTTTTGAGGGTATAGATTTTGCTTTGGATTTACTCTTAAAGTGTGATTTGATGGAATTCCTGATAGTGGAAGGACATGAGAGTTGATGGTCGTGAGAGTTTATTATTTTGAGAGTTGATAATCTGAGGAATGTAGTGATTGTAAAAGGAGCAATTATATATAGAGATTTGTTGGTTCTGAGGTTTATGGAGATATGATGAAAGGATGTTCCGAGACGTTGTTACCTTAAGTGATGACTGTACGATATTTGTAAGACCCTGGTTATCTGCTTTATTCATTTTATCTTAAGGTGTCGTCTTTGCGTAGATAAACTAGTTTTTGGAGTCGTCTATTCTTGTCATCCTTGCACGTATTAATGATACCTCATCTATTTGAGCCTTCGGACCAAAGGTTTATTTTATCTTTGTCCTCTGTCTATTTAATCTATCGTTGCTCTCTATTTGTTCTCTATTTCAGCTCCAGTTCCTTCTTCTTTGAATTTTTGTAATTACCATTTTCACATTTATTTCTCTCTGAGCTTATACATCCTAAAGCTATGTGTTCTTTTGGCTTGTGGTATTGCACGAAAATGTTTTGTTTTGGTTTGCAAGTTATTTATTCTTTCATGGCAACTTGAAAGCTTTTAATTTTCCTTCTTTAGAGATACTTGTGATCATCTCGTAGTTGAAACTTGGATCCTTGGCGAGCGATGTTAGATACTTCGAGTTTGATGTTTGGTTATTGGAGGCTGAGGACATAGTATCATGGTTTGATGCAAGTGTGAATTGGGACAACATATAGAGTTTTGGAGAATGAGTATTAAAGGTGTTATATTGAGCTTTGAAAGTTTGAGGATGTTATTACTCTGTGGGTGCATAGGTGTTTGTTTATTCTATCAGAGATAAAGCGTTTCATTGAGAGTATGAGTGGTTATTTGAAGGACATAGATTCTTATAGTCTTGTGGTAAATTCGTGATGTAAATATAATGTTCATGGATAGGTGACCGTGACTACAAATTGAGGTTATAAGTTTGGTGATTATATGAGCACATGCAATGAGATTTATATGGTGATGTTATTATGCTTTGATGGAAATGCATTATCGATGGCAAGTGTGTTACGGTACAATAGATACTAACGTAATAAAGGATTATAGTTTCGTGGGTGCTTAGGAATGTCGTGAAGTATTCAAAAGAAGTGATTGAGTCTTGCGAATGCGACTAGTGTCGTGAGATTGAGAATGCATTGAATTATGATAGTGGAAATCAGACTTTAAGGTTTGAGATTGATGACTTTGGATACTAGATATATATTAAGGATCATCGAGATTTTATATTAAAGCCTTCTGAGCTTATGAATGGTAGTAAAGACTACTCGCTTTGAGGATATTAGACTAGGTCGAAGTGTTTTTAATGGCACTCGTGAGTGAAACACTTTTCTCGTTGAAAAGATACTTTTGGCGTAGAGATTATCTGTTTGGGGTTTTGGTTAATGTCAGATCTTGTGGTGAATGGTAAACTAGAATTGAAGTGTTTGTTAAAGGTTATGTGGTTTTGGTGTAACAGTAATGAGTTCACAATTTTGGAAGGTCATATATGTTGTTTTATGATGGTTAATGGTAGTTGGATGACGGTGTGAAATATGAGAACTAGATGTTGTACCTTGTGGAATATTACTTATAGGTGTTGAGTGTACTTGGTGGAAGTGAGGTACTCAGTGATATTATGGCTTATGAGACGCGATGGACTTTGTGAGCGTCAACCACATGCTTAAAGGTGATGCATGTGTGAAAACATTGTGGTCATACGACGACTTGGTCATACCGAGATAAGAGAGACTATTTGGGATGGAAGTAACTTAACAATCATTTTGGGTTGTGATGGTATGAGTTTGATGAGACTTTTGGGATCGTAAAGTGAATGGAGATGATAATAACATTGAGGATTTGGGATACTTTCTTTGGTTTGAGTTTGATAAGGATCAGAGTGAGCAGCGGTTAGGATTCCGAGATGACTTTTGTTGATGATCACTTGTAATTCTTACCTTCTTTTGATCTTTTCTTTGAATTTCAAGTTTCGAGGACGAAACTTCTTTTTAGGGGGTTGGATTGTAACACCCCATATTTTATAATAATATTTTATTATAAAAGTATTTTATTAAATTGATTATTCCGAAATTTGATAATGTATTTTGAATATTTATATTTATCGTCTTCGTTCTATATTTTATTATTTCTCATTTTAATCTATTTTTGATTGGGTTAAAATGTCCGTGCAAGATTTTACTATTTTAATTTAATAACTACTTTTCTATTATAAGGCCTCCTTACATTTTAATATGGTCCAATCCAATTTGTAATTAGATAATCCATTATATGAGCTAATGGACCCAAAGCCCAGTAGTTAAATCCCTTATAAATAGAATTTAACCTAGCATGCAACTAGGTCAACTTATTTGTTTGATACGTGTATTCTTGCCGCACGCCTTTCTCCACTTTTCCACTCTTTTGTTCTCTTTTCTCTCTTTTACTCTATTGTTGAATATCTTTTCTTCTCTCAAACTCATACATAAATTATATTTTCATAATCCTTACTCTTACCTCTACATCATATTCATCTCCAAATAATTTTATGGGGATTATTTGTATGGACCTTTAGACCTACGTTTTGGGTCTTTTATTTTAATGGGTAAAGAATATAAATTGCCATGGCGTTTTCAAGGGTTTCCATTTGTGCCTTTCTTTGGTGACGGTTTTTGGAGACGTTGACACGTGTTGGAGACTAGGCTTTGTTGATCGTTTTCTTTCGCGGAGGTTTTCTTTATTGCAGTCTTTAATTTGCTTAATAAGTTAACTAGGTGTTTTCCTTTAATTGTGTTTATGCCAATTGATGTAATTAATATGATTTAATGAATGTTTTGTATGATTAGTACATGTTTGATTGTTTATTATCATGTTAATTATGTTTTCTCATGTTTGTATATGTTTCAATGCATTAATTATATATCGTATGTTGTTTATATGTTTATTATAGGTGTCATGAGCATAATTAGGGTTTCCGAATCAAACCCTAGTGGCGGCATGATAGGCGGCCAAGAGTTCTCTCCAGAGTTATAGCTAAAGCTAGTGTAACCTTGATGATGATTCAAGTGTTATAGCTGAAGTTAGTACAACTTTGGGTAGTTACTCTAGTTATGGCTGAAACAGGTATAACCTTGGAAATATGATTCAAGGTTATAGCCGAAGCTACTATAACATTGAAGTACGAGTCAAGGTTATAGTTGGAACTAACATACCCTGAGATTTATGGCTCAAGGTTATGGTTTGAACGAGTATAACTTTGAGATTCGTATCAAGGTTATAGTTGG
Organism: Silene latifolia; assembly: GCF_048544455.1. NCBI lineage: Eukaryota > Viridiplantae > Streptophyta > Magnoliopsida > Caryophyllales > Caryophyllaceae > Silene > Silene latifolia. The sequence continues at coordinate 53,841,012 of NC_133529.1, read as the reverse complement.
GTATGTATAACTTCAAGTTATATATGTTGAAGTTATAGTCGAGGTTATTATAACCTCGCATCCAGAGTTTATGTTATGGTTAGGATTACTATAACATTGGATGGTTAATGTTAAAGTTATAGCTGAAGTTACTATAACATTGGTTGCTTATACTTGTTTCATATGTTGTGTTGTGTTCAACGTGTTATGTCCTTGTGTTTGCATATATCTTTGGTTACTCTTGTTCATATGATAAGTAGGATGGTCAGTTATACTATCCTATGGGTTGAGTCGTGATGTTGTTCACGCATGTTAGTACAGTCAGTTATAATGTGCATGGGTTTTGTTTGCTAGTTTGAATAGATGACGGTAGTATCAGTTATATACTATCGGAATGAACCAACGCCACCCGTTGATGCGGGATTTTTTTGGTCTATGTTCTGGGGTGGCCAGAGGCAGTGGTTATACGCTCTGGGTCCCGAGTGTCGTTCGGTTTACCGAGAGTCTTGCCAGGTCTTAGACATATAGGCAGTGGTTATACGCTATACATAATACCGTGGAGGCAGTGGTTATACACTCCACACCGATGGAGGCAGTGGTTATACGCTCTGTCAGCTAGAGGCAGTGGTTATATGCTCTAGCAAGTTAGAGGCAGTGGTTATACGCTATAACGGGCGTTCGCTCTATTCGCTACGCATGATTGCTAGCTTTGTGCCTTCTGTTGCTGTGGATTGTGTGTTACCGTGTTTGCTATGCTTTAATTCTAGCTATGTGCCTTAAGTTATTGAGGGTCGTTTGTCGCTACTAGTCTTGTAAGTGTTCATGGTCTAGTGGTTGCATATGGTCTAGGTTTCCATGATTGCATTCGTCTAAGGTTGATAAGACATGGTAAGCTTTGTTGGGTTTTCATGAGTATAGATGAGCTCACATGTTTACTGGTTTTATATTTCATTTGTTAATGAATGTTGATTACATTCAATTGTTGTAAACATGATTGGGAGAGCATCAAGTTACTCCCGACTGATTGTCGACCCCCGTTCTCAGGTTGTTCAGGTTGAACGCTTGTTGTTGACTGGTTTATGCTTACTTGGGGAATGTGCGAAGTGAGCTTAATAATAAATTAGGAGTTTGCCTTATGTTTTAAGAACCTATCAATAATGTATTAGTTTGGTTTTGGCTTAGTAGCGAACCGGATTGGTCAGGTGTTTCCGCCACCTTGACCCTTTTATCAGCATCGAACTCTGATATTCTCTTTATATAAGTTTTTCCTTTGTTTTATAATCCGAGTTGTTACAGGCGGTGACCGAAACTCTTTCACTCAACATTGAAAATATATTCCCATAATACAAATTACTGACAACTGTCTTGCTTATAGAATCTTTCAACGTCTTTCTAATCTCGATATGTTACCCGTGCTTCATAACATCAGCCTGTTTCCACAGATTGTCAAGAGTAAGTTCAGCTAAACCTAACCACATCTTAAATTGAGCATGCGCCGACTCAACTCTAGACGTAGTTGTGTTACCAAAATGAAGCACCAAATTAGTAAAACATTTGCCATACATATGGATATTATGCCACCATGTCAGCTGAAGATAAGTGATAAGTGTAAGATGACTACAGTATTTCTTTTTCAGCTCATTCCACTCAACTGACATTCATCAAACGTTTTAGCTTCAATAACTTTTTTCCAAGCTCCATGTGCTACCGCTTTCTCAAAATTACCATTCTTTTCCTTGATTGTTGCTTTGGCCTCAACTACATTGTAAATGTGAAATAGACACAAAAAATGATGGGAAGTGTGAAGTACGAGAAGGAGTGCATCAATTAGACGACGCTCTTGATCAGTGACAATGACTGTTGGTTTCACATCTGGTCCCAACAATGATTCCAGCCTTCTCAGAACCCAAGTATATCCTTCAGTAGTTTCCCTCTTAATTAACGCGTAACCTATTAAAAAACTTTTTTCAGCAGGTGTAACGCTTACACATTTAACCAATATAAGGTCGTACTTGTAACACCCCCATTTTATACAGGAGCCTTTAACAAGACATTCCCAAATAAATAGGACTATTATCATCTCGGTTTCCCGAGGTAGTGAACATCAAAGTACAACAAACCAAAGTACTTTAGATAAAATTTAGCGATTACATGTTTATTACAAATTAACCAAACTAAAACTCAAACTAAAATTTAAATTACAACTCGTAGCGGAATTAAATAAAGTGATTAATAGACTATATGATCTAGACTTCTAGGTAGACTGGCCGAGTCCTCACGCATCCCCATAATTCCCCAAGTCAGCTAACTCAAGTACCTGTCAAGTCTGCTCCTCAGTTACGGTTCATCACAGGTGTTCACGACTACATTGTCAACCACGAGGTTAAGTAGGATAATCACACAACATTAAAATACAAATTTAACATATGTAAACACGTGGAGAAAATACCACTACCAATTCTCCATCATATTCGCCCTAGTCATCCCGATCCCTGACCGAGGCTCCACCACACCGTCATCCCGCCAACTCCTGGCCCAGGGATAAACACAAATGTCGTCCCAGTCTGAGACTGAGGATATCTCATAACTCATTGTCGTCCCAATCCAAGACTGAGGATATCCAATAAAATATATGCCAATACGAATATTCCCATCCAATAATAAACAACCACAATAATCCAACAATAATAATAATTTGCGCATCCATTAATCCATTCAATTCCACAAAAGAAAATGAGTTGAGTAGTTATCCTACATGGCAAGCAAGTACTCCAATTACGCACTCCAATAATGTAATCCATTCAACAAATAAAGTTCCTCAATAAAACCGTCACCTAATTGTTGGAGCTTGTGTCCTCCACAAATTAGTGTGATAACATTTATAAATCTCTTATAGGTTCACAAGGGTATACTTTGCATTTTATCAGTTGATTAACGATTATCTAATAACGGTTGGCTTGCTAGAAAGTTTGACGTTATTATCATACTGATGTCGGTGATCAACTGGTCCCTAAAAGTCACACCTAAAGGATGTGTTTGAAAAATGTGATTGTATGAAAATATAATCACATTGATGCCTTATATGACTAAACAGTTAGTCACTGTGTTGATGAGACGATTATTTAATGCTGATTAAATAATATAAGCTGAGACGAATTAATTGTCAATTCGTAAATTGAATATAATAAGTTATATTTAATTAATGTATATAATGTTAGCTTGGACGAATTAATATGTTAATTCGTAATTAAATGTAATCGGTTATATTTAATTAGCTAATTATAAATATGCGATATTTATAGTTAAAGTATATATTATACAATATTGTCATAATAAATTATTATCGACCGGTATTAATAACTCGATCATGCAAGTCAATTTGTAAGTAGACTGATTAATACGGAATAAATTAAAATGACAATTTATAAATTATGCACTTTATATACATTTTGTAAACTACCAAAAATAAGTAGATTTAATCATCTTATTTTGGTAGGTGGTATAACCGAAAAAAAAAAGAAATTATCCTCTTAATTTCGGTGAATGGGCCGAAAATTAGAAGAAAAAATCTACCCTAATTACTCCTTATACTCGGTTTAAAGGAAGATTAGAGAGATCACTTCTAAACCTAATTTTTCAACCTAGCCTCCTCTCATCAGAAAAACACAAAATAACCTAAAATTTTTACAGAAAATTTAGGGATCGATTCTAGCAAGAAGCAAAGGGCATATCTCATATCGTCTTGGGTGCAACTGATAGGTGAATATCATTGCAATATTGTTCTTAGGCCGATTTTGCTAGGACCGAAGGTTGTTTCTTCATTCTCTTCTTTTGTTTATGCAATTTAGTTTTATGACTCGTAATCATCTTATAAATTCGTTATAATCCTTAAAGTTAAAGGGATGCATACAGATAAATCCCACAAGTGGTATCAGAGCCAAGGCCACGAATTTTATTTTGATGATTTTCATAAAATTGGATGTAAACAATAAAAGGAATTTCAAACAAAAAAATTTCGGTTGAAAAAGTTTTTTGCCGAGAGGTAATTTTTTTTTTTGCCGTTTGTTTTTCGTTTTTTTTCCCTTTGTTTGATGATCTGTTTCCATTTTTATTTTTCATATTGTTGTTTTAATCAGTTAAAATTATCATATGAAGAATTGGTAGATTTTGATTTAATGAAGATTAAGTTAAAAAGTAAATGGGATCGTCATGTTGATGATATAAAAATTGTTTTTGCTATATAGTTTTTGGCATATACGGTTAATCATGTTTAATTAATTCATATGCTAATCATGTTCTAATAGCAACTATAAACGATTTTCTTCATCGAATTTTTGTTTTAGGGCATTTTTGCCGCAAAAGAAAAAAAGGGGGCATTAGGGTTCTTGTTTTTTTTAACCGTAAAAATTTTTTTTTTTCTGTTTCTGTTACTGTTCACGCAGGGCAGATTTATAAAAAAAAAAAAATTTTTGTTTTGTTTCGGTTTTTACAGAAAAACCGTGTTTAAAGAGAAAAAAAACAGGCTGTTTTTTTTGGGTTTGCCGAGACAAAAAGCAAAAAAAAACTGTTATTTTTTTTTTCGTTTTACTGTTATGACTGAAAAAAAAAAGGAATATGTGTTTTCTGTTTTTTTTGTAATTGCCGAAATCAAAAAAAAAAAAAGAAGGTGATTGTTTTTGTTTTTGCCGAGAGCCAAAGAAAAAAAACTGTTTTTTTTTGTTATTTTGGCTGGATGCCGAGACATATAAAAAAAAACTTTTTTGTTGTTTTTGGCCAATTAATTTGTGAAGCGGTTCATAATTTTTTTTTTTGGTGAAATGTGAGAATTATATAAATATGAATAAGATAATTACATTAGGTGATCATACACAAGATATCATTCTATAAGACGCATTCTAACTAGCCAATCTCGTTCTGCAAGAGTCATCATTGTTTTTTCTCGGGTTCGAACTCGTGACCTCATATCCTCCAATATTGTACATGCCACACCTTCTGGTCTAATCAAAACCTTCTCATTCCTGCTTCTATTTCTCTGTTGCCATATCTGGTACAAGAGGCTCATCACCATAGCATTTTGTATTCCTCTCTGAAGTACAGTACCTGTTCTACACATGCACCAGGCCATCATACCCCTGACAGGAAATACCCAAGTAGTTTTCTTGTTTAGCTCCTGTACAATTCTTCTACTGTAAGGGCAGTCACAAAACAAATGCTCGATATTTTCAGAAGCTAGGCCACACAGATAGCATTTGTCCTCAATATCCACCCCAAAACTGACTAATCTAGCAGCTGTATTCAAGGCCTCATGAGCAACCAGCCAACCCAAAAATTGGTGCTTGGGTAATGCCCACCCATTCCATACTGCCTTATCCCATTGAACTCTTGGCCTTGTCCCTCTGAACCAGGCATAACAACCAGCTGGAGTAAAGCTTCCTGGTTGAACATTCCACTGCCCATTAACATAACCAGTCCTCATTTCGTCCTTAACCTTGCAAATTCTCCTCCATACCCAGCTTGAGTTCGAACTAGGCTTGTATTCCATCCACTCCTGACCCTTAAGATAATTACTTTGCACCCAGTGAACCCAAATTGAGTCCCTTTGCATAGATACCCAGTCCACCAGTCTTCCTACCATGGCCTTATTCCAAGATTCCTGATCCTTGAGCCCCAAACCACCTTCATCTTTAGGTCTACAAATAGTGTCCCATCCCACAAGAGGAGTCCTCCTATAATCTGCTGAATTATCCCAGAGGAAGTTTCTACAAACTGCTTCAATATTTTTGATGATTCCTTTGGGGATGACAATCATAGATGCCCAGTAGGAATGTAGAGAATTAAGCACACTCATGACTATTACTAACCTTCCTGCATAGGAGAATTTTCTTGCCCCATACCCATGTATCCTAGCACATACTTTATCCACAAGACACTCACAATCTTGCTTTTTAAGTCTTGTAGTCTGGATTGGCATACCAAGGTATTTGAATGGGATGCTCCCTTCATCAATCCAGGATATCTGCAGATATCTCGGACTTTAATTGCTCTGGTACATTCCTGAAATAAGCACTAGATTTTGAGGCACTAACTTGCAGTCCAGTAGCATTAGAAAAAGTAGCAAATGACTGTAACAACAGCATCATAGAATTGGCATCCCCTTTACTGAAGAGCATGACATCATCAGCAAACATAAGACTAGTGAGCCTTTATTTCTTGCACATAGGATGGAATTTAAATTCATACTTTGATGAGGCATATTGCAGGGTACGAGTCAGGTACTCCATGCACAAAGTGAAGATCAGGGGGGAGAGAGGATCCCCCTGTCTTAAGCCCCTCTTCCCCTGGAAGTAGCCAAACATTTCACCATTTAAAGAGAGTGAGAAGGTAGTTGTAGTTATGCATTGCAGTATCATAGCTTTGAACTCAGGGAGGAAATGTAGCTCTTCCAAAAGATTCTCAACAAAACACCATTCTACTGTATCATATGCCTTCTGCAGGTCTATTTTGAACATACACCTTGCAGAAGCATGAGGCCTTTCATATAGCCTGATCAGATCTTGGCAGATTAGTATGTTCTCCTGGATGCTTCTCTGCTGTATAAAAGCTCCCTGGTTCTGTCCAACAATATGTGGTAACACTTCAGCTAACCTGGAACATAGCAATTTTGATATGACCTTGTACACAACATTACAACAAGCAATTGGCCGGAATTGAAGCACACTCTTTGGCCTATCACACTTGGGAATAAGTGTAACATTCGTGGAGTTAAACTGTTTGAGGAGCTGCCTACTCTGGAAGAAATCTTGAACTGCTCTTATAACATCCCCTCCTATCTCCCCCCAAGCATCTTTAAAAAACTTGCTTGTGTATCCATCTGGCCCTGGTGACTTAATGTCAGGAATACTAAAAAGAGCCTCCTTAATCTCTTCCCCAGTTACAGGCTTCCTTAGGCTATGCCAGTGGTCAGCATTACATACAGGACCTTGAGAAATGATTCTCCTATGGATCTTCTTAGTTTCTTTACTTGATCCTAGCAGAAGTTGATAGTAGTCAATAAAAGCCTTCTGAATTTGCTCCTGAGTATCACACACCTTGCCATTCATGTCCTCAACCATTGCAACCTTATTCATATTCCTCCTCCTTTTCAGTATACCATGAAAATATGAGCTGTTAGCATCCCCATCCTTAATCCATTGTTGCTTAGACTTTTGAGAAAGAAAACTTTCCCTGGCCTTAGCTAACTCCTGCAGTTTAAGAGAGGCTTCATATTGTTCTGTGATTTTTTGCACATTAGAAGGATCCCTGTTAATCCCTTCTTGCAACCCCTCCACCTGTTTCTGGAGAATAGCAGCTGCATTTTCAATATCACTGAAACACTCCTTATTCAACTCCTTAAGAACAGCTTTCATATTCTTCAGGTTTTTTTGCCAATCTGAACATAGGTGTTCCAGTGAAGCCAGTATCCCAATTCTCCCTCACCAAAGGAATAATATTTGAAACTTCTTTTACCCTGACTTTGTTTAGTGCTCTTTAACAGGCATGGTGTATGGTCCATCAAACCCTCAGGCATGAAGTGTGCATATATATCAGTAAAAGAGTCACACCAATCTTGATTGACCAAGAATCTATCAATTCTACTATATATTCGTTCCTCAGGTTTCTGCTTATTGTTCCAGGTATACAAGGCCCCTACTGCAGCAATATCCACTACCCCACAATCAGCAACACATCTTCTAAATGGTTCCATTTCACCAGCTGGAGTGTTACCCCCCACTCTCTCTGAAGCATTCAGCACACAGATAAAATCTCCTACAATTGCCCATGGCCCAGTTACCAAAGTAGCATTCTTCCTCAAATTATCCCACAGAGGTTCTCTCTCATGTTGTCCATTGAAGGCATACACCATGGTTAACCAGAAACTCCTCCTATCTACCAAAGAATCAACTTTCATATGTACATATTGAGCATTATATTCCAGCACATTTACCCTAAAACAACTTGGCTTCCAAATTATCCAAATGCGTCCTCCAGAATGATATCCAGAATTAGTAGTGATGCACCAATTAGAAAAACTACTAGAAGCCTTGTGAAAGGCCTTATTCTTTATTTTAGTTTCAAGTAAACCAAATAAACCTATATTATTAGCTTGCAAAAAAGTATTAATATCTCTTTGTTTTCCTACTCTATTCATCCCTCTAATGTTCCAAAAACCTATCCTATCCATTAGATATAATAGTGTTTGAAGCATTACCCATTTCAGCACTGATCCTTTTAGGAGGAGAGGCAGCAACCTCCTTATAGGAGTAAGCTCCAAACGTCTCATTGCTATATCCCTCCTTTGGCCTCTCACTGCTATGCATCTTAACCAGCCTCTTAATAGGAGTATGGAAACCCACAACAGCTCTCCCATCCACAGGAGTAGTTTCCTGGACAGCTGGTACAGAAGCCTTAGCCGGGGCAGTCACCTTCTGTACTGGTCTCCATACCTTCTTAATAGGTTGTTGGCTTGGTTTCTTAGGTTCCCCCTTCCTACAGTTCTCCACTTCATGACCCATTCCTTGGCATTTCTTACATGTTACAGGTTTCCATTCATACTCAATTTCCACCTGAACCACTCCTCCATTTTCATCTTTAAACGATACACTCTTTGGCAACTGTTGGTCCACCTGCAGCTCCACCATAACCCTAGCATACCCTAATCTTGTTCGTTCCTCTGTGGCCACATCACATTTCACATATTTGCCTACCAAATTAGTGATCTTAGGAAGACCTTTTCCCCAGAATTTGAGAGGCAGTTTATGTATCTTAATCCACGCGGGCACAGTTTTCACATTTTCCTTATTCATTTCCATGTCCTTCTCCCATGGCTTCACAATCATGTGTTTATTGTCAAATAGGTAGTGCCCTGAACTTAAGACTTTATCTTTCATCTCCAATGTTTTGAAACGAACTAAGAATATCCCATTTGGCATGAAAGAAATTTTGTCGATGTTAAATTTTGTCCATATTCTCCTTATAAAACCTTCCACAATCTCCCATGGCGGATTAGCACCTAGGATAAAACACACTACTGCCTGCTTCCAGTACTCTACTTCTTCTTCAACATCCTTAATTTGAATCTGTAACATATCATCTTGCTCTGCCTTCTTATCATCTTCAATGTTTTCAATTTCCTCAGTCTCTGTTTCCTCATTTTGTTCAGGGTTTTCTGTCCCCTATTCCAAACTGTCTTTCACATATTCCTCCTCCTCATCACTTTCCTCTATCTCCTCTTCAGTTTCTCCCTCCTCGTCCGTCTCTACAACCAGTTCTGGTATGCCTACAATGTCATGTATCTTTTTGGATTTGCCTACCTCGTCAACATCTGGTCCTGCAAGAGCGGCATTAGGGTTACTATTTTCCATGTTTTCAACTTCTCCTACTACCTCATCATCGTCCTTATTCTTAGCAAGGATACTCCTCCCTCTCAAGTTCAAATCACGCTGTCGCTGTTGGCTAGTTTTCCTAGCCATAAGCAGAGAAACAATGGCGGCACAGTACTAGTCGTTCATTCTCTCTCTATCTCTAGGTTTTTTTTGTTTCGGTTCATAATTCATAGATACCTAATTATTTTAAAGAGGTTTAAAATAATGAGTGGATTAAATTCATATTACAAGTTTAATGTGAATTAAGATTAAAATTAATGTGATTAATTGAGGAATTGTCACTTAATTTGATCAATTAAATAGGTGGTTTGGATAAAATTAATCTACATAATTAAAGATTTATGTCTTGTATGTTTAATTTTTTTAGTTGATGCATTTTATTTAGTTGAATGAATCGTTGAATGGTTTTATTTACGTATTTTTGCAATCGGTTGTAATTTGTAATACCTAGTGTGGCCTTAGTCAAATTATGTTTTCGTAATGATGGGAACATAATTTTTAATGTAATTTGAGATCTCGTATCTCCGTTTTGGTTTTCTTTATTTATTACGGTTTTGAAATTAGAATGTAAATAGGTTTATTATGTAATTTTTAAATTGTAATTTTTGAGAAGACTAAAGATGGAGATTGGAGCTTACTCCCGCTACATGGATCAAGATGGAACATCAAGACAAGCTTCTCGGGTCCTTGGATGGATTCCAAAGTTGTATTTATTTTCATTTTGATAGGATAGGCCACACTAGGACTTTATTTTTTTGTTTTACCGTTCTTATTGTTTTTCATTCACATGCTAGTTAATGCATCATATTCCGCCTAAAACCAAACCACCTACTAAAATGCATGAAAATTGACACATATAGGTTGTATGTTAGTTTTCATAGACATACAGATGTCACATGTTTTTAAGCCATCACCTTAGTTTATTCATTCACGCATGCTAGATATTAGTTCACTTAAATGAATTAAAACGAAGTTGATGGGATCTTCCTCTAAAACGAAAATTGAGATTAGTCTTTATAAGGGCAAACAACTATGAATCCCTTCTTCGTCGGTAGGCATAATATGACCCCTTCTACGTTGGGTAAGTAGTTTGTGTTGACTTAGTTTATCTCAACATTATAGTCCGAAGAGTTTCTCGTGATTATGATGGACTAAAGATAGAATTTACAGAAATTTATCGACCAAGAATTCTAACAGTAGAATTAGCCAAAAGGTTGGCTTATCAATTTACAGATAATTGAGTCTTGGGATCATTTATATAATTCTTGAGGAAGGTCAATTGTATAAATGCATGAGTCTTCGCGTTATAACAATATTACATTAGACTTAAATTAAAATCGATGCACATGCTTATTATTTATTCTTCTTTTCGCAGTGTAGAACACGTTTATTTTACTGTTACAACAAATGGCTGGAAATAACGAAATCCCATTGCCAAGGGCCACACTTGGACGCGAGTCCTGGCTGAAAGTTTTTATGGACAACATGAATCAGTACACGCGACTGAAGAATGATGGGTCTAACTTTGCGGACTAGGAGGCAACACTACGGAATGCTGCCATTGCTGACGGTAAGCTCAAGTACTTAACTGAGCCAATACCGGTCAAACCAGCCCCTAATGCTGGAGTTAACGAGTCACTTGCTTATAGTAATTTCGTCATGGAAGCGGGTGCGATAAAGAACGTACTCATCTTTACAATGGAAACCAATTTGCAGAGACGCTTCATTGCCCAAGGTGCGAACAAGATTTTCACCACGCTCACTAACGAGTTCTCAAAAGCACCGAGAATCGTTACTTATGAGCATACCTGTCGCTTCTTTGATGCGAAACTCCAAAAGGGCCAACCGGTTAGCCCACACATTCTTAACATAATTGAGAATGTCGTGAAATCGGAGGCACTTGATTGCAAAATCAGTGAGAGCATTGTCATTGACCGAATGCTTCATTCTCTTCACGATGGTTTTGCCCTTTTCAGGGCGAACTACTACATGAATGACTTAAAGAAAAGTCCTCATGAGCTACACTCACTTCTCTTACAGACCGAGAAGGATATGAAATTGAGTAGGAGCATGAAGCAGGATGTTCTCACGATTTCCAACAAGGGTAAAGGTAAGGGCAAAGCTCCAGGCGACCTTACTATAGGTAAGCCAAAATTCAAGAAGCCAGGAAACGGTAAGAGTGGGCCTGGTGAGACTAGTGGCTCACAGGGCAAGGCAAAGAGCAAGGGCGGTGACATTGAGTGCCACCATTGTCACAAGACTCGACATTGGAGGACGAATCGTCCCGTGTAACGTGAGGACATTAAAGCAGCCGCGTCGTTCTGTTGGTATGTCATCTTATATTCATATGATTGAGATTAACCATGCAAGTTTCGGAACTTGGGTACTTGATACTGGTTGTGGTTCTCATCTGTGTAATCATTTGCAGGGCCTAAGAAACATCACACCTCTCGGAAAGGGTGATGTGGACCTGCGAGTCGGGAATGGAGCTAGAGTTGCTGCTGTCTCGAAGAGAACATAGGTAATCCAACTCCCTAGTGGTTTTGAGTTATTTTTAAATAACTGTTACTATGTACCCAATTTGTCTAAGAACATTATTTCAGTTTCCGTACTTGATAAAGACGGATTTTCATTTTTAATAAAGGATAATAGCTGTATTTTCTCTTTAAATGAAATGATTTATGGCAAAGCGGTTTCCATGAATGGAATTTACATCTTAGATCAAACCACGGAAATATTACACGTGAATAATAAGAAATTAAAGGTTGGTGACAAAGATCAAACCTATCTATGGCATTGTCGAATGGGACACATAAATGAGAAACGTGTAAAGAAACTCGTCGATAATGGGGCCATTCCCGCATTCGAATTTTCTACATATGGCACGTGTGAATCATGTCTCATTGGCAAAACGACTCGAATTTCCTTTAAAGGTGTTGGAATACGCGCTATTGACCTATTAGGACTCATACATACTGATGTTTGTGGACCTATGTCAATTACCGCTAGAGATGGCTATAGATATTTTATCACTTTCACGGACGATTTGAGTAGATACGGATATGTCTACTTAAAGAAGCATAAAAGTGAGTTCTTTGAGAAATTCAAGGAATACCAGAACAGGGTTGAAAACCAACTGGGTAGAAAGGTTAAAGCACTCCGTTCAGATCGGGGTGGCGAATATCTTTCAAATGAGTTTGATCAACACCTTAAAGATCGTGGAATCGTTTTGCGCTTAACTCCACCTGGAATACCTCAATTAAATGGTGTGTCCGAACGGAGAAATCGAACCTTACTTGATATGGTTCTATCCATGATGAGTCACACGGGAGTGCCTGATTCATTATGGGGTTTTGCTCTTTTGTCAGTTGCTCTTATACTTAACCGCAGTCCGACTAAAGCTGTCGATAAGACTCCATATGAAATGTGGAAGGGAACGGTCCCTAACTTGTCCTTTATTCGGGTTTGGGGCTGCGAGGCTTATGTCAAGTGGAGACACGAGGATAAGCTCGGCCCGCGATCGGTCAAGACATACTTTATAGGTTATCCAAAAGGAACATTTGGTCATTACTTCTATTCGCCTACCGAACATCGAGTTTTTGTTGCGGCTAGTGCGACGTTCTTAGAGAGAATTTCTCGAGAACAAGACAAGTAATAGAACCTTCGAGCTATCGGAGATTCTAGAACCAACAACCGAGAAACAGATGGAGGAAGTTGTTCCTCCAACTGATGATACGGTTAATATTCCTGAGGAACCTAGGAGGTCGGGTAGAGTCTCTCATCCTCCGGACAGATACATTGGTATGGTCGAGGAGAATGACGTTTTGCTCCTAGAGAGTAATGAACCCGCTATCTATAAAGGTGTTATGGCCTGTTCCGACTCAAAGCTATGGCTCGAAGCCATGCAATCCGAGATGGACTCCATGTATGAGAATGACGTATGGGATCTAGTTGATTTACTTAATAAGGTAAAACCTCTACAGTGCAAATGGCTTTACAAAATAAAGCGTTAAGTAGACGCAACCGATACCTATAAGGCACGACTAGTGGCAAAAGGTTTCACTCAAGTGCACGGATTGCATTCTGATGAGATTTTTGCACCTGTAGTCATGCTACGTTCCATTCGGATAATCTTAGCGATTGCCGCATTTCATGACTATGAAATTTGGCAAATGGATGTGAAAAACACCTTCTTAAACGGTTATTTGGAGGAAGAGTTGTACATGGTGCAACCCGAAGGTTTCATAGATCCTGAACATCCTAAGAAAGTATGCAAGCTTAAGCGCTCCATTTATGGACTTAAGCAAGCTTCTCGGAGTTGGAATCATCGTTTCGACCAGGTGATAAAAGAGTATGGTTTCACTCGATCGGTCGAGGAACCATGCTTATATATCAAGTCGAGTGGGAGCAAGATTGTATTCTTGATATTGTATGTCGATGACATACTCTTGATTGGGAATGACATTACTCTTCTATCTTCGGTTAAAGAATGGTTGAAGAACCATTTCCAGATGAAAGATCTGGGTGAGGCACAACGCATTTTGGGAATCCGTATCTACCGAGATAGATCACGACGGACGTTATCACTTAGTCGAGTCTTATTTGATAAGATTCTTGAGAAGTTCAGCATGACCAAATCCAAGAAGGGGAACCTTCCAATGACGTCCGGGATGCGATTGAGCAAGTCTCGGTCACCCACGACGCCTGAAGGGATTGAGCGCATGAGTCGTGTTCCTTATGCATCTGCAATAGGATCAATCATGTATGCTATGATATGCACACGTCCAGACGTGGCATATGCATTGAGTATGACGAGTCGGTACCAAAAGAATCCAGGTGAAACACACTGGATAGCTGTTAAAAATATCCTCAAGTACCTACGGAGGACTAAGGATAGGGTATTGACTTATGGAGGCGATACTAAGCTATGCGCAATTGGTTACGCAGATGCTAGCTTCCAAACGGATCGAGATGATTCAAAATCTCAGTCCGGGTTCGTCTTCACTCTTAATGGTGTCATGCGGTCACCGGAAGAGTTCCAAACAGAGTGTTGTAGCAGATTCTACCACTGAATCCGAGTACTATGCCGCTTCGGAAGCAGCTAAGGAAGCGATATGGATGCATCAATTCTTACAAGGACTTACGATAGTTCCTAGTTCGAATGACCCGATCACCATCTACTGTGACAATAGAGGTGCCATCTTCCAGGCTAAGGAGCCAAAGTCTAGCAACAAATCTAGACACGTACATCAAAAAGCTCACCTGATCCGTGATTACGTGGAGCAAGAAGAGATAGTGATTGACAAGATAGCTTCGGATGATAACATCGCGGACCTTCTCACTAAACAGTTGAATTTTGATAAGAATGAAGGGCACGTTATTTCCATGGAAATTAAACGTGTTCCTGAGTTGTAGTAGTTGATTATGGATTTGATACATTATCTTTTTCATATACTATTTATAACTTCATCGTTTTTATAATATTTTGTTTTTCACGTGGATTGTACTGACAAATTTGAACGCCACAAAGTGAACTGAATTACATTATATTTTGTTTGGTCCGTAATCGCCTTAATGAGCTGATAACTCTGGCTATTATATTGTGCAGTCGATTGATGGTGGGTTCAACGAGCCATAAGTCAAACGGTTGACTGATCGATCATAGATGCGAGATTATAGCGATACCTCGTAGGACAAATTTTTGTGACAACTTAATGGAGTCCTAAATGTTTAACAACATTTGGTGCCAGGTCGTGGATAAGACATCCATTGTGTTCCTAAAGTCGATTCTTTTGACTATCGACTGTCTCTTGAGATTAAGGCAGTTTTTGGGTGACTTTGGTTTCTTTCTCACGGTCTGCCGTAACTTGAGGCTAAGTAGATTTTTTCTGGGTCATTTCATACAGTGCTTATATCTGCAAGATTTGAGTTGAAGAAAATATCCAACCTTTATCAGGTATAGTTATTTCTCAGGGCCACTCGAGGAGTTGTAACTGAAATGCATGGCCATGCTCTAATGATGATTCGTTTATCAGTTAAGTTACTCTCTAGTCGGGGAAACCACTCTTGATACAAATCACTTGTAAAATACGACCTTTGTGAATACAAATTTTGCAAATTGTTTTACATTGAGTGGGAGAAATTTTGAGATATGAGAATCGGTTATCGCACATACACTTGTGAGGACAAGTGGGAGTTTGTTGGAGCTTGTGTCCTCCACAAATTAGTGTGATAACATTTATAAATCTCTTATAGGTTCACAAGGGTATACTTCGTATTTTATCAGTTGATTAACAATTATCTAATAACGGTTGGCTTGCTAGAAAGTTTGACGTTATTATCATACTGATGGCGGTGATCAACTGGTCCCTAAAAGTCACACCTAAAGGATGTGTTTGAGAAATGTGATTGTATGAAAATATAATCACATTGATGCCTTATATGACTAAACAGTTAGTCATTGTGTTGATGAGACGATTATTTAATGCTGATTAAATAATATAAGCTGAGACGAATTAATTGTCAATTCGTAAATTGAATATAATAAGTTATATTTAATTAATGTATATAATGTTAGCTTGGACGAATTAATATGTTAATTCGTAATTAAATGTAATCGGTTATATTTAATTAGCTAATTATAAATATGCGATATTTATAGTTAAAGTATATATTATACAATATTGTCATAATAAATTATTATCGACCGGTATTAATAACTCATTGACATAAGTCATTGTAAGTAGACTGATTAATACGGAATAAATTAAAATGACAATTTATAAATTATGCACTTTATATACATTTTGTAAACTACCAAAAATAAGTAGATTTAATCATCTTATTTTGGTAGGTGGTATAACCGAAAAAAAAGAGAAATTATCCTCTTAATTTCGGTGAATGGGCCGAAAATTAGAAGAAACAATCTACCCTAATTACTCCTTATACTCGGTTTAAAGGAAGATTAGAGAGATCACTTCTAAACCTAATTTTTCAACCTAGCCTCCTCTCATCAGAAAAACACAAAATAACCTAAAAATTTTACAGAAAATTTAGGGATCGATTCTAGCAAGAAGCAAAGGGCATATCTCATATCGTCTTGGGTGCAACTGATAGGTGAATATCATTGCGATATTGTTCTTAGGCCGATTTTTCTAGGACCGAAGGTTGTTTCTTCATTCTCTACTTTTGTTTATGCAATTTAGTTTTATGACTCGTAATCATCTTATAAATTCGTTATAATCCTTAAAGTTAAAGGGATGCATACAGATAAATCCCACACTAATACAAATAATAATTCACAATTACTAACTAAACTAATTATAAAATAATTAAACTAATTATATTAATTATATTATTACGTAATTTAATAATCATAAACCCATCTTAAATCAAACCAAACACGTGAATTCCCGACTTTCAAAACCCGTTCTACACTAAATAAACCAACTAACAATACTAATTAGTAACTATATTAACTGACCTGATTACTCAATAAATTTAACCTAGTCAGATTACGCACCTAATGATTTCATTAATTATATACTAACCACTTACCTTAACTTATCAAATTAATTAGTCATTAATTGTCATGTAATAATTCATCCAAAAACAAGACCCACTACAAATAATTGGCGTTATTATCATGTCTCCTTCTGATGTAAAATCTGGTCGATTTTAAGGTTTAGAACAGTTCGTTGAACTGTTCGAATTATATGGTAAAATACGCAGCGGAATATTAAACAGTTTATTTGATTTTTATATGTTTTTGAACGAAAATTTAAAAGATATGACGTGATCACTCCCTCCTCCCTCGCAAAGAATTTGATTGTAACGCACGACTGGTTTTTTTGTGACTCTCACCTCGCAAGGATCAACCACACTCTAATCTCTCCCTCGCAAGAAAGAAATAAGACACTCAAAGCTCGCAAGCAATAAGTAACAAGAAAACTTGTATTAATTCTCAAACTCAATGTATTTGTGTATGTTAAAAACTGAATACAAAAGACCCTATTTATACTAAGTAGAAAACCGACCTCCCTTCCCTAAACTTCCTTAACTCGTCCTTAACAGATTAGGAAACCGACCCATAGTATGGCAAATTGCCTTATTACAATCTTGCTAAGATTAGGAAAGAAACTATAAGGAAATAACAATACTACCTTAAATTTATTGACTAGAATTAGGAAAGCAAAAATAAAGAAACTAATAATTTTAGACACCACCATCAGCACCGACCTTGACTCCCTTGGTTGGCGTGTTGACTTAGACGGACTCCAAACCGTCACCTTTGTTTCTCCATGCTATCATATTCACGGCACTTGAGCCCATTTTGAAACCTTCAGAAATGTGAGTTACATTTCGACTAATCAAGACTTCATTTTCATTTTCTTCAAGTGCTCCTGCATCATTCTCCCCTTCTTTTTGAGAATTTGACCTCAAATTTTCGTCATCTGAGTACGGTGAGAAATCTCCAACATTGAATGTCGCACTTACACCTCCATACTCACTCGGCAATTCTTACTTGTAGGCATTAGTCCCATAGCTTTCAAGTAAATTGAATGGTCCATCGGGTCTTGGCATCAATTTATTCTTCTTCTTGGATGGAAAATATTCCTTCCTCAAGTGTAACCATACTAAGTCTCCAAATTTGAAAACAGGTTGCTTTCGATGTTTATTTGCTTTCTCCTTGTATCTAGCATTAGCTTTCTCGATTTATGCTTTAACTTGCTCACAAACTCGAAAAAATGCAGCTTGTCTTTCCTTTGCTTCGAAACTCATCACATCCTTCTTTGGTATAGGAACCAAATCAATAGGAAGATACGGATTCACCACATAAACAATCTCGAATGGTGATCTTCCCGTAGTCATTGAGGGCGTTCGGTTGTATGCAAACTCAGCATGAGCTAACTTAACATCCCAATCTTTCGTACTCTTGCTAACCAAACCTCGTAACAAGCTTCCCAAAGATCTATTAGTCACCTCGGTTTGTCCATATGTTTGTGGATGATGAGAAGTACTAAATAATAACTTCGTTCCAACCAATCTCCATAATGTCTTCCAAAAGTAGCTTAAGAACTTAACATCTCGATCCGACACTATATTAAGTGGAATACCATGTAATCGAACAATCTCTTTGTAATAAAGTTCGGCAACATTGGTAGCATCATCGATCTTATGACATGGGATGAAATGCGCCATCTTTAAAAATCTATCCACAACAACCATAATCGAATCCTTCCCTCTTTGTGTTCTAGGTAAACCAAGTATAAAGTCCATACTTACCTCATTCCACGGTTGTGTTGGTACGGGCAGGGGCGTATAAAGTCCCTTGTTGACCGTACTCTTTGCCTTTTGGCACACCACACACTTAGCCACGATCTCTTGCACATCCTTGCACATCTTTGGCCAATAAAAATTCTCACTCACAATATCATTAGTCTTGTTTACTCCAAAGTGTCCAGCTATTGCACCACCATGAGCTTCACGAATCAAAAGCTCTCGAATTGAACCGTTGGGAATACACAATCGATTGCCTTTGAATAGATAACCGTCTTGAACAGTATATAACCCCGTTGGCTCAATAATCTCCTTAGCAAACTCTGGATCAGTTTTATATAGTTCTTTGATATGTTAAAATCCAAGCATTCTCGCGTCCAACTCGATCAATAAAGTATGTCTTCGAGAAAACGCATCAGCAACAACATTAAAAGCTCCCGTCTTATACTTTGATGAGAAAGTAAAAGATTGTAGAAACTCAACCCATTTGGCATGTCTTGGATTTAACTTTTGTTGCCCATGAATATGCTTCAATGCTTCATGATCCGAATGTAACACAAATGGTTTAGGTCGCAAATAATGACCCCAATGATCCAATGCTCTCACAATTGCATAGAAGTCCTTATCATAAGTCGAGTAATTCAATCGCGCACCACCCAACTTTTCACTAAAGTATGCCACCGGCCGCTTATTTTGCACCAAAACAGCCCCAATCCCAACTCCACTCGCATCACACTCAACTTCGAATAATTTATCGAAATTAGGAAGTGTTAAAACAGGTGCGGAGCTTAGTTTAGATTTTACCTCTTCGAATGCCTTCTCTGCACTAGGAGTCCATACAAATTCACCTTTCTTCGTCAACTCGGTTATAGGTGCCATGATTGTACTAAAATTTTGAATAAATCTTCTATAAAACGAAGCCAAACCATGGAAACTACGAACCTCAGTTGTTGATTTAGGAACCGGCCATGCCTTGATTGCCTCCACCTTCGACGGATCCATGCTCACACCATTTTCACCAACAATAAAACCTAGGAACACCACGCTTGACACCATGAACGTGCACTTCTCCATCTTGCCATATAGTTTCTGTTTTCGTAGCATTTTAAACACTTAACGGAGTTGTTCAATATGTTCCTCCTTGCTCTTGCTGTAAATAAGAATGTCATCGAGATATACCA
Source organism: Silene latifolia (assembly GCF_048544455.1). Lineage (NCBI taxonomy): Eukaryota > Viridiplantae > Streptophyta > Magnoliopsida > Caryophyllales > Caryophyllaceae > Silene > Silene latifolia. The sequence continues at coordinate 53,821,151 of NC_133529.1, read as the reverse complement.
CAACAAACATGTTTAAGAACGGCCTCAACATTTCATTCATCAACCTCATAAACGAACTAGGAGCATTGCAAAGATCAAATGGCATAACGAGCCACTCATACAACCCTTGCTTAGTTTTGAACGCTGTTTTCCATTCGTCACCTTCATGAATTCTCATTTGATGATAGCCACTTCGTAAATCAAGCTTCGAAAATACTCGTGACCCACTCAACTCGTCTAACATATCATCCAACCTCGGCATATAAAATCGATATTTTATTGTGATATTGTTAACGACTCTACTATCAATACACATCCTCCAAGTCCCATATTTATTTGGCACCAATAGAGCTGGTACGGCACAAGGACTCAAACTTTCTTGAACATAACCCCTATCAATCAATTCTTGTACTTGCCTTTGTAATTCTTTTGCTTCTTCGGGATTATAACGATAGGCTGGTTTATTCAGCAATTGAGCTCCTTGAATTAAGACAATTTGATGTTCAATACCTCTTAAAGGAGGTAATCCAACGGGTAATTCTTCGGGAAATACATCGCAAAACTCTTTTAACAGCCCTTGAACTTCACGGTTGCTTCCTTCACCATTGGCTTCCAAATCACAAACCATAAGAACATAGGCTTGTTCTCCATGAGCTAGAACCTCTTCAACCTCACGGGCTTCCATAAATTAGCTCCCCTTCTTTGATTTCAACTCCTTGATTTTATTAGGTGATAAAGGTTTCAAATTGAATGTTGTTTTGCCCTTGGTCACATTATATATGTTAGTTCTTCCATCATGTTCAACCTTTTGATCAAACTGCGATGGTCGTCCTAATAGAATATGGCATGCACTCATAGGAATCACGTCGCACCAAATATCATCATTATAAGGCCCCAAGCTCAAAGAAACCAATGCTTGCTTCCTTACTTAAATTCCATTGTCTCCATTCAACCAATGCAATTTATATGGCTTATTATGATTCTTGGTTTGTAATTTCAGGTCATAAACTAACTCCTTTGACACAACATTGGTACATGAACCACTATCAATGATTAGATTGCAAATTTTAGAATGTACCTTGTAGCGAGTGTGAAATATTTGCTCCCTTTGTTCAGCTTCAACCGGAGTTGTTTCCACGTGAAGCTTACGAATCACCAAACATTCTTCTTCACTTAACAGATCAACATCATAGGCCACACCTTCTTCTTCGTCCTCCTCAATATCAGACAGTTCTGAACGAATTCTGGAACTATGTTGCGCAATTCTTGAGCGGTGAGTGCTCGCTTTTGTTGACATTCATTAGCTATGTGCCCATAGCCTTGGCATTTAAAACATCGTCTTAATGAGTTACTTTTAGGCTCCACGACAGCCTTACCTTTGTCCTTCACTTCTTCTTTCACAACTTCCTTTGGCTTGCTAGTTGTTGTTTTAGAATAAGAACTCGCACCAGAACTTGCTCCTTTTGAATAAGTATAGGATTTCTTTGCTTTATCTTGCTTTTCAACCTTTAGAGCCAAACGACACACATCATCAAAATCCATTGTAAATCTGAACCTCAACTTTTGAAGCAAGTGACGGTATTAGACCCTTGATGAATCTTGCAACTCTAAGCTCTTACTTCTCTTCAAGATCACAAACAATCATCATCCTTTCGAATTCTTTAATGTACTCGGCCACGGACATATTTTCTTGTGATAAAGATTGCAACTTTAGGTAATTTTCTTGCTCATAATCTCTTGGTAAGAATCTCTTCATAAGATGCTTTTTAAGTTTCTCCCAAGTATCAATCTTGTTCTTCTTATCTCGCTTTCTCGGTTTTTTTAAGTTTTCATACCACAATGATGCATATTTAGTGAGTTTTAGAATAGCTACCTTGAATTGTTTATTCTCATCATACTCCTTGTAATCGAAAACTCGTTCAGCTTGCCTAATCCAATCCAAAAAAAATTTGGGATCCAAATCTCCATTGAAATCAGGTATGTCAAGTTTTAGACCTCGATCATCATCGTTTTTGTTCTCCTTTTTGGACTTGGAAACCGCATCATCAGAATATGATCCACGAGACCTACTACGACTTGGACTTCGTTCTCTACCTCTTCGTCCAAGGTTCTTCATCATATATTTTAGCTTGGCCATATCTTGCTTCATCTGGTCTAATTGTTCTTGAAATTCGCTTGAACCATCACCGGTAGCCTTGCAGGAATCGGCATCTCCCGGCATCTTTACTTCCCAAGATTAACTTGTTAAGAAACAAATTAATAACCTTGCTCTGGTAACCAATTTGATGTAAAAGCTGGTCGATTTTAAGGTTTAGAACAGTTCGTTGGACTGTTCGTATTATATGGTAAAATACGCAGCGGAATATTAAACAGTTTATTTGATTTTTATATGTTTTTGAACGAAAATTTAAAAGATATGACGTGATCACTGCCTCCTCCCTCGCAAGGAATTTGATTGTAACACACGACTGGTTTTTTTGTGACTCCCACCTCGCAAGGATCAACCACACTCTAATCTCTCCCTTGCAAGAAAGAAATAAGACACTCAAATCTCGCAAGCAATAAGCAACAAGAAAACTTGTATTAATTCTCAAACTCAATGTATTTGTGTATGTTAAAAACTGAATACAAAAGACCCTATTTATACTAAGTAGAAAACCGACCTCCCTTCCCTAAACTTCCTTAACTCATCCTAAACAGATTAGAAAACCGACGCATGATATGGCAAATTGCCTTATTACAATCTTGCTAAGATTAGGAAAGAAAATACTACCTTAAATTTATTGACTAGAATTAGGAAAGCAAAAATAAGGAAACTAATAATCTTAGACACCACCATCAGCACCGACCTTGACTCCCTTGGTTGGCGTGTTGACTTAGACGGACTCCAACCCGTCACCTTTGCTTCTCCATGCTATCATATTCACGACACTTAAGCCCATTTTGAAACCTTCAGAAATGTGAGTTACATTTCGACTAATCAAGACTTCATTTTCATTTTCTTCAAGTGCTCCTGCATCACCTTCTACCCTGTACCACCCGCAACATTCTACACCACCATAAACACCACGCTGCCACGCAACCCGCCATACCCAGCCTACCTACGACCCTACTCCTCAACTTCGGATGACAATTCCCGTCGTTAAAAACATGAAAGCTATCTAATTGCCGCGACAGTATTGAGCTGGTCCGAAACTACAACAATGCCGCAAACCCGAAAACACAACCACCACCAACCACCATCCCTAACGTCTGCCATCACCATCTGCTGCCCAACCACGATCCACACACTCGCCCTAACCACCACACGTTTTTCCCCAGACACGCCCTAACAACCCCCTCAACACACGATAACTACAATAACCTTAAACACGGCCCAATCAACAAAACCCAACAACAACCACCATAAGCCACCAATGACCACCAACGTGGTCTCCTCTGACCCATGGTGGATCCAATGGCAGGGTCCCCGTTCCCTGGTCAAGGCCAAACCGAGCATATGATGGTGGAATTTCCTGAATAGTCACGGTTTTAACACAACATCAACAACAACCTAAATCCCTTTCGACAACCAATTGACCACCACACAAGCCACCCCCTTTAACAGCCCCCGACTACCTACAGAGGTCGACGCACCACCACGGACCAACCCCAACCCAGGTTCGGTCTTAAAACAAGTGAATAAAGGGTTAAACCCGTGTATACTCACACGCCACAACTCGGCAACCACCAAACGAACACCCTACAATTACACAGCCTACAATTACACAATTATTATTATTATTATTATTATTATTATTATTATTATTATTATTATTATTATTATTATTATTATTATTATTATTATTATTATTATTATTATTATTATTATTATTATTATTATTATTATTATTATTATTATTATTATTATTATTATTATTATTATTATTATTATTTTTATTATTTTTATTATTATTATTATTATTATTATTATTATTATTATTATATTATTATTATTATTATTATTATTATTATTATTATTATTATTATTATTATTATTATTATATTTTTTTTAAAGGCGCAAAATTTTATTAATCAATCAAAAGTTTACAAGAAATTGGTGGGCAACCGAGATACAATCTGGGCTCCCACCCCCTTAGCAATAGCAAAGCTAAGTCTAGTAAAAATAAAAGGAGCAAACAAGGCTCCAAGATCCCGAGATAGAGAAAGTTTATGAATCCGCTTGAGCAGTGCAACGGCATAAGAAGAGAAGGAAAAAGGTAAGATATCATAACCGATCGCCGAACACGAGCCTTGATACTTGGTGCATTTGCGCCGAGCAGCATCAATCACCACACATCCATGTACAAAATCAGACATCACAGACTGAGTCAATAGGAAAGACCCAGTCCGATCCATACACACATCCTAGCCCCTGTCCCAAGAGTAAAACAACAAATCTTCATGAAGCAAGGACCGGTCATGCTCATCAATCAGACCAATATCTACGTCCTTAGCATTAGAGATCCCAGATCGGAAGCAGATATCGAAAAAGGTGTCATGAACCAGGTTATTATTATTATTATTATTATTATTATTATTATTATTATTATTATTATTATTATTATTATTATTATTATTATTATTATTATTATTATTATTATTATTATTATTATTATTATTATTATTATTATTGTTATTATTATTATTGTTATTATTATTATTGTTATTATTATTATTGTTATTATTATTATTGTTATTATTATTATTATTATTATTATTATTATTATTATTATTATTATTATTATTATTATTATTATTATTATTATTATTATTGTTATTATTGTTATTATTATTGTTATTATTGTTATTATTATTATTTTATTATTATTATTATTATTATTATTATTATTATTATTATTATTATTATTATTAGTATTATTATTATTATTATTATTATTATTATTTGCAAGAATGTTATAATCCTCTTATTCATCCTCAAGGGGTAATGAAAAGGATACATTGCATTACAAAAGAATATCCCCTAAAGCCTCCATAAAAGAGGGAGGCTAAGAAACATTAAGGCTATCAATAATCCTAGGAGCTGAGCAGCTGTAGATTCAGTGAACTTGACAGAGAGTAGGAGCTGAGCAGCTGTAGATTCAGTGGTATTAAAAATCCTTCTATTTCGTTCCCCCCAAAGGGAGTAGATAGCACCAGCGATACAGCTTGAGAACCAAGCATTTTTCCAATGTCTGCTACTGCCTCTACTCTTAGCCCACAGAAGCTCAGAAATGTAGTTATCAGTGCGGCCTGAGATATGCATCTAATTCAGCAGCCCATGCCAAACCTCACGAGAGAAAGGACATTTAAAGACGAGATGCGAGTGTGATTCACAAGCATTTTTACAGAGTATGCATCTGTTCATCAGTACAAGTCCTCTAGCTTGAAGGGAATCAACAGTGGCTAGCTTCTTCTGAACAACCATCAAAATAATGATGCCATGCTTAGGCACAACAGTTCTCCTAACAATAGCCTTATAACAGACTTGAAGGGGATGTTTGTCTCTAAACCAGTCATAAGCAGATTGAGCAACAAACCTCCCAGATCTAGTCCAGGAATCAAGTAGCCGCCTAGCTGAAGAAACAGAATAAACAGAGCAGACCAGGGCATCCTTAACTGAGAGAATGCTCCTGAAACTTTCAGAGAAATGCCCTTTGCAGGACAGCTCCCAGATGGAACAATAAGGGAAGTTGTAAGCTTTGTTCCATTTACACCATATACTAACTGGATTTTTATCAAGTAGCCAAATCCATTTACTGATGAGCGCTTTATTCCAGGACAGAATCTCCTTTACCCCCAGCCCTCCCTCATCCTTAGGGGTACAGATACTAGACCAACTCTTCATAATAAGCTTTTGACTATTATCTGCAATTCCCCAAAAGAATTTTTTGCACATCTTGTTAATCATTTTAAGAACACTTTTTGGCAAGAGTCCACCTGCACACCAGAAATTCTCTAGAACAAATATAACAGAGTTTAGCAGTTGGATTTTTCCAGCATAGGATAAGAATTTTGATGACTAGTGTTGGACACAAGGCTGAATTTTGCTAATAAGAGCAGCATACATATCAATAGTGTTTCTAGTAGTGTTCAGAGGAAGCCCAAGATACCTGAATGGGAAGGTGCCTTCAGAAAATCCTGTAGCATGGAGAATCTGACTTTTGATAGTAGAATGGACCCCCCCCCCCCAAAAAAAATGTCAGTCTTATCTATTTTAGCATGAAGACCAGACCAACTAGAAAAATCGTTGAGAGTATTTAGCACTGCTTGAACAGAGGGAACGTCACCTCTAGTGAATATCATTAGATCATCCGCAAAAATGAGATATGTGAGGGCCAACTTAGAGCATTTAGGGTGATAAGAAAACAAAGGTTTAGTATAAATAACCCTCAAATACCAAGACAAAAATGTAAGGTGAAAGAGGATCACCTTGTCTTATACCACTACAACCTTTAAAGATACCATGAGTACCCCCATTCAGCTTAATAAAGAACCAGGAGTTAGATAGACATCCCATGATCCAACTAATGAATAAGGGAGGGAAGTTAAAAGCCATGAGCATATTCTTTATGAATGACCATTGCAAGGATTCAAAAGCTTTGCGGATATCAACTTTAACAAGGCATCTGGGAGTTAAATATTTTCTGTCATAGCCCTTCACTAAAGCCTGCGAGAGCATAATGTTCTCATGGATGTTCCTCCCTTGAACAAAAGCTACTTGTTCAGACCCAATAATATCACGAAGGAGCTTTTGAAGTCTACCAGATAGAATTTTACTGATAGTTTTATAGAAAGTAGTTCAACAAGAAATAGGACGAAAATCAAGCACTGAGTCATTAACTTTCTTTTTGGATATAAGAGCAATTAGAGTAGAGTTAGCCTGCTTACTCATTCTCCCAGTAGTGAAGAAAGAATGGACAGCTTTGCAAAAATCATCCCCAACAACTGACCAACTATGTTTGAAGAAAGCTGCAGAAAATCCATCAGGTCCCGGACTTTTGTTAGATCCAATGGAGAACAAGGCTTGTCTTAATTCATCATTAGAGACAGGATTAATGAGATCAGGTACAGCATGTTCAGAAACACAAGTTCCTGACTGAAGGAAAAAAATATCAAGAGGGGCAACAGGAGTGATAGTACCAAGAAGGCTCTTATAATAGTCCACAAACCCATCAGCAACATCAGAGAGCCCTACTCTGAGATGGCCCGTCCTATCATTAATCTGACCAATAATTTGCTGTACTTTTCTCTCTTGAATCTTGGCATGGAAGTACTTAGAAGAACATTCATTGTGGATAATATTAGAAACTTTAGCTTTTTGCCGTAGGATCTGTTGCTCAATGCTTTTGAGTTAACAGTAAGCATGCAAAAGATTATGCTCTTTTGCAATAAGATCCTGTGATAGAGGAGCAGCTTATAAATCTAGTTGACATTTAAACACCTCCTGCTTTAAATCTCTAACTCTAGCAGAGATACCAGTGAAGTTGTCCCTATGGAATGTCTTAAGAACCTTCTTAAACTCTTTAAGTTTGCTAAAAATCTTAAAAGTAGAAGAGCCAGAGACCGAAGTAGCCCAAGCCTCAGTAACTACTTTGTCATAAGTAGGATGGCTCATCCAACCATTAATGAAGCTAAATCCTGTGCTCTTGAATGGATCATCAAAACAGTAACCACTACAGGAGAATGGTCAGACACACTTGCGGCCATGAAATTGACAATGTGGCAGGAAATGTATTGAACCAGGAGGCATTGGCTAAAGCTCTATCCAACTTTGACAAAACCCTAGTACTTGCATCTTGTTTATTTGTCCAAGTAAGGTCACACCCAGCACCATTAATATCCTCAACCTCACATTGGAAAAGACAGTTATTAAAATCCATAATATCAGCTAAATCAGGGGGGTTGTTACTAACCCTCTCAAGAACATTCCTGACTACATTGAAGTCACCAAGGAGAATCAACTTGTCAACATTACACTTGAGCTGAATAAGGTGATGCCAAAGATCATCTCTGGCTCTAGCATCATTGCTAGCATACACCATAGTCATATGAACCTTCTGACAAGAGGCATTATGGAAGATCTCACAGTGGATAAATTGAGCATGAACAACTAGAGGAGTAACTTTAACCTGAGCAGGCCTCCAAAGTAACCAGATTCTACCATTATAGTGGTAATCATAATTACAATAAATACCATAAGAATGAAAAAATTTAGTAAGAATTTTTCCAGCTTTATGCTTCTTAATCCTAGTTTCAAGAACCCCCATAACATCCACTTTATTTGCCCACAAGAAATTCTGGATATCTTGCATTTTGAGGGGATCATTTCCCCCCCTAATATTCCAAGAGGCTACCTTCATTGGCCACCCCTATCAGGAGGGTCACCTTCCCCTAAAACAAGTTGATCCTTAGACTCAGGTGAAGAGCCTCTCTTCAGGGCTATTTGAGGAATCTTCACCTTGTCCCTCTTGCAGCATTCTGAGTGAATTACAACATTCAAAGAAGAAGAATCCTGACCAGGGGTGAGAAGTGAAGAGCCTAGCTGAGAGCATTCTGAACTTATCACCTCACCCACTGGACTGGAATCACGTTCTAAGGATGTTGAGGTACCACTTAGCAGGCAAGGAGAAGTAGATGTAACAAATTCTGCTTTTGCTCCAACAGGTGGAACATCAGTCTGAGTAGAAGATTTCAGAGGACTAGTAACCACAGTATGAGAGGTGATGTTGGATGGGGCATCCAGTACACCCTCCACATTGTGCTCCTCCTCATCAGGAATGGAAATAGGAGCAAAGGGATTATCAGAGACAATAGGAGCAATAACCCGAGACTTAGGTGAAGAGCCTCTCTTCAAGGCTATTTGAGGTGTCCTCACCTGGTCCCTCTTGCTGCATTCTGAGTGCTTTATAGCATTTAAGAAGAAGAGTCCTGACCAGTGGTGGGAAGTGAAGAGCCTAACTGAGAGCATTCTGAGCTTAACACCTCACCCACTGACCTGGAATCAGATTCTAAGGATGCTGAGATATCACCTAGCAAGCAAGGAGAAGTATTCTTAACAGATGTTGTTTTGGTTCCACCAGGTGGAGCAACAATCTGAGTAGAAGTTTTCTTTGGTTTATTCTTCTTACAAGTTTGTAGAAGATGACCCATTTTCCCATAACCTGAACAATAATGGGGAATCCATTCATATTCAACTCTCTGAGTAGAAGGGCCAAAGGGAGTGTTGAGAGAGATTTCCAAAGGGAGAACCTTAGAGATATCCACCTCAATCATAACTCTTGCAAAAGATAGCTTTCCTTGTTAGTGGTGGGAACATCCGCAAATATAGGTCTACCAATCTTGCTAGACATTTTGCTCAAAACTTTACTGGACCAAAGATAAGGATCCAAATCAGGAAAAAGAACCCATATAGGAATAGTTGAGACCCTTTCCATCTCAAAAGAGAAGGCTGGGTGTCATTGCTTGAGAATTAAAGAGAAGGATCCCATTTTCCATGGCCCCTCTTTTAGGACATTGTTCATCTCATCCTCAGATGAGAACCTAAAACTGAACCAACTCCTCTTAAAATATTGTACCACTGGTTTAGCAATATGGCTCCAACTTTTCAAGAGAAATTCCTGAACTTGCTTAAGATTAGGTTTTGATCCCAACAAATGACCCATAAGAGTGTATTTCCAGATTTCAGTTCATCAGCAATATCATCTAACTCAACCTCAATTTCCTCAGCATTCTTGCTTTGTTCATGAAAGAAGAGATTCATTCCTATAGGATTTTTAGGCTTAACTATCTTCGTCCATTTGGGTTTCTCAGAAGAAACAGTAGTCCCAATGGAAACCCCAGATGAAACAGGAGCATCAGGGGTAATAGAGGTATCAACAGAAAGGGTAGGTGTAACAGAAATAGGATCCACAGATACAGAAGAAGGTATAACCGTAGCATTAATGGCGGCCAAAGAATCAGTAGATACAGAATCATCCAAATTATCCTTAACACCATCTGAATTATCAACAGAAATGGTTGAATTATCAACAGGAAGAACCGTATTATCCACATGAGTAAAAGAATCAACAATTAATGGGGAAACAGGAGTGGGTAAAACCTCCGAGACGCTCAAAATTGGGGATGAATTCTCACAAGAAACAACAGTAGAAGGATGATTTGCAATGCGTTTCTGAATTTTAGATACAGATTGAACAGCAGTAACTAAAAGATCATTTAGAATTACCGGTTGTCTAGACGAAGAGTGCTGGGTTTCAGAGATAAATTCAGTATGAGTAGAATTAGAAGAAAGATTATCATCAGAAGAAGCAGGGAAGGGAGAGGACTCCGATGGTGGTCTTCCCTTTGGAGGACGACCTCTACCGCGAGCCATGGAAGCTAGAGTTCGAGCTGTAACAATGGCGTACAGGACGATATTTCTAGAGAGAGAAACTTCTCTCTAAAACATGACTCTGATATGATTATTGTTATTATTATTATTATTATTATTATTATTATTATTATTATTATTATTATTATTATTATTATTATTATTATTATTATTATTATTATTATTATTATTATTATTATTATTATTATTATTATTATTATTATTATTATTATTATTATTATTATTATTATTATTATTATTATTATTAGTAGTAGTAGTAGTAGTAGTAGTAGTAGTAGTAGTAGTAGTAGTAGTAGTAGTAGTAGTAGTAGTAGTAGTAGTAGTAGTATAATTATTGCTATTACTATTATTACTACTATTAGAATCATTTATAAAATATTTAAATATTATTTATAAAACACATTTCATTAAAATACGGGGTATTACAGTACTTGTTCGTCTTGTATGTAGAGTCGATTAGAATAAAATTAGGCCACGGTTTTAACATCTCTACTCCCTTAGGATGAGCAAACCAAACATGTGTAAGAGCCGCTGTTTTCTCCTCCACCATGAATTCATTGAGATAATTAGCTTCGCTCGCTAGATGTAACATATATTGCACACTGTTCCTCCTATCCCTATCCTTTACACTCAATCGAGCATTCTCATTGTAAATTTGATTCAAAAATGGGTCGGTTGATCAGGAAACCTAAGCGTAAATGCATGTCTAACCATCCCCGGTTTCACATGAGAATGTCGCTGTTGCTTAATAAATTCTTTCTGTTCATCGGTTAACTTTGCTCTACGTCTATGACCTTCAAGAAACTTTCCAAACTTGTGATTATGAAACCCGCACTTAGGAACTACTTCCCACACACCTGAATTTCTATTTATCACCCTTACTGCAAATGGAAACTGAAATCTCTTCGTTTTTTACTTTCTTTGCGGTTTGTCGGGATCCTTCACATGACTTTTGTAAGGTCCACAACGCTCACATGCAACAATTTTATACGGAGTACTTTTTTCCACGTGATACCTATATTTTACCAAATGTAACCCTAACCCATAAGCAATATCATTAATATGATCAAATGCTTCTTCGAAAGTGTGAAACGTATAATCAAATACAAATTCAACACTATAATCAACACCGTCTCCTTGGGATTCTTTAGCATTTTCCTAAATTAAAAAAAAACTTACGCAAATATTAAAAAAAAAGGACGAAACATGAGGCCAAAATGTGTGAAAAACACGAAAATGCCTGGGCTTAATCGTGTAGATCACACGTTTGGGCCTGGGCTCATTCGTGTAATCCACACGTTGAGGCCTGGTCTGTTTCGTGTGATTTACACGATTCGGCCTCTGTTTACACGTGTTTTTCACACGTTTTTGCTTGGGCAAAATCATACATATGATCGGAATTCATATTTTTAACAAGTCGACATATAAAAAAAACGTGATTTGAATATATAAGATACTCGATTAATACCTTTTGCTAATGTTGTTCATAACTATCATAGTCATTTTATATCGTTAATGTTGTTCGGCATTCCAATCATTTTCAAATTGATTTCCGTTGTAATTGTACGAATTTTCATTAGCATATGATTCACACGTGTATCGGAAAAATGGGTTATCGTCACCCAATTCCGATTCATCGATAAATAAAATGTAAATAATATTTTTTAGAGAGAGAAGGGCGTAATTGTCAAGTTGGAATGAAACTAGGGGCGGAATGAGTAAAATAGGGGCAGCATTTAGCAGTTTTCATATCAAAACCCTATTATATATACTAGCTTAAAACCTGTGCAAAGTTGCACGGAAATATATAAAATAGTACTTAGGTTTTGTTTTAAAAATATGTATGGAACAATGACATCTCGTCGATATCAATGACGGGACAACTAATATATAAATTCATTGCCAAATAACTACCCTTCCGTCTCATAATTTCATGGAAGATGATACACATACACGAGGTGTATGATTTTTCTATACACAACAAATTACATTGTGACACGTGGCAAACTAGAGTTAACCTCCATTAGCTAGTTTAAGGCTAGGTTAGTAATTTAACATTTGTAGTTAAATTGTTAGCTACATCTAGTTAACTATATTTATGGAAATTTTTTATTTCTTTATTTTATCCATTAGATTTATTATTAAGCCAAACTTCAAAAAGTCTCGCGTATGAGTTTCTATACACAACCAATTACATTATGACACGTGGTAAAATAGAATTAACCTCCATTACTTAGTTTAAAGTTAGGTTAGTAATTTAGCATTTGTAGTTAAATTGTTAGCTACATCTAGTTAACTATGTTTATGGAAATTTTTTATTTCTTTATTTTATGCATTAGATTTATTATTAATATATACCTAAGAAAAAGTCATTGATGAGGCTCGATCCCACAACCTCTTGGTTTGAATGTCGTTACTATTACCACTATGACACATCTATCATGTTATCAATTTTGCACATCTTTTGATATATATATCTCTGTTAAGATCTGAAATAAAACAATATGTATATATAATAGTTATTAATTGTACTTCTAACTTATATTCAATTTACCTTCAGTATTATGTACATATTGGGTTAGTTAAATGTACTTGATTAAAATTAAACTAAATTTTTAAGGTACCTATGGTAGTTATTATTTATAATTATAATTTACATAATTAATATAATATTAACTTTTATTATAGATCATATTATTATAACGAAAAATGTATGGACGTAAAATATATGTTTATGCCAAAGATACATCTTATTTCCATTGGAGGTACATAATATATGCCTATATTACATGTCATGTATATTCCAATTAATTATCGTGTGTGTGTGTGTGTGTGTGTGTGTGCGTGCTTGCGTGCGTGCGTGCGTGTGTGTGCGTGTGTGTGTGTGTGTGTGTGTGTGTGTGTGTGTGTGTGTGTGTGTATGTATATATATATATATATAACTCTCCCTATTTTCTTTTTCGTCTATTCACAATAATCTCCATATTTTCTTATTTGTAAAACTTTTATACTTATTTTAATCACCCCACCCAACAACAATACTCATACTTTATCTTATTTTAATCACCTTATTCCACAACAATATTTATTTTAATCACCTCACCCCACAATAATATCACACAATACATTCCCTCTCTCCAATCTTCTACCCCCACTACAATATTGTGCTATATAATACTCTCTCCCTTAATTCTCATGCTCTCCATGAATAGGGAGAGTTATTGAGAATAAGAGGGAGTATATCATTAACTCATTAAGTACATCTTTGATATATAAGATATAGATTTGGGATCCTGTGAGAACCACTAAGATAATGAGAACCGTGAGAACTCCCCCTTAAAAAAATTTATTTTTAAAATAATGGCATATTTGGATTCGACGTATAATTTAATGTCTAGATTGCTTGGTAAAAAAAATTATAAGTTATAGACGGAAATTGAGGCAAAAAATATTTTACTAATTTTCATGCACCAATAATCATTTTAATGTATGTAACACTTTTCATGAACCTAGTCCTCATTTTCATGCATTTAGAGCCTGTTTTAGTGTGTCATTGTATTTTTATACACTAAGTATATATGTTTTTTTTAATATAATAAATAAATTAAGTTTAATTATGCCCAATATTATACTTGAATTAACTAAATTAATGGTAAATAAAATGGGATATGAAAACTATAAAAAAATAAATAAAATAAAAATTCTCAACAGATACGATATTTCATAATACATTAGATTTGTACTTTAGTCACTGAATAATAATGATCGCTCTTAAATAATATTTTAGTATAATATTTCATATTTATTTAAATATATAACTCTAATAAATTCATATAACAAACAAATATAAAATTTGATTTGATAAAATTAAGCAAGAGAAAGATTTTAAAAATATTTGATATATTTATTTAAATTAGAGTTGTTCATGGACGGGACGGGCCTAATAGGTAGGGGCAGACCCACCTGGTAGCAAAAGTTGGTGGGCCCTACCGCAAACATAAAAAATACAGTTTAGAAGACGGATTTTTGATACCCAATTATTGATGAACAATAGCTAGATAAGTAAATATTATTTCATTAAATGTAAACTAAATATCTTGTGGTTCAATGGTAAAGGCTTTGATTTTCCACCTACTGCCCTGGGTTTGAATCCCATTACATGCATATATACACTAATTTTTTTGCTACCCCATACATTAAATTCTGAATCCACCCCTGCTAATAGGTCCGTCCTATCCGGCTCGCTAACAAAGAGGGTTTGGACAACGTATTTTCCAAATAAAGGCTCGGCCCACAAATCCGCTCAGAACCTGCTAACAGGTATGTAGGTAAAAAAATCATGCTAGCCGGGCTCACGTCCGACCTATGTCCGCATTTGACCACCTCTAATTTAAATATATAAGCCTAATAAATTTCTCTAAGTAGCACAAGTAACTCTATTAATAGTGAAAATACTTGTAGCACATTTGATGTAATAAATATAATAGTAATCACCCATTTGAGTGGTAAAAGTGACAATAATAACAGTCAGAGTAGTGAAAGTCATAGTAGTAAGAATGAGAATAGTGAAATTAACAGTATTAAATGCGGGAGTAGTGAAAAAAAATATGGTGGGAGAAATGAAAGTAACAGTAGTGACAAAAAATGTTATAAAGTAGTAGTATGAACAACGGAGAAAGTTAGCTAATAATTCGGTTTAAGGAAAATATTTTATTTATTTAAATATATAAATTTGATAAAATTAACATGAATAGTGAATTTAACTATAAAAATAGCGGGAAAAGTCAAAGAAACAATAATAACCGAAGGAGTAGTAAACGTAATAGTATTAACAGTGGTATGTCGTGGACGGAATAATATCAACGGCGGGAGAATAAGTAAATGCGTTTCATATAATTTGTTGATAAATTTTAATCTCATCATAATTTCAAGATATATCATAGAAAAATATATTATAAATTGTAAATGTATAAAAAATACTAACGCAATTATATTTCATAAAAATATAAAATTTAAATGGTAAATAGAGGCAGCCCGGTGGGGCCGGACACTAAACTTAGTTAAATGTAAACTAAAGGTACAGATGATAATTACCATAAGTAAAAAAAATATTTTGTTCAATTTTTTCAAGTATACTTAACTAACTCAGTAAATACATTACATTAAATATAAGTTAGATGTATATATTTATTAATTATTATAAGCAAATATTATTTTAACTTGACGATTAACATACAAATAACAAAAGGAGATACATATTTAGCAAAGGGATGGATGTGTCACAATGGTCAAGTGTATATGTACCAAGAGATCATGGTTTCGAGCCTCAATAACAACATTTTTTGATCTAAATATAGTTAATTAGATTAACTTAACAAGTTAACCACACATATAAAATTACTAACTTAACCCTACATTAACCAATAGATGTTAATTCTAATTTGCCACGTGTCATAATGTCATTGGTCGTGTATGACTTTTTCTATACACCTCGTGTATGTGTAGCCTTTTTGTAATTTCATACCTAAGTTGTGTGTATATCAGTTAATTTTGCCTCATAGTGTAGAACATAAAACAGGGGACTATTATTGTCCACTATATAAGAATTTTGTGACTAAATAAATCACAATCCCTTAAAACTGATCTTAAGTGACACATTTAAAGCAAAGGTTTACTAATAGTCATTTATACTTGCTCTAAAAATAATACTTTGAAAATCTCGTGACCTAAATGCTAAGAAAATTCATACTACTTCTATCTCATTCATTTGTTTACCTTAAATGAGAAGTATTTTAATGAAAGGTAAAAAAATGATTAAAAAGAAAGAAGTACATGTTTTGTAACATCAGTTGCAACTTTAGTATAAAAGCTGGGCACAATGCTCATCCTCTATCTACTAAAAGAATAGGTGAACTCACAAATTTTCCCTCAAAAAACATCTTTTGAAATAAGGAATCTATTGATATTTTAAGTGTATTAACTAATTAAGGAAATTAATAATTATAATGTATTTCATTATATTATTATCTTTTCATTAATATTAATATTTTCATCCATTTATATAGTTTTAACTAAATTCTATATTATAATCTTTTAATTAATATAAATAATACGAGTATAAAACTATAAACTGTTTAGTCTTTAATTAATGGTATTATTTGAGAATAACTTAACTAATACTACATATAAACAAAACAATAAATCGTTTTTATTACTTTCATGACAAAAAAAATTGAGAGAATTTAAAAGTTGGAATTATTATTTTTGTGTTTTAAAAAAATAAATGAACAATTAATGAGATAGGACTATTATTTATCTTATTAAAAATAAAACAATTATATATGTCATGCAGTTATTGCACGGGTTTTAAACTAGTAAACATATAAAATCGTTACAGTATAAAAACATGGTGTACGACAACTATTTAGCCTTAACTTGTGTATTGTACATACGGTTCCTCAAATCTTATCTTTATTAATACAAGAACATTTAAAGCATTCTCATGAAGTCACCTCATTATATGAATTTTTTTTTCCCCAAAAAAAAGAAGCACTGGTGACCCCCACCACTTTTATTTAATTTAATTGCCCCAATTGTTTATGTGTATTCCCCCCCCCCCCTTTTTAAATTAATAAATTTCTTTAATTAATTTATTTGATCTAATGTTGTAGTGTATTAAGAGCCTGTGACGATAAAGAACATGGAAGAACGTTGGATTTAAGAAACAGGTTAAACACGCGAGTTAGGGGGCGGATAAATACAGAAACATATGGGTTGAGTGTAATTTAGGACGGGTAAATTACGGGTCAAATACATACGGGGTTCAAGTCTGTTTAAGTCTAAAAATGGGTAGTTCAATTCCTATTTGTGTCATCTTTTAAAAACTGTTCATCTAGATGTTTACATTTATATTATTCAGTGAACACTATTTTAATGAAACATAAAACATCTAGGTTATAGGAGAGATACTATTTTGTAAAAAGTAATAGCTATTGTCTATTTTTTAATATAATATATAATAATCCTCGAATTTGTGTTCTTGGTGGTGATGCCTAATTAACAAATTTCATAGTTGTCGAAATCAATAACCTGGTACTTAGTAATACGATGAAATTATGTAACTTCGTCAACTTTGATACTTCGGTCATAAGAACAAAGTGAAATGTGCGGGTAATATAGACGTGAGATGTAATTTCCAAAAAATTTGAAGAAAAAATGAAAATTGATTGATCTAAAGTTCAAATGTAGTACTAACTGTCGATATATAGGAATTGTTAATTAGAACCAATACGTTCATCACAAATTTACAATTATAGAAAACAGACCCGTGTATTTTGAACGGGTATGAAACTAGTAATGTAATTATTACTTGCTAAAAAGGTAAGTTAGCCTCTTTTTTTCAGCAAAAAAAAATAGGGGGTTCTTATTATTATAACAAATCAATCTCTGCCAACTTCAAGATGGCAACATGAAAGTCGGATACACAAACTATGTCTTCCCCTTCAGAATGGACACACTCTAGCTACATTATGCACAACGATATTTGTAACACCCCGACTCAAACCTAGGGTCGGAAGCGGTCACTCACCGAGTCCTTTATAGTGCATTTTGTCCTCACTCATGCGTATCCCGGGAACCTTCCCAGGAGGTCACCCATGCTAAGACTACTCTCAGCCAAGCACGCTTAACTGTGGAGTTCTTTTGCATGGATGACCATAAAAGAAAGTGCACTTTGTTGATATAAGTAGTACTTTCAATCCCTTTAAGCACTAGTCAGATTTTAAGCCTATCAATGGACCTCTTCAAGGGGGTACCCAACTCGAATAAAGTCTTCGGTTCAGTGGAGTCACTACGCCAAATAAAAGGTGCAACAACGGTTAGATAAAGGTGATATACCATTGTAATACAAAACACGGAACCGCTATTAGACTCTAATTAAATGTCAAATTATCTCATAATTTGTGTTTATGTGATCTATGTAACATGCATGCAATATTAAAGCATATTAATATAAAGACGGAGGAAATCGAATTTCCTTACATTGAGTTGATGGTAATAAAATGGGCACCGTCAAGATCTCCTATCTTGATTGATCTTGAGCTAAGAATAATGGAAGATCCTCCTTGTACAAATCTCCAAATAGAAGATCTCCTTCAAGATGCACCCAAGAACAAAACACCCAAAAATCTAACAAATACTAACTAGATATTTGTTAAAATCAACCCTTGATAATATGTAAATTTTACTAACACTCTTAGTAAATATTTTAGGTTATAACTTTCTTAGTAAATGATTTTATTATTTTCAGAGAGATAAGTAATTGTTTTACACTTTCTTTCACATGCAATGTTTAAGTAGTGTGTTAAATGAACAAATAATGGAGTGTAAAAGGAGGGAGTGGCCGGGTAGGTGGAGTGTAGGAGTGGAGAATTGTTTTGCAATTTTTCATGTCCAATACAATTTGTCTATAGAGAAGAACAAATAAGATAGGGAAGAACAAAAGTATGAGTGTAATGATTATGTTTATAATCATCCATTTACACGGTCCAATGTCCCAATTACGAGTCCATTTTGGTTCTTATATTTGTCGCATAAATACGTGTAAATTTTACTTTAAACATCATTTTATGTTTAAATGCTTCCCGATTAAATTTGTCCAAAACACTCCGTAAATATACGTGTACCGCTACACATATTATTTACGTACTAATATTAATCACATCAATCAATTAGTACAGTTTTAGTGAATTAACAATTAATTAACTAAAACCCGCCTCATAAAATGTATTATTCAATTATCGCATAATTAAATAATAATTGACGCGCCTCGAGTTCGTAACTCGAAATCTCTCTAAAAAGATCGACTAACCTTTTAGTCAATAAATCAAGGGACTAAATAAATTGTTTCTCATAAAATTAATTAGTTGTCAATTGGGGTTTGTTCCTTTAGGTGTGACCTAAAGGGGTCAGTTGATCACCGCCGTCACACGACAATAACGTCAAACTCTAGTCAGCCAATCGTTATCGATTAACGTTAATCAACTAACGAGGATCATATAATAAATACCCTGATGATATTCCTTTAATGAGATTTATGATGTAAACGCACTATTGTGGAGGAAACTAACTCCAACAATCTCCCACTTGTCCGACACAAGGTGTGCGCTACCGATTCTCTTGCCCGTTTTAATCTCCCACTCAATGCAAGGTTTCTTTCAGGTCGCACTTACACATGAACATATCGCGAGTTGTTTTCTCGATCGGGAGTGTGACTAAAAGACCGGAAAAATCTCCCATAGATTACTTCTGAGCGTGGCCACGCATTTATAGTCACAACTCCTCGAGTGGCCTTGAGATATTGTAACCCAACGTGGGTGGACAATTCCTGTATGCCCTATCTATCTTTGCTCAATACAGATCACCATGACTCAGAAAATGCCCTTTGGCCTCCTTTCACGGTACGACCTATGACAAAAACCAAAGTCACTCGGGAACTGCACTGACTTGGATAATAGTCTCCACTCAAAAGAATCCACTCATAGGAACATCTTAGAGATCCCTGCCACGACCAAGCATCTATAATAGAACTAAGGGACTCTCTAAATCGTCATTGTCCGGCAAAGTGTCACACACTCTACCTATGTAATCGACTAGTCATCTCATATGACCTTATGGTGTTGAACCAACCATCAATCGACTTACAATCTAGTCACTCCGAGACGTCACCTCATTAAGTGACTAGGGAAAAAATACAATGTTCATCTTATTCACTTGAATAGTGTTCAACATTGTCTCCACAACTTATTCAGATAAACAAGGTATTATAAATTTAGTCACACTAAATAAAAGAATTCATAAAAGAATATTTAAACAATGAATGTGATTATCATATATATAAAAAGTGATATAATATCCAATTATTAGATATCCATAATCTAAAGAAATTCTGGTACTCGTCTCAATCCCATTGCGACGACATGACCATCATGCTTAGCCTTTGATAAAGGCTTGGTTAAAGGATCAGCAATATTATCGTCTGTCCCAACCTTACAAATGTCTATTTCCTTCCTTTCCACATAGTCTCTAATTACATGGTATTTTCTTTTAATGTGTCTAGATTTATTACTAGACTTCGGTCTTTGGCTTGAAAAATAACCCCACTGTTATCACAATATAAAGTGATCGGATCTTTGGCAGAATGGACTACTCCTAGTCCCTCCATGAATTGCCGAATTCAAACAGCTTCCTTTGCAGCCTCAGACTCTGCAAGGTACTCAGCCTCTGTTGTGGAATCCGCGGTAACGCTTTTCTTGAAGCTCTTCAAGCAAACAGCTCATCCATTTAGCATAAACACATAGCCGGATTGGGATTCCAGATTGAAGAGTCTATTGATCCAAAATACTCAAGAGGGGAGGGGGGGTGAATTGAGGATTTAAAACTTTTGAAAGCTTTTTCGATTATGTATGTATAATTAATTATTTAAAGTTTATTGATTAAACTTTAACTAATTAACTAATTTACGAATTAAAAGCAAAGCAAATAAACGAAAGAAAGAGAGACACACGGATTTTTGAAGTGGTTCAGTTTCACAAGTCGAAACCTACGTCCACTATTCTCGATTAATAAATTTAGTACCTTTCTACGGATTACAAATTTACTAACCCAACTCGTACAACTAACTCTAGCTGTAACTCAATGAGTACCGTTAAATACTCGAGTGACTAACTTACGCTAATAAGAAAGCACTAATGATTCTAACAATGGTTCACGTTAATGAACAAGTAAGAAATCAATTATAGCACTATTATCTTATAACGTTAATGAAAGAACGAATGCACAAGTTTATAATTCACACGACCTTTTTCGAAAATAAACAAACGGTTTTCTTGCTTTAAAACACGGTTTTTGTTTTGTGAAAATATATGAAAGTTATGCTCAAAGGTCTTAACTTTTAATGATGTAAAGTATGGAGTATTTATAGTAAAAGAGGAGCAAGGGTTTCGGTTTTCTAAAACCCTAGATGCCGTGTGGTGTCTTGTAAAGCAAGAAGGAATTAGGTTAAATCTTTCCTTAATTCTTTTCCAAGACTTGCCTTAATAAATAATATTTTCCTATCTTAACAACTCACCAATACCTTGGAGATTAGGAAAGATAATATAAGGAGATAAAGAAATCTCTAATAAATATTATCCTAATACCTTAACCCTTATCCAAGCAAAGACTTATTGTGCAAGAAGGAAAGTACTATTCACGTTTACTATTCACGCGGCACTATTCACGGGTACTATTCACACAGCACTATTCATCCCTAATATTTTTATAAAATAGAAAAGAATAAATCAAATAATAAAGAGATAACAAATCTCTAATCAAATATTATTTTAAAGATTTACTCAATCTTTTCCTTCTATCTTTACAAAAATAATATCTTATAAGTTAGGAAAGAATAAATCAAAATAATATAGAAGAGATATTAAATCTCTAATCAAATATTATAAAGATTTACCTAAAACCCTAACTTGTGCAAAGAGTAACCGTGTATGAGGAATAAACGACTCATAAGCCCAATCCTCTTTCACGAAAACCCTAGGTAAGATAAATTAGGTTTAGGGTATTTTAGAGTATGTAGAAACTAGAAACCCTAATTAGCAAGATGCCTCAACTCACAAGTTGATTCAATCATAATTACTAATTATAAGCTCATAGTACAACCATACCCAATATTAAAATAAGCTCCCTTATAAAATAAATACTTTTACTAAAACATTTAAAACGGTTTTCCAAAAACGATTTTAAAACTATTTTGTCGTGTGTTTTATAAACTTCACATCTCAATGTTATAGTAGAAGAGCTATAACATTGAGCTCTTATATAAGTAATGTTATAGCTGTGAGGCCATAACTTTACCAATGTAAGAAGTCCATTCTTACGTTACCATTACGAGATAATCACCTACGCTATTCTAATCTTCGTTAGGAGATCTTCGAGTGTAGGCTACTTCATTATTCAAGCTTGATCAATCTTTAATTGAGCTTCATCTTCTCATGAATGCTTGAATAATTCTTCAATATCTTGATCCTTGATTGAGGGCTTGATCATAATATAAACGCATCATACTTCCATCACAATTCCTTAATGCTTGCGATTAGTAAGTCCAATCTAAAAGACTAAACAAACAATTACGCGCAACGAGTATATAGAAAGTAAAGCACTCTTGACATCATCAAAACATAAACATATATATCTATATGGTTCAACAAATTCCCCCTTTTTGATGATGGCAAGTCTCCTAAAATTGTGACTAAGTATGTAGTTTCCCCTCAATATAATACCGTTATCTTTATAGATAAAGATCAACGCAAGATCAAACAATTATATTCAATACCAAAGCTTTAAGGACTTTAAGAGACAATCGGTCTTGACAAGGAGCAAGCTTAGGCATATACTAAATCATGGTTATTTCTTCCCCCTCTTGACATCATCGAAAAGACGAGAACAGACATAAAACGACTAGAATGATATCAACCGAGGCAAGAAATATATATTAACCAAAGCATATATTATAGTATAAGAACGATTTCAACATAAGCAAGCTCTAAATACAAAGTGTGTAATACAAACCAAGATGAATAGGGATTTTGTAGGAGAGAAGAAAATTAGTCACTCACCTAACTACGACCTACAAAAGCATGCATGCAATCTAACATGATAGACATCTCTAGCTACCGTACATATACACTCCAACCAATCGAGGTCCAAAACACATGCCGAGGACTTACATATGAATGTGAGGTGAGGTAATTGGGTAAGAAGGGGCAAAATAATTTGGATATGTGGAGGTAAAAGCCAAGCTAGCACCGATCACAATCAAAAGTAACCATATTCCACTTTCCAACCCAACATAACAGATGATGTACCATGCCAAGTACGGCACATACTCACTCACATCAAAAAGTACTTCTCCTCAAGTAATATGGAAATGAATAAGAATAGGAGTAATAAGAGATTTTACCTTTCCATCTTTTATAGTATCATTTTGTAACAACCCCGGATTTAATAATACAAATAAGCTAGATAAATATTGCATTTTATATTAATAAAAGTCCATGGTGGCGGAAACACCATGACGATAAATCCGGGTGCTACCAAAATAGATACAGTAATAGTTAACTACGCATACAACTACTCTCGGGAATGAAAACCCGTCCAAAATAAAACAACAAGGTTCGATTACTAAACATCATAATTATTATTTATTCTCTCTCTCTCTCTCTCAAACCCATCCATGACCAAGAAGCACATCAACCTGAAAAAAATATCAACAACCACCGTCAGTGGGGAGTAACTAGGAGTCCTCCCAGCCATGACTTAAGAAAATCAAGCAACAGTTATGAGCAAATAATAAGAGACAACATATAATCCATTTAAAATATGAAAACATGTGAAGCTCATAGATATTAAATATCAAGGTATATAATCACAAATGAGTCAGTAATAATGATACCACATAATTAATTAAAATGTGTAACCAACTTACAAACTTCACGTCACTTACATGATTATATGAAATACTGTAAAAGAAGGTGGTAATAATGAAAACAATAACACTAATTTACCTGAATGACATATGAAATGAGTAATGATAATATACGAGTGGTAAAAAAAAACATCCAAATCTTGGACCATAAATACATAGAATAACACGAGACAAGAACGAGCACCGTCTAGGGCCAATAACCTGAAACCCTAAACCTTGGTGTCAATAACCTGACACCAAAATAACCCTACGGCAAGACACATAACCGTGAACCCGTGTCTAAGACTGGCCAGACTCTCGAGGGACATAATGTCTAGTTAAGGCGTAAATGTGCGGACCCTTAACCAGTCAAGGCGTAAAAGTGCGGACCCTTGACCCCCAAACGACATATCCATAGACTCATAAGAGTATCCAAAAAGGACAGTCAACCCATAGCAGAGGCCAATAACCGAAACCATGCTAGGGTACTAGGTAGGCCAATAACACAAAACCTACCCAGTTTGGTATTGCTCATCTCAAGTAGACCAATAACCTGAAATCTACTCGATATCTTATACTCTAGCTAAACCATATATAAAATGGAACAAGGTCCAAAAGATAACAAATGTGCACCATGAATAACCTCATGTTAACATTCAAAATGCTCATAACTGAGCGATAAATAATATTAAATGAAATTCAATAATGGTAATCAAAGCTAGAGTGTAATTTCAACTTTTCCAATATAAAACAAGAGACACTCTTGTCAATATATAATTTTCGAAAGGCAATATCACAAAAAGCGTATACATGACATTTACCATAGTAGAAGTAACAATCAATTCTTAACAAATACACTATTGTAATCTCACATTATAAACATAGTTATGGGGAATATATTTACAAGACATGATACCATCAAATATATTATTAGTTATTTCCTTAACAAACATTTATTAAATTCGTTAATTAAACATCTATTAATTCTAAACAATTAAACAAAAGTTATATTCTGTCCATGCAAAATTACTAGACATTTTAGGGAGCTATGAATTCAATAAAAACAGTACCTAATAAATTATTTAACCTCATTTCATATATTTAACTTAAAATAGCATTTAATAGGCGATTTCATGAAAAAAAATAAAGAAATAATTAAGCAAATTGTGTCATGACCATTAATAATTTATTTTTCATAAGTATAGGATAGAATATGCATAAAAATAAATTGTAAATGTTTTATTTATATTTATTTATTGTTCTAACACAATTAAACCTTATTTATGGACTAATTAGTTATAAAATTCAAAAGTAATTATAAAAATTTACAGAATGGACATGGAAAACTTTAATACACTAAAACAAGTCATATTATGATGAAACATTCAATTTTAACATTTATTTATATATTTTACATATTTACTTGAGATTAATTGCATAAAACACAAATATATATTAAATAAGAGCAATAATAGCTATAAAAATAAAATAATCAATTTAAATACTATATAAATTATAATAGGCCAGAATAAAATTAAAGAAGTAATGTTTTCGAAATTATTTTATGTTTTATATATTTATTAGACGATTATCACATAAAACCGTGATTAAATATCAAATAACAACAAATAAAAATATGATAGTTATAAAACTAAAATAATCTCATGCAAACCCATAAATAATGATAATAAATCAGAATATAATCAAAAATATAATTTCTATAATCATCCATATATTTTACACATTGATTAGATTGTTAAATCACCTAAAAAAAACACAAATAAATCATAGAAAACATTAAAGAAGTATATATTCATCACAAAAATAATAAAAACTACTATTTATTATATAAATCATGAATCTCATATATTTCCATGATTTTAAACATCATATATATTATCAATCTTATTATAACCACATAAAAGCACTTGAAATTCAAAAATCATAGAAAGGAGAAAACCTAGTTACCTTGATAGAGATTATTACTAGTAAATAGGTAGGATATTGTAATAAGATCAACCCAAATGATCTCCCTCAACCAAGGTATCTTGCTCACCTCCTTGAACAAACATAAGAATTAAAACAAATAATTAAATACTACTCTAAATAAACTAGTATAAGAATGACAATTAAATAACTACCTACACTTACAAATGAGCAAGATGAAAGAGATGTGAGAATGAAAGAAACAAAGGTTGGAAATGGATGTTAAAAGCTACGGCCAAGTGAAGGATTTAGAGAGGAAATTTTGTAGAATGATTATGTCTAACTTGTAGGTAATAGGAAGCTAATAAAGAGTGAGTGATAGAAATGATTAAGGCTAGTCTTTAGGCTATTACTCTAGGTAAAAGAGTGAGTGGTAGAAATGATTAAGGCTAGTCTTTAGGCTATTACTCTAGGTAAATTAGTGAGTGGTAGAAATGATTAAGGCTAGTCTTTAGGCTATTACTTTAAGTAAAGTAGTCACATGCCTATGAGGGTAGGCCTTGGGCTTCAAGGAAAAAAGATCAAGTTGCCAACTTGCCATGTGCCTAGGTGATGGGGTAAATGATAACTCAAGGTGAAAAGAGGAATAACGTGTGTGGGTCTTGTTCGCGGATTTCTGCAACACTCTTTCGTATTTCGGGCATAATTTCCTCTACAGAACTCCGATTGAGGTGTTTTTGGTGGCGTTGGAAAGCTAAGAGAAATATCTACAACTTTCATTTTACGACCAAGAGCTAAGTATGTTTTTAAAACATCATAAAATTAGCATCAACGACAAAGTAGTTATTCGTCGGCATAAGGAGTGTAAGTTTAGGATGGGTATTTGGATATAATTGTCGAAAAATAATAGATTTTAAAGGATAAAATTTTATTGTGAATCATTCTTATTATTTAAAAAAAAATATGAGTTTTATTATTTAGGATGACGTGTAAATTGCGGGGTGTTACAACCCTACCCCCTTAAGAAAAGTTTCGTCCTCGAAACTTGAAATAGAAGGGTTACCCAAATCGAATAGTTGTGGATATCTCTCCCGCATAGATGCTTCAGTTTCCCATGTAGCCTCTTCAAACTTTTGGCTGCGCCACAAAACTTTTACCAGTGGAACGACCTTATTCCTTAGGGTCTTATCTTTCCTATCTAGGATACGTACTGGTTGCTCCTCATAAGTGAGGTTTGGTTCCACCTCGACCACATCTGACTGAAGTACGTGGGAGGGGTCACTACGATACCTCCTTAATTGAGACACATGAAAGACATTATGAACCTTAGATAAATTTGGGGGTAACGCTAACTTATAAGCCACCTCTCCAATCCGCTCAAGCACCTCATAAGGCCCAACAAACTTTGGGCTCAACTTGCCCTTAATACCAAATCTCTTCACGCCTTTCATAGGTGACACTTTTAATAATACCTTGTCTCCAACTTGGTACTCAATCGGCTTTCGACGCAAGTCTGCATACGACTTTTGTCGGTCCTGAGCCGCTTTCATCTTTTCCCGAATTAGCTTAACTTGCTCAATGGATTCTTGAATCATTTTGGGTCCGAGAACCGCAGCTTCACTTATATCATCCCAACACAACGGGCTTCGACATTTTCTCCCATATAAAGCCTCAAATGGCGCCATCTTAATGCTGGAGTGAAAACTGTTGTTGTAAGAGAACTCAACCAAGGGAAGACTTTTCTCCCAACCGGCTTGAAACTCTAATGCACAAGCTCGAAGCATATCCTCTAACGTTTGAATAGTACGCTCCGTCTGTCCATCTGTAGCGGCATGAAATGCCGTGCTCAACTTTAGCTTACTACCCAAAGCCTCTTGAAGTTTCCTCCAAAAATGCGAACAAAATCGTGGGTCACGATCGGAAACTATATCTTTCGGAACACCATGTAATCTAATAACTTCTCTTTGGTATGCCATCGCCATCTCATCCAAACTCCACGTTTCTTTCATCGGAATGAAATGAGCTACTTTAGTCAACCGATCAACCACAACCCAAATGGCATTCTTTCCTGTCGGCGTCCTTGGCAAGCCCATCACAAAGTCCATGGAAATTGAATCCCATTTCCACACCGGTATTTCCAACGGCTGCAAAAAACCACCGGGTCTTTGATGCTCAAATTTCACCTTTTGACAAGTGAGGCATTTGGCCACAAAATCGGCTATCTCTCTTTTCATATTAGGCCACCAAAAGAATTTCTTCAAATTTTTATACATCTTGTCCCCACCCGGGTGAACAGAGTATGGTGTACTATGAGCCTCTTGCATAATCTCTCTTTTGAGTACATCACAGTTAGGAACACACCATCTCCCATGAAATCTTAAACTCCCATCTGCCCAAATCTTGAATTCCTTAGCTTCTCCAGCCTTGGCACGCAAACCTTCGAGTATTGCATCCTCTCGTTGCTTCACTCGAATCTCATGATATAATTCAGGTTCAGCTGTCATGGCACTCAAGTTGGCACTCCCTTGACGGACCACTTCCAAATTCAGCTTTTGGAATTCACGGCAAAGTTCATCAGGCAACACTAAAGCCACATTTAGCGTGTGTTTTTCCTTCCTACTTAATGCATCAGCCACCACATTGGCCTTACCTTCATGGTAGTGTAGTTGAAGGTTATAATCAATGATCAACTCTAACCATCTCCTTTGCCTCGCATTTAGATCCCTTTGTGTGAAAATGTATTTTAAGCTTTTGTGATCTGTATAAAAGTTGCATGAAACTCCATAGAGGTAGTGTCTCCAAATCTTGAGGGCAAAAACTACAGCTGCCAACTCGAGATCATGAGTCGGATAGTTCTTTTCAGTTTCCTTTAGTTGCCTCGATGCATAAGCCACAACCTTTCCATTTTGCATTAGTACACAACCTAGACCATTCTTTGCCGCGTCACTATAGACATCAAATCTGATGCCTTCCTCGGGTAATGTTAGAATTGGTGCTGATGTCAATCTCCTCTTCAGCTCTTGAAACGCCTCTTCACAGGCGCTAGACCACGCAAATTTTGATTCCTTCTTTAGTAAAGAAGTCATTGGTTTTGCCACCTTAGAAAAATCTTTAATGAACCTACGGTAGTAGCCTGCCAAACCCAAGAAACTTCTAATCTCACCCACATTCTTAGGGCTTTCCCAATCCACTACTGCTTGAACTTTAGCTGGATCGACACTGACGCCCTCGCCAGAAATGTCATGTCCTAAAAATGCAATTTTCTTAAGCCAAAATTCGCATTTCAAAAACTTCGCAAACCATTTTTGCTTCCTCAGAGTCTCTAATACCAAACGAAGATGTTGTGCATGTTCATCCTCATTCTTTGAATAAATCAGGATATCATCTATGAACACAACTACACATTTATCCAAAAACTCGTGGAAGGTTCTGTTCATCTGATCCATGAATACGGCTGGGGCATTAGTTAAACCAAATGGCATCACCACGAACTCATAATGGCCATACCTTGATCGAAACGCGGTTTTAGGGATATCCTCCTTCTTTACCGGAATCTGATGGTATCCCGACCTCAAATCAATCTTCGAGAACGTACTTGCTCCCTTCAGTTGATCAAATAGATCCTCGATTCTTGGGAGAGGGTAACGGTTCTTGATCGTCACCTTGTTTAGCTCTCTATAATCAATGCACAATCGCATACTCCCATCCTTCTTTCTTACAAACAATACCGGAGCCCCCCAAGGCGATACACTTGGGCGAATAAATCTTTTCTCAATCAAGTCATCTAGCTGCTTCTTTAGTTCTTGCATCTCGGTGGGAGCCATGCGATAAGGCGCCTTTGAGATCGGTCCGGCACCAGGGAGAAGATCAATATTAAACTCAATATCTCGTTCTGGTGGGACACCTGGAAGATCCTCTGGAAACACGTCGGTGTATTCTCGAACAATTGGAATATCGTCAATCTTAACCTCCATAGTGACATCCCGAATACTACATAAGTATAATTTGTACCCTTTTCTCCTCAAGTTCTCCATTTTTAATGCGGACACCCATTTAATCCCGGGTTTAGTCGAGATGCTCTTATATGAAACCCTCGTTCCTAATGGACTTTTGAGAATGATCTTTTGGTCACGACATACAAACTTTGCATCAAACCTTGCTAACCAATCCATACCGAGGATAATATCGAATCCAGAGAGTTTAAAACTTATAAGGTCAGCTGGAAAGTTGGTTCCACTAATAGATATGGGAACATCACGAAAGACTGTTGAACATGGTATAATTTCTCCCGTGGGAAGAGATATAGTAGTGGTAATAGGAGCACTAGGAATGAGTTGAGTCTTACTAACGAACGATGTTGAAATAAATGATAAAGAAGCACCAGTATCAAAAATTACGAATGTAGGAGTAGAATTAGCAAGAAATGTACCAGTAAGAACATCTGGGTGAGCCTCAGCTTCCACACGGTTCATAAGAAATACACGGCCCTGGGCAGGAGCCTGCTGAGACCTATCATTCCTGTTACCCGCCCCTGAAGCTTGATTCGTCCTTTGAGGGCAGCGATTTGCTGTGTGACCTAAACCTTGACAGTTGAAGCATCTTATATCCTTCCCGGAACAACTTTTTCCAGGGTGATAAGCTCCACCACAATGGTAACATCGATGGTCACCTTGAGGAGCAGGGTTAGAACGAGCCTCGCCTGAAGGGTTACCATGCTTTACCCTTTTTGCTGGCCCCTGAGAAGAAGATGATGGAGCGGGGGTTTTCTTAGCCAAACGACGTTCATGAGCTTCTTGGTCTAAGACCGCATCATAAACACTAAGGGCACGATCATAAGCTTCTTGAAAGGTCCGTGAAGGGACTGCTGCAACTGCCGTACGAACCTTAGGAGCCAACCTCAACTCATACCGATGAATTTTCTCTCTCTCAGTCGGTATTATCATAGAAGCAAAACGGGCCAATTCTATAAATTTGCTAGTATATTGCTCCACCGTCATATCCCCTTGCTCCAAATCCAAAAATTCCTGTTGTTTCTTCCAACGAAGGGACTCTGGATAGAAAGGAGCTTTCACACTTTCCTTGAATTGGTCCCATCCAAACCCGGGCTGAGCCTTCAGTGATTCTTTCATAAGATCCCACCAACGATTCGCTTC
Organism: Silene latifolia; assembly: GCF_048544455.1. Classification (NCBI taxonomy): domain Eukaryota; kingdom Viridiplantae; phylum Streptophyta; class Magnoliopsida; order Caryophyllales; family Caryophyllaceae; genus Silene; species Silene latifolia. The sequence continues at coordinate 53,790,145 of NC_133529.1, read as the reverse complement.
TTCACGGAAATAATAGCTAGCCATATCAACCTTTTCCTCCTCAGGCATGTGAGTCACGACAAACAACTTCTCCATTTCACGTATCCAACCCTCTAAGATGACTGGGTTGGTGACTCCCATGAATACTTGAGGTTCGTGGCGGTTGAAACGCTCAAAAATGGATCTCTCCCTTTCGTTAGGTTGGGCATTGTTCTCCTTCTCCAGTAACTTCAATAAAGCTGTTTCGATCAAACGAGTTCTCTCATTTTCGCCATTACCATTGTTGTTTCCATGTCGGGTGTTCATCTACAACAAAGCAATCAGATAAACCACATGGTAGAAACCTAACTACCACTAGCAAACAACTACTCAGCCACAAGTAACGCATAATCAAAAACAATACTCATATGCAAGTAAGAGACCTATATATAAACATAAATAGAGTCCTTACTTGTTTCTACCCCAATCTCTTTTAGTCATAATTAATCTTTGTTTAAGTCTTATTTCAATCCGAGAGTGTTGGGAGCGTTCTGGCTCTGATACCAACTGTAACAACCCCGGATTTAATAATACAAATAAGCTAGATAAATATTGCATTTTATATTAATAAAAGTCCATGGTGGCGGAAACACCATGACGATAAATCCGGGTGCTACCAAAATAGATACAGTAATAGTTAACTACGCATACAACTACTCTCGGGAACGAAAACCCGTCCAAAATAAAACAACAAGGTTCGATTACTAAACATCATAATTATTATTTATTCTCTCTCTCTCTCTCTCAAACCCATCCATGACCAAGAAGCACATCAACCTGAAAAAAATATCAACAACCACCGTCAGTGGGGAGTAACTAGGAGTCCTCCCAGCCATGACTTAAGAAAATCAAGCAACAGTTATGAGCAAATAATAAGAGACAACATATAATCCATTTAAAATATGAAAACATGTGATGCTCATAGATATTAAATATCAAGGTATATAATCACAAATGAGTGAGTAATAATGATACCACATGATTAATTAAAATGTATAACCAACTTACAAACTTCACGTCACTTACATGATTATATGAAATACTGTAAAAGAAGGTGGTAATAATGAAAAGAATAACACTAATTTACCTGAATGACATATGAAATGAGTAATGATAATATACGAGTGGTAAAAAAAAACATCCAAATCTTGGACCATAAATACATAGAATAACACGAGACAAGAACGAGCACCGTCTAGGGCCAATAACCTGAAACCCTAAACCTTGGTGTCAATAACCTGACACCAAAATAACCCTACGGCAGGACACATAACCGTGAACCCGTGTCTAAGACTGGCCAGACTCTCGAGGGACATAATGTCTAGTTAAGGCGTAAATGTGCGGACCCTTAACCAGTCAAGGCGTAAAAGTGCGGACCCTTTGTAATACTCCGTATTTATAAGTCTTTAGGTACTCTATCGAGTAGGCCTTACTCTGTCGAGTAAGGGCAAGTTGCGAAATAAAATAGTTTCTGACCTGTTGGGTACTCGATCGAGTAGCTGGGGTACTCGATCGAGTAAGGGGGTACTCGATCGAGTACCTTGGGTACTCGATCGAGTGTCCGGTTTTACGGGGAGTTTTCTCGGGTTTTGTTAATTATGCGATTAAGGTATTTAAACATAATCGTCATTGTTTTAAATCACTTTTGCAAAACCTAAAACCCTGTTTAAGAGAGAAAGCGATCGATTCATCTTCCTAATCGCATTCTTAGCAATTCCGGAGTTCAGACGGTCAGTTCTTGTCGTTGTTCGTGTCGTTGAGTTTCTTGCGTCAAGGGTAAGCTTTTAACATAATTTTTATAATGTTTAGTTAAGTTTGGTTAAACCCTAATTTAGGAATTGGGGGTTTTTATGTGTAGTATGTGATGTATGGCCTATGTGTGTTATAAGATAGGAGGAGGGTTCGTAGAAGAGGCTTTTTGATACAGCTGTAGATACCGTCTGCTTGTTGTGCTTTCCAGGTAGGATTTCCTACTCAGCATTAGTCCCATAATGGGATATTGGTGATGTGTTGTAGTTAGTTGTTTGTTATGATGATTGTGATTGTGATTGTGATTGTGATTGGTTGTCTATGGTTCTCGAGATGCGTTCTCGGCTGAGTGGGGTCACTTGCGGGAGTGACTTCACGCCCTAGTTTTGCCCTTCGTGGAACCCGCCACGGAAGGGGATGTGCACATTAATGGGACAGGGTTATCGCTCGTATGATGAGCGGGGCTTAGGTGGGAACGCAGCTGCGGTCCCCCAGGCGGGTAGTCCAAAGTGGGCGATCGGTATTGAGATGATGGGAGTTGGTGATGTGTGTGTGTGTGTGTGACAGTTCAGCTGTCTGTTTATCTTATTGTATATATATATGGTGAATTGTGTGATTAGTACTGACCCCGTTTAAATGTTTTAAAAACTGTGGTGATCCATTCGGGGTGGTGAGCGATTGCTTGCTAGCGGTATATCTTGGATACGCGTGGGATCTAGCTGGGGATGGAGTCATCACATGTCAGAGTCTTTAGTCTTCCGCTGTGTTTATTAGAACAGTTCCTTTCAGTTGGTTTATAGTTTGAGAACAGTTGTATTTTGCTTACAGTTGGTTTTGTAATGTAATCACTTAAACTTGTTTAATAAAGTATGTTTCTTCATTGTCTTATGATTATCATGCCTCGGGTAACCGAGATGGTAGCATCCTTATACCTGAGTGGTCCTGGTAAGGCACTTGGAGTATGGGGGTGTTACAAATGGTATCAGAGCGACGATCCTGAAACCTGTAACCAATGAATCTAATGAATCTAGGGAGTCAATTAAAATGAACCCGGGGTAAAGGTTGTAGGAGCTAATGCAAAGACTTGGGAGACGTCCTAAAGTCGCGAACTCGCCCTACAATTTTGAACCGGTCACCATGGGATATGTGTCGGGATCGTTATGTGCATATTGTGTGCTGTGTGTATCTATGTAGTAGCATGTTGCATGAATTGATGATGATGACGTGAATTGTATGTTGGTTGATTGTAAAGCATGAAAGTATAATGATTGATACATATAATTTGGCATGTTATATATAATTATGTAAGGAAAAGTGTTTTGTCTATATATATATAAAGCGATGTGTAAGTATACATGTTGTTGTTGTCGTGTTGAGTAAAAGTACAGAAGGTTGGGAGTGTGAATTGAACATGTGCTGGGTGAATATGTTGAACGAATATGGTGGGTAAATATGTGGTATGATGGATGAATTAGTGGAAAAAGATGAATCATCGTGGTATGATAACATGGTTCCGGATTAAGCATGTTATATAATGGAAGTTATTTTATAGTGTTGTTATGTTAGTAACATGGAATAGGATTTGTAATGTATGAGTATGATTTGTCTTACGAAAGGCTATAGAATAAAAGCATGTGGGTAGTGCATGATGAATGTTGTTGCTTTGTTTTCGAAAATAATAATATGTGATTGGGGCTACTGGTTTCATGAGTATTGGGTTGTTTTCGTCTAACTTGGTTGTTGTTTAAGTTGTTTGGAAGTAAAAATCAAATAATTATGTCGTCGATTCACAAAGTTGTCTTTAAACTGTTATAACTTGAGATGTGTAAATGATTTTAATGTGATTCCAATTGGAGGTCATAGCTTGTTCTTTTACGATTCTAACGATATCTCACACGCCCAAAACGACCAAGTAATGAGTGAGTTATGACTGTTTTACGAAAACTGGCCCAGTGATCTTGAGAATTGGGGTACTCGATCGAGTATCCTTGGTACTCGATCGAGTAAGGGGGCACTCGATCGAGTACGTTAGTTACTCGATCGAGTAGCCCTGGTGATTTGTTTTACGTGCTTCTGATCTTGACCTACTCGATCGAGTAAGTCCCTTACTCGATCGAGTGGCCTGTACTCGATCTAGTGACCCCTATTTTGGGTCATATGCTTATCTTTTGACTTCGTTGCATATTATGTTTAATTCAAAGGCGTTATTTTGCTTCTTTATGCATTGTTTTACATGTATGTTGGTCTTGACGCGTAAGTTACCCAATTTTGTGGTATAAAGAGTGGCACCTATGATGAGTATGAGTTCGGTGGGGAGGACATGATTTATATGTGTTGGGATTGGTAAGACTTAATTGAGGCATAGAGCATGTTGTGTGAGAAGAGATGAGTGACATGATTGTATGTTGAGTAATGAAAATGTAAGTGAATGTGGGCAAGGCATGATGTAAGTTTAAGGAACGTGAGAATGAAAAGATTGAAAGAAAGGATGTGGATAGTAGCAACCTGAGATGTATAATAATTTATGGAGGGTGATGGCTAGAAATAGTGTTGAGTAAGAACATATGTAATGAGAGGTCGTTTGGAAATAGTGGTATATAGCGAACTTAATGGGACATGTCGTGACGTGGATTTGCAGGTAGTGACTGAGTTTGGAAATTTGTGTTATCGAGAGACGAAACTACTGTGTGATTTCCTTGGGTAATTAACGGTATTAAATGAATTCTGATTTCTAGAGATGTAAAAAGGGATGCAATTGTTTGAACATTAAACGTTGATTCTATGGATAGATTAGTGGCAAGTGTGAGTGATAGCATAATAAGAGAAGATCCATGGTAAGAAAGAGTGAGATGATGTCGGTAGAAAATAATGGAATTTGAGTTTTGGAGCAACGAAGGGGTAACTGGATTTCTAAAGAGTTAGCTAGAAGGAATAAGGAGTTGAACTATTAATTGGTATTATTGAGTGTAAAGAGAAAAGAAGGATAAAAGTAAGCTGAGGAAAATATTCACCGGAGTTATGTGATATAAAGGTAAGGAATCATTGAAATGTGTGATAGCGTCACGAGGATGTTAGCTAAAGGTTATATAGGAGTTTCAGGACAACATGATTGATAATGAGTTTCGAGGAATTAAGGGAGCAAGAAGTTGGTGGAGTATTGGCACGATACGAGGTATTTGGTGGAGAGTTGGATGACAACACAATTAAGATAGTATTGGGAATAATGTTGAGGTAATTTTGTGGATGGGTTTGATGTTCGTTATTTGGAATGATAACCAAAGATAGGAGAAAAACCGTGTTATTTTGATATGAGTGTAAGAGGTTTGATATACGAGCAGTGATGGTATATTAGAAAGGTAGCAATTCTAAAGAGGTTGATTTGGTAGGGACCTGATTGTTGTGTATGATTGTGAGAGGGTATAAGATGTGGTTAGATGAGGCGGATGCTAATAGTTGAGTAGTGAAGTCATGGTTATATTTGGCAGAAAGTGATGGTTGTGCGAATGGGGGAATATGTTATGAGGGGCATATGAGTTAAACTCGGGCGACAGGTAACCTTTATCGAGTGGTAACTTACGTGGTCAGGATTGACTAGTTGGTTGTGATTACGGGTCTATGATATGTGTAAATGTTTGTGTGAGGTTCTGACCTCACAAGAAGTGGTATGGTGTGATAATTATAAAGTTGTTTTATGAATGTTCTGTAATATATATGTTGGACACGGTAATTTAATTGAATGATATCCAAAAGGTAATAATTTGATTAATTTGACATGGCTAGTTATAATTTTATGTGTACTAATAACACATGTGTATTCCGTGAAATGGTAGAGATGATGTTCATGAGATGCTTATCTGTTTATTCATATAATATGTTGCGTGGTGACTGAGTAAAGTGGATTTGAGTAAGTTTTCTTGTCCGAAAGGTTATTTTCGAGTCAGTATTTATGGAATTGTATGTAGTTGTGATGTCTATCGATGTGGTTGTGGTGCCTCGGGTGGTGATCCGGGCACGATATTTAGTGTTGTGATGCGGGTATTTTCGCACTACGGTGTGGCTGTTGGTGGCGGTGTTGTGATGCCGTCACCGGTTGTGGTGGAGTAGGCGGGATGATTATAATACGAGTTTTCGAAAGTGCATACCATTATACATAGATTGTTGTTTTGTTTCTTTTGTTGTTCTTTGTGGGTTTTGGTTGAACATGTAGACAGTTGTCTTGCTTATTGATGTTTTCTTTACCAGGTTAAGTTAAGAATGAGGTAGAGTATGATATGAAATAGAGTTGAATATGTTTTCGTTGTTGTCATGGTATAGTGATGTTCTATTAATGGGACACGGTTGTGAGAGGTTGTTACAGTAATTTTGATCTTGTTCTAGATAAGGCTTTAGTAGACATGGTAATGGAAAATGATTCGTGGAACATGTGTTGTAATGATCTGAAAGCGGCAGGTAGTTCATAATCTTTTGTTGGGACAGTGAGTGTAGGGTGTTGGGGGAATTAGTGTCATATTAAGTTATGTATGAGTTTTGCGGTAATGAAGGAAAGAACTTGAGGATCTGGAATGGGTGCACGTAACAAGTGTGGATCGTGAGTTATGCTTTTGATGATGGGAGTTTCATATAGTTTATATAGAGAGGTATGTCATGTTGCGGTAATGTGGAAAAGTTGAAGTTTTGGGTTAAGGTAAAGATTTTGAGGTATAGGTTAGGTGGTGTGACGAGTGAATTGAAGTATGAGAGTTGTTTAAGTAAGAGAGCCTTGGATATGTGCATGGCGAGTGTTTAGGTTCTAGGTGGTTATCTTTGACATGCGGTGGTGATGAGGATAATAAAAAGATATATCTAGAATTTAGTATTAGTGAGTTACGAGGACGTAACATTTATCTTAAGAGGAGTAGGATGCGATAAAAGAGATTTTGATGGTTGTTCATATGGTACTATATTTGGAAGTAGAGTGTTGGTGTAGCATAAGATATGGATTTGTATATGTTGTGGTTGATAGTGTTAAAGGGTCACGGACGTGCTTGTAGTAGTTTGATGTTAGGAATGCGAGAATACTTCGATAGTGTTGACAGTTGGATGATGAGATTATGAGTGTGAGTAAACTTCGAGGACGAAGTTCCTTTTAAGGGTGGTAGAATGTAACATTCCGTTTGATGTCTATGAGTGTCTTGATTTTGGATTTGATAGTGGATGATATTATGGAACTAGCAGCGTTAGAGGATGGTAGTTGGTTATGTATGGAGTTGGTGTCGTGTGAGATATATATGTGGTGAATACGATATCGTGAGTCATGTTAGGGAAGTAAACATAGTTGGTGGAGTGGGTGTTAAAAGTTCATGTTTTATGTTTGGTCGAGTTCTTGAGTTCTTAGTTATGTTGTTGTGTCTTGGTCGAGTTAGTATGGTTGTTTTTATGTATGGGTTGAACTTGGGGACGAAGTTCTTTTTAGGAGGGAAGACGCAATACTCCGTATTTATAAGTCTTTAGGTACTCTATCGAGTAGGCCTTACTCTGTCGAGTAAGGGCAAGTTGCGAAATAAAATAGTTTCGACTGTTGGGTACTCGATCGAGTAGGCCGGGGTACTCGATCGAGTAACTAGGGTACTCGATCGAGTACCTTGGGTACTCGATCGAGTGTCCTGGACTTTTTCGGGGGAGTTTTCTCGGGTTTTGTTAATTATGCGATTAAGGTATTTAAACATAATCGTCATTGTTTTAAATCACTTTTGCAAAACCTAAAACCCTGTTTAAGAGAAAAGCGATCAGTTCATCTTCCTAATCGCATTCTTAGCAATTCCCGGAGTTCAGACGGTCAGTTCTTGTCGTTGTTCGTGTCGTTGAGTTTCTTGCGTCAAGGGTAAGCTTTTAACATAATTTTTATAATGTTTAGTTAAGTTTGGTTAAACCCTAATTTAGGAATTGGGGGTTTTTATGTGTAGTATGTGATGTATGGCCTATGTGTGTTATATGATAGGAGGAGGGTTCGTAGAAGAGGCTTTTTGATACAGCTGTAGATACCGTCTGCTTGTTGTGCTTTCCAGGTAGGATTTCCTACTCAGTATTAGTCCCATAATGGGATATTGGTGATGTGCTGTAGTTAGTTGTTTGTTATGATGATTGTGATTGTGATTGTGATTGTGATTGGTTGTCTATGGTTCTCGAGATGCGTTCTCGGCTGAGTGGGGTCACTTGCGGGAGTGACTTCACGCCCTAGTTTCGCCCTTCGTGGAACCCGCCACGGAAGGGGATGTGCACATTAATGGGACAGGGTTATCGCTCGTATGATGAGCGGGGCTTAGGTGGGAACAGCTGCGGTCCCCAGCTGGCGGGCTAGTCCGGTGGACGGTCGATATTGAGATGATGGGAGTTGGTGATGTGTGTGTGTGTGTGTGTGTGACAGATTCAATTTGTCTGTTTATCTTATTGTATATATATATGGTGAATTGTGTGATTAGTATCGACCCGTTTAAATGTTTTAAAATCGTGGTGATCCATTCGGGGTGGTGGTGAGATTTGCTTGGCAGGTATATCTTGGATACGCGTGGGATCTAGCTGGGGATGGAGTCATCACATGTTAGAGTCTTTAGTCTTCCGCTGTGTTTATTAGAACAGTTCCTTTCAGTTGGTTTATAGTTTGAGAACAGTTGTATTTTGCTTACAGTTGGTTTTGTAATGTAATCACTTAAACTTGTTTAATAAAGTATGTTTCTTCATTGTCTTATGATTATCATGCCTCGGGTAACCGAGATGGTAGCATCCTTATACCTGAGTGGTCCTGGTAAGGCACTTGGAGTATGAGGGTGTTACACCCTTGACCCCCAAACGACATATCCATAGACTCATAAGAGTATCCAAAAAGGACGGTCAACCCATAGCAGGCCAATAACCTGAAACCATGCCAGGGTACTAGGTAGGCCAATAACCTGAAACCTACCCAGTTTGGTATTGCTCATCTCAAGTAGACCAATAACCTGAAATCTACTCGATATCTTATACTCTAGCTAAACCATATATAAAATGGAACAAGGTCCAAAAGATAACAAATGTGCACCATGAATAACCTCATGTTAACATGCCAAAATGCTCATAACTGAGCGATAAATAATATTAAATGAAATTCAATAATGGTAATCAAAGCTAGAGTGTAATTTCAACTTTTCCAATATAAAACAAGAGACACTCATGTCAATATATAATTTTCGAAAGGCAATATCACAAAAAGCGTATACATGACATTTACCATAGTAGAAGTAACAATCAATTCTTAACAAATACACTATTGTAATCTCACATTATAAACATAGTTATGGGAAATATATTTACAAGACATGATACCATCAAATATATTATTAGTTATTTCCTTAACAAACATTTATTAAATTCGTTAATTAAACATCTATTAATTCTAAACAATTAAACAAAAGTTATATTCTGTCCATGCAAAATTACTAGACATTTTAGGGAGCTATGAATTCAATAAAAATAGTACCTAATAAATTATTTAACCTCATTTCATATATTTAACTTAAAATAGCATTTAATAGGCGATTTCATGAAAAAAAATAAAGAAATAATTAAGCAAATTGTGTCACGACCATTAATAATTTATTTTTCATAAGTATAGGATAGAATATGCATACAAATAAATTTTAAATGTTTTATTTATATTTATTTATTGTTCTAACACAATTAAACCTTATTTATGGACTAATTAGTTATAAAATTCAAAAGTAATTATAAAAATTTACAGAATGGACATGGAAAAGTTTAATACACTAAAACAAGTCATATTATGATGAAACATTCAATTTTAACATTTATTTATATATTTTACATATTTACTTGAGATTAATTGCATAAAACACAAATATATATTAAATAAGAGCAATAATAGCTATAAAAATAAAATAATCAATTTAAATACTATATAAATTATAATAGGCCAGAATAAAATTAAAGAAGTAAAGTTTTCGAAATTATTTTATGTTTTATATATTTATTAGACGATTATCACATAAAACCGTGATTAAATATCAAATAACAACAAATAAAAATATGATAGTTATAAAACTAAAATAATCTCATGCAAACCCATAAATAATGATAATAAATCAGAATATAATCAAAAATATAATTTCTATAATCATCCATATATTTTACACATTGATTAGATTGTTAAATCACCTAAAAAAACACAAATAAATCATAGAAAACATTAAAGAAGTATATATTCATCACAAAAATAATAAAAACTACTATTTATTATATAAATCATGAATCTCATATATTTCCATGATTTTAAACATCATATATATTATCAATCTTATTATAACCACATAAAAGCACTTGAAATTCAAAAATCATAGAAAGGAGAAAACCTAGTTACCTTGATAGAGATTATTACTAGTAAATAGGTAGGATATTGTAATAAGATCAACCCAAATGATCTCCCTCAACCAAGGTATCTTGCTCACCTCCTTGAACAAACATAAGAATTAAAACAAATAATTAAATACTACTCTAAATAAACTAGTATAAGAATGACAATTAAATAACTACCTACACTTACAAATGAGCAAGATGAAAGAGATGTGAGAATGAAAGAAACAAATGTTGGAAATGGATGTTGAAAGCTACGGCCAAGTGAAGGATTTAGAGAGGAAATTTTGTAGAATGATTATGTCTAACTTGTAGGTAATAAGAAGCTAATAAAGAGTGAGTGATAGAAATGATTAAGGCTAGTCTTTAGGCTATTACTCTAGGTAAAAGAGTGAGTGGTAGAAATGATTAAGGCTAGTTTTTAGGCTATTACTCTAGGTAAATTAGTGAGTGGTAGAAATGATTAAGGCTAGTCTTTAGGCTATTACTTTAAGTAAAGTAGTCACATGCCTATGAGGGTAGGCCTTGGGCTTCAAGGAAAAAAGATCAAGTTGCCAACTTGCCATGTGCCTAGGTGATGGGGTAAATGATAACTCAAGGTGAAAAGAGGAATAACGTGTGTGGGTCTTGTTCGCGGATTTCTGCAACACTCTTTCGTATTTCGGGCATAATTTCCTCTACAGAACTCCGATTGAGGTGTTTTTGGTGGCGTTGGAAAGCTAAGAGAAATATCTACAACTTTCATTTTACGACCAAGAGCTAAATATGTTTTTAAAACATCATAAAATTAGCATCAACGACAAAGTTGTTATTCGTCGGCATAAGGAGTGTAAGTTTAGGATGGGTATTTGGATATCATTGTAGAAAAATAATAGATTTTAAAGGATAAAATTTTATTGTGAATCATTCTTATTATTTATAAAAAATATGAGTTTTATTATTTAGGATGACGTGTAAATTGCGGGGTGTTACACATTTTTCTCCTTTTTTTTGTATTTTTTTTTTTTTTTCATTCCATCTTTTTCTTCTTCCTTCCAATATCCATCACAAAAGCAACAAAATTGACCACAACAAGACTTCCAAACTTACCAACAAGACTAGCTTGACAAGGGTAGGCCATATGGAATGTAGTAGAATAAATAGGTCAAAACAAGGCAAATTTGGCTTAGTGTGAGGTTAGTAGGTAAAACGTAAAGGAAGGGTCGCCTCTCCACATGTGTCACCACCACAAACCGAGTGTATACAGGTAATAAGAGACAAATTTCATGCTTATGCAATTTGATGTTACATGCTATGTAAGGAGTACTACTCACATCCTAAATGAAACCAATCATGAATGTCATTGGTTTATGAATCTCTAAACCTTAGAATGTATATGTGATGAACAAGAGTTATGCTTTGTATACAGCACAAAATATAATAGACTAGCAAACGGAATATTCTCATAAAATAATAAAATACTATATAAGAATGTACTTGCAACGGAAAATACGAACACAGTCATATAATCTCATCTTAACTAGCCAGTCATACGGTTAGGAAACAATTATGATAGTTTAGGTGCCACCGATTAAACCAATTTCCAACCGTAAAGTCTCAAATCGTTCTCTAGCTAATGATTTTGTCAAAATGTCTGCCCATTGTTTTTCAGTAATACAAAATTCAAGTTTTATATTCCCCTTCTCAACATGGTCTCTAATAAAATGGTGTCTTATTTCAATATGTTTGGTACGTGAATGTTGTGCGGGATTTTTAGAAATAATTATCGCACTAGTATTATCACAAAAAATAGGAATACATCCTACGTGAACACCATAATCACGTAATTGTTGCTTAAGCCATAAAAGTTGAGTACATACCAGTCCTGCAGCAATATATTCAGCTTCAGCAGTTGAGAGAGCAACCGAATTTTGTTTCTTCGAACCCCACGTGATGATACACGGTCGGACAAACGTGGCGACACCTGACGTGCTTTTTCTGTCTAGAGAACATCCTGCGTAGTCGGCATCGGAATAACCGACTAGATCAAAATTGCACTCCATTGGATACCATAGGTATAAGTTGGCCGTTCCAATTAAATAACGTAAAATTCGTTTTACGGCCGTCATATGCGATTCTTTGAGAGATGATTGATATCTCGCACAAACGCATACACTAAACATAATATCGGGTCTACTTGCGGTCAAATATAACAGTGACCCAATCATCCCACGGTAAGTAGTTTCATCAACTGATTTACCGTTTTCATCCAATGTCAATTTCTTGTTTTCGACCATTGGAGTAGGCATAGCGTGTGAGTTTTCCATTCCGAATTTTCGAATCAACTCTTTGATATATTTCTGTTGATGGATTTTAATGCCTTCATCTGTTTGTTGTATTTGCAGTCCTAGGAAGAATTTCAATTCTCCCATCATACTCATCCCGAACTCGGAAGTCATTAGCTCAGAAAAATATTTACACATGCTTCGGTTGGTAGATCCAAAGATGATATCATCGACGTATATTTGAACAACCAAAAGATCAGAATCCTCAGTTTTCAGAAACAGGGTTTTGTCGACGGATCCTCTACTGAATCCACTGTCAAGTAAAAACTTGGATAATCTGTCGTACCAAGCCCTAGGTGCTTGCTTCAATCCATATAGGGCTTTATCTAATTTGAAAACGTGATCCTCAAATTTTATATTCTTAAAACCAGGGGGTTGTTCAACGAAGACTTCCTCTCGCAAATATCCATTCAAAAATGTCGTCTTGACGTCCATTTGGAAGAGCTTCATTCCTTTGTGTGCGGCAAATGCTATCAGAAGCCTAATAGCTTCAAGACGAGCAACAGGTGCGAAAGTCTCGTCATAATCTATTCCTTCTTGTTGATTATATCCTTGGACCACCAATCTTGCTTTGTTTCTGACAATGACTCCGGCATCATCTAATTTGTTCCTGAAGACCCACCGAGTTCCAATGACTGTTCGATCTTTTGGTCTAGGGACTAAATGCCAAACCTTGTTTCTTTCGAACTGTTGTAGCTCTTCTTGCATAGCTACAATCCAATCTGATTCAGCAAGAGCTTCATTGATGTTCTTAGGTTCGATCATGGACAGAAAAGAGTAGAAAGAGCAGAAGTTGTTTAAGGAACGTCTTGTTTGAACACCTTTTTTAATATTCCCAAGAATATTGTCCATGGGGTGTGAGTTCTTGTATTTCCACTTCGTCGAAGTGCTTGGTTCTCCATCGTTATTTGAGCTTGTCCCGACTTCATTTGGTTCGGAATTAGAGGAAGTTCCCCCTGAATCCAATTCGGGTGTTGCGTTTGATCCGATTATAACCTCGGACTCTACACCTTGATTTGGATTCAATATTACAGTAATATCATCTATAACATTGGTTTGGGAGTTCTTATCTTGAGTCAATGTTATAGTATCATCAACTATAACTTTGTCTTTCTCCTTTTTGTCTTTTGAGGAACGATCAAGTTCATCGTTTATTCCCTCAATCTCATTGTCCTGTAATTCCAAATCTGGGGGATCATCTCTTGAGAGACGAAAGTCGGGTTCATCCAAGTCTTCTTCCTCATCCTGTAAAGGCTTATCGAACACGTTATCTTCATCAAAGATAACGTGGACACTTTCTTCAATACAGAGAGTTCTCTTATTGAATACCTTGTAAGCCTTGCTGTGATCTGAGTATCCTATGAAAATCGCCTCATCACTCCTAGGGTCGAATTTACTTAAACGGTTTTTACCGTTATTATGTACAAAACATTTACTCCCAAAACACCGAAGATGGGAGATATTAGGTTTTCGACCTCTAAGGAGTTCATAGGGGGTTTTCTTAAGGATAGGTCGGATCATAGCACGATTATGGATGTAGCAAGAAGTACTAATGGCTTCAGCCCAAAAGTTATGAGGTAAACCGCTACACAAGAGCATCGTACGTGCCATATCTTCTAAGGTTCTATTCATACGTTCAACGACACCGTTTTGTTGCGGAGTTCTTGGTGCAGAAAAGTTATGCCCTACACCATTAACTCTACAATATTCTATAAAGGTTTGATTATCAAATTCGGTGCCATGATCCGTACGAATAGATACTAGATTAGTCTTATATTTATTTTGAACACGTTTCATAAGACAATCAAATTCATCAAAAGTTTCGTCTTTTGAATGAAGAAAGATAGGCCATACATACCTCGAGTAGTCATCTACAAGAACAAAGACGTACCTGAATCCTCCTCTACTCCTTACCTTCATAGGTCCACATAAATCCATGTGTACCAGTTCTAAGGCTTGATTTGTGCTCACTACTCTTTTAGGTTTGAACGATGATCTTACTTGTTTACACCTTGCACATGTGTCACACATCTTTTCTTGGTCGAACTTGATCTTAGGCAACTCTTCAACCAAGTCCCACTTCTTGAGCTTGTTCAAGGTCAGTGAGCTAATGTGACCAAAACGTTTATGCCATAAACAAGGATCATCAAGTGTAACTTTCATGCACGAAAAAGAGTTAGTAGGCACAGCATTTAAATCTACCATATAAACATTCCTTTTTCGGTGGCCTTCAAGAATAACGTTGCTAGTTCCTTCAATAATAATGCGACAACCATCGATGAAAAACTACTTTGTTACCTTTGTCGCATAGTTGAGATATGCTTAGCAAATTGTGTTTAAGGCCATCTACGAGATAAACGTCACTTATTTCATGAGACTTAGAGATTCCGATTTTGCCAACGCCGATTACTTTTCCCTTTTTGTTGTCCCCGAACGTCACTTTTCCTCCGTTGAAAGGCTTGAGTGAAAGAAACAGATTCTTATCTCCGGTCATGTGTCTTGAGCATCCGCTGTCAAGATACCAATGATTGTTTTCTTTCACTTCTTCCTGCATAAAGGATTAGATACAGTTTTTAGGTACCCAAGCTAAGTTGGGTCCCTTATGATTAGTTACTCTAAACACTAAATCCTTTCGAACCCAAACACGTTTAATGACCGTTTTTCTAACTTTAGGTTTGTTTGGCTTTGGAAGAGTTCTAGGGTTAGGGTTTTCTCTAGGTCTAGGAATTTCTCTAGGTCTCTCTTGACTATTTCCCTTGTGAATAGGTTTACTGGGTTGAGATCTACAAGGGCTTTGTGAAGTGCTAGGTTTCTTAGAGTAGTCAAAGGCCATGTCATAGAACCAACAAAATTTGTTGTTCCTTTCTTCGTTAGGTTCGTTAGTGGGGGTTTCCTTATCTTCGACAACTGTGTCAGTAGTTTTGGCATGTTCGGCATTCTTTCTTATATCATGAGCCTTTTTGACACAATTGATTTGGATGTGACCCGTATGACCACAGTAATTGCAAATCAAGTATTCAGGAAGATCAGCATACTTCCTTTTTCTAAAATCAAAATCCGAAGGTGTTGATTTGCACTTAGAGTGATCTCTATGGCTGTAGCACTCATGTCCTAACCCCATCTTCATATTATTGTCAGGTTGTTCGGTTAGGAAGTTTAGGACTTTCGTGCTACCTTCCCACTTGTCATGAACCTTTCTAGCGTGTAGAAGTAGGTCTTTTAGGGTTTTAATTTCCTCTTGACATTTTGTGTGATCTACATCATTGTCCTTTTTAAAGTTGTCACGAAAGTCTTGGAATCGTTTGTTAAGAATGAACACAACATCGGTGTGGTGTTTCTTAACATTGATCATATCGGTCTTAGATTCTTTCAATTGCTTTGCAAGAGAATCTATCTCTTTCTTTTGATCCAAGATCACTTCTTCATTAGAAGTGACCTTAGTTTCCAAGAGTTCTTTGACTTTTCTAAGTTCTAAAGTTATAGCTTCATTAGCTATAACTTTGGCTTGAAGGTGCTTGATGTTAAGCTTTAGGTCGGAAGTTATAGCTTCATTGGCTATAACTTTGGACTCTAATTCCTTCTTTTCAGCCATAGTAGAATCTAATGTTGTAGCTTTCTCAGCTGTAACTTTATATTTCAACTTCTTAGCTTTAGTCTTGAGAGTATGATTCTCTTCCGCGATTTCAAGAATCTGTTCCTTTAGATCTTTCAATTCCAAATCCTGTTCGTGACACTTATCAAGAGATTGTTCAAAGAATTCAATTAAAGCACTTTTAGACAATTTCCTAACACGTTTCTTAAGCTCAAGGTAACTTACCTCTTCATCGTCATCCTCATCTGATTCTCCAAGAAAACAATAGTTTGAATGAGACATTGTGCTTTCATCGTCACTGTCGGAGATTAGGTCAAGACTAACACTACTGAGACAAAGGTTTGCTACTTCGTCGTCTTCAGATTCCTCGTCATCTTCTGAGTCAAGGTCTCCCCAACACGAAGCCATCATTACTTGCTTGAATTCTCTCTTTGTCTTCTCACGTTTCGTCTTGTCCTTTATCTTCTCCCATGTTGGACAATCTTTGATCATATGACCAGATTCTCCACACTTGAAGCAACCTCTATTTGCGAAAGACGATTTTGAGTCATTAACCTTTTTGTTGAATGACTTGTTGTTATTGTTGTTATAGGATGATTTTGCTTGTTTATTTCGAAAAATTTTATTTTTAAAACGTCGTGCAAACAAGACAGTTTCATCCTCTAGGTCAGAGTCCACTTCTTCGCTCTTTAAGGCCATACTCTTATTGCGACTTGGTTCAGCGTCGTCTTTGTTAAGAGTAATTTCATGGGCCATGAGAGCACCAATAAGTTCTTGATAGGACAGGGTCTCAAGATCTCGTGATTCCTCCATTGCAGTGACCTTAGCACGCCACTTCTTAGTAAGGCTCCTAAGAACCTTTCTAGCAATGTCCTCGATCTTGAATTTCCTACCTAGGTTTTTCAGTTCGTTTATGATGCTTGAGAACCTTGCAGACATGCTATCTAAGGACTCATTAGGCTCCATAATGAATAGCTCATATTTTTGCATAAGCAAATCAATTCGGTGCTTCCTAACAATGGAAGTACCTTCATAAGCTAATTCGAGCCCATCCCATATCTCCTTGGCCGTGAAACATGAAGAGAACCGATCAAACACAGTAGAAGTCATTCCGTTTTGCAGAAGACTTATCGCTTTGGAGTTCTTTTCGGCCTTCTTGTAGTCGGCCTCGACATAGTCCTCTTCTTTCTTTTCATAGGTAGTGCCTTCCTCGGATGCCACAAGAATTTTGTGCGGTCCGTTTTGAATAATCCTCCATCACTCCCAATCGTGTCCTTTCACATAGTGAGTCATCATGTTTTTCCACAATCCGTAATTCTTCCCATCAAAGACGGGACACTTGAGATATTTGGAATCCATTTATCACGTGATAGGCAGCGGAATATAAAACGATAAGATAAATGAAAAACAAGATAGATCAGCCTCTTTGCGGTTAGGCAATCAAGAGCACGAGGCTCTGATACCAATTGAAGAGTCTATTGATCCAAAATACTCAAGAGGGGGGGGGGGGGGGGTGAATTGAGGATTTAAAACTTTTGAAAGCTTTTTCGATTATGTATGTATAATTAATTATTTAAAGTTTATTGATTAAACTTTAACTAATTAACTAATTTACGAATTAAAAGAAAGCAAATAAACGAAAGAAAGAGAGACACACGGATTTTTGAAGTGGTTCAGTTTCACAAGTCGAAACCTACGTCCACTATTCTCGATTAATAAATTTAGTACCTTTCTACGGATTACAAATTTACTAACCCAACTCGTACAACTAACTCTAGCTGTAACTCAATGAGTACCGATAAATACTCGAGTGACTAACTTACGCTAATAAGAAAGCACTAATGATTCTAACAATGGTTCACGTTAATGAACAAGTAAGAAATCAATTATAGCACTATTATCTTATAACGATAATGAAAGAACGAATGCACAAGTTTATAATTCACACGACCTTTTTCGAAAATAAACAAAACGGTTTTCTTGCTTTAAAACACGGTTTTTGTTTTGTGAAAATATATGAAAGTTATTCTCAAAGGTCTTAACTTTTAATGATGTAAAGTATGGAGTATTTATAGTAAAAGAGGAGCAAGGGTTTCGGTTTTCTAAAACCCTAGATGCCGTGTGGTGTCTTGTAAAGCATGAAGGAATTAGGTTAAATCTTTCCTTAATTCTTTTCCAAGACTTGCCTTAATAAATAATATTTTCCTATCTTAACAACTCACCAATACCTTGGAGATTAGGAAAGATAATATAAGGAGATAAAGAAATCTCTAATAAATATTATCCTAATACCTTAACCCTTATCCAAGCAAAGACTTATTGTGCAAGAAGGAAAGTACTATTCACATTTACTATTCACACGGCACTATTCACGGGTACTATTCACACAGCACTATTCATCCCTAATATTTTTATAAAATAGAAAGGAATAAATCAAATAATAAAGAGATAACAAATCTCTAATCAAATATTATTTTAAAGATTTACTCAATCTTTTCCTTCTATCTTTACAAAAATAATATCTTATAAGTTAGGAAAGAATAAATCAAAATAATATAGAAGAGATATTAAATCTCTAATCAAATATTATAAAGATTTACCTAAAACCCTAACTTGTGCAAAGAGTAACCGTGTATGAGGAATAAACGACTCATAAGCCCAATCCTCTTTCACGAAAACCCTAGGTAAGATAAATTAGGTTTAGGGTATTTTAGAGTATGTAGAAACTAGAAACCCTAATTAGCAAGATGCCTCAACTCACAAGTTGATTCAATCATAATTACTAATTATAAGCTCATAGTACAACCATACCCAATATTAAAATAAGCTCCCTTATAAAATAAATACTTTTACTAAAACATTTAAAACGGTTTTCCAAAAACGATTTTAAAACTATTTTGTCGTGTGTTTTATAAACTTCACATCTCAATGTTATAGTAGAAGAGCTATAACATTGAGCTCTTATATAAGTAATGTTATAGCTGTGAGGCCATAACTTTACCAATGTAAGAAGTCCATTCTTACGTTACCATTACGAGATAATCACCTACGCTATTCTAATCTTCGTTAGGAGATCTTCGAGTGTAGGCTACTTCATTATTCAAGCTTGATCAATCTTTAATTGAGCTTCATCTTCTCATGAATGCTTGAATAATTCTTCAATATCTTGATCCTTGATTGAGGGCTTGATCATAATATAAACGCATCATACTTCCATCACAATTCCTTAATGCTTGCGATTAGTAAGTCCAATCTAAAAGACTAAACAAACAATTACGCGCAACGAGTATATAGAAAGTAAAGCACTCTTGACATCATAAAAACATAAACATATATATCTATATGGTTCAACACAGATCATCCCGATCGGTTTGGAAACTTGCGTCCGTGTAACCTCTTACATGCAACTCAGTTTCTCCTCCAAACACTAAGAACGAATCCTTAGTCCTTCTCAAGTACTTAAGGATGTTCTTTACGGCTATCCAGTGACTCTAACCGGGCTTGTCTTGATAACGACTTGTCATGCTCAATGCTAGTATCCTCTTGGACCTATCTCTATAGATCCGGATACCCAATATTCGTTGTGCCTCTCCCAAGTCCTTCATCTGGAAGTGATTCTCTAGCTACTCCTTAACGGAAGTGATAGATGGAATATCATTCCCGATATTTCCTTATATAAGACAAGGAAATCAACCTTACTCCCACTAAACTTCATGTACAAACACGGTTCTTCAACACATCGAGTGAAACCGTATTGTTTAATAACTTGATCAAAGCGATGATTCCAACTCCGAGATGCTTGCTTAAGACCATAGATGGACTTCTTAAGCTTACACACCTTCTTAGGGTTAGATGTATCCATAAAACCTTCAGGTTGTGTCATGTACACTTCCTCTTCTAGAATCCCATTCAAGAAGGCGGTTTTGACATCCATTTGCTAAATTTCATAGTCATAAAACGCGGCAACCGCTAAGATTATCCTAATAGACCGAAGCATAGCGACTGGAGCAAAGGTTTCGTCATAGTGTAGACCATGAACTTGGAGGAAACCGCTTGCCACTAATCTAGCTTTGTAAACATCTATATGTTTATCTACGCCGAGCTTAATTTTATATATCCATTTACACTAAAGGGGTCGCACTCCCTCAGGTAAATCCACCAAGTCCCGTACTTGGTTCTCGTACATGGAATCCATTTCGGACCGCATGGCTTTTAGCCAATGTGAGGAGTCGGGACTAGACATGGCCAATTTGTAGGTAGTGGGTTCATTACATTCCAAAAGTAATAAAACACCATCCTCTTCGATGTTGCCAAGGTAGCGGTCAGGTGTATTAGAAATATGACTTAACTTTCTAGGAACAATTACCGTTTCAGAGGAGGAGGGAACGTTATCCTCCACGTTCTCCTCTACCTCATTCTCGGTTTGTGGCTCTGGAACCTCGTCAAGTTCAAATTTTCTCCCACTCTGTCTTCTAGAAATAAACTCTTTTTCTAGGAAGACAGCATCACAAGCCACAAACACTTTGTTCTCGTTTTTATTGTAGAAGTAATATCCAGGTGTTTCCCTTGGATATCCTACAAAAAGACATTTGTCAGACCTAGGTGCAAGTTTATTGTCAGACTTGATCTTGTCGTACGCTTCGCAACACCAAATGCGCATGAATGACAAATGAGGGACTTTCCCTGTCCATATCTCATATGGAGTCTTATCGGCCGCTTTAGTCGGGCTTCTATTTAGTGAAAATATTGCAGACAAGAGGGCAAAACCTCAAAAAGAATCAGGAAGCTCGGTTAGACTCACCATAGACCGAACCATATCTAATAAAGTTTGGTTTCTCCTTTCGGCTACTCCATTTAATTGTGGTGTGCCAGGAGGAGTTAATTGTGATACTATACCACAATCTTTTAGGTGTGAATCAAATTCAGAATTTAGGTATTCACCACCACGATCGGATCGTAGGGTCTTAATCTTTTTATCCAATTGGTTCTCTACTTCATTATGAAACTCTTTGAACTTGTAAAAAGCTCCACTCTTGTTCTTCATCAAGTAGATATACCCATATCTACTCAAATCATCAGTAAAAGTAATGAAGTAGTGAAAACCTCCTCTAGCGGTAATGGTTAATGGTCCACACACATTCGTATATATGAAGCCAAAACCTCACTTGTTCGTGTCCCTTTTCCCGCAAAAGGTGCACGAGTCATCTTGCCTAAAAGGCAAGACTCGCATATACCATAAGATTCGCAATCAAATGGTTTGAGCACTTTTGATGAAGCAAGTCTCTTAATGCGTCTTTCGTTTATGTGACCTAAACGACAATGCCAAAGGTAGGATTCATTTGGTACACTCGTTTTGAGCTTTTTGGTTTCCACATAATAAACGTTATTAACATCATTTAAAACATAAATACCTCCAAATGAAATGGCCTTGCCATAAACCAAATCATTCAATGAAAAAGTACAACTATTATTCTTAATCATAAAACAAAAGCCTTCTGCGTCTAACACGGAAATGGAGATGATGTTCTTGGTTAAAGTTGGTATAAAATAATACTTATTTAAAAACAACTCTAAACCACTAGCTAAAGTGAGTACATAGGTCCCTACGGAAATGGCCGCTACTCTAGCTCCATTGCCTATGCGGAGATCCATATCACCTTTTGCTAGAGCTCGCACGTCCCTTAAACCCTGCAAATGATTATAAAGGTGAGAGCCATATCCGGTATCTAATACCCAAGTGGAAGTGCAAGCATAATTAACGTCTATCACATAGAGATAGGAAATCATACCAATAGGCGTCACACGCCCTTCCTTGAGGTCCTCCAAGTATTTGGGGGAACTCCTCATATAATGTCCCTTCCCATTACAATGAAAACATTCGGCCTCAGAGAGTTTGACATTCTTTTCCTTCGGTTTGCCATTCTCAACGGCTTTCCCCTTTCCCTTGTCTTGTTTCTTTGACGATTTCTTGAATTGGGACTTTTCTTTCCCATTTCCCTTCTTAACTCCAAGGGACATGTTTTTTAACTTCATATTGAGAACATCCCCTTTCTCACTCCCACTATCTTCCATATCTCTCTCCGCTTGGGTGAGGAGTGCATGAGTTTCATGATAACTCTTATCCATGCCATTCATGTAATAGTTTACCCTAAAGTGGGCAAACTTGGTAGGAAGTGAGTGGAGGATCCACCACAAGAGTTTTAGGAATTTTACACCCTAGACGCTCTAGGATGTCAACATATTCGACCATTTTTAGTACATGGGGACCAACCTTTTGGCCCCTCTCAAGCTTTGCTTCAAAGAAGCGTGTCGTCGCTTCGTATTGGCGGACTTTGGGTGTTTGTGAAAACATAGTAGTCATACGAGTGAATATCTCGTACGCATTCAAAGAAATGCATGAAAGCTTGAGACTTGGGGACATCTACCATATCAAAACATTTTTGATATCATTGGACATCCTTATATAGTCATCATAGGCGGTCTGCACCGCTGATGAAGCCTTTGAACCGGGCTCGATAGGAGGGGCATCGGTCAAGTAAGCAAGTATGTTGTCGGACAACGCGGCGCTTTTGATGTTGGATTCTCATTCAAGAAAGTTACTACCGTCATCTTTTAAGGTACATTTATCCATTACGGACCTTAGCCATGAATCTTTGCCTAGTGAAGTAGTCGATGGAGTTGATGAAGTTGCCATTGCGAATTAAAATGCTACAACAAACAACGAAATATTAGCATTCATTGTTTTAAAATTACTTGTGAAATATGTTTAACAATTTTTAACATTTATATAATGATCTCCCACTAAATTATATAAACGATTGTAAGATCTGTTTTTAAACAAAAATGAGCATCGCTTGGGCAAAACATCCCATAATCGTGTAAATTCGGTAAGTTAACGTTTGACTAATTCTACCTCTAGAACTCTCGGTTGACGGATTTCCTTAAATCCATCTACTAGTCCCGGAATACAAGAACGTCTTAATATCCCTCTGAGTCCAACCAAGTTTAACGCGTGATAACCTTTTATCACCCTACTTACCCGAGGTAAAAAGAGAACACCCCGTTTGGGCGAGCGTGGCTCTAATGAACAAGGGATTCATAGGTGTTACTAATTGGTAAGGCTAATCTCAATTTTAGTTATGTGAGAGACCTTGTCAATTTAGTCATAAATTCCCTATAAGTGAACTAAGTCGGTGAATGTAAATGACGTGAATTGACAACCACGAAAATGAAATGCATGTGAATGACGATTTTGGCAAGCGCGGAAAAATAAGAGCAAGCAAGCATATGAATAATCCTAGTATGGCCTCCTAGTTAAAAATAACTAGACTATTACATATCGAAAACCAACTCCTTGTCCCTTGCCTCTTCATTCGAAAAGTGGCTCCTTCTTGTGGGATTTGGAACACCTTTCCAAAAATAGACTCCGTCTCGATGTAAATCCGTCTTTTGAAAACGCCGGCAAAAATAACTATTACAATCAAATTACATAGCTATTCCTATTATACATTAATTAATAAAATAAATAAAACTATTAATTAATTACAAACCGATGATACGAGATCGTATTTAAATTACAAACAAATCGCTATTCCCATTCATTTCGGGTAATAACGATTAAAATAACTAGGCCGTACTAGGTACAACAAATAAATACTTTAAATAAATGACATTAGTTAATTCAACATAAATAAATATGATTAAAAATGCTGTAAAATGATGCCAAAATCGCCCTATCGCTCAATCGTTGGTATCTTGCTCGGTTTTGTGGATTTAATCGATTTTTAACTTGTTAAAAATAAATACTTAACACTTAAATCTTATTTAAGTTCAAACTAATTGTCCAAACTGTTTTGGACCTCAAAATTTAGTCCTCACTAATTTGATGATGAATAATTAGTTTGATTTGGTGTTATTTGCTAATTTAATCGATAAAATCATATCTTTTAAGTAATAAATCCAAAATAATTATAAATATTACCAAAAAATAAAAATAAAATTTTTTAGTATTCTGGAACACTCCCAATAACACCAAAAGACCAAAAAATTGCCACAAAAATTTTGAATAAATTTTATGAAGAAAAAGATCGATATTTATCGGTTTTTAACCATTAAAACCAATAAACATCAAAACAAGGTGAAAATACATTTTAAATTTTAAAACATATTTTTGAATGTATATAAATTTATATAGGGCAAAAACATTAGTTTCAAATATATGATTAAAATACTTCACTTTTATCGATTTTTATCTCATAAAATCAATAAATATGCAAAACTTCAAACCAACCTTCAAAATTTTACATACAATCTGTAGAAAATATATATGAAACAATATAAAAATTTCATGACCCGAATCAACATTTAACTATTTTTAGTTAACTCTTAACCAAAGTACGCCATATTTGACTCGGTTTTCTACAAAAATCATTAAAAATAGAAAAATAACTTCACAAGTCACCAAATTTTACCACAAACCTTTTAAGATCAGTAGGTATGTATGTCCAAAAAACTCGTGCTAAAACCTCTTTTAACACCATTTTTGATTTTTCCAAATTATCTAATAATTTGTTTAATATGCTAAAAATCAACATGCAAATTACAAGCCTTAGCTCTTGATACCACTTGAAAGATCATAGATCCTAATTATACACTCTAATTAAATGTCAAATTATCTCATAATTTGTGTTTATGTGATCTATGTAACATGCATGCAATATTAAAGCATATTAATATAAAGACGGAGGAAATCGAATTTCTTACATTGAGTTGATGGTAATAAAATGGGCACAATCAAGACCTCCTATTTTGATTGATCTTGAGCTAAGAATAACGGGAGATCCTCCTTGTACAAATATCCAAATAGAATATCTCCTTCAAGAAGCACCCAAAAACAAAACACCCAAAAATCTAACAAATACTAACTAGATATTTGTTAAAATCAACCCTTGATAATATGTAAAATATTACTAACACTCTTAGTAAATATTTTAGGTTATTAACTTTCTTAGTAAATGATTTTATTATTTTTAGAGAGATAAGTAATTGTTTTACACTTTCTTTCACATGCAATGTTCAAGTCGTGTGTAAAATGAACAAATATGGAGTGTAAAAGGAGGGAGTGGCCGGGTAGGTGGAGTGTAGGAGTGGAGATTTTTTTTGCAATTTTCCATGTCCAATACAATTTGTCCATAGAAAAGAACAAATAAGATTGGGAAGAACAAAAGTATGAGTGTAATGATTATGTTTATAATCATCCATTTACACTCCATTTCACGGTCAAATGTCCCATTTACGGGTCCAATTTGGTTCTTATATTTGTCGCACAAATACGTGTAAATTTTACTTTAGACATCGTTTTATGTTTAAATGCTTCCCGATTAAAATTTGTCCAAAACACTCCGTAAATATACGTATACCGCTACACATATTATTTACGTACTAATATTAATCGCATTAATCAATTAGTACAATTTTAGTGAATTAACCAATAATTAACTAAAACCCATCTCATAAAATTTATTATTCAATTATCGCATAATTAAATAATAACTGCCGCGCCTCGAGTTCGCAACTCGAAATCTCTCTAAAAAGATCGACTAACGTTTTAGTCAATAAATCAAGGGACTAAATAAATTTTATCTCATACAATTAATTAGTTGTCAATTGGGGTTTGTTCCTTTAGTTGTCATACGACAATAACGTCAAACTCTAGTCAGCGAACCGTTATCGATTTACGTTAATCAACTGACGAAGATCATATAATAAATACCCTGATGATATTCCTTTAATGAGATCTATGATATAAACGCACTATTGTGGAGGAAACTAACTCCAACAAATACAATATTAAGAACGGTTCAAAAACCGTTGTCTACAGAATAGAAACCGTGGTAGTATTAGTTGGAATGCTCGACAGAAATCTATGACAACGGTTTTACTGAAACACAACTAATGTAAAATAGTAAATATGACAACAATTTATGCTTATTAAACCGTTTTAAATGCCATGAATTCGACAACGGTTTAAGCTTATTAAACCGTTATATTATGGATGAATATGTCAACAGGTTTCTATTTAAATGCGACCGTTGTCAATATATTTATTGACCACGGTTTCATTTTTAACCGTAATCGAATTTATAAATATTTTTTAAGAAAAAATTTTTTAGCGAGTTTTCAAAGAAATTTGAAATGCTAATTTTTGCGATGTAGAGGTTCATTTGAAATGCTACTTTTGCAAAATAGCATTTCAAAGCATTGCAAGATTGCAAAATTTCAATCCTGCAACATTAGAATATTACACAGATTGATCTAATCAACCCAGCATCAAAATATTATAAACAGAGTGACCAAAACTAATTACACATGGCTCTATATATACACACATACATAATGAGCAGACTATTGACCATCCGTTAATGAAAGAAAATAAGTGACCCACTTATTTCTCATGTCGGCGATGTCTTCCTTCGAATAGGTTGGGTCTTTGTTGTTGATTGAAGGTGGGAACTACAAATCAAAAGATACTTAATCAAAATAGACAGAATAAGTTGAATATTACACAGAATTAAACCTAAGTTATGTTTGAAATAGTTATTAAAACACACTAACCAGTGACTCTGTGCTGGTATATTTTCGGGTGATAATCTCCCACATGGACCGACAACAGTAAAAGGCGCATTGTCTGTCGTCTGGTTGTAGAGGAGACTATTATATAGATCACAGACAAATAAGCTAAATTAGATCAACCTCTCGCATAAACATAAATTAAATGATAGGAGTAATTATTAAGAATACACTTACTTTTATCGTGACAAAAGTTGGACTTGATGCTCCAATTGCTTGAAACACACTAATTCATAAATATATACAGGAAATTATAATTAGCATTTCGTTCAGTAATATTGATGGGACATTAAAAGGAGCCTAGTCTTCAAAGGTCATACAATAACAATTGACATTATAATGTAAGGTTGTAAACTTACTCAGTTATCATCTTTACATATTTCTCAGTGGGACTATGTCCGCAAGAGTCAATCCAGTACAATATGCTTTTTGTCACATTGATTGCCGTTAGCAGCCAATGCTTGCTATGAAATATTGAAAATTGAACTGTTAGTTCATTTACATGCATGTAAGCGTGTTAATAAATGAATAGAATCGTGATTCATTATAATAAAGTACTATACTGATTCTCATTGTATGAGGCAAACCATAGGCTTTTGGGCGTCCTCAACCATTCAGCAATTTTATCGATGTGGTCTCTATATGTGTATCCAATCACCTTTTGAGAGAACAATTCGGGTGACACGAATCCGTAGTCATGAGAAACACAGTTCCCCCCAGCGATGTGTGTACACACGTATCTATTACGTCAAATGGTACGAAGAATGTTATTTTCATTAATGATTTAAATAAACATCACTATTCGTAAAACCAAATGCCAAGTTTTATTAAAAAACTTACTTCATCCAAATTACAAAGGGCATAACATCTAACTCGTCAAGGTCGAGAAACTGACACAGTGATTCCCCATCCATAAGAACAGCTGTACCTTCGCCCAGAACATCCTCTCCGATCTCAATAATGAGTACATCCCCGGTAGCTGCCTTCCTTTCAGCCAGCTGGTGCAAAGCTACGAACGTTGGAGTATTCAGTTTTTGCTTATAATCATCGGTGTGATATTTAGGTTTAAGAGGAACAACAGTGTTGTGTGCAGCAAAAGTAGATGGCTTATATTTTAAGTCGTCTGATTTAACCTTGGTCTACAATTTAGAAAAAAAAAATATATACATTACACGAGACGTCATATATAATTTAAATAACCAAAAAAAAAGAGGAAAAACTCACAATCTATTTTTCAAATTATTACTACCTCTTGAATTTTGGGTGGAGAGGCAGTCGAATCAGTGACTTTGAGTGTTGACATTGTAGTCCTAATTTTAGCCATAATGGCTTCGTGTAACGCCTGCAAATATAAAAATTGAAATACTTACTATATGTAAGATAAGGTTACCCTAATAAATTTAAAGGCGTTTATTATATAAAATGTGTTCGCTTTAGCATAACTACCCCGGAGATGTCAACTGACACGGCTGTCGCAACCTATCAAAAATAAACCAACCGGCTTAACTAAAATATAGTAGACGTAAGTCGTGTATCGTACTCCACAGGGAGGCTATTATATATCTGCTAATCTAGTCCGTCAGGTAACAAACTAGGTGCTTTGATTTGATTTCTAATTACTAAATGAGATTAAGATAGAGAGAAAAGAGCAATAAGGATATTAAAGAGAAATAAGGATGTGATCAAATAAAGAGAAGAATGTTAGGAAGTCGGTTCGCCATGGCAATTAATCAATTTAGTCATAAATAGCTCAGACGGTCTAATGTGAGAAGGGTAAGGAAAGGTCCTCTCGGTCCACTTTCTACCCTAAAATACAACTAACTTAGCTCTCGCCCTTATTGGTGTAGTCCACTGTTCATAACAGGTCTATTCATTCCAATCTCTCGATCTAGGTTTGAATTTAACCGAATTAACTTGCTTAGAAGCGTGCACTCAACTAAACGATTACAATTATATTGTTATAAAAAAGTTCTCACAATCAAACCATCTGTCCTATTTACAACATCATTTATTCATTACCATGGCTTCCCTAATCCTAACATAAAGGGATTTAGCTACTCATGTTTTTGATGAAATAAACAATAACAATGGATGAAATAGCAAGAGACATGATATAAGGATTAAGAGAACGAAATTGCAGAAAACTATAACAACAATAATTAAAACAACAATTAGGAATAGAGATTAGAGATGCAAAGAAAGATTAAATGGAATTAAGGGAATAAGAAAGATTACAAAGTTCGAGATCCGGCAATAGAACAAAAGCAACGTACGAAGGAGAGAAAGTGTCTAAGCAGTAATTAAGTTTCTGAGTAGTTAAAAGCATTAGAGAGAGTAATTAAACCTAATTACGTCTTCCCTTATATAGGGAAGATATTTATTAAAGAAAACTAAGATACTAAACAAGTCTAACTCGAAATAAAAATCCCGTGTAAAATAGAAATCCATTCGATCGAGGAACTTCAATCTCTTCGATCGAGCAAATCTGCAGCCAAACCTCTTGATCGAACGGTTAGAGCTCTCGATCGAGAATCTTCAAATCAATACCACTCGATCGAGTTCAGCATGGACTCGATCGAGATTTATTGACCACCATCTTCACTCGATCAAACAGAAAGATTCGATCGACTAAGCAGCCACTGAAACAACTCGTGTTCTTCATAGGTTAGCTTCCGAGACTCCTTCACGCTTCCCGAGGCATAACACTTCCGCTTCAAATCTTCCATCTCCATAAATGCATGCTAAAAGGACTGGAGGAAGGTACGATTCTACTACTTTCGGGTCTGTTCCTGCAATTAAGGCAAACCAAACCAAATTAGACTATTCGGGGCATTTTGCAATACAAAACTACGAGAAATCACATTGAAATGCGTGCATAAGAGGCCAAAAAGGTCTATATAAAATGCACGTATCAAATCTCCCCAAATCGAACCTTTACTCGTCCTCGAGTAAACTAAATGCAAACTAATGGAATGTAAAAGAAAACTCAGAGTTATATATAACTTGTCCACTTAAACCGGTTTAATGCAAAAAAAAAACTGACTCCTATAGCTACAACAATCAAGCGCAAACGAGTTGTATGATGTCTATAAATAAGTTGAACTGTCGACCTTGCAAGAACTTTAAATATGGACTCTCGTGGGCCACTCTTCTCTCATGAAGCAAGGGTAAGCATATGAGTGTAAGAGGAGAAGAAAAATAGTCGCTCACCTAAACTACGACCCACATAAACATGCTTGCAGCTAAAATGATAGACAATTCTAATCACCATACATACATTTCAACCAATCAATGTCTGTCACAACCGAGGGTTTACAAAAATTATGGGAAAGTGAGGCAATGGGTAAGAAAAGGCAAAACAATTATGGGACTGTGAGGTAATAGTCAAGCTAGCTACCTAACGAAACCATACTAAACAACATACGATTCTTACTCCAATAAAATTAAGCACAAGTGCCCTTCATTTGGCACAAAAACTCACTATCCAAACAAAAATACTCCTCATAAGATATAAAAAAAGCATTGTAGTGAAACCGTCTCATCAAACATCTTTTTTTTTCACACGGTTTCTATTTCTTTTCTTTCTGATTCACGTTTTTTTTCTTTTCTATTTTTTCCATTTTCAATTCTTTTTTTCATCCAACCCCCTTCCTTCATAAATTACCAACTCCCAACAATAAAATGCAAACCAAACATGGCAAAATATACTATATACCGCAGAAAATACACTAAACTAGCTTGACGTGGCAGGCTTAATTTGGGTATAGTTAAGGGTCAAAAAGGCTAATTTGGTTAATATTGGAGTTAATTGGTTAAAAATGAAAGAAAGGGAAAATTGTAAGCACCTCCCTGCATGTGACACCAACCACTAACCCGAATGTATGCAAGCAAAAAGAAATCGAATTTCATAAAAATGCAAATTAGTGAACATGTTATGCAAGGAGTATACTACTCTCAATTCCTACATGAACTTGTCATGAATGACACCAGTTATACGGCTCTAAAACTAAGAAATTTTAAGTAGTTTTCCAAATTTATCAGGTCAAGTCTATTTGTTCAGCTGTATTCTTAACATTAACTCGTAGATTATGCACATGACAAAGCTAATTAAATATCAATCTGTTGCAAGGCTTAAATGAAACGACAAATTATAGTGCAATATCATCACAGAAATCTACCGTTCCGACTCGACCTATATGCGAAAATAAACCTGAAATATTTTTGAAATTTTGAATTTTTTTAGATTTTTCATTATTCATTTGAAATAAAAATAATGCAAGCAGAAATGCAATAAATGTCAATGCAAAAAAAATGCAAATGCAGACTCAAAGGATGCAATACCCTCCCCAAACTAAAACGGACAACGCCCTCGTTGTCCTCCAGCATACACCAACAGAATAAATGGGGAACGGGAAAAATACAACCAATATATGAATAAATGAAATAAAAGGAGATGAAAAATAAATAAAAGCAGAAAATACTCACAATATATACGAACTTCCCCAAACCAGCCAGAAAACTGGGGAAGTGAGTAGACCAGCAACTACTCGTCAGCCGCCTCCTCCTCGTCACTCACCTTAAAGGTGGGGTCACTCTTCTCCTCTCCTCTCCTCCGCTGACACCTCCCTGTAGCAAGGTCAGCTCTAAACCGCTCCTCCCTCTGTGTTGTGTCCTCCTTGCTCTCAGGCTGTGGGTACCCACTCCGCCAGGAACCGGTAGAAAGAAGGGTGTGGCCAGCCCTCAGGAATAGGACGTCTCCCTATCATATGGTACTCATATAGAGGGAATAAGGCAAGTGCATGATCCCGCTCTATACGAGCCACTCTCCTGCACATATCAAGAAGCAAAGCATCATGACGCCCTTGGTCCATGACTTCGGACGCCTCAAAGGTGGGAGGAGCAACAAAATTGGCCGGTAGGACCGGCTGAGGAACAGAAGGAGTAGGTGTAGGGGTCGGGATAGGCGTGGGCATGGACATGGACGTCTGCCTAGCCCGTGTTTGTGTGGACCCCTCTCCCGTCTCCCTAACAGTAGTGGAAGACAGCGTTCGCTTCTTAGAAGCGGGAGGAGTAAGGTGAAGGAGGTAAGAAGGTGGAGGTGGTGGTAACCTACCCGACACAGCAGTCAAGGGTAGAAGACGGGGTAGGTCACGTGAAGGTAAAGTCACGGACGTCGATCCACAAATCCTCCACGTCCGTTGGTCCTTCGCTAACCAAATCATAGCCAACATGGCTTGAATATCAATGAGCACGTCCCTATCTACATGTGTAAGGCCGCGGGGAAAGTCAGTGAAAATGTCGCGGGCAATGTGGGTAGCCAACCCGCCAAAGGAAATCGTGCCCTTTGCCTTCTGTCCGACAACGTTAAAATGTTGAGCCGTCAGGTAAGAAATGTTAAGAACAAAGGGGTCACCATAGTCAATGTTCAAGTAACCCGCTAAGATCGATAGCTCAACGTTGTTAACTTTGTTAGGATCATGGCGTCCAAAGATCGTCTCTCCTAGGAGACGTAGGAAGTAACAGGCTGGGGGAAGATGGACGTGAGCAACACGTCTCTGACCAAAGGGAGTCTGTGCAAGTGTGGGCCAAATTAAAGCTAGGAGCTTCCTAGGAGCGTCCTGAGGACCGTCACTAATCAAACCCAACCGCCTCCCAAACTCATCTAAGGTCCAGGTGAAGGTCGAGTTAAACAGTCGAAATGAAATACATGTGCTCCCTGGGTCAGTCTTATAAGCAGCGGGTGAAAAGGTGGAGGTCACTTGTTGATACGTTAGCTCTCTCATAGAGGTCAAACCCGACATCCCAGTCCCGTTTAGTAACTCAGCCATGGGCTCAAAAATCCCCAATTTTTCTAATGATGAGCGACACAAAAAACGGGTAGAAGTGATGTCACAGTCCATCATATGCATAAAACGAGTACGATGAAGCGGTTTTATGAAGCGTATCCGTGGAAACTCAGGTAGAGAATCCATACAAGTGTCGGTAGTGAACCTGGTAGCGGTACGCACGTTGGCAGCTCAAAAACCCGCACCCTTTTGCCCCCGTGAACCTGAAGCGGAAGCTGCAGCAAGGGCAGATGAGGCTTGTCCAGGAGCGCGGACAGAAACTGGTCCCTGTACCAGTGCAGAGGTCGTGACTGTGATGGCTGGTGTCGACGCAGCAGGGGTCGACATCGGGGTAGGGATAGTAGTAGTGACGGGGGCAGTAGTTGTGGTGGTGGTGACGGTGGTGGCTGCAGGGACCACCGTCTCAGTAACATACGGCCTAGTAGCAGAATAAGAGGCGGAAACAATACTATTATCCATCCTAACAATCAAAGTAAGTTCCTTAATCAGAAAACAATCAAACAACATCGAATTTTTCCCCCTAATTCAAAATTTCAAAACCCTAATGTC
This sequence comes from Silene latifolia, assembly GCF_048544455.1. Taxonomy (NCBI): domain Eukaryota; kingdom Viridiplantae; phylum Streptophyta; class Magnoliopsida; order Caryophyllales; family Caryophyllaceae; genus Silene; species Silene latifolia. The sequence goes on along the minus strand of NC_133529.1, from coordinate 53,757,056 downwards.
GATAAACAAGCACAAAAAATGCAATTAAACGTTAAAGATGAGGGGAAAGAACTTACTTGATGAATTAACCAACAAAGAAAGAAATTAAAATCAATAGAAAATGCATAAATCAATCGAAAAATTTTGATTTTTCGAACACTAAAACCCGCGAAACTCCGCAAATAGCACGAAATTTTAAGGGAAATTAAGGGGGATTGATTAAATTGATAACAAGGAATGAATTTGGTTAATTAATTTGATAAATTGGGGAAGAAAATGGGGGATTTGGGGTTGAATGTCGGGGTTTATCGCAAAAAGGGGAAGAAGAAAGGTTGAGGGATGAAATAGAATAGGGAAAAAGAATACTCCCTCATGCTATAATCAGTGATGTTACTCGATCGAGTGATTTGAAACCACTCGATCAAGAGCGTTCCTCACCATTTTACTCGATCGAGACCTTTGGAGCTGCTCGATCGAATGCTCCCTCCTTTTCCTTGAATTCTACTCGATCGAGAACATTTAATTTTTTCGATCGAGTAATTTGGCTCTTCAATTCTGCTCGATCGAGTACATGACAACTCGATCGAGAACCCCTGAAATATGACCATTCGATCGAATGTTTCGATCGAAAGCTTTACCTGGGCAATTTGCTCGATCGAATACAAAAAAGGTTCGATCGAGGGCTTTTCCTTTGGCATGCATCCCAATGGTCAACTATCTTCCCCAAACCTGCATAAAAATACAGAAAATACTTCCCGAAAAATACCAAATTTACAATACGCAGTCTATATTTGGTCTTACGCTATTAAATCCAACTAATCTAAGCTAATGTCTAAAAAACAATTAAAGTGTTTAACAAAATCCAAATTACAAATGTTTTTACAAACGGGAGGGCTTCTGACTAGACGAGGTCCCTTCGGCATCGCGGACCATTCTTTTTTATCTCCATGAACTTAAACTGATTGAAGAAGAGTAATCCGCATCCACATACGCTTTCACCTTATTCTTTCCTTTGTCACGCTTTCTCTTTTCATGGCTCGTATCCTTGGCATCTTCTTTGGCAGTGAGCTGAAATTTCATTGTACCTTAATCACTGGGATCTCCAACGTCCACTCCGCCTATACCTGTAACAACAGAAACGAAAGAACGGTCCTCCATATTGCTCTCAGTCTGAGGCGGAGGTATTAAAATCGCAGCACATGATTCAACATTATCCATTGGAGGATTCGTGTCAGGGTCTGTAGAAAGTAGTGCATTGCAGGGCTGGACTTGCATATGAGCCCTACGAATGCTAGACTGATAAAAGTTTAACTCTTCATCGCCTACCTGAAAGGTTAGAGTCTTCCCCCCAACATCTATTACTGGGCAAGCGGTAAATAGGAATGGTCGTCCTAAAATGATAGGTGTGTAAGAGTCTTCGGGGATGTTCAAGACTACATAGTCAACGAGAACAAAGAATTTTACGATCCTAATAGGTATGTCCTCTAAGACACCTAAGGGCCGTGATAAAGTACGGTCGGCCATCTGCATAGTCATGTTAGTATAATGAAATTTAGTCAAACCTAGTCTCTTAGCGAGAGACAATGGTAAGACACTCACACTAGCTCCCAGATCACATAATGCATTATCGATTAAATGGGTCCCTATATGACATGGAATAGAGAAGCTACCCAGGTCAGATAATTTAGGTGGAGTCTTATTTTAAATTAGGGCAGTGCCTGCTTCGGTTAAAGCCACCGTCTCATGATCATTAATATGCCTCTTACGTGTTAAAATTTCTTTTATAAATTTCACATAAGAGGGTACCTGGGTTAGCAACTCGGTGAAGGGAACATTGACATGAAGGCTCTTTAAAATTTCAGCAAATTTACCGAATTGTTGCTCGGCCTTTTTGTTCTGTAATCGCCTCGGGAATGGGACTGTGATGGGAATAGCTAGTTCTTCATTTCTTTTTGCCAAAGAATAATCGTAATCATCATTATTTTTACTCGATCGAGCATTACTACCCTTCGATCGAGTAACTTTCTCAGTAATTGTACTCGATCAAGTACTTTCATTCACGCGATCGAGATCTCCTATTTCAACAGTGCTCGATCGAGAAAATCCTCTGCAATAGTCCTCGATCGACCACCTGAAATCAGTCGATCGAGGACTTTTCTCGGGGTCAGCACTGTTTCGTCAGGAGATGACTGTTTCTGCACAGTAACTCCAACTTCCATGTCTAAGTTATCACTTTCAGTTGGCATTTTAGGTCCCTCATAGGAAAGACCACTCCTCAAATTAATTAAATTTACCGCGTCATGATGTTTCTTGTCAGGTTAGGACGGTAAATGACCCGGTTGCCGCGAATCTTGATTGGTGGCGAGTTGAGCTATTTGTTATTCAAGTGACTTAATAGAGGCATCTTTCTGTTGGCCAGTGTTCTACAATTGGATGGTCAATAATTGTACCATCGACTTCAACTTAGCTACATCAGTTATGCCACTAGAAGAGGCACCTTGTTGTGGCGGTGGAAATGATGGAGGCTTTTGAAAGCCTTGTTGTTGAGCTTTGTGAGGTGGTACATAAACTTGTTGTCGCTGCGGTGGAGGTGTAGGATTCAAGACATTTTGACTAGTCTATCTCAAGTTAGGATGGACTCCATCTTGATTATTGTGATAGGAGCCCCCTTGCCTATATTGTTGAAAGGCATAAACCTGCTCCTTCTCAGCTAAACAATCTATAGTAGTGTGACCGTCTTCACCACCACAACTCTTACATGAGACGGTCTCTTATCTAGTCAACAAGTGAACCATCTGTTGACCTCCCGTAGTCTGCAACTCAAACTTATAAAATCTGGCACCATCAACAGTAGAAACCGTTCTAATGCCACCTCTAGTTTTCCCATATTCTTTACAATGGGTGGCCATCTCTTCTATAGTTGCCCAACCTTTGTCATCATCGATATTCTTTTGAAACCGACCGTTGGCTGCAGCATCCAAAATAGCTCGGTGGTCATCATACAACCCATTATAAAACTTGTTGCATAAAAACCACTGATTAAACCCGTGATGAGGGACGGATCGCACCAATTTCTTAAACCGATTCCACTTCTCATATATATTCTCGTCCGGAGTTTGCTTGAAACTCATAATCTTCCCTCTCAATTGGTTGGTTCTTTGTGGAGGAAAGTACCTTTTATAAAAAGCGAGAGCCAAGGTCTCCCAATTTGTAATTCCAGCTGCAACTCTATCCAAGTCAGTTAGCCACTCTCGGGCTCCATCAGTTAGAGAAAAAGGAAAGAGAACTTCCTTAATCTTATCTTGCGTCACTCCCTTAGTAGCGACAATGGTAGAACAGTAATCCGTAAAGACCTCCATATGCTTCCTCGGGTCCTCACCAACTACTCCACGATACAGATTCCTCTCAACTAGATTGATATAAGATGGCCGAATATCGAATGTATTCTCATCTTCTGTTGCAAGGTTGAAACATTTAGGAATGGAGTCAGCTGTAGGCTGGGAATGACTGGCAATATTAGGCATCTTCACAGATATGGCTGCAAAAATATTAGGGAGATGAGAAAATGTCAGCTTAACTAAGTCCATCAAGTTAACCAGTTCTTGGGGGTTTTTGATTGTTTATTCTAATCTAATAAGGTCAAATGAGAGAAGGAAAGTAAGAGAGTAGAAAGTAAACAAGAAAGGAGAAAACAGCTAAGACAGTCAGTTCACCATGATTCTCAAGATATGTAATCTAAGGTCTCAGGTCAATGCAAGTTCGATCCACAGGGTAATGAATATCTCCTTCCGGTCTCAATTCGCCCTAAAACACTAATAGCTTAGCTTCCGCACTCACCAAAGTGCCCTAATATTCGCTACAGGTCTTACCTTTTCCAATCTTCCGATCTAGGTCAAGGTGTACCGTGATTTATTAACTAATTGTGTCGACTCAATTAGACAAGAACAGTTATATGTAGCAATTAACAACATAGAACTAATTTGCATCAAACCTAATTACTCATTTCACAATTTCCTTAAAATCATGGCTCCCCTATGTCTTAGCAAGGGTGATTTAGCTATGCATAATCATTGAACACGCAACAACAATACATGAGCAATAAAGATTAAGCATGATAACAAGGATACAGAGACATTAATGACAACAATTAAAGATTAAAGAGGAGAAAACAATAGAGAGCATTAATGAATTAAGATTAAGAAAGGAGTAAAAGTACCAATAACAAGTAGCCAAAATCCGAGTTAGGGTTCTAAGAGAAGAGTAGTAGAGAGTAGAGAGGAAATTATCGAAATAAGGGAGAGAGAAGAGAGTCTCCATATGACACTGTCGTCATAGCTTATATTCCTAATTCCAAAAGCCTACTTGAAAATAGCCCAAAACTCGCATAAAACACATAGTCCCTCGATCGAGTGAGATGAAACCACTCGATCGAGGACAAGCCTTGAAAATCCTCTCGATCGAATGAAGATGGAGTTCGATCGAGTATTCCTTGTAACAACTATCTTGATCGAGTAACAGCATAGCTCGATCGAGTGAATCTTGATGGATAAAGCATTCGATCGACCATATAGTGTAGCAAAACTGGTCGATCGAGCTATATTAGCACGTGTGAACTCCTTGGCACCTTCCGAGGCTACTTCATGCATCTCTAAGTGAAAGATTCCGGGCTCCGATTCCTTATTCTCCAAAATGCATGCGAATAGGACAAGTTTAGGCTCGATTTTGGTCCTTTCTAGTTTGTACCTGCAATTTACACAAGACAAACCAAAGTAAACTATTCAGGGGCATTTGTAGCTATATGCCACGTAAATAACACAGAAATGTGTGTAAAAATGAGGTAAAAACCTTATATAAAATACACGTATCAGTGGGGAAAGATAAGGATGAGAGGCCAGATCACTCCAAGATAAGTGTGCATATTGCGAGGTTTAATCCTAAGAAGTACTTGGGAACAGGGGCGCCAATTCTGCTGGATAATTGGCATAGAGAGATGAAGAATATTCTCAATCTAGTTCATTGCCCAGAGGAGTTGAAAGTGGAACAAGCTGCGTTCTACATGAGGGAATCTGCCGGTGAGTGGTGGAATAAGGTTAAGGTGAGTGCTTTGGATTTGTATGTGAAACAGGGATTGCCTGCAATACCTTGGGATGAGTTTAAGAGAGCTATGAGGCGAGAGTTTGTACCTGAACATGTGCGTAGTAAGCTGAGGGAGGAGTTCGGTGATTTTAAGATGACATCTGACATGACAGTTGCTGAGTAGTACCTCAAGTTTAATGAGAAATCTGGGTATGCTGAGGACATGGGGCTGAACCAAGAGAACTTGGCATTGAGGTTTGAGAAGGGTTGACCCTCAAGATCATGGAGAAGTTACCGGTAGGAGCCCTTACTGATGTGAAGGAGGTCTATGAGCGTGCTAGGAGGGCTGAGAGGTTAGTTGAGATGACCAAGGAGAGCCGTGAAAGAGCCTTTGAGAAGAGGAAAGCTGAGAGTGAGGGTGGTGGCCAATATAGTTACAAGAAGAGTGGCCATAACCAAGTAAGAGCGTACTCATCAGCTTCAGTGTTTAGTGCTGGAGCTTCCTACGGGTGTGGTTGTGGGAGTGGTAGCGGCAGTTGGGGTATGACCTGTTATAACTGTGGCGGTATAGGCCACTAGAGGCGTGAGTGCACCAGTGCTATAAGTGGGGGTTTCCAGAGACTGTCCCAAGGGAGTTTTTCTCAGGGTCCTTCGCAGAGTTATGCTAGCAACAGGTCGGCTGGGTCGTGAAACAACAGGGGTGGCCAGAGTAACAACCATGGTGGGCCTAACTGCAGTGGCGGTAATTCGTACGAGAAACCGGCAACGAACAACAACAACAACCAGCGATCGGCTACTAAGCCATCTACCTCATCCAATACTGTCCAGAGAGGTGGGCAGAAGACCAGCGGTAAGCTGTTTATCATGGAGAAGAAGGCAGATGAGGATGATGCTCACGTTATCACCGGTACATTTCTTGTTAATGGAGTCTTTACCTTTGTTTTGTTTGATTCGGGAGCGTCACAGTCGTTTGTATCATCGAGTCATGTTAAGCGATTGGGTTTGATTGGGTATGAGTCTGTAAAAGAGGAAGTTTTTATACCTTCGGGTGAGTCTGTATCTTGTGGGTGATTGTATAGAGTTGTGTCTATGATAGTTGTGCAAGTTGACTTACCAGTGGACTTGCTAGAGTTTCCTTTGGAGGGTTTTGAGATGATAGTTGGTATGGCTTGGTTAGTTAAGTATAAGGCTAAGATAGATTGTCATCAAAAGAGGGTTTCTTTGAGAGGTCCTAAGGGGATTAGTGTGTCTTATCGTGTGTTTGTTGTCAAACCCAAAGTTAAGTTGATTGCAGCAGTGACCTTGAAGTCCTATCTGCAGAAGAGGTGTCCATTGATCTTATGTCATGTGAGGGACCATAGAGTGGAGAGTCCGTCAGTTGAGCAGATACCAGTGGTGGGAAAGTTTCCAGATGTTTTTGCAGATGAGATATCGGGGTTGCCACCGAAGAGGGAGATGGATTTCAGCGTTGAGTTGAAACCGGGGATGGGACCAATCTCTAAGGCACCGTACCGTATGGGACCTAAGGAGTTGGAGGAGCTGATGAAGCAGCTAGATGATCTGATTGAGAAGGGATACATTAGACCTAGTGTATCACCGTGGGGAGCACCTGTCTTGTTTGTGAAGAAAAAAGATGGGACCTTGAGGTTATGCAGCGATTATAGAGAGTTGAACCGAGTTATAGTGAAGAACAAGTATCCTTTCCCGAGGATAGATGATTTGTTTGATCAGTTGAATGGTGCAGCAGTCTTTTCTAAGATTGACTTGAGGTCGGGTTACCATCAGGTGAAGATTCGGGAAGAGGACATACCGAAGACAGCTTTTACATCGAGGTATGGTCATTATGAGTATGTTGTGATGCCGTTTGGGTTGTCTAATGCACCTACAGTGTTTATGGATTTGATGAACCAGGTCTTCAGTCTGTTCTTGGATCGGTTTGTTGTGGTCTTTATCGATGATATCCTAGTCTTTTCTAAGACTAAGGAGGAGCATGAGGAGCATTTGAGGATAGTGTTGCAAACTTTGCGAGAGAATCAGCTGTATGCAAAGTTGTCTAAGTGTGAGTTTTGGTTAGAGGAAGTTGCTTTTCTGGGGCATGTGATTTTAAAGGAGGGTGTAGCTGTGGATCCTGCAAAGATTGAAGCAGTTACTAAGTGGGAAGCACCAAAGAATGTGGCAGAGATCAGGAGTTTCTTGGGTTTGGCAGGGTACTATAGACGGTTCGTGAAAGATTTTTCCAAGATAGCCAGACCTATGACAGCTTTGATGAGGAAAGAGAACAAGTTTCATTGGGATGAAAGTTGTGAGACGCCGTTCCAGACATTAAAGGAGCGTTTGACCACAGATCGAATCTTAGCATTACCTGAAGGGAGTGAGAACGTTGAGGTGTATACAGATGCTTCAAAGAATGGGTTGGGTTGTGTGTTGATGCTGAATGGGAAAGTGATTGCCTATGCTTCTAGGCAGCTGAAGCCTTTTGAGGAGAATTATCCGACACATGATCTAGAGTTGGGTGCAGTTGTGTTTGCTCTCAAGATTTGGAGGCACTATCTATATGGGGCGACCTTTAAGGTGTTTTTTCAGATCACAAGAGTCTCAAGTACATCTTCACTCAAATGGAGTTGAACATGAGACAGAGGAGATGGATGGAGCTGATTGGGGATTATGACATGGATATTATATACCATGAAGGGAAAGCTAATGGGGTTGCGGATGCTTTGAGCAGGAAGAGTGTGCATTCTCTTTGCACGGCTGTGTCTTTAAGGAGTCTATTGATCGAATACGAAAGAAGGGGGGGGGGGGGTGAATTGAGTATTAAAAACGATGCCCACTTTTTCGAAATATATGATGTAAAATAAATTATTTGATTTTATTGATTAAAATCAACTAATTAATTTACTAATAAGCGCAAAATCGAAACAACAAAAATAAAGAAAGAGAGAAAGAGAGACACACAGGATTTTTGAAGTGGTTCAGTTTCACAAGTCGAAACCTACGTCCACTACTCTCGATTAATAATTTTTAGTACCTTTCTACGGATTACAAAAATTATCAATCCACTCGTATAATCAACTATATGATTATAGCTCAGATTGAATATCGCTAAATACTCTAGATTGCTCTTACGTTAATAAGAAAAGCACAACGATAAATACTAATCTCACGTTATGCGAGTGAGTATAATATCTTTGTGTACTTAGTATCCTATAACGATTTCTCTTTGAGTGATTGACAAATATGATGGGCAACTTTTGTATAAGCAATTTGTAAAATAAGAATTAAAGCTCAAATAATTTTTGCTTAAATATTTTTTTCTCTTAAAAGTGTAGATGTGTGTCAATTTTTAAATGTTGAATGAAGAGAGGTATTTATAGTTGTAGGGAATTAGGGTTTTAGAATATTCTGGAAGGTGTGAAACTCTAAATGACTTGACGAACAAGTAGGAGGCTAGGGTTTGGTAGTGGCTCGGCCTCTAGGGTTTTGGCCGGCCCTTAGGGCTTCCTTCGGTCCATTTCGGCCTCCATAGCCCACAACAAATCGAGATAGAATTTTAGTTGAAACCCTTGGTTGCATGACGACATAAATATCGTGTTACAAACCAATAGTACATCCAACTTAAATTCTAATTAAATAATTCCAATTATATAAATACTCTCTTATTCTTATAAAACATTAAAAATTTATTTTCCAACAATTAACGCATCATTTTTGTCTAGCAGTGAAGTTATGGCTATAAGGTCATAACTTCACTAACCTTTAAATCAAACAAAGTAAAACCATTACCGGATGACGACCTATACTATTTAATCTTCAGTAGATCTTCAGTAAACGAATCGTCTCTTCACAACTCTCTCATCTTGAGTCTTGTGGTTGTTATTTGATCTTGATCTTGAATATTACGATCAAATGTCTTTGAAGTTGTACCTCCTTGGTCCAAACTTCAAGCTTGCGTCATTGTAATTGTTCCTTTCTATATTAATACTTGAGCACACAATTACACTCATATGTTTATAATATTAAGTCCACATACAAATCATTACTGTCATTATCAAAACAACTAATTAGGACTAAAGGTCCAACAGTCTTTGATGAGGTTGAGAGATGAGGTGGGGAAGTTAGGGATACATATGATACAGAAAGGGGATGCTATAGGGGATTTGACAGTGGAGCCAGATCTTTATGATGATATTCGCAGGAAACAAGCTTTGGATCCCAAGATTGAGGAGTGGAGAGCTGGAGTAGAGAAAGGGACAGTGTCTAGATTCTCTATTCATACAGATGGTAGTGTGAGATTTGATGGGAGATGGTGTGTTCCTAGTGATATATTATGAGACAAGAATTAATCATGAAAACAATTCCCCCTCTTGGCATCATTGAAAATATGAGAACAAACATAAAACAACTAGAATAATATATTATGAGACAAGAATTAATCATGAAAAACATATTATATTAAACGTAATCTAGTTCTTAATTAGCATAATAATATTATAAACCTGCAATCACACGAGGAATAAAATGCGGAATTAAAAAAGCTAATATCCATAAGAATGGACTTTTATTTTGAGCAAAGGAATTAAAAAGATAAGGCTAGGTTGGAAATTTGGATGGGTAGGGCGAGATGGTCACGGGTGGTAGGGGCTCGGTGTTCGTGACCTCGGACGGGTCCGAAACGCCAAATCCTCGAGTCGTACATGACAATGGTCTAGGAGTGCAGCTTGAGCAGTCAATCGAGTGTCAAAATTACCAATCCTCAAAGTCATAGCTTTAACTTCTTCATATATCGTATGTATCTCAGACCTCATCTCCTTTCCAGATTGTAATAGCTCATCACCAAACTTAACCAAACTATCCATACCTTCCCTCATATGAGTAGATTCGGAGTGTGTTCGCACGGCTGCCTTTAGAGCGGTGTCGACTTGCGTGTCCAACCGTGACAACATGGTGTATAATCGCGTCGGGCTAACACTACTCGATCCACTAGTATCAACTCTCCTTTCCTTTGTAATGAGATCAAACAACTCACATAATTTCTTGTCTTGCTCATTAATCCTTCCAAGAATAGAAGTAAAATTCGATTCCATCTTAGAATCCAACATCTCTAAATTCACATTGCTTTTTCCTCCTTTTTCTCCTTTTGTTTCAAAACATAATTTCGGGCCATTAATAGCAATCTTCATATAAGATAAATAAAGATCATTCATCTCATCACTGACAATAACTCCATAGCTATGTTTCCCAATAACTCTTTTCTTTTCTAAAATACGAGAAATCCAATTTCCATAAGGCAAACTCAAAATAGAAGCTAAATCGTCCATCTTAGCCGTTACACTAGCTTGTATAATTTTATGAAACACAAGCTTAGGTAGACTAACCTTTTCTCCTTCAAGCCAAGCCTTCATAATAATCATCTCGTGAACCCCAAATTTATCTCGACCATCTTTTCGTGGAACAATAGTAGTCCAAATAAAGGTCAAAAAGAATTTCAAAGAAGGTGACAATTTATTTGTTAAAATAGTTTCAGACGAAGTCGCATCTTGTTTGAAATACCGTTTCACTACTAATCTCTCATCAGGCGACATACTTCTCCATTCTACGCTTGGATTAATTTCGATTCCCTCTCTAGGAACTCGAGCCAAGTCGCAAAAATCACCAATCGAGACACGTATAGACATCTTATTAACCACAACAATTAAATTTCCTTCCTTCAATTGAACAGTAGCATAAAATTGATATACCTCAATAGGAAAGACTGGACCACTTACAGCAACAATATTTTCCCAACCTTGATCTTTGAGAAAATTCATGAAGAACCCAAGTGCTTTATATTGCTTTAACCAATCAACCGAATATACTCGTCCTCAGTTTCCGAAACCAATTTTCCCTTACCCTTAACCAATTTTCTTCGCTTCTTGTGGGTGTCGGGTAGGTCGGCGGCGGACCGGGGTGACCGTGGGGTATCGGGCGGCGTGACGGAGCGGGAGGTTCTCGGGGGTGATCGGGTTACCTTCTTTCCAACAACAACGGGTTTCTTAGATTGAAAACGGGTTGTAGGATGATTTGCCATTATTAATCTTGAAGGTTTTGAAAAAGTATTAAGGAAGAAGATGATTAAATTGATGAGAATTATGGAGAGGTTAAAAGGGTTTAAATAGTATTAAGGAGTTTGTGTTTTGGTAACAATAGAATTCTAAGGAAAGAAAATAATACCAATTTCTATTATTTTTTTCGGTGCCTCTTTTTTTTCGGCAACTTTTTTTTTTTTCGTGCTTTTTTTTTTCGCACCCTTTTTTTTTCGCACTTCCCTTTTTTTTTCGGCACAATTTTTTATTTTTTTTATTTTTGGTATTATCTCCTTTTTCTTATATGATAAGAATAGGAAAATAATCCTATTTGTTGTGAGATAAGGAAAGAATCTTTTGTGTTGGTGTTTAGGTAGGACTGTGAGGAGGTGGTTACAAGAATATGGTAAAGATAGATATTTGTGTAGGAATATAATAAGATAGAAATATTTTTATTATATTTAGGCATTTTATTGTAGATTTTGTCGAATTTTTGTAAGAATATGTGAATATACAGAATATTAAATATTACCATACACATAAGCAAGATATATCACGTAAAATAAACATTATTTAACATAATTAAACTTGCAACAAAATATACGGACACAATCGTACAATCTCATCTTCCTAGCCAGTCATTCAGGTTCCCAGACAAAATTATGACGGATTTAATTATCGCTAATTAAACCAATCTCTAGTCTCAATAACTCAAAGTGTTTTCTAGCTAACGGCTTAGTCAAGATATCAGCCCATTGCCTTTCGGTACTACAAAATTCAAGTGAAATGTTGCCCTTCTCTACGTGATCTCGTAGAAAATGGTGTCTAATATCTATATGTTTGGTCCTCGAGTGCTGAGCAGGGTTCTTAGAAATTACTATTGCACTCGTATTGTCACACATAATAGGCATACGACCTACATTTATACCATAATCACATAGTTGTTGCTTTAACCAAAGTAATTGAGAACATACCACCAATGAGATACATACTCGGCCCAAAGATGAGACATTGCAACTGAATTTTGTTTCTTTGATTCCCATGTGATGATACAAGGTCTAACAAACCTTGCATACCCAGAAGTGCTTTTCCTATCTAAAGAGCATCCTGCATAATCTGCATCTAAATACCCTACTAGATCGAAATTACACTCAAGTGGATACCATAAGTACAAATTTGATGTACCAATTAAATATCTCAAGATACGTTTAACTGCAATCATATGTGACTCTTTAGGACACGATTGATATCGCGCACAGCCACACATACACTATACATTATATCAGGACGACTTGCAGTTAAATATAAAAGTGAACCAATCATACCTCGATATGTAGTCTCATCGACACACTTACCATGTTCATCTATAGTTATCTTCTTACCATGTACCATAGGTGTATTGTAAGATTTTCCATTTTCCATACCGAATTTTCGAATTAGTTCCTTGATATATTTCTGTTGGTGAATCTTTTTACCATCCTTTGTTTGTTGAATTTGTAAACCTAGAAAGTACTTCAATTCTCCCATCATGCTCATTTCAAACTCAGAAGTCATTAGATCTGAAAAATACTTGCACAATTATTCATTAGTAGAACCGAATATAATATCGTCTACATATATTTGCACAACAAGTAAATTAGAACCCTCGGATTTTAGGAACAAGTTTTATCGACAGATCCTCTTTTAAAATTATTTTTTAATAAAAACTTGGATAATCTCTCATACCATGCCGTTGGAGCTTGTTTGAAACCATATAAAGCTTTGTCTAATTTATAAACGTGGTTTTGAAACTTGCTATCTAAAAATCCGGGAGGTTGTTCTACATAAACTTCTTCTTCCAAATAGCCATTAAGAAATGCAGTCTTAACGTCCATTTGGAATAATTTCATTCCTTTATGAGCAGCAAAGGCAATAATGAGACGAATAGCCTCAAGTCTTGCTACGGGTGCAAAGGTCTCGTCATAATCGATCCCTTCTTGTTGATTGTAGCCTAGGACAACTAGTCGTGCCTTGTTTCTTGTAATAAGTCCCACATCGTCCAGTTTATTTCTGAACACCCATCTTGTACCAATAACAGTTCGATCACTAGGTCGTGGCACTAAGTGCCATACCTTATTGCGTTCGAATTGTTGAAGCTCATCTTGCATAGCAGTTATCCAATCAGGTTCAGCAAGAGCTTCTTTGATATTGGTAGGTTCAATGGTTGACAGAAAAGAGAAGAACGAACAGAAATTATTCAAGGACCTTCTAGTTTTAATGCCTTGTTCTAGATCCCCTAGGATTTTGTCCAAAGGATGGGAGCTTTGATGTTTCCACTTTTTGAGAACTCTAGGCTCATTATCATTTGGTGTACTAGAATCATCTGCAGATGAAGAATCATGACTTGTTCCCCTTGAGTTAGACTCGGGATTTTCTTCAGAAGTATCACTAACTTCATTAGAAATATCATGATTTGGATCGGAAGTTACAACATCATTAGGTATAACTTCAAGATCTTTTTCTTTATCAAAGGAAGGGTCAATAGTATCACTAACTACAGACTCATCACTTCTCTTAGGATCGTTTGCAGAATTATCTAGTTCATCATTGATACCTTGAATATCTTCATCTTCATTTAAGGGCTCATTTCTTGCTAAGAAGAAATCGGGCTCATCTGGATCCTCTTCTTCCTGTTCAACTTTATCAAACACATTATCTTCGTCAAAGCGAACATGAACACTTTCTTCTATGCTCAAGGTTCTTTTATTGAACACTTTGTAAGCTTTACTATGATCCGAATATCCCAGAAAAACAGCTTCGTCACTTCGGGGGTCAAATTTTCCTAAATTGTCTTTTCCATTATTGTGAACAAAGAATTTGCTTCCGAAGCAATGGAGATGTGATATATTGGGGTTTCTCCCTCTTAAGAGTTCATAGGGAGTCTTTTTCAAAATAGGTCGGATCATAGCTCTATTATGCACATAGCATGCGGTACTAACAACTTATGCCCAAAAACTTCTAGGGAGGCCATGATGTGAACATTATTTGCGCACATTTAGTCCCCTAATTGAGCCTATTTTGCATACTATTATAACATTCCATAGCCATTTTATCCGTCGAATGCTTTCTATTTTTGCTTTCCTAGTGTATTTCGTATGTTTTGTAGGAAAGAAGATAATTAGGCGGAAATTCCCGTCTTTTGTGCATATTTGGAAGCTTATTGATAATATTAGATGGATTAGTATGAAGAGGAGGCAAGAACTAAAGACTAATCTCACAAGAATAAGAAGTAAAGAGAAGGATTCTGAAGCAGAATCCGAGCGTCCGAGGAGACAAGACGCCCGTCCAAGAAGCATAATCCGAGCGTCCAAGCCTTGAAGACGCTCGACCATACCTGCAACAATCCGAGCGGATTTGGCTAAAGACGCTCGTCCACCTCTGCAAGAATCAGAGCGGATTCCCCTCCTGGACGAGCGGATCGTGGCGTCTTCAGCTGAGATGCCCATATCTCCGAAAGACTAGCGATTCCCTAATTAGAACTCACAAATGTAAATTACTAATTTAGCCTTAGTTAACCTAATGAAGCACTACTATATATACCCCATTTGTAAATAATCAAAGTATAAAGTTTTAGATTAGATCAAGCCTCCACATTAGAAATTCCTCCTAGATTAGATTAGGAGTAGATTAGAATAAATTACTCTTCAATCTTTCCACAAATTACTCATTAATCTTTCCTTAATTATTGTTCAAGTTTGTTATTTTTGGGTAATTGAAGATTATTGGGTTATTATTGGAGGATTGACAACCCTTCATCAATCAATCAAGTTCTCTTCTTTTATTCTTTGCTTTATTATGTGGAATCATCTCAAGTTTGGTATAATTCCTTTACCCTTTTACTCTTTATTGTTTATTTCCTCATTCTCTTATCATGTTTACACTTGTTGTGATGATTGACACCATTAATGACATGTTTACCATGATAATAAGTGAGTAGTCTCTGAGGTAGGATTAGTGGGTAATTAGGGGAAACCAACATGGGGAATAATCATGCTTAATCTAATATTTTTTCATGAATAAATTGCTTGCTTGTTGTGATGTCAACCTATGCACATGTTATGTTTGATGAAATGCTAAGCCTATGAATCCTTGCATTTGCAACCATCTCTTATCTATTCAACTTAACTTGTAAGATATAAACCAACTCGATTCTTGTTAGACCATGCATAGAAGTGATTAGGAGGAAAGTAACTCGACTTGTAGGTGTTGTACAATTAATCGATTCTGCTCCGGGACCCAACTCTTCCTAAGAACCGTAAGACATAAACCAACTCGGTTCATTTACAACATTAATTGCTTGCATCTTTGTGAACATGTTTGTTTGGTTAACTCCCATGATTCCCCTATGATCCTATGATATCCTAGCACTTTTAATAATTTGTTTACATCCTTCCTTTTATTGCTTGTTTTACTTTATTGCTTGCATTAGTTTAGAACACAACTACAAACCCCAACAATTGTGACACTAGCATAAATTGAGATAGAAAGACTTAAGAACCCAAAGCACACCGTCCTATGGATCGACCTCGACTTACCACTAACTAGTTGTTTGTTGAGTATTATAAATGTGTTTAATTGGATGTGTGATGACCAACTCTTGTCCATCAAAAATGGCGCCGTTGCCGGGGATGGTGCTATGTGATTAAGTTCTTACTTGTTTGTCTATTTTAATTGTGCTTTCACCTTGAGGAACTTGTTCCTCAAGGATTGTTCTTACCGTTTTTGTGTAGTTTCCGTGCTTGTAGTTGTTTCCTTGTCTTAGCTATGATGGCTCAAGGCTTGACATATGGAGTATGTGGTGGATCTTTTGAGTATGACTATGGGTATGGGGAGTTTGAGAAGCAAGTCAACACAAACCTACCTTACTATTTAAACAATGAAAATCCTAACCACTACCCCAATTTTTCCTACCGAAATCACCACATCCAATATCCACAACAACCACCCACCCAATACCCACTACATAATGACTTTCAATTGCCACAATACAACCGCTTTCACACCTACCCACAACTAGAAAATGAACCCATTCAAAATGTGATTCTCCAAATGATGGGAGATCAACAAAACTTCTTCAAACAAATGCTAGACGAAAGCCAAAGGAGGGACAATGGTCTTCAAGGCATTGTTGCCCAAGGTGAGGAATTGGAGATTCAAATAGCCCAAATGAAAGAATCCCAAGAAATCACTCCCCACCATCCCTTGGACATTGATCATGAATGTGAATCTGAAGTAGTAACTTTTGACATGGAAAATGAAAAATGAGAAGAGCCAACCACATTGAGCTCTTGTGAGTATGAAAGTGTGATGTTCGACGAAGAAGATATGAGGTTGATTAAGCCAAGTACTCTTAACCTTTGTGAGTATGAGGGTGTGTCATTTGATGTGAACATTGAGATGTTGGAGAAAGACTTGCATGAAGTGCCCACTTATGATTCATATGAAGATAGCGATGATGATGAGACCATAAAAAGGGCCTATGAAGAATACGTGCCTTACAAGGACCGAGAGGGGTGGACTTGTAATATCACCTTGCTTGAGGAACCTATCCTTGAGACATTTGAGATATCCTATCATGAAGATGAATGTCCTTTCCCTATCTCCCATGAAGACTACTTGACACCTACAATGGAGCCAATGATTGTTGGAGAGGATATGGTGGACCTTCTGCAAAAGGTCAAAGCATCATACAAAAGCTACTTGGTGGAAAAGCTTAAAGAGAAACTTGCACGTGAAGCTACTTGTGGAAATTTGGCACCCACAATGACAACTTCTAAGGAACTCGATCATCAAAGCCATGACAATTCTCCTTCCACCTTGGAGGGATTGAAAAATCAAAATGCTATTACCGTCATCAAAATTGAAAAAGAAGGTGGTGAGTTAAAGTCTCCGGACGAATATGAACCATACCTCTTACCCTATTTTGACAAGAATCATGGGCTAATTGGTTTGAAGCATCGTGAATATCCAAGTGCCATAAAGAGGAAGAAAACAAGAATGAATGACAAATTCCTTTGGCCAAGTTTCGTCTTGAAGTTAAGCAAACCATGCTTGTGCTTATTTGGAGCTTGTTCACAAGCTTTCGATCTTCTATTGAGAGCCTTAAGCTCTATGGATAATAATTTCTACAGTTTGAACTAGTTTGGTGGAGTCCTATCTCAAACCACCATTTGTAAGATATTTCTTGGAATTCTACCTGGTATAATATTGTACATTTTTGCTTTTTATTTAATTTCTTGCATGAGAGTAGTGAGAGAGAGTTTTATTACATTTTTATTGAGCACAATTTCAGAAAAAGATAAGGAGGAACAACAAATTGGTGTAAGGGTATGATTTTGCAAAGAAAAGAAAGAAAAGGAAGAGAAACAGCGAAAAGACGCTCGTTCCGAGGGCTGGACGCTCGTCCAAAGCCTTCATCAGGGTACTGTTTAGCGCTGTATCGAAATCCGAGCGGGTTTAGACAAAGACGCTCGTCCATAGGGAAGACGCTCGGATTATATTTTGGACGCTCATCCTGAAAGGCACCTGAAGAAAAGATTTGGAACTGTATCAAAATCCGAGCGGATTTTTGAGAAGCCGCTCGTCCAAAGTCAGACGCTCGTCTTCTGCCTACTTCAGAAAATGCAAAGTTGCTGTGACGAAATCCGAGCAGATTTTCTGTAAGACGCTCGGATTCTGCAGAGGCAAGACGCTCGTCCCGCAAGGAAGCCGCTCGGATTCTGGCATTTTTCTTGAATTATCCGCCCAGGCCCCACCCGTGTCCGCTCGTCTTCTCCCTTTTTCTATAAAAACACCCTTTTTCTCCCTCATTTCCTCACCTTATCTAACCCTAAATCACTCATCTTCATCCCCAAAAACAGTACCCTCACAATAAAAGTTAACAAATCCCCAATCTTCCCAATTCAAGATGATGAATCTCAAGGGCAAGGCTAAGAAACTCGTTGAATCCCCCGCTAGGAAACGCAAGGGTTCATCCTCTTCATCCCCACCAGAAAGGATGCCGCCAAGCAACTTCCGCCCCATCATGAGAGGAGGGATAGAGCAACTTGAGTACTTCCCGGAGGTACTCTTCACCTCCGATGCCCACCGTAAAAAGTTCGTCGAGTTGCTAGGTAAGCACTATAAACCCACTCAGTTTATCGATACTAAGCTGTTAGAAATCCTTGGGATAAGGTACCACACCGAGATTTTCTTTGATGGCTTAGGGATTGGGAAATTATTCCATGCCCATGAGGAGACGTACCTTAGTCTCACCCTGGAATTTTTGAGTAGCCTCCGTATTGTCACGAACACCCGAAACAATGTGAGCATGGAGTTTCGGTTGTGCAACCTAGACCATAGCCTCACACTTGACCAATTTGCTCACATTTTTGGTCTTGTTGTACCAACCGACTATACCGACAAACCCGCCGATTTCGATGTGGACCTACTTTGGAAGGCTATTTCCGGGAGGGATTTCATCTACCAAAAACAGTGCTATACCTTCTCTATCCAACACCCGGTGATTCGGATCACCGAACGTTTCGTAGCCGGCACCATTAATGGGAGATATGAACAAGATAGGTGCACTCTCATTGATTTAACATTCCTTGAGTCCTATCTAAACGTTCGGGGGACGAGGCGATACAACTTCAATACCCCCCTTGAGATGCTTACAAGGTTTTATGACTTTTCTCAAGGGAGCACCCAACTCAATACCTTCGTGATGGGAGGTCTAATTACTATATTGGCTAACTTCCTTTGCCCCGGGTTCAACTCCCGCGGGACTTATACTCCTCTTGAGGGGAGTACTTTGATTGATGAGGACGCCGTCTTCAACCACCACCGCTGGTGTGCCTACACTGAAGGCGGGAGTGTAGAATGGTTCACAAAAGGATGCTCCTCCATTATTCTTTCGGGGTGGAATATACCGGGCACCGACCCAAGATTGAGCCCGTATTCGCCTAGGCCGAGCTACCTTCTTGACATCCAAATCATTGGCAACCCCCCTCAAAGGGAAGAAGCACCCCGCCAACCGCAAATACCTCGTGGGATACCGGCAAGGCCTATTCCCCCACCCTCCTATGTGCCTATCCCACCATACCCTACTCTTGATACACAATTCCAACTGCAAATCCCCGATACCCTGGGTATTAATGACCTGATGAACCTTATGAATAGAGTTGACCTCGGGGTACATGAAGGGAGGGTCGACAACTACTTGGCCCTTTATCCCCAATACTATCAAATGGCACAACAAGGGTATATTGACCCTAATGGCCCTCGGCCCTCTTGGGCCCAACCACACCTTTTGTTCCCTAATCAAGGGGACCAAGCCTGGAATCTTGGTGGTCAAGGCGGAGGGCATTCTAGCCAAGGAGGAGGGTATGACCAAGGAGGAATTTCTCACCGGTATGGCTACCTCCAAGATGATGATGACGAGTGAAGGATGCCTACCTCATCACCTCTATTTGGATGATACTTTTCTCTTCCTCTCTTTTTTGTATATACATTGCATTTAGTTTAGCTTTCACTTGCATTTATATTATATTTCATATTGTATTTGCATTAGTTAGTTCATATAATAAAGCTACATTGTAATATATCTCATATAGTTAGTTGCATATAGATTAGAATTCATAGTCACTAATGACCAAAGCTCATTTCTCCTATACCAGAAATAGCGCTTAAATCGGTTTGGGGAGGTTTGATCATAGGTGACCATAGTTTACTAGAAATCATGCATCATCTAATATAGTTTATATTGCATTCATTTGTTATATACGTCATATAGAATTGCATTTAGTTAGAGCATGCATTCATTCATATCATATCATTGCATTTGTACTTCAATTTCCATAAAATCAAAAATCCAAAAACATGTATTTTCTTTTTATTCCTACACCTACATGTACATTGAGGACAATGTCCAAAATAAAGTGGGGGATGGGAATTTATATTCCAAAATACATAAAAATTGAAAAATTTCGAAAAATCTCAAAAATATGTTCTTTAATTTCATAAAATCAAAAACCATAAAAATTTTGGAAAATTGAAAAATCCAAAAACATGTTCATTTCCTTTGTAGTGTAGTCTTGTACATATTGTTTTGTATATATTGTGTTTGTTCATCCTTTTTCACATTTATCGACTATGCCACATCCGAGACATGAGGATATTGATGACCGCATGGTATGATCTTTCCAATCTCCTTTTTCCTCTTTATATTAATGACTATGTGGCTTTATTTTGATTGATGCGGTAAAAACAATGTGAATTTTGGATTGCATTTAGGTTATTTGGCATATTAGTTGGTAGAAGCATATGCATTAGGATGTATAAATGTTAGTTGCATCATGGCATGTAGTTTGCATGTTAGAAAAATTTTGCGAAACCGTCTACTTGGGAAGCTTGACAAGTGTATATAGGCCCTAGTAGATGCATTTTCTACTTAAGACTTTGCTTGTTAGAATACTTGTAAAACACCCTAGGATGTGTCATATTAGTATCCTTTGACTCATGGATTAAGGCCTAGTCAAGAGTACCTTGTGGTGTGATAACTTCTTGGCTACCATTTATTCCAAGGTGACCCTTTAAACCATGCAACCATCATTCATCCATGTTCTACCATACATTTTTGTCATCAAAAGGGAATGGGCACAAAAATCATTCAAAATTTGAGTTCAAGAATTGAAATGAAAAGAAAAGAAAAAGTTTGCAATTGCATCAAAAGAAAAGAGAAGCAAAAATAGACTCCTAATGCTTCAAATATAAGCACCCTCACTACAAATGGGGTGACTTTGAAAATGTTCAAAAGAAATGCAAAAAAGTTGAAATTGTCAAGTATCGAAATGCCAAAAATCAAAAGAAATGGAAAGAAATTATTCTCAAATGTTATATGCCACAAGAAATTGTGGGGAAAAACAACAACAAAGCAAACTCCCACATGAAACTCAAATACTATTGATCCATTTATCCATCGTATCCATTTTTGTGCATGGTAGAGAGGGGACGACCCTTCTTCTTGTCTAGGCAAGAAGGGGAATTCCGCGATCCTCCAATGTTTCTAACACCATAGGGAGTCTATTCTTGACAAAAACATTTAACGATTGAGGACAAAGGTACCCTAGCTTGACACAACTTGGACGTGATTTATTGGTATCCTTCTAGGCTTAGTAGTTTGAAGAAATTGTATCTATGAAGGAGTGTGTACCCTTGAATTGCTTCCCTTATAGATAATTTCCGCCACTTAGATGAGGAAAGTGTCTATTCTTTTGTAGATGCATCCATTACTTGATTTTGTGTGCTTAATGTTTGGATGTGTCGCCATTTTGTTAAGACCCACCTTACCTTGCAAGAAGGCATCCTACCTCATGGTTGTCTTGTTGTGAGTTGAAGGGGCGGAGTGAGACCCACTAATTGTCTCACATCGGCTATATTAGTAGGTTAGTTTAAATAAAGGTCTAGTTTTTGTCACCTCTTTACTCGGGACGAGTAAAGGTTCGGTTTGGGGATATTTGATGTGAATATTATTTGCGCATATTTAGTCCCCTAATTGAGCCTATTTTGCATACTATTATAACATTCCATAGCCATTTTATCCGTCGAATGCTTTCTATTTTTGCTTTCCTAGTGCATTTCGTATGTTTTGTAGGAAAGAAGATAATTAGGCAGAAATTCCCGTCTTTTGTGCATATTTGGAAGCTTATTGATGATATTAGATGGATTAGTATGAAGAGGAGGCAAGAACTAAAGACTAATCTCACAAGAATAAGAAGTAAGTGAAGAGAAGGATTCTGAAGCAGAATCCGAGCGTCTGAGGAGACAAGACGCCCGTCGAAGCAGAATCCGAGCGTCTGAGGAGACAAGAAGCCCGTCGAAGAAGCATATTCCGAGCGTCCAAGCCTTGAAGACGCTCGACCATCTCTACAACAATCCGAGCGGATTTGCTAAAGACGCTCGTCCACCTCTGCAAGAATCCGAGCGGATTCCCCTCCTAGACGAGCGGATCGTGGCGTCTTCAGCTGAGATGCCCATCTCTCCGATAGACTAGCGATCCCTACTTAGAACTCACAAATGTTAATTACTAATTTAGCCTTAGTTAACCTAATGAAGCACTACTATATATACCCCATTTGTAAATAATCAAAGTATAAAGTTTTAGATTAGATCAAGCCTCCACATTAGAAATTCCTCCTAGATTAGATTAGGAGTAGATTAGAATAAATTACTCTTTAATCTTTCCACAAATTACACATTAATCTTTCCTTAATTATTGTTCAAGTTTGTTACTTTTGGGTAATTGAAGATTATTGGGTTATTATTGGAGGATTGGCAACCCTTCATCAATCAATCAAGTTCTCTTCTTTTATTCTTTGCTTTATTATTTGGAATCATCTCATGTTTGCTATAATTCCTTTACCCTTTTACTCTTTATTGTTTATTTCCTCATTCTCTTATCATGTTTACACTTGTTGTGATGATTGACACCATTAATGACATGTTTACCATGATAATAAGTGAGTAGTCTCTTAGCTAGGATTAGTGGGTAATTAGGGGAAACCAGCATGGGGAATAATCATGCTTAATCTAATATGTTTTCATGAATAAATTGCTTGCTTGTTGTGATGTAAACCTATGCACATGTTATGTTTGATGAAATGCTAAGCCTATGAATCCTTGCATTTGCAACCATCTCTTATCTATTCAACTTGACTTGTAAGATATAAACCAACTCGAGTCTTGTTAGACCATGCATAGATGTGATTAGGAGGAAAGTAAGTCGACTTGTAGGTGTTGTACAATCTAATCGATTCGGCTCCGGGACCCAACTCTTCCAAAGAACCGTAAGACATAAACCAACTCGGTTCCTTTACAACATTAATTGCTTGCATCTTTGTGAACATGTTTGTTTGGTTAACTCCCATGATTCCCCTATGATCCTATGATATCCTAGCACTTTTAATAAATTGTTTACATCCTTCCTTTTATTGCTTGTTTTACTTTATTGCTTGCATTAGTTTAGAACACAACTACAAACCCCAAAAATTGTGACACTAGCATAAATTGAGATAGATAGACATAGAACCCAAAGCACACCGTCCCATGGATCGACCTCGACTTACCACTAACTAGTTGTTTGTTGAGTATTATAAATATGTTTGATTGGATGTGTGACGACCAACTCTTGTCCATCAGGCCACTACACAACAACATAGTACGGGCCATATCCTCTAGGGTTCGATTCATACGTTCCACGACACCATTTTGTTGTGGGGTTCGTGGTGCGGAGAAGTTATGCCCTACACCATTTTCCCTACAAAATTCTATAAACAATTGATTATCAAATTCCATGCCGTGATCCGTCCGAATCGAAATAAGCTTTTTATCATATCTATTTTTGGCAAGCTTCATTAATGCCACAAATTCATTGAAAGTTTCATCTTTAGAGGAAAGAAAGATTGGCCAGACATACCTCGAGTAATCGTCGAATAGAACAAATATATACTTTGATCCACCTCGGCTTCTAACTTTCATAGGCCCACATAAATCCATGTTTACCAACTCAAGTGGTCGTTTAGTGCTAACTACTCTTTTAGGTTTAAATGAGGATCTAACATGTTTACAGCGGGCACATGAGTCACACATTGTCTCTTGCTCGAATTTAATTGAGGGCAAGCCTTCAACTAAATCCATGGACTTAAGTTTCTTTAAAATAGTTGGACTTATGTGTGCAAACCTCTTGTGCCACAAGCTAGAATCATCCGAGGTTGCTTTCATACACGAGAAGTAATTTGTATTGACAACATTTAAGTCAATCATATACACATTCCTCATACGGTGACCCTCAAGTAAAACATTACTAGTACCTTCAATTATGATACGACAAACATTGGCATGAAAAACAACTCTGTTACCTTTGTCACATGATTGAGAAATACTAAGTAAGTTATGTTTAAGACCACTTACCAGATATACGTTATCGATTGAACGAGAGGTTGAAATTCCAATTTTTCCTACTCCAATAATCCTACCCTTCTTGCTGTCTCCAAAAGTAACCTTGCCACCAAAGAAGGGCTCTAGTGAAAGAAAACGATTTATGTCTCCTGTCATGTGTCTCGAGCATCCACTGTCGAGATACCATAGATTATTTTCTTTCACTACTACCTGCAAATAAATCAAATACAACTTTTAGGTACCCAAGCTAAGTTGGGTCCTTTATGGTTAGTGACTCTGTAGATTTGATCCTTTCTAACCTATACTTGTCTTATTATTCTTTTGGATTTCACATTGGGTTGTCTTGGTCTTTGTCTAACAATCGGAACATAAGGTACTCTAGGTTTTGTTCTAACAGAAGTAGCTCTGGGTCTAGTACCTTCATGAGACGCTCTAGGTTTAGTATTATGAACTTTAAACTTGAATGTATGCTTTTGATTCTCATTTATTTTGTTTGATTTTGGAGGCATAGATGAGTAATCAAAAGCCATATCATAAGTCCATCTAAACTCATTATTACGTTCTTCATTTTTGTTAGAATCATCTATAGTTGAGACATCATCTTCCACTATGAAATCACAAGTCTTAACAGATTCGACATTCTTTTGCTTATCCGAAGCAAGTTTGAGACAATTGACTTGAATATGTCCAGTAGAGCCACACTAATTGCAAATCAAGTATTCTGGAAGATTAACATATTTTCTTTTTCTGAAATCGTGATCAGAAGGATTAGATTTGCATTTATACTGGTCTCTACGGCTATAGCATTCATGACCAAGTCCCATCTTCATGTTATTATCAGATTGTTCAGTAAGGAAGTTTAAAACCTTTGTGCTTCCTTCCCACTTATCATGAACTTTTCGTGCATGTAAGAGTAATTCTTTCAAAGAATCAATTTTTTTTCACATTTTGAATGATCTACACTTGAATCCTTGGAAGAGTTACCTTTTTCAAAATCTTCACGAAATTTATCAAAACGTTCATTCAAAACACGTTTCTCATTATCATGTTGTTTCTTAAGTTTAGACATACTATCACTAGCTTCTTTCAATTGCTTAGAGAGAGAAATGTAATTTCTCTCTTATGTTCGAAAACCACACTATCTTTGCCATTAAGTTCATCTTGTAAAATATCATTGACTTTCTTCAACTTAGATGTTATAGCATCACTAGCTGTAACTTTGGCTTGAAGATGCTTAATGTTGAGTTTGAGCTCTGAAGTTATGGCATCACTAGCCTTACTTTTGATTCAAGAGCATTTTTCTCAGCATTTGTCATGTCTGAAGTTATAGCTGGGGTAGCCATAACTTTAGATTTGAGCTTTTTGGCTTTGGCTTTTAGAAGTTGGTTTTCCTCAGCAATGTTTAGAATTTGTTCCTTAAGGTCTCTTAACTCTAACTTCTGTTCATGACAAAAATCAAGGGTTTATTCAAGAGTATTAATTAAGGCATTCTTAGGAAGTTTCTTAATTTTCTTTTTAAGTTCAAGAAAACTTACCTCTTCATCATCTGAATCTGAATCTAAATTTCCAACAAGACACATCTCAGCATCTGAAGCATTACTTTCATTGTCGCTGTCGGAGAATAGGTCAAGACTGACGTTGCTTAGGCATAGATTTGCCGTTTCTTCTTCATCTTCGGATTCGCCATCTTCAGAGTCCAAGTCTCCCCAACAATATGCCATCAAAACTTGCTTAAATTCCTTCTTTGTCTTGTTACGTTGATCTTTGTCTTTATTTTCTTCCATGTGGGGCAATCTTTGATCATATGATCATTATCGCCACACTTGAAGCATCCACGATTAGAGATGGACCCTTTTGACTCGAAAGTTTTCTTGGGAGTTTGCTTTGATTTGTTAATTGTTTTATTTTGGTTTTGAAAGAAAGACTTTTTCCTAAGACGTTTAACAAACAACACAGTTTCATCTTCAATATCTGAAGAATCATTAATCTTTCTAGACTCAGCTTGTAAGGCCATCTTCTTGCTTGTACCAGCTTCCTCCTCATCCTGATTCGGAGTAATCTCGTGAGCCATTAAGGTTCCGAGTAGCTCCTGATAGGATAACGAAGTTAGGTCCTTACGTTCCTCTATGACAGACACTTTATGTCTCCATCTGCGAGAAATATTTCTAAGAATTTTCCTAGCAATTTCCTCGGAGTCAAATGTTCTTCCTAAATTCTTTAGCTCATTAATGGTACTAGAAAAGCGAGAGGACATGCTGTCAACTGACTCGTTTTGCTCCATGGCAAACAGCTCGTATTTTCGCGTTAGTAATGCCATACGTTGCTTTTTGACAACAGCGGTTCCCTCATAGGCTAATTCTAGACCATCCCATATTTCCTTGGCAGATGAACTGGTTGAGAAACGATCGAATTTAGTTGCAATCATACCGTTTTGCAGTAAGCTTATTGCTTTTGAATTCTTCTCAGCCTTTTTATAATCCGCCTCAATATAATCCTCTTCATTCTTTTCGACGGTAGTGCTATTAGTGGTTGCGAGTAAGATCTTATTCGGACCATTCTTGATAATCAACCAGCACTCCCAATCGTTACCTTTAATGAAAGGGGTCATCAGATTCATCCATAAACCATAGTTCTTCCCATTGAATATCGGACACTTAAGGTGTTTGGAATCCATTTGATAAAAAATAAATGCAGCGGAAAAACGATAAATAGACTCAAAAAAAAAGATCAGACTCTAGCTGTTAGGCTATCAAGAGCACGAGGCTCTGATACCAATTGAGGATTCTATTGATCGAATACGAAAGAGGGGGGGGGGGGATGAATTGAGTATTAAAAACGATGCCCACTTTTTCGAAATATATGATGTAAAATTAATTATTTCATTTTATTGATTAAAATCAAATAATTAATTTACAAATAAGCGCAAAATCGAAATAACAAAAATAAAGAAAGAGAGAAAGAGAGACACACAGGATTTTTGAAGTGGTTCAGTTTCACAAGTCGAAACCTACGTCCACTATTCTCGATTAATAATTTTTAGTACCTTTCTACGGATTACAAAAATTATCAATCCACTCATATAATCAACTATATGATTATAGCTCAGATTGAGTATCGCTAAATACTCTAGATTGCTCTTACGTTAATAACAAAAGCACAACGATAAATACTAATCTCACGTTATGCGAGTGAGTATAATATCTTTGTGTACTTAGTATCCTATAACGATTTCTCTTTGAGTGATTGACAAATATGATGCGCAACTTTTGTATAAGTAATTTGTAAAATACGAATTAAAGCTCAAATAATTTTTGCTTAAATATTTTTTCTCTTAAAAGTGTAGATGTGTGTCACTTTTTAAATGTTGAATGAAGAGAGGTATTTATAGTTGTAGGGAATTAGGGTTTTAGAATATTCTGGAAGGTGTGAAACACTAAATGACTTGACGAACAAGTAGGAGGCTAAGGTTTAGGAGTGGCTCGGCCTCTAGGGGTTCGGCCGGCCCTTAGGGCTTCCTTCGGTCCATTTCGGCCTCCATAGCCCACAACAAATCGAGATAGAATTTTAGTTGAAACCCTAGGTTGCATGACGACATAAATATCGTGTTACAAACCAATAGTACATCCAACTTAAATTCTAATTAAATAATTCCAATAATATAAATACTCTCTTGTTCTTATAAAACATTAAAAATATATTTTCCAAAAATTAACGTATCATTTTTGTCTAGCAGTGAAGTTATGGCTATAAGGTCATAACTTCACTAACCTTTAAATCAAACAAAGTAAAACCATTACCAGATGACGACCTATACTATCTAATCTTCAGTAGATCTTCAGTAAACGAATCGTCTCTTCACAAGTCTCTCATCTTGAGTCTTGTGGTTGTTATTTGATTTTGATCTTGAATATTACGATCAAATGTCTTTGAAGTTGTACCTCCTTGGTCCAAACTTCAAGCTTGCATCTTTTTGAAGTTATACCTCCTTGGCCCAAACTTCAAGCTTCCGTTATTGTAATTGTTCCTTTCTATATTAAGACTTGAGCACACAATTACACGCATATGTTTGTAATATTAAGTCCACATACAAATCATTACTGTCATTATCAAAACAACTAATTAGGACTAAAGGTCCAACAGTCTTTGATGAGGTTGAGAGATGAGGTGGGGAAGTTAGGGATACATATGATACAGAAAGGGGATGCTATAGGGGATTTGACAGTGGAGCCAGATCTTTATGATGATATTCACAGGAAATAGGCTTTGGATCCCAAGATTGAGGAGTGGAGAGCTGGAGTAGAGAAAGGGACAGTGTCTAGATTCTCTATTCATACAGATGGTAGTGTGAGATTTGATGGAGATGGTGTGTTCCTAGTGATGAGGAGTTGAAAAAGATAATCATGACAGAGGCTCATTGCACACCATACTCGATACATCCAGACAGTGACAAGCTATATAAAGATTTGAAGAAGACTTTATGGTGGCCTGGGATGAAGAAAGTACAGCTGAGTTTGTGGCTCGTTGTTTGACATGTCAGGGAGTGAAAGGGGAGCAGTGATGACCACAAGGTAAGATTCAGTCTCTTGAGGTACCTAAGTGGAAGTGGGAGTCCATTTCTATGGACTTTATAGTGGGTTTGCCGAGGAGTCAACAGGGTAATAACATGATATGTGTTATAGTGGATCGTATGATTAAGTCAGCTCACTTTGTGCCGATGAAAGATAATTGGACCAAGATACAGTTGGCTTTGGCTTATAGGAAGCTTATGGTTCGTTTGCATGGGGTGCCTAAAGATATAGTGTCCGATAGAGATGCGAGGTTCATATCACGGTTTTGGAAAGATTTGCAGGAAATGATGGGAACTAATTTGAAGATGAGTACTGCATTTCATCCTGCGACAGATGGCCAGACAGAGCGGACCATCAAGACTTTAGAGGACATGTTGCGAGCTTGGGTTATGGATTTTGCTGGTAGATGGGAGCAGAGATTAGATTTAATTGAGTTTGCTTATAACAACAGCTATCACACGAGTATTGGCTTGGCACCATTTGAGCTTTGTATGGGAGGAGGTGTAGGAGTCCGATTTGTTGGGATGATAGTGCTGAGGCAGTTGTTTTGGGACCACAGATGGTACAGGAGATGGTTGAACAGGTTAAGCTGATTAGACAAAGGATGAAAGCGGCCCAGGATCGACAAAAGAGTTATGCAGATCTACATCGTCGTGACATAGAGTTTTAGGTTGGGGACTAGGTTCTTTTGAAAGTGTCTCCTATACGTGGGGTCATGAGATTTGGTAAGAGAGGGAAGCTGAGCCAGAAGTTTATCCGACCTTACGAGATTTTGGATCGTGTGGGTGAGGTTGCTTATCGGTTAGCTTTACCAGCTGCTTTGGATAGAGTACATAATGTGTTTCATGTATCTCAGCTGCGGAAGTATGTTACTGATCCATCACATATGTTAGAGGTAGAGAACATCGAGCTGGATGAGTCCTTGTCTTATCTTAAGGTGCCCAAACAGATTCTTGATCGTAAGGTTAGAAAAACTAGACATGGGGAAACGGTCTTGCTTAAGGTTCTTTGGTCTAACCATGAGGTTGAGGAGGCTACTTAGGAGGCGGAAGAGGCCATGAGGGAGCGGTATCCGTCTCTTTTTGATCAGGTATGTGTGGTTACGGGGACGTAACCATGTTTCTTTTAGGGGGGTAGGAGATGGTCGCATAGAGTTTTTGTGTGTTTTATGTTGGTTTCAATACAGTTAGTAGTTGCTTTGAGTCAGTTTGGGGTGTTGGTTGGGAGTTTTGTTTTGAGTTTTGGTTAAGTTGTTGTGTCGGAGTGGCATTAGTGTGCTTTGTTTTGGTTGTGGTTTGAACTTCGGGGACGAAGTTCTTTTTAAGGAAGGAAGACTGTAATACTACGTTTTATGGGTCTGAGGGTACTCTATCGAGTGGGGCTTACTCTGTCGAGTAAGTAGTTTTTGACGCAAAACAGTAGACTGTCTGTAGGGTACTCGATCGAGTAAGCTTGGCACTCGATCGAGTAAGGGTCACTCGATCGAGTAAGTGACTTACTCGATCGGGTAAGTGAGTTTACGGGCTGAGTTTGACGGGTTTTGTTAATGATGCGAGATTAGTATAAAAGGATGTCCGTCACTTTTCTTATTCTCTTTTAACAATTCTAAAACCTGATTGAGAAGAAGAGGAGTTACGTAGCTTGATTGTCATCGCATTGTTAACAAATCCCAAGGCTAGGAGTGTCGGATTGCATTGTTCTTTACGCCGTTGTGATCCTTGTGTCGAGGGTAAGCTAATAATAAATCATTCATTCAATTTCAATTTCAATTGTTTCGTAAACAATAATTTTATCTAAGTAATAAAACAATTCGATTACTTAGTTCGTATCTAATTTAATCGCATTATAATAAGACACGTTAATCTCACTCACAAATCATCCGTCAATTTTAAGCAATTTAATTAACTCGTATCGACATACGATTAATTAAATAATCAATTAACGGTACTTCCCTATAGGTATGACCTAAGGGGATCAACTGATCACCACTGTCGCACGACAGTAATGTCAAACTCTAGTCAGCCAATCATTACCGATATGTGTGAACCAGTTGACTGCAAAATATTACATCCCACATGTATTCTTAAAATGAGATTTAAACATATGATCATCATGATCGACAGTTGTGATCGCATTATTGTCGGAGGATACATATTCCAACAGAAATCGAGTTGGTCCAAATTAACTTAGTCTTATAAGAGAAATGTGACGATCTTTGCTAGACGGAAATATGTCTATAACTTAAGACGGAATTTATTGTTGTTACTATTATTATCCGACTAAAATATATATATTCTTTTATAAACAAGCTTAAAAATGTAACCGGTAGAAAAATCATGTTTAAAACGAAATTAATTTAATTAAATAATTTAAAACATAAAATAAAGTAATTGAGCGGTTAAATAAATTATAAATGTCAAAATGAGAAATTCGCGGGTGTTACATGAATGATATTCTTACCAAGAAGAAATCCATCCGGAAGCTAGAGACTATTGCGTTCACTAAAGTGAGTAGTGCCATTCTTCAAGGAAGTTCCCCTCCAAAACTCAAGGATCCGGGAAGCTTCTCCATTCCATGCACCATTGGCGACACTACAATCAACAAAGCATTATGTGACCTTGGAGCAAATCTTAGGCCCTATTCTTTATGGCTTTTTAGAGCTGAACTGAACTGAGCTGAACTGAATGGAGCTGAACTGAACTGAACTGAGCTGAACTGAACTGAATGGAGCTGAGCTGAACTGAACTGAGCTGTGTTGGAATATGTGTCCTCCGACAATAATGCGATCACAACTGTCGATCATGATGATCACATGTTTAAATCTCATTTTAAGAATACATGTGGGATGTAATATTTTACAGTCAACTGGTCCACACATATCGGTAATGATTGGCTGACTAGAGTTTGACATTACTGTCGTGCGACAGTGGTGATCAGTTGATCCCCTTAGGTCATACCTATAGGGAAATACTCTTAATTGATTATTTAATTAATCGTATGCCGATACGAGTTAATTAAATTGCTTAAAATTGACGGATGATCTTGTGAGTAAATTTAACGTGTCTTATTGTAATTCGATTAAATTAGATACGGTCTAAGTAATCGAATTGTTTTATTACTTGGATAAAATTATTGTTTACGAAACGATTGAAATTGAAATTGAATGAATGATTTATTATAAATGCAAGACGTTGTGATTTATAATTGATAAACCGTTTTGGTACAAGTAATTACGAATTACTAGTCGATTTTGTATATGACATATTTTATGAGTATGTTGATTTTTAATATGTTAAATGTAACACCCGCGAATTTTCCACTTTGACATTTAAAATTTATTAAACCGTTTAATTACTTTATTATATATTTTTGAATTATTCAATTTAATTAATTTTATGTCAAACACAATTTTTATAAAATTAATACATATAAAAGCTCTTTTATATAAAAATACGTATTATTAAATTATATTTTTGAGGCATAATTTATATAAGAATATATGTATACATATTTTAGTCGGACAGTAATAATATTAGTTTCCGTCTCAAGTTAATATAGACTCGAGACATATTTCCGTCTAAACCTTAGACCGTCACATTTCTTTTTGTACCTACTTTAGTCCGGACCAACCAAAAACCAACAACACATTCACCTACCTATACTCTACTTTTATATACATTTATATATTATTATTAATTATTATTATTATTATTATATTTTATTATTATTATATATATGTTATTATTATTTAATAATCACATATTGTTGTTTTGTGGTTGTAACGACATGTCCCTGCCCCCACCCCCGCACTTTCCTTTCCTTCTTCCTTTTCGAGCAACTCAGTAGACAACAACAATGAAAAACAAACAGACACAAACTCCATTAATCATCCCATCTTCAAGCTCAGATCCCGTCTCCGTTTCTCAACTATTTTCGCTAATCTTTACGCCATTGGCTTCCCCTTTCTGTCCTTATTCTTTCAAGGTAAGAAAGTATTGTTTTTGTGGTGATTTCAGTTTGACCCGTCTCATGAAAGTTCTGATTTTTAGCTCTTTTATCTCGTTTTCTTTCCTCTAGTTTAAGAAACTGAAGACCCGGTGAGAGGCTCATACTTTTTAGACATTTTCTCGGAGTTTTGAAGGGCAAAAAGGTAACGGTGATTGGTTACTCGACAGATGTCGAAATTTTCGTCTTTTGTGTCGTTTTCATGGTGTTTTTATGCCCTTGTTTGATAAAGTTTGAACCTTTATGTCTTTCTCATTTGTATTTTAAATTTTCCGTCTCAAAATGTTGCTGAAATGGGGCGTTTGAATTCTGTTGGCACGGTTGCATGGAGATTATAGGAGTTGTCACTGGAATGTTTTAAAGACGGAAATCGGGACATTTTTGGGACTGTTTTGATGCGGGAATTCGCCTCAGTTATGGGTTGTTTTGTTTCAGGGTATTTTCGAGTATTGTTGGACAGTATTTAGTGGTCGTGATTCAGGAATTTGTTGTGTTTAGTATCCGCCTTAACCTTACCTCAAAAGTCGTCTTAAACCGGGTCTAAAGTGGACTGTTTTAGTGCTGAAATTGGGATGGTAAAATGTGGTCATTAGGATTGTTTTGGTACCATTTCCAGTACGGTATTATGCAGCTTGTGGGACGGGTTTACTGTGTTTTTTTTTTTGGGACTGTTATATTGTATCGAGCAGACTGTTTGGGGACTGACGGGGGACTGTTTTAGGACTGTTTTGAGGACAGTCGAGTATGGTTTTGGTGGCTGTTTTGGCGCAGTCTTAAGTAGCTGTACTGGACTGTCTTTGATTCACTTTGAGCAGGCTGCTTTTGGGTTAGTTAAGATCTACACGGTCTTGTATGGGCTGTTTTAGGGAGTGCAGGGGCATGGTGGTGGCCTGGCAGCGAGGCCAAGGCTGGCTGGATACGGCCTTGGTCACGGCTAGTTGGGAGTCGTGTTTAGGGCTGTCCAAATGACACCCTTTATTTATGTTTGGGTGCTGTCCAAAGGGAACTTTGAGTCATGTTTAAGGATTGTCTCGGCATAAGTTGGTTATTTGAATTATTAAAATCCCGCCTCGAATTTTATAACGATAATTCGTTAATATCGTTCTTTCACATATTTAGTTTGTTGGGCTCATTTGATTTTAATAAATGGGCTAGCTATATTTGGTAACTTGGGCTACTCATGTTTATAAATTGTTTTGGCGCAAGTTCGGTTTATTTAAATTATTTAATTTCCGTCTCGCATTTTATATAACGTAATTCGTTAAATATCGCCCTCTCATATATTTAATTTATTGGGCTCATTCGACCTTGTTGTTGGGCTTGTTATACTTTACTTAGTTGGACTTGTTGTATTTTAATTGATGGACTTCACATGATAATTTATTTGGGTCTTACATGATCAAATGGTTGGGTTTCACATGATTTAATTGTTGGATTTTACACGAGTATTAAGTTGGGTCTAACATATCTTGTTTGTTGGGCTTAATGAGATTTAATTGTTGGACTCCTTATAACTTGTTTATTGGGCTCATAAATGAGTCACTTGGGCTTGGTCACATTTTATTCCGTAATTTTCATATAACGTAAATTATTCATTATCACTTGTTATATTTTATTTAACCAGCATGTTAAATTATGAAATGGAATATTCATTAACGCAATACAAGTATGAGACATTTATTATAAATGAGTACTGGTAAGAGTCATATCCTTGATAATGTCTTGTATTGTTCGGTGGTGTGAGTCGTGGTCCTATCGGACACTAGGGGTGAGCCATAGGCCCTCTAGTTGCGATATGATCGTCGGGACCGATGTTCCCATCCGTACTTATGGTGAGATGCAAACCATAAGTATGAGTGTGGCATTAATAATCCCGTCCTGTGTACTTGTAAGAGTCGTATTCTTGTAGAAATGCCATATTACCATCGTACGTGCTTGACATACTTTTTGCCCTGTTTGTGCTGTTCTGGCAAGCACGGGTTTGACCTACTTGTCTTTGTTCGCAAGTACGGTTTTGGCCTACTTGTCTTTGTTACGCGTGTGCGGCTTTTGGCCACTTGTCTTTGTCGGCAAGTGAGTCTTATCTTAGTCTTTCCGCCACTTTCGTGTTGTTCTGGCGATTGGGGTACTCGGTCTCCTTAGTAGTCGAGTCTTGGGTGTGTGATGTGCTGGCGCACGTCGAATCGGGATGTACACCCGAGAATTTGCAGATTTAGACTAGGACCGTATTATTATCGTAGTCCTACCCGGGGAAATTATAGTCTAAGAGTGATAAATGTCTTGCATTATTTGGATGGTTACTTTGGTCATATCTCCTTGAAATACGTGCTCGTGGCTAAGTGGCCGTGTCTGCTTTCTTGTCTTTCATATTATTTAATTGTCTCACATGAATAGTTTAACCGTTATCATGTTAATGTTGATCTATCTTGTTCCATCTCATTTAATCACCATGTTTAAACATAAACTTGATATCCATATTTTTGTAAGAGTCTTACATGACTTACCTGTTTTAGTTCTTTGTTATGTTCGTTTCGACATTTTGTGGCTGGGAGAACCTTGAGTTACTCCCCACTGACTGTGGCGTTCATGTTTACATGAATGACAGGTATTAGTGATGCATTCATGGGGTGAAGACATGTGTGAGCTAACGAGCACTTCGGCCTAGTAGTTGGTTTATTAGGATTGTTTAGACCTACCTTTTATTATATTGTCATTCGAGGGATATATTTTCCCTCACCTCGACTATCACGTTGTATAATTTAAAATCTTTATTTCCGCACTCTTTATTTATGTTTTAGATTTTGGTGAACTCGCGCTTTAAATTTTAAAAGTTTCAAAAATTCCCTAAAATTCCGCATTTTATTAGTTATATTTTCCCCGTTATCGCGGGGTGTCACAGTTGGTATCAGAGCCTATGTTGCTCCCGACGCACACACGTGTACCCCAAATTTAAATGTGAACTTGACCTTGAATAATGAATGAGGGATGGGTAGACTTAAGGACCTAAGGTGGTAGTCTGTAGTGTGTTTGCTCTTCGTTAGGTTCTAACATGTTTGTTGATTGTCATTTAATAATTGTTGTGCCCTTGGATCAATAACCATAAACCTACCAACGTGAAGATCAAGATTTGGCGCCTATTGCCGAGGATTGAAGATTTGTTCAACCTTTGAAGAATGCTTCTACTTCCTTGAAGATGTTTCTCACTCTTTGTGTATCTTGCCTTATTCTTTACCTCTTGGTGCTTATCCTTTCTCTAAACTCTCCTCTGTTCTACTTTGAAAGTTACTCTTGTATTTCCTAACTTGTCATTTGTTCCTTGCTTATCCTCCCTTAACGCCTTTTGATAGTACTCTTTCTTTTGAGGAATGTTGACCTTGGTTGGAAAATTTGACTTTTGAGGAGATTGTTTGTGTTTGACCCCTAACCCCGGTTTTGAGAGGATTTGATGTTAGAAAGACTTAGGTAGTGTGGTGAACCATATTTAGTGATTCTTATACCTAGTTCCTTGATAAAGTGAGTGTGGTTGTTTAGTGGGATTATTTGTGTTGTCAAGTGTGAGTTGCATTTGTTACTATGGTTATGGAACTTGGCCTTGTGGTTATCACTTGGAAATTTGAGTTGAGCTCGAGGTTAGCATAGTCGGTATACTTTTGTGAGTGTTGTGATGGTTACATAGAAACCTTGTTAGGTGAGAGTTGTAGCTAATTTTGAAATCTCATTTGGGTATCCACTTTGCGGTAATGAGGATTAATAACCAGAGTTCTTGAGATGTGATTATAAGTTGGGATCGATAGATGTTGAGCTAAGACGAGTTAGATGTTTTGGGGTGGTTGCCTCGTAACTTGGAGAATGTCACCATCTATGCTTTAGGTTTCAAGAGTATAACAAGATCTCCTTAGAATGATAGAATATGCAAAAGAACTTTTAAATTTGGATTTTGGTTGGGAGTTTTACCATTTTGAGAAACCCATGGTTGACACTAGTTGGATATGAGTATAGCTTTGTTGGAAACCTTGACCTTGATATTGTGGAAGTTGTTTGTGGATGTTTGAGGATTTGGAGCGTTGAGATCACACTTATAGTGGAGTACCTTGTTCCAAGGAATAACTTAAGATGAAGTAACATAAGTAATTTGAAGAAATCCTTGGGAGTGTTTTGGTCATAAGTTTTGTTGGGAAGTTTTCGGAACCGTTTAGGCTGATGTTATTATTTGGGGTTCGAGTACTTGGCGTTTCCTTCCTGCCTAATTCTCTTTCTTCTTTGACCATAAGCGTTATCGTTCATACCTCTTTTCCTCGCTTCATCTTGCTCCTCCCTTAAGTTTGATGCTAGTGACCTATCAAAACTCTATCTTTGACATCCTTGTTGACCTTACTTCAACTCTTACCCTATGAAATTCATCATAGCTCTTTTTGTTAGTTAAGTTTGAGTCCTCTTAGCATACTTGTATCTATGATGTCTAAGTTACGTTTCTTCTGTCCAATTCCTAAACATTTCAAGCTACCATTTTTTTTTATTCGTTGTTAAGAATCTATATTACTCTTACAAAATTTACATATTTTAAAAAAGGTTGAAAATGAAAATTTGATTTAATTTCCTATTTGTTCTTTGAAATATGGACTTATTTATCATGATTTTAATTGCTAAATCTGTGATTTCTTTAAATTTTATCCAATTTCTATTAACTTTGATCTATTTATGACCTTTTGTCAAAGTTTAATATTACGTTTTCAGAAATTTGACTCTCTTTTGAGTTTTAAAAGTGAAACCTTCATTTCTATTTTGGCTTTTGCAAAAGAAAATTTGAGTGAATTACATTTCTCTCTTGATTTTAACGTTGATCGGATGTTAGAACTCGTTATTGGAGACGTTTGATAACTTGTTCTACGCTTGTCGGCGAATGATTTTTGTTTTAAATTTGTCTTTGACTTGGAAAGTAAGCGTTCTTGTGTGCACGACAAGAGCAATTTCGTTCCATGAATGAGACTTATACTTTTGAAAACTCTTCGTTAATGTTTTTGAAAGTGTTTTGATTTTGATTTATACAAATGATTTGCCTTTCGACTTGGTTCTGTCGGAAAATTTTAGTTGAAACTTTTGAAAGAATTTTAATTCTTACAAGTAATTAACCTTTTAATGTTTTGGTTATCGATTTTAAAAGTTCAGTTTTATTTTTATAACCTTTCTTTTCTACCTTCAAGTTTCGAGGACGAAACTTTTTAAAAGGTGGGGTGATTGTAACACACGCGAATTTTCCACTTTGACATTTAAAATTTATTAAACCGTTTAATTACTTTATTATATATTTTTGAATTATTCAATTTAATTAATTTTATGTCAAACACGATTTTTATAAAAGTAATACATATAAAAGCTCTTTTATATAAAAATACGTATTATTAAATTATATTTTTGAGGCATAATTTATATAAGAATATATGTATACATATTTTAGTCGGACAGTAATAATATTAGTTTCCGTCTCAAGTTAATATAGACTCGAGACATATTTCCGTCTAAACCTTAGACCGTCACATTTCTTTTTGTACCTACTTTAGTCCGGACCAACCAAAAACCAACAACACATTCACCTACCTATACTCTACTTTTATATACATTTATATATTATTATTAATTATTATTATTATATTTTATTATTATTATATATATGTTATTATTATTTAATAATCACATATTGTTGTTTTGTGGTTGTAACGACATGTCCCTGCCCCCACCCCCGCACTTTCCTTTCCTTCTTCCTTTTCGAGCAACTCAGTAGACAACAACAATGAAAAACAAACAGACACAAACTCCATTAATCATCCCATCTTCAAGCTAAGATCCCGTCTCCGTTTCTCAACTATTTTCGCTAATCTTTACGCCATTGGCTTCCCCTTTCTGTCCTTATTCTTTCAAGGTAAGAAAGTATTGTTTTTGTGGTGATTTCAGTTTGACCCGTCTCATGAAAGATCTGATTTTTAGCTCTTTTATCTCGTTTTCTTTCCTCTAGTTTAAGAAACTGAAGACCCGGTGAGAGGCTCATACTTTTTAGACGTTTTCTCGGAGTTTTGAAGGGCAAAAAGGTAACGGTGATAGGTTACTCGACAAATGTCGAAATTTTCGTCTTTTGTGTCGTTTTCATGGTGTTTTTATGCCCTTGTTTGATAAAGTTTGAACCTTTATGTCTTTCTCATTTGTATTTTAAATTTTCCGTCTCAAAATGTTGCTGAAATGGGGCGTTTGAATTCTGTTGGCACGGTTGCATGGAGATTATAGGAGTTGTCACTGGAATGTTTTAAAGACGGAAATCGGGACATTTTTGGGACTGTTTTGATGCGGGAATTCGCCTCAGTTATGGGCTGTTTTGTTTCAGGGTATTTCCGAGTATTGTTGGACAGTATTTAGTCGTCGTGATTCAGGAATTTGTTGTGTTTAGTATCCGCCTTGACCTTACCTCAAAAGTCGTCTTAAACCGGGTCTAAAGTGGACTGTTTTAGTGCTGAAATTGGGATGGTAAAATGTGGTCATTAGGATTGTTTTGGTACCATTTCCAGTACGGTATTATGCAGCTTGTGGGACGGGTTTACTGTGTTTTTTTTTTGGGACTGTTATATTGTATCGAGCAGACTGTTTGGGGACTGACGGGGGACTGTTTTGAGGACAGTCGAGTACGGTTTTGGTGGCTGTTTTGGCGCAGTCTTAAGTAGCTGTACTGGACTGTCTTTGATTCACTTTGAGCAGGCTGCTTTTGGGTTAGTTAAGATCTACACGGTCTTGTATGGGCTGTTTTGGGGAGTGCAGGGGCATGGTTGTGGCCTGGCAGCTGGGCCAAGGCTGGCTGGATACGGCCTTGGTCACGGCTAGTTGGGAGTCGTGTTTAGGGCTGTCCAAATGACACCCTTTAGTTATGTTTGGGTGTTGTCCAAAGGGAACATTGAGTCATGTTTAAGGATTGTCTCGGCATAAGTTGGTTATTTGAATTATTAAAATCCCGCCTCGAATTTTATAACGATAATTCGTTAATATCGTTCTTTCACATATTTAGTTTGTTGGGCTAATTTGATTTTAATAAATGGGCTAGCTATATTTGGTAACTTGGGCTAGTCATGTTTATAAATTGTTTTGGCGCAAGTTCGGTTTATTTAAATTATTTAATTTCCGTCTCGCATTTTATATAACGTAATTCGTTAAATATCGCCCTCTCATATATTTAATTTATTGGGCTCATTCGACCTTGTTGTTGGGCTTGTTATACTTTACTAAGTTGTACTTGTTGTATTTTAATTGATGGACTTCACATGACAATTTATTTGGGTTTTTCATGATCAAATGGTTGGGTTTCACATGATTTAATTGTTGGATTTTACATGAGTATTAAGTTGGGTCTAACATATCTTGTTTGTTGGGCTTAATGAGATTTAATTGTTGGACTCCTTATAACTTGTTTATTGGGCTCATAAATGAGTCACTTGGGCTTGGTCACATTTTATTCCGTAATTTTCATATAACGTAAATTATTCATTATCACTTGTTATATTTTATTTAACCAGCATGTTAAATTATGAAATGGAATATTCAATAACGCAATACAAGTATGAGACATTTATTATAAATGAGTACTGGTAAGAGTCATATCCTTGATAATGTCTTGTATTGTTCGGTGGTGTGAGTCGTGGTCCTATCGGACACTAGGGGTGAGCCATAGGCCCTCTAGTTGCGATATGATCGTCGGGACCGATGTTCCCATCCGTACTTATGGTGAGATGCAAACCATAAGTATGAGTGTGACATTAATAATCCCGTCCCGTGTACTTGTAAGAGTCGTATTCTTGTAGAAATGCCATATTACCATCGTACGTGCTTGACATACTTTTTGCCCTGCTTGTGCTGTTCTGGCAAGCACGGGTTTGACCTACTTGTCTTTGTTCGCAAGTACGGTTTTGGCCTACTTGTCTTTGTTACGCGTGTACGGCTTTTGGCCACTTGTGCTGTTCTGGCAAGTGAGTCTTATCTTAGTCTTTCCGCCACTTTCGTGTTGTTCTGGCGATTGGGGTACTCGGTCTCCTTAGTAGTCGAGTCTTGGGTGTGTTCTGTGCTGGCGCACATCGAATCGGGATGTACACCCGAGAATTTGCAGATTTAGACTAGGACCGTATTATTATCGTAGTCCTACCCGGGGAAATTATAGTCTAAGAGTGATAAATGTCTTGCATTATTTGGATGGTTACTTTGGTCATATCTCCTTGAAATACGTGCTCGTGGCTAAGTGGCCGTGTCTGCTTTCTTGTCTTTCATATTATTTAATTGTCTCACATGAATAGTTTAACCGTTATCATGTTAATGTTGATCTATCTTGTTCCATCTCATTTAATCACCATGTTTAAACATAAACTTGATATCCATATTTTTGTAAGAGTCTTACATGACTTACCTGTTTTAGTTCTTTGTTATGTTCGTTTCGACATTTTGTGGTCTGGGAGAACCTTGAGTTACTCCCCACCGATCGTGGCGTTCATGTTTACATGAATGACAGGTATTAGTGATGCATTCATGGGGTGAAGACATGTGTGAGCTAGCGAGCACTTCGGCCTAGTAGTTGGTTTATTAGGATTGTTTAGACCTACCTTTTATTGTATTGTCATTCGAGGGATATATTTTCCCTCACCCCGACTATCACGTTGTATAATTTAAAATCTTTATTTCCGCACTCTTTATTTATGTTTTAGATTTTGGTGAACTCGCGCTTTAAATTTTAAAAGTTTCAAAAATTCCCTAAAATTCCGCATTTTATTAGTTATATTTTCCGCGTTATCGCGGGGTGTCACAGTTGGTATCAGAGCCTATGTTGCTCCCGACGCACACACGTGTACCCCAAATTTAAATGTGAACTTGACCTTGAATAATGAATGAGAGATGGGTAGACTTAAGGACCTAAGGTGGTAGTCTGTAGTGTGTTTGCTCTTCGTTAGGTTCTAACATGTTTGTTGATTGTCATTTAATAATTGTTGTGCCCTTGGATC
This sequence comes from Silene latifolia, assembly GCF_048544455.1. Taxonomy (NCBI): domain Eukaryota; kingdom Viridiplantae; phylum Streptophyta; class Magnoliopsida; order Caryophyllales; family Caryophyllaceae; genus Silene; species Silene latifolia. The sequence goes on along the minus strand of NC_133529.1, from coordinate 53,715,371 downwards.
AATAACCATAAACCTACCAATGTGAAGATCAAGATTTGGCGCCTATTGCCGAGGATTGAAGATTTGTTCAATCTTTGAAGAATGCTTCTACTTCCTTGAAGATGTTTCTCACTCTTTGTGTATCTTGCCTTATTCTTTACCTCTTGGTGCTTATCCTTTCTCTAAACTCTCCTCTATTCTACTTTGAAAGTTACTCTTGTATTTCCTAACTTGTCATTTGTTCCTTGCTTATTCTCCCTTAACGCCTTTTGATAGTACTCTTTCTTTTGAGGAATGTTGACCTTGGTTGGAAAATTTGACTTTTGAGGAGATTGTTTGTGTTTGACCCCTAACCCCGGTTTTGAGAGGATTTGATGTTAGAAAGACTTAGGTAGTGTGGTGAACCATATTTAGTGATTCTTATACCTAGTTCCTTGATAAAGTGAGTGTGGTTGTTTAGTGGGATTATTTGTGTTGTCAAGTGTGAGTTGCATTTGTTACTATGGTTATGGAACTTGGCCTTGTGGTTATCACTTGGAAATTTGAGTTGAGCTCGAGGTTAGCATAGTCGGTATACTTTTGTGAGTGTTGTGATGGTTACATAGAAACCTTGTTAGGTGAGAGTTGTAGCTAATTTTGAAATCTCATTTGGGTATCCACTTTGCGGTAATGAGGATTAATAACCAGAGTTCTTGAGATGTGATTATAAGTTGGGATCGATAGATGTTGAGCTAAGACGAGTTAGATGTTTTGGGGTGGTTGCCTCGTAACTTGGAGAATGTCACCATCTATGCTTTAGGTTTCAAGAGTATAACAAGATCTCCTTAGAATGATAGAATATGCAAAAGAACTTTTGAATTTTGATTTTGGTTGGGAGTTTTACCATTTTGAGAAACCCATGGTTGACACTAGTTGGATATGAGTATAGCTTTGTTGGAAACCTTGACCTTGATCTTGTGGAAGTTGTTTGTGGATGTTTGAGGATTTGGAGCGTTGAGATCACACTTATAGTGGAGTACCTTGTTCCAAGGAATAACTTAAGATGAAGTAACATAAGTAATTTGAAGAAATCCTTGGGAGTGTTTTGGTCATATGTTTTGTTGGGAAGTTTTCGGAACCGTTTAGGCTGATGTTATTATTTGAGGTTCGAGTACTTGGCGTTTCCTTCCTGCCTAATTCTCTTTCTTCTTTGACCATAAGCGTTATCGTTCATACCTCTTTTCCTCGCTTCATCTTGCTCCTCCCTTAAGTTTGATGCTAGTGACCTATCAAAACTCTATCTTTGACATCCTTGTTGACCTTACTTCAACTCTTACCCTATGAAATTCATCATAGCTCTTTTTGTTAGTTAAGTTTGAGTCCGTGCCAAATTTCCATAAGTAGCTTCACGTGCAAGTTTCTCTTTGAGCTTTTCCACCAAGTAGCTTTTTTATGATGCTTTGACCTTTTGAAGAAGGTCCACCATATCCTCTTCAACAATCATTGGTTCCATGATAGGTGTCAAGTAGTCTTCATGGGAGATAGGAAAAGGACATTCTTCTTCAAGATAGGATATCTCAAATGTCTCAAGGATAGGTTCTTCAAGCAAGGTGATATTACAAGTCCATCACTCTCGGTCCTTGTAAGACACGTATTCTTCATAAGCCCTTTCTATGGTTTTGTCATCATTGCTATCTTCATATGAATCATAAGTAGGGGCTTCATGCAATTCTTTCCCCAACATCTCAACATTCACATTAAAGGACACACCCTCATACTCACAAAGGCTAAGAGTATTTGGCTTACTCAACCTCGTGTCTTCTTCATCAAACATCACACTTTCATTATCACAAGAGCTCAAGGAGATTGGCTCTTCTCATTCTTCATTTTCCATGTCAAAAGTTAATACTTCAAATTCACATTCATGATCACTATCCAAAGAATGGTGGGGAGTGATAGCTTGGGATTCTTTCATTTCGGCAATTTGAATCACCAATTCCTCACCTTGGGAAACAATGCCTTGAAGAACATTGTCCCTCTTTTGGCTTTCCTCTAGCATTTGTTTGAAGAAGTTTTGTTGATCTCCCATCATTTAGAGAATCATATTTTGAATGGGTTCATTTTGTTGTTGTGGGTAAGTGTGAAAGTGGTTGTATTGTGGCAATTGAAAGTCATTATAAAGTGGGTTTTGGGTGGGTGGTTGTTGTTGATATTGGATGTGGTGACTTTGGTGGGAAAATTTGGGGTAGTGGTTAGGATTTTCATTGTACAAATAGTAAGGTAGGTTTGTGTTGACTTGCTTCTCAAACTCCCCATACCCATAGTCATACTCAAAAGATCCACCACATACTCCATGTATCAAGTCTTGAGCCATCATAGCTAAGACAAGGAAACAACTTCAAGCAGGGAAACTACACAAAAACGGTAAGAACAATCCTTGAGGAACAAGTTCCTCAAGGTGAAAGCAAAATCAAAATAGACAAACAAGTAAGAACTTAATCACATAGCACCATCCCCGGCAACGGTGCCATTTTGGGTGTAGGGTGATGTCGTCGGGTCTCCCAATCAAACACATTTATAATTCTCAACAAACAACTAGTTAGTGGTAAGTCGAGGTCGATCCATGGGACGGTGTGCTTTGGGTTCTAAGTCTATCTATCTTAATTTATGCTAGTGTCACAATTTGTTGGGTTTGTAGTTGTGTCTAGACTAATGCAAACAATAAAGTAAAGCAAGTAATAAAAGGAAGGATGTAAACAATTGATTAAAAGTGCTAGGATGTCATGGGGTCATAGGGGATTCATGGGTGTTGATCATACAAACATGTTCACAAAGTTGCAAGCAATTTATGTTGTAAAGGAACCGAGTTGGTTTATGTCTTACGGTTCTTAGGAAGAGTTGGGTCCCGGAGCCGAATCGATTAGATTGTACAACACCTACAAGTCGACTTAGTTTCCTCCTAATCACTTCTATGCATGGTCTAACAAGACTCCAGTTGGTTTATATCTTACAAGTCAAGTTGAATAGATAAGAGATGGTTGTAAATGCAAGGATTCATAGGCTTAGTGATACGTGCATTTTATATAGTCCTTTTTATGCACGTATTTCTATGTTATTATCGTAGTTTTATGCTACGAAATGCCCCGAATATGCTACTTTGGTTTGTTATGTCTTATTTGCAGGAATGAACCAAAAAATAGTTAAATCGAGCCTTTTACCGTCCTTTTAGCATAAATTTGGAGGAAGAGTGAATTTGGAGCGGGAATGTAGCTATTTTGAGATGCGCAAAGAAGAAAGATAGCTAGGCGAGCAAAGGAAGAATTTCATACTTGTATCTATGATGTCTAAGTTACGTTTCTTCTGTCCAATTCCTAAACATTTCAAGCTACCATTTTTTTTTTATTCGTTGTTAAGAATCTATATTACTCTTACAAAATTTACATATTTTAAAAAGGGTTGAAAATGAAAATTTAATTTAATTTCCTATCTGTTCTTTGAAATATGGACTTATTTATCATGATTTTAATTGCTAAACCTGTGATTTCTTTAAATTTTATCCAATTTCTATTAACTTTGATCTATTTATGACCTTTTGTCAAAGTTTAATATTACGTTTTCAGAAATTTGACTCTTTTTTGAGTTTTAAAAGTGAAACCTTCATTTCTATCTATTTTGGCTTTTGCAAAAGAAAATTTGAGTGAATTACCTTTCTCTCTTGATTTTAACGTTGATCGGATGTTAGAACTCGTTATTGGAGACGTTTGATAACTTGTTCTACGCTTGTCGGCGAATGATTTTTGTTTTAAATTTGTCTTTGACTTGGAAAGTAAGCGTTCTTGTGTGCACGACAAGAGCAATTTCGTTCCATGAATGAGACTTATACTTTTGAAAACTCTTCGTTAATGTTTTTGAAAGTGTTTTGATTTTGATTTATACAAATGATTTGCCTTTCGACTTGGTTCTGTCAAAAAATTTTAGTTGAAACTTTTGAAAGAATTTTAATTCTTACAAGTAATTAACCTTTTAATGTTTTGGTTATCGATTTTAAAAGTTCAGTTTTATTTTTATAACCTTTCTTTTCTACCTTCAAGTTTCGAGGACGAAACTTTTTAAAAGGTGGGGTGATTGTAACACCCGCGAATTTTCCACTTTGACATTTAAAATTTATTAAACCGTTTAATTACTTTATTATATATTTTTGAATTATTCAATTTAATTAATTTTATGTCAAACACGATTTTTATAAAAGTAATACATATAAAAGCTCTTTTATATAAAAATACGTATTATTAAATTATATTTTTGAGGCATAATTTATATAAGAATATATGTATACATATTTTAGTCGGACAGTAATAATATTAGTTTCCGTCTCAAGTTAATATAGACTCGAGACATATTTCCGTCTAAACCTTAGATCGTCACATTTCTTTTTGTACCTACTTTAGTCCGGACCAACCAAAAACCAACAACACATTCACCTACCTATACTCTACTTTTATATACATTTATATATTATTATTATTAATTATTATTATTATATTTTATTATTATTATATATATGTTATTATTATTTAATAATCACATATTGTTGTTTTGTGGTTGTAACGACATGTCCCTGCCCCCACCCCCGCACTTTCCTTTCCTTCTTCCTTTTCGAGCAACTCAGTAGACAACAACAATGAAAAACAAACAGACACAAACTCCATTAATCATCCCATTTTCAAGCTCAGATCCCGTCTCCGTTTCTCAACTATTTTCGCTAATCTTTACGCCATTGGCTTCCCCTTTCTGTCCTTATTCTTTCAAGGTAAGAAAGTATTGTTTTTGTGGTGATTTCAGTTTGACCCGTCTCATGAAAGTTCTGATTTTTAGCTCTTTTATCTCGTTTTCTTTCCTCTAGTTTAAGAAACTGAAGACCCGGTGAGAGGCTCATACTTTTTAGACGTTTTCTCGGAGTTTTGAAGGGCAAAAAGGTAACGATGATAGGTTACTCGACAAATGTCGAAATTTTCGTCTTTTGTGTCGTTTTCATGGTGTTTTTATGCCCTTGTTTGATAAAGTTTGAACCTTTATGTCTTTCTCATTTATATTTTAAATTTTTCGTCTCAAAATGTTGCTGAAATGGGGCGTTTGAATTCTGTTGGCACGGTTCCATGGAGATTATAGGAGTTGTCACTGGAATGTTTTAAAGACGGAAATCGGGACATTTTTGGGACTGTTTTGATGCGGGAATTCGCCTCAGTTATGGGCTGTTTTGTTTCAGGGTATTTCCGAGTATTGTTGGACAGTATTTAGTCGTCGTGATTCAGGAATTTGTTGTGTTTAGTATCCGGCTTAACCTTACCTCGAAAGTCGTCTTAAACCGGGTCTAAAGTGGACTGTTTTAGTGCTGAAATTGGGATGGTAAAATGTGGTCATTAGGATTGTTTTGGTACCATTTCCAGTACGGTATTATGCAGCTTGTGGGACGGGTTTACTGTGTTTTTTTTTGGGACTGTTATATTGTATCGAGCAGACTGTTTGGGGACTGACGGGGGACTGTTTTAGGACTGTTTTGAGGACAGTCGAGTACGGTTTTGGTGGCTGTTTTGGCGCAGTCTTAAGTAGCTGTACTGGACTGTCTTTGATTCACTTTGAGCAGGCTGCTTTTGGGTTAGTTAAGATCGACACGGTCTTGTATGGGCTGTTTTGGGGAGTGCAGGGGCATGGTGGTGGCCTGGTAGCGGGGCCAAGGCTGGCTGGATACGGCCTTGGTTACGGCTAGTTGGGAGTCGTGTTTAAGGCTGTCCAAATGACACCCTTTAGTTATGTTTGGGTGCTGTCCAAAGGGAACTTTGAGTCATGTTTAAGGATTGTCTCGGCATAAGTTGGTTATTTGAATTATTAAAATCCCGCCTCGAATTTTATAACGATAATTCGTTAATATCGTTCTTTCACATATTTAGTTTGTTGGGCTCATTTGATTTTAATAAATGGGCTAGCTATATTTGGTAACTTGGGCTAGTCATGTTTATAAATTGTTTTGGCGCAAGTTCGGTTTATTTAAATTATTTAATTTCCGTCTCGCATTTTATATAACGTAATTCGTTAAATATCGCCCTCTCATATATTTAATTTATTGGGCTCATTCGACCTTGTTGTTGGGCTTGTTATACTTTACTAAGTTGGACTTGTTGTATTTTAATTGATGGACTTCACATGACAATTTATTTGGGTCTTACATGATCAAATGGTTGGGTTTCACATGATTTAATTGTTGGATTTTACATGAGTATTAAGTTGGGTCTAACATATCTTGTTTGTTGGGCTTAATGAGATTTAATTGTTGGACTCCTTATAACTTGTTTATTGGGCTCATAAATGAGTCACTTGGGCTTGGTCACATTTTATTCCGTAATTTTCATATAACGTAAATTATTGATTATCACTTGTTATATTTTATTTAACCAGCATGTTAAATTATGAAATGGAATATTCATTAACGTAATACAAGTATGAGACATTTATTATAAATGAGTACTGGTAAGAGTCATATCCTTGATAATGTCTTGTATTGTTCGGTGGTGTGAGTCGTGGTCCTATCAGACACTAGGGGTGAGCCATAGGCCCTCTAGTTGCGATATGATCGTCGGGACCGATGTTCCCATCCGTACTTATGGTGAGATGCAAACCATAAGTATGAGTGTGACATTAATAATCCCGTCCCGTGTACTTGTAAGAGTCGTATTCTTGTAGAAATGCCATATTACCATCGTACGTGCTTGACATACTTTTTGCCCTGCTTGTGCTGTTCTGGCAAGCACGGGTTTGACCTACTTGTGCTGTTCTGGCAAGTACGGTTTTGGCCTACTTGTCTGTTCTGGTAGGTACGGCTTTTGGCCACTTGTCTTTGTTCGGCAAGTGAGTCTTATCTTAGTCTTTCCGCCACTTTCGTCTTTGTTCGCGATTGGGGTACTCGGTCTCCTTAGTAGTCGAGTCTTGGGTGCGTCTTTGTCTTTGGCGCACGTCGAATCGGGATGTACACCCGAGAATCTGCAGATTTAGACTAGGACCGTATTATTATCGTAGTCCTACCCGGGGAAATTATAGTCTAAGAGTGATAAATGTCTTGCATTATTTGGATGGTTACTTTGGTCATATATCCTTGAAATACGTGCTCGTGGCTAAGTGGCCGTGTCTGCTTTCTTGTCTTTCATATTATTTAATTATCTCACATGAATAGTTTAACCGTTATCATGTTAATGTTGATCTATCTTGTTCCATCTCATTTAATCACCATGTTTAAACATAAACTTGATATCCATATTTTTGTAAGAGTCTTACATGACTTACCTGTTTTAGTTCTTTGTTATGTTCGTTTCGACATTTTGTGGGCGGGAGAACCTTGAGTTACTCCCACACGATCGTGGCGTTCATGTTTACATGAATGACAGGTATTAGTGATGCATTCATGGGGTGAAGACATGTGTGAGCTAGCGAGCACTTCGGCCTAGTAGTTGGTTTATTAGGATTGTTTAGACCTACCTTTTATTGTATTGTCATTCGAGGGATATATTTTCCCTCACCTCGACTATCACGTTGTATCATTTAAAATCTTTATTTCCGCACTCTTTATTTATGTTTTAGATTTTGGTGAACTCGCGCTTTAAATTTTAAAAGTTTCAAAAATTCCCTAAAATTCCGCATTTTATTAGTTATATTTTCCGCGTTATCGCGGGGTGTCACATTAAAAATACATTACAATTTCACATGTCAAGTAACATGTCACATATGTCACAATTGACAAATGAAAAAAATAAAATGGACCTCCCATTTTATATATGTGCCGAAAATTGGAGGGAGTTTAAGGTTTATATTGTGGTTTTATTTTAAGTGGAAAACACAATGATTAAACCTTACTTGTAGCCATGTAAACCTAGTTGATCTTGAGAAGAACACAAGCTCATGCATTGGCCCCTTTTTACCCCCTCCCCACCGGTTTCTCGAGGAGAAATATTAAGGGTTTTTCCTCTCCATTATTCATTATCTTTTTTAATAAAATTTCTAGTGTAAGAAATTATTATTCTCTCTACATCTTATGAAACATTTTTAGAGAAATAAAAACCTCACAAAAGCTCATCTCTTGACCGAAATATTCAAGAGAAAATACAATTTATTTTGTGTCAAATTTTAAGTAAGACTTATATTATTACTAGTTCATAATTATATAAGTTATTAAGGGATTTCCTTGGGTATATGCTTTTAGGAGAGGTTCTAATTTGAACCTTGTTCATCCATTATAAGGAAGCTCAAGAACTAACAAGAAGGAGATCTTGTTGGTGCCCTAATATCCGAAACATATAAGTAAGATTGACGATTTCTTCTTTTATCTTGCTTTAGTTTGCAAGCATAAGATCTTCCATTTATTTTATGACTAAATAAATTTGAACATATATGAATATGTAAATTAATGAGATTAAGATTAACTTACAAGTGGTATCATGAGCCTTAGGTTGTTTGCATGCAAATCGGTTTATAGTTTTTCCGAGTTATAAGATTAACATACAAAACTAATTAATTTTGATTTATGAAGATAAACCTAAAAATAACTTTGCATGTTAAAAGTTTCTGGTCCTAAGTGATTTTTAGGACATTTTGGTTTATTTATGGATTTTATTGTTCATTTTATATATTATTGGCATTAAAATGTGATTTCATGATAAAAATGTCATTTTTGGACGAAAAATAGCTAAACTTCGAATTTTTAAGTGGTTTTTGGATATATTTTCACATATATTATCTAATGATGGCCAGTAAATTTTAATATTAAAATATGTTGTTTTGCTCGAAATATGAATTTTATAAGTTAAAATCGTATTTAAATGGGTAAATAGGTTAATATGAGTTATATTTCGAATCTGGTCATGGAAATTTAGTTTGTTGTCACATGAAATTTTACAAGATGTGTGTAAAATATTTGGCAATAATGAAGTCCTTATGCATGATTTATAAATTTTTGATGAAAAATCACATAAATAGTGACTATAATTAGTAATAATGCTAAAACATACTTCATGACTAAAGGAAAAACGTCACATGTTGCATTTTATCATATATTTCAGATATAAATGTGAAAATTTGATGAAAATAATTTTTCTCATATTTTTATGGTCATAATTGTTAAAACCGATAAACCGCAACATTGTTTTTCTTGATATATTTTCGAAATTTTTAACCTAAGTTTTGAACATTATGAGTGTCATGGTATTTTTCCAGAATATTCATGAGTTTAAATTTCAAATTTCGAAATTATTTAAAATTTTTATAATTTAATTTGAAGTTTATAGCATAATTTTGTATTTTGGGTCCATTTATGAACAATATTAAGAAATCAAGTTTAATTATTGTCAAAATGTTAGTGGAGACTAATTTTTGAGTCCTAAGATGGTTAGGGTAATTAACTTGTACATAAATATGAATTTATGTAATTATTGTGATTTTAACAAGTTATAATCACGCAAATCCATGAAAATCGATAAATATACGATATTGGCTCTTAAAAGGCGATTTAGCATAAAATCTAGCATGTTCATACATATTATAGTGCTGGATTTTATTTATGATTGTCATATTTTAATTTTATGTAATTTTTGAATTATGTAATTTTACTTAGTATGGCCTTAGTTTTAATTGGTATTACCCGAAATGTATGGGAATATCGATTCGGTTATAATTATTGTGATCTCGTATCACCGTTTTGTAATTTTATAGATTTATTTTTAATTACAAATGTATAATAGCAAATTATGTAATTCATTTTGTAATTTATTTATTCCGGAATTCCTTGAAGATGGTACAATTCGAGAAGGCGATTCATCAAAGAAAGTGTTGCCTTGAAGTGCGTGCCAAGACCGAAGTTCAAGGGACCAAAGGTGTTGGTTTCCGAATTTGTAATAGTTTATTAGATTTACTATTTTTAGGAAGGCTATACTAGGATTTTATTTTTATGCTTTGCATTTTATTTATATGTTGCATGCATCGCTAAATCGCCATAACTAAACATGCATTTTAAATCGAGTTTATCGACCGTGTCAATTACAATTATCGTAGTTCACCGCTTTAGTTCACTTAAAACGTGATAGATAATAAATTGACATGACCTCTCGCTAAAATAAACAATTGAGACTTAGCCTTACCAAAAAGTAGAAACCATGAAAACCTATTTCGTGAGGGAGTGCGCTCGACCACACCGGGGTACAAACCTTGTTACATAGAGGAAGTGGGTGATAAATGTCTATCCACCGAATTCATGTTGATAAGGGATGAATCGGCTACACCGGGCTCAAGTTAATGTGAATTTGGATTATGGACACATTTATTCGAAATTTGGGTTGAACTCAACAAAAGTATTCTCGACCATAGCCGGATGTGTTTTGGGCTAAAGATAAATATTAATGTAATTTTATCGACCAAGAGTTCTAAAAGTAGAATCGATTAAAGAGTTAATCCACCGAGTTATATTGATAAGGGATAAATCGGCTACACCGTGCCCAATGAATATGAATTTGGGTCTTGGAATCATTTATCAAGTTGGGTAGAGGTCACTAGATAAATGCAATAAAACTTGTTTAAATTAAAATTTACGAGTATTATTATTATTTTGAAAACGACAAGTGTTTTATTCCTTCTTTTTGTTTTGTAGACTACTTTTATTTCTCATAACAAATGGCCGCACCAAACACCAACGCCAACACTCTCACTAATGTTTCATGGCTCCGATCCTTCATGGATCGTTGTAAACTTGAAAAGAATGGGTCAAATTTCTCCGATTGGAATGCCCAACTCAAATAAGCCGCTCAAGGTGACGACAAGCTTCGTTACCTCATTGAGGCCTATCCACCCGAACCTAATGCTAGGTCGAGTGCCGCCACTAGGGAAGCATATGAGGCTTACCACAAAGAGTCCGCCGCTATGAAAAATGTGTTGATTTTTGCTATGGAGGCGGATCTCCAAAGGAGTGCCTTTAAAATGGGCACCGCTTATGAAATCTATTCCAAACTTGTGACAATGTTCTCACAAGCACCGAGGATCGTCCAATATGAGGCGGCCTCGGCATTCTTTGATCCCGATTTCAAGGAGGGCCAAAAGGTTAGCCCTCACGTGCTCAAATTTTTGGAGCTAGTCGAGACATTGAAAATTCAAAAGGTTAAAATCCCCAAGGAGCTCATTGTTGATAGGATTCTTCACTCCTTATCCAAAGTCAAAGCATATGTACAATTCCGGGTGAATTTCAATATGCAAGACAAGGATGTGTCTCTTGAAGAGTTGCACAAGTTACTTGTGCAAGCCGAAAGAGACATGGGGCTAAATGTTAACCCACCTAAGGATGTGCTTAATATAAGCACTAAGAGAAAGCGGAAGTTCAAGAAGAATGGGAAAAAGGGTAAGAGGCAAGCTCCCATGTCCACCAAGGCTAAGACTTTTGAAGCTAGCACTTAGAAGGGTCCTCTTGATAAATGCCATTATTGTAATGGTGTTGGACATTGGAAGAGGAATTGTTCCAAGTATCTTGGTGACATCAAAGCTGGAAAGATCACTCCAGTAGGTAAATGACTATCCTTTCTTTTATGTTTCTAATTCAACTATGGTATTTTGATACAAAGTTGTGATAATGTATCCCCTTTTTATTGTAGATAGGGCCTCCTCCAAGCACTGACAAGGGAAAAGAGAAGCAAGCTTGAGAAATCATGAAAGAGCTAGGACTAGCTACCGATGAAGCTTGGCTTTTATTATTGTCTTTATTTTAATGTTATGAATTTTAGAACTATTTTGATTTCCGTGTTCGACATGGAAATGGTTGATCCTTTTCAACAATGGTTGTATTTTGGATTTTGGTGGCTTGGCTTGCAACCCAAGTCACCCCTTTTATGGTATTTATTTGTTCTAATAATTCGTCTTTACCTGCTTGCACATAGAAACATGTGATCATCTACTTAAAGTGATCCAATAGACAACATAATGATAGAATTCATAATATGTCCACAAGCTTGGGCTTGTGTATGATCAATTATAAAGTGATGTTGAGTTGATGAACTCTACTAAAGGAATGTCAATTACCAAGTACACTCATGAAATCTAAAATCTATTAGTCAATCTATGAGATAATCCTCCTTCTACTTCAAAATCATTATTTGTGTCTCATAAGCTATCTTTGAATATCTAGTGTATTTATTCTAAAGATAGAGTGAGAGAAAAATAAAGACACAAAGAATACAAAGAATAATTTGTATGCTTGAGTAAATGAGAACTACTATAGAAAGAATAATTTGTATACCTAAATAGATAGTATACACGAATAGATGAGATCTATGGTCTTGAATAGATGAGATCTACATGACAAAAGAGACCAAGTGAAGTAATCAAAAGAATATGTTCTTAAGATAACTACACGAGGAGACCAAAAGAAAGTTTTTGATAGAAAATGACTAAAGAAAAGTCTCAACAAGAGATTTTGCTAGTTTATAACCTAGATATAAATAGAGTTTCAACATTGATATTTACTTAAGAGCCTAAATAAAACAAAGTTGCATCCTTGAATATAAATGAGATTTATGATTAAAAGTTGCAAAGAAAGATATGCCGATATCTACAAAAGCTAAGTTAAATGTTAACCACGCTAGTGTCATTACTTAACCTCATTATGAAAATGGAATGGTTATACCTCCTTCCGAAAAGGGTATTTTGAGAAGGACGTGTATTAAATGGGATTTCACTTTTAAATAATGACATTGCTACGCATCATTATAAAAATGAATGAGTTAGAGATTAAAATCTCTTTCCATAAGTTTAAGATTGAAACCTTTCAAAATAGGTATTTTGAAAAGATATGTTGGGAACATATATGGTTTTATCCTAATAACTTGGCAAAGCAAAATTGATTTCAATTCTTGAAATATTTCGATTGAGTAGTCAAATACGAAACATGTGGAATTGAGTGGGAGTTTAAAATTATCATGTGAAGACATGAAATTCAGTGGGAGCAATCATCTTGTAAAATTTATAACTCATTACTCATTGAGAATGATGAGCTAGTACTAGCTTTCACAAAGAAGTATTTGAGTTTTCAATTATGGATGAAAATGGACTAAGATGAATCCAATCACATCATGGGATGTTGGATAGGCATTGAGATATGCACATCAGATCAATGAGAAACGTAGGTTATTCATATCCATGAAAATGGAATTACCATAAGCAGTCATGGTCATTCATTGAACCTAAGAATGGTTGATCACATGGTTAAAGATTACTAATGTTTCCGCCATTAGAATAATCCTGTACATGTCCTATAATGAATCATATGCTTAAGAGCATGATGAGTCATTGGTAAGCCATAGAAGAATCGTCATGAATTCTCGAGAAGAACTAATGAGCTATTCTAGTGTTTGACAGAACACTCTGTTATGTGACAAGAAGTTGCACATATTGAAGTTCAAAAACCCGTAAGGATTTATGAAAATCCTAAGCTATTTAAGCTAAAAGGAGAAATAATAAGTTTGAAAAGATACTTGGTTATAGTAAGAAGTTACTCAAAACTAGTATTTTCAAATTTACTAGGACTTATGAGAAGCGCTAGGCTAATCATCTTGACAGTTATTGCAAGATTCTACAAAACATATACCTGGTACATTATGAGTTGGAAGAACATTTGACTAGTGTGAGTTATGTCATCCACCATAATTCGTTTGTTATGTGATAAGCAACAAGAAAGTTCTCTCAAAGTAAAGAACCTGAACCTAGTTTGGGAAACTAGATATGTACTTGGTGAGATTCATGCTATGTAAGACAAACATGAAAATAAAGGAAAATGCAATTCAAGAGTTTGAACATATGGACACATGGTGTGTTAAACTCATGTTTCAAACGACTAGTGTTTACACACTTACAATATACATCACAAGGTGGTAATATGGTATTGACTACCCGAATGTGATATCCACATTTGTCGTTTGAGTTATTATTAACTCATCTTATACTTTGTTACATCCAAATGGGTTATAAAGACAATTGAACCCCGTTAAAGTGAACACGGATTAGCATTGTATTCGCCCATAGTCACTTACATGAGGTGACGTCTCGAAGTGACTAGAGTGTGATGCGATTGATGGCAAGTTCAAGTGCCATGGAGTCATGTGAGATGACTAGTCGATCACATAGGCGGATTTGTTAGGAACACTTTGTCGGGCAAATGACCGCTTATAGAGTTCGGCAAATTTATATAGCCTGGTCGTGGCGAGAGCTACTATAGTATTCTAATGAGTCGATTCTTTTGACTAAAGACTGTTCGCCTAAGGTGGCACGATTTTGGATTAACTTTGATTTATGTTACTACGACCTTCGTAAATGGGGTCAAATGGGCATATTTTGGGTTATGATGGCTGTGGCTAGTCGAAGGGAATAGTGCGATAGGAATTGTCCACCCCTTGTCAGGGTTATAACAATATCTCAGGGCCACTCGAGGAGTAATGAACTGGAAATGCGTGGCCACGCTCGGAAGGTATCTATGGTAGATAATTCCGGTCAATCAGTTATTCTCCAGATCGAGGAAACCACTCTCGATATGATCACTTGCAAGTACGACCTGAAAGACACCTTGCATTGAGTGGGAGATAGTAATAGGACAAGAGAATTGGTGACGCACACTTGTCGAGGACAAGTGGGAGATTGTTGGAATATGTGTCCTCCGACAATAATGCGATCACAACTGCCGATCATGATGATCACATGTTTAAATCTCATTTTAAGAATACATGTGGGATGTAATATTTCTGATCAACTTGGTCCACACATATCGGTAATGATTGGCTGACTAGAGTTTGACATTACTGTCGTGCGACGGTGGTGATCGGTTGATCCCCTTAGGTCATACCTATAGGGAAATACTCTTAATTGATTATATAATTAATCGTATGCCGATACGAGTTAATTAAATTGCTTAAAATTGACGGATGATCTTGTGAGTAAAGTTAACGTGTCTTATTGTAATTCGATTAAATTAGATACGGTCTAAGTAATCGAATTGTTTTATTACTTGGATAAAATTATTGTTTACGAAACGATTGAAATTGAAATTGAATGAATGATTTATTATAAATGCAAGACGTTGTGATTTATAATTGATAAACCGTTTTGGTACAAGTAATTACGAATTACTAGTCGATTTTGTATATGACATATTTTATGAGTATGTTGATTTTTAATATGTTAAAAATACATTATAATTTCACATGTCAAGTAACATGTCACATATGTCACAATTGACAAATGACAAAAATAAAATGGACCTCCCATTTTATATATGTGCCGAAAATTGGAGGGAGTTTAAGGTTTATATTGTGTTTTTATTTTAAGTGGAAAACACATTATTAAACCTTACTTGTAGCCATGCAAACCTAGTTGATCTTGAGAAGAACACAAGCTCATGCATTGGCCCCTTTTTACCCCCTCCCCACCGGTTTCTAAAGGAGAAATATTAAGGGTTTTTCCTCTCCATTATTCATTATCTTTTATAATATAATTTCTAGTGTAAGAAATTATTATTCTCTCTACATCTTATGAAACATTTTTAGAGAAATAAAAACCTCACAAAAGCTCCTCTCTTGACCGAAATATTCAAGAGAATATACAATTTATTTTGTGTCAAATTTTAAGTAAGACTTATATTATTACTAGTTCATTATTATATAAGTTATTAAGGGATTTCCTTGGGTATATGCTTTTGGGAGAGGTTCTAATTTGAACCTTGTTCATCCATTATAAGGAAGCTCAAGAACTAACAAGAAGGAGATCTTGTTGGTGCCCTAATATCCGAAACATATAAGTAAGATTGACGATTTCTTCTCTTATCTTATCTTGTTTTAGTTTGCATGCATAAGATCTTGCATTTATTTTATGACTAAATAAATTAATTCATATATGAATATGTAAACTTAAGAGATTAATGAATCTAACAAGCTGAACTGAACTGAATGGAGTTGAGTGAATCGAACTAAACCCGAATGGAGCCGAGCTGAATCAAATCAATAAATGAATCGAACTAAGGCGATTGAGCCGAATTGAAGTGAAATAATATTAATATTAATACTAAATATAATAATAATAATAATAATAATAATAATAATAATAATAATAATAATAATAATAATAATAATAATAATAATAATAATAATAATAATAATAATAATAATAATAATTTATTATTATTATTATTATTATTATTATTATTATTATTATTATTATTATTATTATTATTATTATTATTATTATTATTATTATTATTATTATTATTATTATTATTATTATTATTATTATTAGGATAGAGTTCCGGTGAGAACGGGGCTTATCGTGAGAACCGTGAGAACAGCTCTCAACCGTCCATCAAATTATCTCGATAATGAGATTAGAGGCGCGCTTCTCTTAGAATTTCACGGAAAACAAAAAATAAGACTGTACATGTCAGCAATATCAAGCCTACGTAACAAAATCAAACCACACGAAACAAAATCAATCGATTTCATCATTAATCCTTCCTTAATTTGTAAATTTTTGTCTTTCGATATCAAATTTAGTGATCTAAAATCGGTTATTCATCATCAATTGCTGTGTTCGAAGCGCAAATCAGAGTCAATTTGTTCAAACTTTTGCATTCATTAGCTATTCAGTTATTTCAAGATCAAAACTTTGTAAGGAAAATCGGAATTGATTTCGTCATTGATCTGGAATTATTGTTTTCTGATCAATATTGAGGTATGTTCATTCAATGTTATTTAATTCCTTTCTGAATCGTTGTTGAATTGATTTTATGATGATGTTAAAGTTGAATTTAATCAAATTCAACTTAATTTCGGATTTGATTAAATTTAGTTAACTAGATTTAATGTACAGAACCACAAAAACATTAATTTTATAATAAAAAGTGTTAAATTAGGGTTTATAGTTTGTTTGTTTGATTTTAGGAGGATGCTAAATGCAAATGTACTTTGTGGTGAGAAAAAATGTACTAAAAATAATGAGAATGGAAAAGTGTGCAATTTGAAGTAACTGAAAAGTAATTTTGCATGTAAAAATAATGTGTTGTGTTGTGCTGTACATGTTTCATAAGGAAATGTCCAATCAGTCTTAGTGAAATGTGCATTATATATAATAAGGATGTGCAAGTAATTATTACCTTTTGCAAGTTGTCTTGCAACTGTTCACAATAAGTCACAATAAGTCAAATGACGGTTTGTAACTTGCTTATGTGGTGAAAAGACGCAATTATTCACATTAATTTGAATATTACTTCTAAATGTACTTTATATTAATTATAAAAAAACATGTTCCATAAAATAAATTGTCAACTATCTATATTCGTAATTTGCATTTTCTGATAATTAGGTACAACTAAAATATCATTAAGCACTGTTTGGAAAATGTACATTATATTATATTTAAAGGTACATTAAATTATTTAAAAAAGAACATGGAACATTATTTGGAAAAAAAATGTGAATTCAGTTTAATTCAAATGTCCATTACGTATTTTCATAATGTGCATATACTGTTTTATGCAATAGACTAAAGTAACATAGATAACTTCACCCAATTTATTAATTACCATGATTATGTTTGTGTCAGTTGAAAAGACACAACTGTTCACAGAATTTAATCTCTTATAATCAATTAATCCACTATATAAACCCAAGAGTATACAACCACTTTTCCATCCTACCATTTCCAATAAGCAAAACTTTTAATCTGTCCAGAAAACTACTTAATTTTATTAAAAAAAAAAACAATGTCTTACTCCAAATGCACAATAGTTCCCTACACGAATGCTGCTTACAAACAAAATTTCGTGGACCATTATTGGGAATGGAAAGTAAGCCAGTTTTCTTCAAACTGGTTTGATGGAGATGACATTCCTGTTGAGATGGATGTACCATCTCACAGTCGTCCTTTGTATCCTTTCCTTACTAATCAGGCATTCCTTCGGATTTTTTTTGATCTACTTGGGAGGGAAGAAAAGAGAAACATGGCCATGGTGTGCAAGGTGTAACACCCCGTATTTTATTAAGTTGGATAAAATTCTTTTAATTGCTATTTTGAATTTAATTACATCATTTAACGATTTATATATATATGCTTAGCTAATTAATTAATTTCATCATAATTCGATACGTTAATTTTAATAATCATTAATAAGTTTATTTAAAGTTAGTTCGAGTTTATTGAAGTTAGTTCGAGTTTATTTATTTAATAATTTCCGTTTCTTTACGAGTCCTTATGAAAGTTGTTTTAAGTGAACCCGAGATGGATTTTGGGAACAAAACCGTCCAATTAGCTATTTTGAGCTTATTTCACTAAATTAGCAATTTTTATTAATATCCGTTAGTTTCGTAAAAAAATCGCTAATAATTCCGTTTCAAGCCGATTTTTTATTATTTCCGTTAACTATATGAGTTTATTTTATTTTTCATTCTTTAAACTTATTTATTATTGATTCCGTTTCATTTATGAGACTCTTTCTTAAACCGGTTAAATTTAACTCGAAACGGTTTTAATAACTATCGAAGTTTCTTAACGACGAAGAAACGTACGTATAATAAATAGCAGGCTAGCAGGCTGCTGTCTCATTTTCACAAACTCACGCCTCTTTTCTTCTTCTTCCTTCTTTTTTCTTCTTTTTCGTTCTTTTCATTTTTTTTTTTAATTTTAAATTGATTCTGCCACTCCGTTTGTCATCCGTTATCAATGATTTTCGTTCCATAGTGCTGCTTTCATCGTTCCTGTCAATCCGTTGTAAGTAAAATTCATTTTCGTCATGTATTTTTACAAACCCATTTATATTTTCACTTTATTTATTATAAGACGGTTGTATGTACTAAAATAGACGGTCAGTAGAAGATTTGTTAGTCCTGTTTATAGTTGAGACGGTGTATAATTATATATAGGGATCCTTATGGATGTTAATTAGTCAGTTGTATAGTTGAGACGGTGTATACTGACCTCTAGGGATCATTTGGGATGCTAGCTAGTAAGTGGTATATTTAAGACGGTGTATGCTGACATGTATGGATTGTTTTGGGTGATAATTGGTGTGTTTTATAGTTGAGACGGTGTATACTTGACATGTAGGGATTGTTTTGGACTAATTTGGACTCGTGTTTGGGGCGATTTTTGTAGTCTTTAGGTCCTTTTTGAGTTACTTTATACTTGTGGATTTCCGCTCTAAAACCGTTTTAAATGTTGACTTAGTTGGCTCAGCTAGGACTGTTTTTAGGCGCGAGAATGGAGTCTTAAGGGACGATTGGTACTGTTTTGGGCGGGGACGAGAGCCATCATCGTGGGTTTTCACTTTGCATTTGAGGACCGGAGTTGGGGTCGAACCTAGGCATCTTTTGGATTACATTTTGGACTGATTTTTGGGTCAGGTTATGAAGTAGGGTGAAGGGTGGCTATGGGTAGTCGGGTGGTGGTCGTGTCGGACTCTTTGTGGCTTGCTTTTAGGCGAGTCGATGGCCCGTGCAAAGGCCCCGGCCAGCCTAGCTGTGGCCTAGCTAAGTCACGAGTTTGAGGCCATGTGTAGTTGGTGGTTATGCCGAGTTTGAGGTTGTCATAATAACTTCTGAGCCGTGTCCATAAATTGTTTTGACGCTAGTTTGGTTTATTTAAAATATAATTAAATTAATTTCCGTCTCATATTTTATATAAAGATAATTCGTTAATATCGTCCTTTCACATAATTATTTTAGGTGGCTCATATGTGGTTGAAGATGAAGAGTAATTTTGGGTTTTAGAAGCTTTCTCAAGTTATTACTTGTCTCTTTGCTAGCGTAAGGTAACTATTCCGAGTTACTCGACGAATTAATGTCACATTAGTAGTTGATGTGGTGTTTGTTGTTTGTTAAGTGTTTAGGTGATTGATAATGTTTTACTTTCGTTTTTCACATGATAGAAATTGGAAATAGCATGAGAATAATATTGTGATAAATTTTGTGATTTGGGCCAAAGTAGGCCAAGACTCGAGTCATTTGGGCTGATTGACCGAACGAGTTTGGTCAAGCTAGGTTTAAACCGGTCAGCCTCGATTTGACCGATGACCCGTCGCGGGACTCGGGTCGAGGGTTTGTCTTTGAGGTGAGATTGGATGTTTTATGTTATGCCTTGATATTTGTAATTATCATTTCACATGTTGGTTGTTGGATGAATTGGTTGCCTTATACTTGAGTCTTCTTGTCTTGTTGCCATTTTAGCTTGTTCTCATGAATTATGAGATTAACGGTTAGCTGGAGTTTGGATTATTATTGATGTTGAGGATATTGTTGGATTGTCTGCTGAATCGACATTTATATAGCCTTTCACATGATAGAATGTTAGCATTTATGTTGGTAAGTTGGACTCTTTGCCCTCTTATGGTTAAGTCGGTGTCCTATTTGTCTTGTGTGGTGTGGGCTAAAATATTCAAGCTGGGACCTAGATTGGTTTTATTTAGGTCCTAGGTGAGTATTTCGGCCTTCATCATAGATAGGTCATTATAGTCTTTGACGAGTGTATGTTCACTGCTTAATAGCCTCTGTGTTCCTGACTTGGTGGGTTTATATCCAAGTTGGGGCATGACCTCGTTATTTATTTTGAGAGTAAGTGGTCAGCTTAAGTACTAGCCAACCCTTTGGTGGACTCCTTAGGGTACTCACTTTGTTTTAGAAAAATTGTGGGTCTTGGGTGCGGTGGTGTGTATCCGCATGTCTAGGTCTCAAGGATTTTAGGCTAGGGTTGTGTTGTGTCTTGGCCATGTTTTGATAGAACCTCCGAGCCAAGATACCGGTTCGATTACCTTCCCTACCTCGTGGTATAGACTCGAGTTCTGAGTGACTATTGACGGAACTAAGAACTTATGTCTATCTTTGATATATTGTCCTTTCTTGTTTGATGATTCTATGAATTAGAGAAGGTGAGATGCAAGCCGGCTATGGTTGATAGAGTTTGGATTCCTGGATGTTATGTGATTCACATGATAGTGTAGTATGAGTCGGTCTAGTATTGACATGCTAGGACTATGTGTGGTTATATTGTTGTTCACATGATAAGCACGATTGTCTAGCATCTATATGCTAAGGCATTGTGTGATTCGTATTCATATTCTTATGTTTACATGTTATATTAATTATGACATTTCGTGGCTGGGAGGACTCGGAGTTACTCCCCACTGACTGTGGCTTTCATATTTGTATAAAATGCGAATGACAGGTAGGTGATGCATATATGGGGTACATGGACGAGCTAGCGAGCAAAGTAACCTTGGGACCTAGATTGGCTTATTCTATTGTGACCCTTAAACACTTTTTATGTCACACACATTTTAGGGACTTATGTCTCCCTCTCTACATTTGGTTGTATAATTTGCTATTCGCGACTTTAGCGATGGTTATGTTGTGAAACTTCTAGTTAGACCTTGTATGTTTGACACCTTCCAATTTGGATATCTTTATAACAGGTTCAGGTTTTAAAAATTACAAGTTTTTACCCAAATGAACCTATTACAAACATATCCATGCAGTTTTATTCTAGAATTACGTGTTTATTTTTCCGCAATAAATGAGGGTGTCACAGTTGGTATCAGAGCATATTTGCTCCCGACGCACGTTTGTGCACCCCAATATAAATAACTTGACCTTGAAATAATAAACTTGAGAGATGGGTAAGATGGGTAGACTTAGGACCTTATGTTGTAGTCTCTTTGTGTTTGCTCTTATTTAGGTACTAACCTGTTTGTTGATTGTCATTTAATAATTGTTGCGTTCTTGGATCAATGACCGTGAGCTTATCTATAGCTAATGGAGTTATTACCCTTATTATAAAAAAAAATTTTTGAACTAAAGGTTTTGAAAATATTTTAATGTTTTTCACTGGTTTTAACGTCAATTAGTGTTAAAGCTTGTTATTGGAGACGTCTGATAATTAGTTTTATCATTTGTTGGTGTAAAAATGTATATTTATGTCTTTGAATTGGAATATTGATGTTCATGAGTGATCGCCAAGAGTATCTCCGTTCCATTGAAAGGACACTTATATTTTAAGAAGATCAAGATTTAGTGCCTATTGCTGAGGATTGAAGATTGTTCAACCTTTGAAGAATGCTTCTACTTCCTTGAAGATGTTTCTCGTTCTTTTTGTATCTCGCCTTATTCTTAATCTCTTGGTGCTTATCCTCCTTCTAAACTCCCTTCTGTTTTACTTTAAAAGCTACTCTTGTACTCCTAACTTGTTTTTTGTTCCTTGCTTATCCTCCCTTAACGCCATTTGATAGTACTCCTTCTTGTGAGGAATGTTGACCTGGGTTGGAAAATTCGACTTTTGAGGAGATTGTTTGTGTCTTACCCTTAACCCTGGCTTTGAGAAGTCGTGATGTTAGAAAGACTTAGGTAAGGTGATGAGACATACTTAGTGATTCTTATACCTAGTTCCTTGACAAAGTGAGTATAATTGATCGGTGGAATTTTGTGTGTTAAGTGTGAGTTGCCTATGATATTAAGATTATGGAACTTAGCCTTGCTGTTTATACTTGGAATTTGAGGATTTGATAACTTGAGTATTGTTACTTGGGGATTTGACATGGCGTAGAGTTTATGATGAGAGCTTGGAAAGAAACACCTATAGGACGTGTTGGCCATTGGTGATAAAAGTGTTACTTGGAAGTTTGAGTTGAACTCGAGATTAGCGTAGTCGGTATACTTTTGTGAGTGTTGTGCTGATTACGTAGGAACCATGTTAGGTGAGAATTGTTGTTATCTTTAGAATCTCATTCGGGTATCCACTTTGCGGTAATGAGGAATTAGTAGCCAGAGTTCTTGAGATGTAATTATAAGTTGGGATCGATGGATGTTGAGTTGAGATGAGTTAGAGGTTTTGGGTGGTTGCCTTGTGATTTGGAGAATGTCACCATCTATGCTTTAGGTTTCGAGAGTATAACAAGACCTCATTGGGGTGATAGATTATGGAAAAGGATTTTTGAATTGGGATTTTGATTAAGGGTTGTACCATTTTGAGGAACTCATAGTTGACACTAGATGGATATGAGCATAGCTTTGTTAGAAGCTTTGACCTTGATCTCGTGGAGGTTGTTTGTAGATATCTCAGGATTTAGAGTGGTGAAATCACACTTATAGTGAAGTACCTTGTTTCTTGGAATACCTTAGGATGAAGTAACATAGGTGTTTTGAGGAAATTCTTGGAAGTAATGTGGTTCTGAGATTTATTTTATTAGGAAGTTTTCGGAACCGTTTAGGATGATGTTATGTTTGGGATATAAGTATCTGGCGTTTCCTTGTTGTCTCATTTCCCTTCTTCTTTCACCATAAGTGTGGTCGTTCATATCTCTCTTCCTCAATTCACCATGCTCCTCCTTTAAATTCGATCTTTGATAACCTATATAATTCTACCTTTGACATCCTTGTTGACCTAACTTCGACTCTTACCCTTAGGAAAGTTCACCATAGCTCTTTTGGTTGGTTAAGTTTGGACTCTCTTAGCGTACCTTGTATTTTGATGTCTAAGTTACTTTTCTTTTCGTACAATTTCTAAACAATTCAAACTATCATTTTTGATTCATTGTTAAAAAAATATGTTACTCCTACAAAACTTTACCTATTTTAAAGGTTTGAAAATGAAAATTTAATTTAGTTCCCATTTTGATCTTTGAGCATCGACTCCTTTATCCTAAATTTTGATTGTTAAACCCGAGTTGCTTTTAAATTTTGTTCAATTTCTAATTAACTTTGATTTGTTTATGATTCTTTGTCAAAATTTAATGTTATATTTTCACGAACTTGACTCCTTTTTGAGTTTAACCACAATCCCTTAATTTTCATTTGACTTTTGCGAAAGAAAAATTTGAATGGATTGCCATTTTCATTTGATTTTAACGTTGATGGGATGTTAGGACTCGTTATTAAAGGCGTCTAATAACTTGTTCTACGCTTGTCGGCGAATAGTTTTTGTTTTAAATTTGTCTCTGACTTGGAAAGTTAGCGTTCTTGTGTGCACGACAAGAGCAATTCCGTTCCATGAATGAGACGTATATTTTTGAAAACTCTTCATTAATGTTTTTGAAGGTATTTTGATTTTTGATTTATACAAATGATTTGCCTTTGACCTTATCTTGGATTTGGAATGTGATGTTCTTGAATGCGCAACGAGAGCACTTCCGTTCCTTTGATGAGAATCTGGTTCTGTCGGAAAATTTTATTTGAAACTTTTGAAAGAATTTTGATTCTTATGATAAGTGACCTTTTAAATGTTTTGGTTACCGATTCCAATTTCAGTTTTATTTTTCTAACCTTTTATTTATACTTTCAAGTTTCGAGGACGAAACTTTTTAAAAGATGGGGTGATTGTAACACCCCGTATTTTATTAAGTTGGATAAAATTCTTTTAATTGCTATTTTGAATTTAATTACATCATTTAACGATTTATATATATATGCTTAGCTAATTAATTAATTTCATCATAATTCGATACGTTAATTTTAATAATCATTAATAAGTTTATTTAAAGTTAGTTCGAGTTTATTGAAGTTAGTTCGAGTTTATTTATTTAATAATTTCCGTTTCTTTACGAGTCCTTATGAAAGTTGTTTTAAGTGAACCCGAGATGGATTTTGGGAACAAAACCGTCCAATTAGCTATTTTGAGCTTATTTCACTAAATTAGCAATTTTTATTAATATCCGTTAGTTTAAGTAAAAAATCGCTAATAATTCCGTTTCAAGCCGATTTCTTATTATTTCCGTTAACTATCCGAGTTTATTTTATTTTTCATTCTTTAAACTTATTTATTATTGTTTCATTTATGAGACTCTTTCTTAAACCGGTTAAATTTAACTCGAAACGGTTTTAATAACTATCGAAGTTTCTTAACGACGAAGAAACGTACGTATAATAAATAGCAGGCTAGCAGGCTGCTGTCTCATTTTCACAAACTCACGCCTCTTTTCTTCTTCTTCCTTCTTTTTTCTTCTTTTTCGTTCTTTTCATTTTTTTTTAATTTTAAATTGATTCTGCCACTCCGTTTGTCATCCGTTATCAATGATTTTCGTTCCATAGTGCTGCTTTCATCGTTCCTGTCAATCCGTTGTAAGTAAAATTCATTTTCGTCATGTATTTTTACAAACCCATTTATATTTTCAGCTTTATTTATTATAAGACGGTTGTATGTACTAAAATAGACTGATGCAGTAGAAGATTTGTTAGTCCATTTTTACAGTTGAGACGGTGTATAATTATATATAGGGATCCTTATGGATGTTAATTAGTCAGTTGTATAGTTGAGACGGTGTATACTGACCTCTAGGGATCATTTGGGATGCTAGCTAGTAAGTGGTATATTTAAGACGGTGTATGCTGACATGTATGGATTGTTTTGGGTGATAATTGGTGTGTTTTATAGTTGAGACGGTGTATACTGACATGTAGGGATTGTTTTGGACTAATTTGGACTCGTGTTGGGCGATTTTTGTAGTCTTTAGGGTCTGTTTTTGAGTTGCTTTATACTTGTGGATTTCCGCTCTAAAACCGTTTTAAATGCTGACTTAGTTGGCTCGGCTAGGACTGTTTTTAGGCACGAGAATGGAGTCTTAAGGGGACGATTGGTACTGTTTTTTGGGCGGGGGACGAGAGAGCTGTCATCGTGGGTTTTCACTTTGCATTTGAGGACTGGAGTTGGGGTCGAACCTAGGCCTCTTTTGGATTCTGTTTTGGACTGATTTTTGGGTCAGGTTATGAAGTAGGGTGAAGGGTGGCTATGGGTAGTCGGGTGGTGGTCGTGTCGGACTCTTTGTGGCTTGCTTTTAGGCGAGTCGATGGCCCGGCAAAGGCACTGTAGCCTAGGCCGTGGCCTAGCTAAGTCACGAGTTTGAGGCCATGTGTAGTTGGTGGTTAGGCCGAGTTTGAGGTTGTCATAATAACTTTGAGCCGTGTCCATAAATTGTTTTGACGCTAGTTTGGTTTATTTAAAATATAATTAAATTAATTTCCGTCTCATATTTTATATAAAGATAATTCGTTAATATCGTCCTTTCACATAATTATTTTAGGTGGCTCATATGTGGTTGAAGATGAAGAGTAATTTTGGGTTTTAGAAGCTTTCTCAAGTTATTACTTGTCTCTTTGCTAGCGTAAGGTAACTATTCCGAGTTACTCGACGAATTAATGTCACATTAGTAGTTGATGTGGTGTTTGTTGTTTGTTAAGTGTTTAGGTGATTGATAATGTTTTACTTTCGTTTTTCACATGATAGAAATTGGAAATAGCATGAGAATAATATTGTGATAAATTTTGTGATTTGGGCCAAAGTAGGCCAAGACTCTGAGCTGGGCCTGATTGACCGAACGAGTTTGGTCAAGCTAGGTTTAAACCGTCGACCTCGATTTGACCGATGACCCGTCGCGGGACTCGGGTCGAGGGTTTGTCTTTGAGGTGAGATTGGATGTTTTATGTTATGCCTTGATATTTGTAATTATCATTTCACATGTTGGTTGTTGGATGAATTGGTTGCCTTATACTTGAGTCTTCTTGTCTTGTTGCCATTTTAGCTTGTTCTCATGAATTATGAGATTAACGGTTAGCTGGAGTTTGGATTATTATTGATATTGAGGATATTGTTGGATTGTCTGCTGAATAGACATTTATATAGCCTTTCACATGATAGAATGTTAGCATTTATGTTGGTAAGTTGGACTCTTTGCCCTCTTATGGTTAAGTTGGTGTCCTATTTGTCTTGTGTGGTGTGGGCTAAAATATTCAAGCTGGGACCTAGATTGGTTTTATTTAGGTCCTAGGTGAGTATTTCGGCCTTCATCATAGATAGGTCATTATAGTCTTTGGCGAGTGTATGTTCACCGCTTAATAGCCTCTCTGTGTTCTGACTTGGTGGGTTTATATCCAAGTTGGGGCATGACCTCGTTACTTATTTTGAGAGTAAGTGGTCAACTTAAGTACTAGCCAACCCTTTGGTGGACTCCTTAGGGTACTCACTTTGTTTTAGAAAAATTGTGGGTCTTGGGTGCGGTGGTGTGTATCCGCATGTCTAGGTCTGCTTGTGATTTTAGGCTAGGGTTGTGTTGTGTCTTGGCCATGTTTTGATAGAACCTCCGAGCCAAGATACCGGTTCGATTACCTTCCTACCTCGTGGTATAGACTCGAGTTCAGAGTGACTATTGACGGGACTAAGAACTTATGTCATCTTTGATATATTGCCCTTTCTTGTTTGATGATTCTATGAATCATAGAAGGTGAGATGCAAGCCGGCTATGGTTGATAGAGTTTGGATTCTGGATGTTATGTGATTCACATGATAGTGTAGTATGAGTCGGTCTAGTATTGACATGCTAGGACTATGTGTGGTTATATTGTTGTTCACATGATAAGCACGATTGTCTAGCATCTATATGCTAAGGCATTGTGTGATTCGTATTCATATTCTTATGTTTACATGTTATATTAATTATGACATTTCGTGGTTTGGGAGGACTCGGAGTTACTCCCCACCGACGTGGCTTTCATATTTGTATAAAATGCGAATGACAGGGTAGGTGATGCATATATGGGGTACATGGACGAGCTAGCGAGCAAAGTAACCTTGGGACCTAGATTGGCTTATTCTATTGTGACCCTTAAACACTTTTTATGTCACACACATTTTAGGGACTTATGTCTCCCTCTCTACATTTGGTTGTATAATTTGCTATTCGCGACTTTAGCGATGGTTATGTTGTGAAACTTCTAGTTAGACCTTGTATGTTTGACACCTTCCAATTTGGATATCTTTATAACGAGTTCGGGTTTTAAAATTACAAGTTTTTACCCAAATGAACCTATTACAAACATATCCATGCGGTTTTATTCTAGAATTACATGTTTATTTTTCCGCATTAAATGAGGGTGTCACGGTTGGTATCAGAGCATATTTGCTCCCGACGCACGTTTGTGCACCCCAATATAAATAACTTGACCTTGAAATAATAAACTTGAGAGATGGGTAAGATGGGTAGACTTAGGACCTTATGTTGTAGTCTCTTTGTGTTTGCTCTTATTTAGGTACTAACCTGTTTGTTGATTGTCATTTAATAATTGTTGCGTTCTTGGATCAATGACCGTGAGCTTATCTATAGCTAATGGAGTTATTACCCTTATTATAAAAAAAAAAAATTTTTGAACTAAAGGTTTTGAAAATATTTTAATGTTTTTCACTGGTTTTAACGTCAATTAGTGTTAAAGCTTGTTATTGGAGACGTCTGATAATTAGTTTTATCATTTGTTGGTGTAAAAATGTATATTTATGTCTTTGAATTGGAATATTGATGTTCTTGAGTGATCGCCAAGAGTATCTCCGTTCCATTGAAAGGACACTTATATTTTAAGAAGATCAAGATTTAGTGCCTATTGCTGAGGATTGAAGATTGTTCAACCTTTGAAGAATGCTTCTACTTCCTTGAAGATGTTTCTCGTTCTTTTTGTATCTCGCCTTATTCTTAATCTCTTGGTGCTTATCCTCCTTCTAAACTCCCTTCTGTTTTACTTTAAAAGCTACTCTTGTACTCCTAACTTGTTTTTTGTTCCTTGCTTATCCTCCCTTAACGCCATTTGATAGTACTCCTTCTTGTGAGGAATGTTGACCTGGGTTGGAAAATTCGACTTTTGAGGAGATTGTTTGTGTCTGACCCTTAACCCTGGCTTTGAGAAGTCGTGATGTTAGAAAGACTTAGGTAAGGTGATGAGACATACTTAGTGATTCTTATACCTAGTTCCTTGACAAAGTGAGTATAATTGATCGGTGGAATTTTGTGTGTTAAGTGTGAGTTGCCTATGATATTAAGATTATGGAACTTAGCCTTCTTTGTTTATACTTGGAATTTGAGGATTTGATAACTTGAGTATTGTTGCTTGGGGATTTGACATGGCGTAGAGTTTATGATGAGAGCTTGGAAAGAAACACCTATAGGACGTGTTGGCCATTGGTGATAAAAGTGTTACTTGGAAGTTTGAGTTGAACTCGAGATTAGCGTAGTCGGTATACTTTTGTGAGTGTTGTGCTGATTACGTAGGAACCATGTTAGGTGAGAATTGTTGTTAGCTTTAGAATCTCATTCGGGTATCCACTTTGCGGTAATGAGGAATTAGTAGCCAGAGTTCTTGAGATGTAATTATAAGTTGGGATCGATGGATGTTGAGTTGAGATGAGTTAGAGGTTTTGGGTGGTTGCCTTGTGATTTGGAGAATGTCACCATCTATGCTTTAGGTTTCGAGAGTATAACAAGACCTCTTTGGGGTGATAGATTATGGAAAAGGATTTTTGAATTGGGATTTTGATTAAGGGTTGTACCATTTTGAGGAACTCATAGTTGACACTAGATGGATATGAGCATAGCTTTGTTAGAAGCTTTGACCTTGATCTCGTGGAGGTTGTTTGTAGATATCTCAGGATTTAGAGTGGTGAAATCACACTTATAGTGAAGTACCTTGTTTCTTGGAATAACTTAGGATGAAGTAACATAGGTGTTTTGAGGAAATTCTTGGAAGTAATGTGGTTACGAGATTTATTTTATTAGGAAGTTTTCGAACCGTTTAGGATGATGTTATGTTTGGGATATGAGTACCTGGCGTTTCCTTGTTGTCTCATTTCCTTCTTCTTTCACCATAAGCGTGGTCGTTCATATCTCTCTTCCTCAATTCACCATGCTTCTCCTTTAAATTCGATCTTTGATAACCTATATAATTCTACCTTTGACATCCTTGTTGACCTAACTTCGACTCTTACCCTTAGGAAAGTTCACCATAGCTCTTTTGGTTGGTTAAGTTTGGACTCTCTTAGCGTACCTTGTATTTTGATGTCTAAGTTACTTTTCTTTTCGTACAATTTCTAAACAATTCAAACTATCATTTTTGATTCATTGTTAAAAAAATATGTTACTCCTACAAAACTTTACCTATTTTAAAGGTTTGAAAATGAAAATTTAATTTAGTTCCCATTTTGATCTTTGAGCATCGACTCCTTTATCCTAAATTTTGATTGTTAAACCCGAGTTGCTTTTAAATTTTGTTCAATTTCTAATTAACTTTGATTTGTTTATGATTCTTTGTCAAAATTTAATGTTATATTTTCACGAACTTGACTCCTTTTTGAGTTTAACCCTGAATCCCTTAATTTTCATTTGACTTTTGCGAAAGAAAAATTTGAATGGATTAACATTTTCATTTGATTTTAACGTTGATGGGATGTTAGGACTCGTTATTAAAGGCGTCTAATAACTTGTTCTACGCTTGTCGGCGAATAGTTTTTGTTTTAAATTTGTCTCTGACTTGGAAAGTTAGCGTTCTTGTGTGCACGACAAGAGCAATTCCGTTCCATGAATGAGACGTATATTTTTGAAAACTCTTCATTAATGTTTTTGAAGGTATTTTGATTTTTGATTTATACAAATGATTTGCCTTTGACCTTATCTTGGATTTGGAATGTGATGTTCTTGAATGCGCAACGAGAGCACTTCCGTTCCTTTGATGAGAATCTGGTTCTGTCGGAAAATTTTATTTGAAACTTTTGAAAGAATTTTGATTCTTATGATAAGTGACCTTTTAAATGTTTTGGTTACCGATTCCAATTTCAGTTTTATTTTTCTAACCTTTTATTTATACTTTCAAGTTTCGAGGACGAAACTTTTTAAAAGATGGGGTGATTGTAACACCCCGTATTTTATTAAGTTGGATAAAATTCTTTTAATTGCTATTTTGAATTTAATTACATCATTTAACGATTTATATATATATGCTTAGCTAATTAATTAATTTCATCATAATTCGATACGTTAATTTTAATAATCATTAATAAGTTTATTTAAAGTTAGTTCGAGTTTATTGAAGTTAGTTCGAGTTTATTTATTTAATAATTTCCGTTTCTTTACGAGTCCTTATGAAAGTTGTTTTAAGTGAACCCGAGATGGATTTTGGGAACAAAACCGTCCAATTAGCTATTTTGAGCTTATTTCACTAAATTAGCAATTTTTATTAATATCCGTTAGTTTCGTAAAAATCGCTAATAATTCCGTTTCAAGCCGATTTCTTATTATTTCCGTTAACTATCTGAGTTTATTTTATTTTTCATTCTTTAAACTTATTTATTATTGATTCCGTTTCATTTATGAGACTCTTTCTTAAACCGGTTAAATTTAACTCGAAACGGTTTTAATAACTATCGAAGTTTCTTAACGACGAAGAAACGTACGTATAATAAATAGCAGGCTAGCAGGCTGCTGTCTCATTTTCACAAACTCACGCCTCTTTTCTTCTTCTTCCTTCTTTTTTCTTCTTTTTCGTTCTTTTCATTTTTTTTTAATTTTAAATTGATTCTGCCACTCCGTTTGTCATCCGTTATCAATGATTTTCGTTCCATAGTCTTTGCTTTCATCGTTCTGTCAATCCGTTGTAAGTAAAATTCATTTTCGTCATGTATTTTTACAAACCCATTTATATTTTCAGCTTTATTTATTATAAGACGGTTGTATGTACTAAAATAGACGATGCAGTAGAAGATTTGTTAGTCTGTTTTATAGTTGAGACGGTGTATAATTATATATAGGGATCCTTATGGATGTTAATTAGTCAGTTGTATAGTTGAGACGGTGTATACTGACCTCTAGGGATCATTTGGGATGCTAGCTAGTAAGTGGTATATTTAAGACGGTGTATCTTTGACATGTATGGATTGTTTTGGGTGATAATTGGTGTGTTTTATAGTTGAGACGGTGTATCTTGACATGTAGGGATTGTTTTGGACTAATTTGGACTCGTGTTGGGGCGATTTTTGTAGTCTTTAGGGTCCTTTTTGAGTTGCTTTATACTTGTGGATTTCCGCTCTAAAACCGTTTTAAATGCTTTGACTTAGTTGGCTTAGCTAGACTGTTTTTAGGCGCGAGAATGGAGTCTTAAGGGGACGATTGGTACTGTTTTGGGCGAGGACGAGAGTCATCATCGTGGGTTTTCACTTTGCATTTGAGGACTGGAGTTGGGGTCGAACCTAGGCATCTTTTGGATTCTGTTTTGGACTTATTTTTGGGTCAGGTTATGAAGTAGGGTGAAGGGTGGCTATGGGTAGTCGGGTGGTGGTCGTGTCGGACTCTTTGTGGCTTGCGTTTAGGCGAGTCTGATGGCCTGGATGCCTTTGTAGCCTAGTGTGGCCAGGCGATGGCCTTGGCCGTAGCCTAGCCGTGGCCCGGCCGTGCCTAGCTAAGTCACGAGTTTGAGGCCATGTGTAGTTGGTGGTTAGGCCGAGTTTGAGGTTGTCATAATAACTTCTGAGCCGTGTCCATAAATTGTTTTGACGCTAGTTTGGTTTATTTAAAATATAATTAAATTAATTTCCGTCTCATATTTTATATAAAGATAATTCGTTAATATCGTCCTTTCACATAATTATTTTAGGTGGCTCATATGTGGTTGAAGATGAAGAGTAATTTTGGGTTTTAGAAGCTTTCTCAAGTTATTACTTGTCTCTTTGCTAGCGTAAGGTAACTATTCCGAGTTACTCGACGAATTAATGTCACATTAGTAGTTGATGTGGTGTTTGTTGTTTGTTAAGTGTTTAGGTGATTGATAATGTTTTACTTTCGTTTTTCACATGATAGAAATTGGAAATAGCATGAGAATAATATTGTGATAAATTTTGTGATTTGGGCCAAAGTAGGCCAAGACTCTGAGCTGGGCCTGATTGACCGAACGAGTTTGGTCAAGCTAGGTTTAAACCGGTCAGCCTCGATTTGACCGATGACCCGTCGCGGGACTCGGGTCGAGGGTTTGTCTTTGAGGTGAGATTGGATGTTTTATGTTATGCCTTGATATTTGTAATTATCATTTCACATGTTGGTTGTTGGATGAATTGGTTGCCTTATACTTGAGTCTTCTTGTCTTGTTGCCATTTTAGCTTGTTCTCATGAATTATGAGATTAACGGTTAGCTGGAGTTTGGATTATTATTGATATTGAGGATATTGTTGGATTGTCTGCTAAATAGACATTTATATAGCCTTTCACATGATAGAATGTTAGCATTTATGTTGGTAAGTTGGACTCTTTGCCCTCTTATGGTTAAGTGGGTGTCCTATTTGTCTTGTGTGGTGTGGGCTAAAATATTCAAGCTGGGACCTAGATTGGTTTTATTTAGGTCCTAGGTGAGTATTTCGGCCTTCATCATAGATAGGTCATTATTGTCTTTGACGAGTGTATGTTCACTGCTTAATAGCCTCTGTGTTCCTGACTTGTTGGGTTTATATCCAAGTTGGGGCATGACCTCGTTACTTATTTTGAGAGTAAGTGGTCAGCTTAAGTACTAGCCAACCCTTTGGTGGACTCCTTAGGGTACTCACTTTGTTTTAGAAAAATTGTGGGTCTTGGGTGCGGTGGTGTGTATCCGCATGTCTAGGTCTGTCTCTTGATTTTAGGCTAGGGTTGTGTTGTGTCTTGGCCATGTTTTGATAGAACCTCCGAGCCAAGATACCGGTTCGATTACCTTCCCTACCTCGTGGTATAGACTCGAGTTCAGAGTGACTATTGACGGGACTAAGAACTTATGTCTGTCTTTGATATATTGCCCTTTCTTGTTTGATGATTCTATGAATCATAGAAGGTGAGATGCAAGCCGGCTATGGTTGATAGAGTTTGGATTCCTGGATGTTATGTGATTCACATGATAGTGTAGTATGAGTCGGTCTAGTATTGACATGCTAGGACTATGTGTGGTTATATTGTTGTTCACATGATAAGCACGATTGTCTAGCATCTATATGCTAAGGCATTGTGTGATTCGTATTCATATTCTTATGTTTACATGTTATATTAATTATGACATTTCGTGGTGGGAGGACTCGGAGTTACTCCCCACGACCGTGGCTTTCGTATTTGTATAAAATGCGAATGACGGAGTAGGTGATGCATATATGGGGTACATGGACGAGCTAGCGAGCAAAGTAACCTTGGGACCTAGATTGGCTTATTCTATTGTGACCCTTAAACACTTTTTATGTCACATACATTTTAGGGACATATGTCTCCCTCTTTACATTTGGTTGTATAATTTGCTATTCGCGACTTTAGCGATGGTTATGTTGTGAAACTTCTAGTTAGACCTTGTATGTTTGACACCTTCCAATTTGGATATCTTTATAACGAGTTCGAGTTTTAAAAATTACAGGTTTTTACCCAAATGAACCTATTACAAACATATCCATGCAGTTTTATTCTAGAATTACGTGTTTATTTTTCCGCAATAAATGAGGGTGTCACACAAGGGCTGGTCAAAGTGGTTCCTTATAGGGAGAAAGCAAAAGGTAATGGATAGGGATTATTACCGAGGCGCGGTTCGGGGAAATGAAAATGGTGTAATCTATGTCACAAAGAATAATCGGCTCCTTGACAGATTCTGCATGTGCACGACTATGTCTAGTCGTGCAGAAATAATTAGGCATCACAAAAGACAAGAACGACAATTTAGAAAGCAAAGAGAAGAAGAATATGAAATTGAGGAACAGGGATGAGGGTTATTATGACTCCGACTGTTAGATTAGTTTAGAAATATCTTGTGTTATCTTGTATTTATTGTTATTAGGTATTATCTTGTGTTTTTTTTTTTGAGTATAAGCCTAGTAGGCTTTATCATTTTGAAAGCCTTAAATGGCTTTTGTAAATATTTTTCTAATATTAATGAAATAATATTATGACTATTTCTTTGTTTAATGTCATTAGCATTCAATACATTATATATATGCTATATCAAAATGGACAACAATATTTCCTATGAACATTAGCAGTAAAATAAATGTCCCTTTAAAGGCATGATAATGGACATTCGCAGGAATACATTATATATGAACCTTTATTTGTACGAAATAAATTGCCAATATTTGTAGAGCATATTAGAATTGGATTACTGCATTATTGATGCAATAATATTCAATATACTTACTTACTTAATTACTGTTGAAGCAGACAATGAGTACAAGTGATGCAACTACGTCGTCTTCTACAAATAACAGCTTTAAAACACCAAGGACAAGAATTGAAACATTAAATGCACTCCAGTACATTCCATTCTGTCCAGAGGAAAAGAAACCTAAAGTCGGACAAGTATTCGAAACGCTAGAATCAAGAAAGCGAGTTATTCTACAAAGAATATTGTACAATCTGTGGGTTTACGCCAAGACTTGCAACAACAAAAAGGATTAAAGGCAATGAGTTACCAAACAGTTTTGCATTAAGGAATGTTG
The DNA here is from genome assembly GCF_048544455.1 of Silene latifolia. Lineage (NCBI taxonomy): Eukaryota > Viridiplantae > Streptophyta > Magnoliopsida > Caryophyllales > Caryophyllaceae > Silene > Silene latifolia. The sequence continues at coordinate 53,680,085 of NC_133529.1, read as the reverse complement.
TCTGCAATAGGCAAGGTGTAAAGGTGATGTGACCATAATTTAAGCACATTTAGTCCCCGAATTAGCCTTGTTCCCATGCTTTTTAGTGCATACTTGGGTTATTTATTGTCTTTAGTCCTTTGTTTTGCATATTCTTTGAGGTTTTGTGTCCCTGGTAGGAAAGGAGTGCAAACCTTGCATTTTCATGGCAAAATGAAGCTAAATTGATTGAATTCAATGACCAAGCATCAAGGAGAGACAAGATTAGGAGGCCTTTGTACATACTATAGTAGATGGGCAATGATGAGAAAAGATCCTTGCATCCCTGAGGAAATCCTCAAGGATTCTATGAAGAAAAAGGAAGAAAAGAAGAAAGAAAGAAGCTGTAAGACAATCCGGGCGGATTGTCCACAAGACGCCCGTCCAGCATCCACAATCCGAGCGTCTTCCCCCTGTGGACGCCCGTCCAAAACACCCAGAATCCGCCCGTCTTCCCCAGCTGGACGCCCGTCCAAAATCACCCAAATCCGCCCGTCCCGTGCCCTGGACGCCCGAATTCCCTAACAGCCTTTTCGTCTTCTACAAGCTTCAAGGAAGGATGCGCATCTTTTTCTAAGACCGGCGAAAAGGAGACCGGAGTCTCCCTAGAGACCGGCGATTCCTCAAGGACTTAATCGGCATTTAAGCCCTTAGTTAACCCTAATTTATGTACCTAATCCCCACTATAAATACGCCATTAGTCTATTAGAAGAGCATGTTCTTCTTAGTAATCTTTAGCGTAGTTAATATCAATCAAATCTCTCTTTAATCTTGTAATCAACATTTAATCAAGTTTTAATACAAGTTTCATTTCCTTAATCTCTCTTTTGTTCATCCTTTATTTTGGGTAATTAAAGATTATTTGGGTTATTATTGGGAGATTGACAACCTTCCAATCAAGCATCAAGTACTTCTATTATTCTTTGCTTTATTATTGGAATCATTAGTAGGTATAATTCTCTTAATCCCTTTTTAATTATAGTTAATTATCTTCATTTATTCATCATGTTTCACTTTGTTGGTATGATTGACAACCTTGCTAGCATGTTCAACATGATAATGAGTGAGTAGTCTCCTTAGCTAGGGTTAATGGGTAATTAGGGAAAACCAACATGGGGAATGATTCATGCTTAATTTAATATGTTTTCATAGTTTATTTGCTTGCTTGTTATGATCTCAACTTATGCACATGTTATGTTTGATGAAATGTGAGCCTATGAATCCTTGCATTTTTTACCCATCACCTATCTTTTCAATGAAACTTGTAAGACATAAACCAAGTCGAGTCTCATTAGACCATGCATATAGTTGAGTAGGAAAGATTAAGTCGACTTGTAGGTGTTGTACAATCTAATCGATTCGGCTCCGGGACCCAAACTTTCCTAGGATTGTAAGATAAAAACCAACTCGATCCATCACAACAATAATTGCTTGCTTATAATTTGAGAATATGTTTGTATGATCAATTCCCATGAATCCCCTATGACCCCATGACACCCTAGTGCCTTTTATCAATTGTTTACATCCCTTTTTAATCATCTTGCTTGTTTACTTTCATTGCTATTTAGTTTAGTGATCTTCTACTTCAAACCCCAAATTGTGACACCCTTAGACACCACTAGTTACAATAGAAAATCTCATCTCAATTCCCGTCCCTTGGGATCCGACCTTTACTTGCCTCTTTACTAATTGTAGAGTTGTTTGTGAAGTTATAAATTGTGTTTTGGTCTAGGTGCTCCTAACGACAAGTACTGAAAACTAAACCCTCAAAAGGGAACATGACCAAAAATGGCGCCGTTGCCGGGGACGGTGTTAACTTGATTTAGATTTTCTTATATTGTTATTAGTTGTGTCTTTCTTTGCCTTGGGGAAGTAAAACTCCTCAAGGTTTGTTCTATTTATTTTCGAGTTGTTTGATATTTTGCATGTCTAGAAGGTCACAAGGTAACTTGTTACCCTTTGATCAGGAAATTGAAAGGACTTTGACAAACAATTGAAGACTTGCTAGGAGAACTTTGAGAGGTATTGGTGAGGTTGTAGATATTCAACCAAACACTATTGAGTTCATCAACCCTTTTGCAAGAGAAGGTGAGGAGAACCCAACACAAAATCCAACACAAAATCAACCCACAATGCCTAAATTTTCATCACATTCCGTACCCACCGAGGAGAACCTATCCAATGGTACTCCCACACCACAACATCTAACCGGAAATTTTATTGCCAAATCCGCATTTATCCAATTAGTTGAAAGAAGCCAATTTGGGGGGATGCCTAGTGAAGACCCTCACTCTCATATGGAGACTTTTTGAGACTATTGTGATGCGATTTCTCAAACCGGTGTAACTCAAGACCAAATTCGATGGGTCTTATTTCCTTTTTCTCTAATTGGCACCGCGAAACAATTGTTGAAAGGCCTTGATAAGGCTACTCTCGGAATTGATTCTTGGAAGAAGTTGGCTCTAGCTTTCTACAAAAAGTTATATCCACCGGAAAAGACTAACATGCTAAGAGCTCAAATTACGGGCTTTAAGAAAAGAGATGAAGAATCCTTGTATGAAGCTAGGGAGCGATTCAAAGGAATTTGCCGCTCATGTCCTCACCATGGACTTAGCGAGTGGTTCTTGGTACAACAATTTTGGAACGGTCTTTATGAAGACTCAAGAAACATTCTCAACATGGGATCAAATGGAATGTTCACCGAAGTTGATGACAATCAAACTTGGAACAAGATTGAGGAAATGGCGGTCCATAACTCACAATATAGTAGACCTCGCAAGGCTACTAGAGGAGGAAAGCATGAAGTGGACTCCATTACTCAATTGGGTGCTCAACTTAGTGCTCACATTGATACCATCAATTTGAAGTTTGAAAAAGCAATGGCTAGACTTGAAGAAGCCTCAAAATCACCAAAGCATCATGTTAATGCCATGACGGCATCTTCATTAATCCCAAGTGGGATATGTGAGAATTGTGGAACTTTGTGACATGACCAAAGTGAATGTAGGGGAACAAATGAACAAGTGAATTCTTTTCAAGCATACAAGAGTGGTACCCCTTACTCCAATTATTACAATGAAAACACCAAATTCCACCCAAATCTCTCATACAAAAGCCAAAATGTTCAAAACCCTCAACCAACATACACCCCACCTCCCATGAGAAACCAAAATCAAAGACCCTTTTACAACCAAAACCAAGGTTACCAAAATCAAACTCCATACAATCAACAAAATGACCAAGGTTTTGATGTTCAAAAAGCGATCCTCCAAATGCAAAAGAATCAACAAGAGTTTTTCACTCAAATGCAAAAAGATAGTCAAGCAAAGGAAATCACCATCAACAACATCCTAGCTAACACCAAAATGTTGGAAACCCAATTGGCTCAACTAGCATCCTCAAGCTCACAAAGACAAAAGGGGCAATTACCACCTCAAAGTAATCCCCCAAGACATGAAACGGTTAGTGCCATTCACTTGAGGAGTGGTACAAGGTATGAAGCACCAAAGAAGCAAGTTGAGGATGAAGTTGTGGAAGCTAGTGACAAAGAAGAAATTGTGCAAAACTCCAAGGATGGAGAACCATCGAAGGAAGAATTTTCAAAAAAAAATGAAGACAAGGTCAAGGAGAAGGAGCCCATTATGATTAGACTTCCTTTTCCAAGTCGTCAAGCCAAGCCCAAATTTGATGACCAACTTGGAAAATTTATGGAGATTGTGAAGAATTTGGAAGTCTCAATTCCTTTCACGGAATTAATCAATCACGTACCGGCCTATGCAAAATACATGAAAGACATCCTCACAAAGAAGAAGTCGATCCGGAAGCTTGAGACTATCGCCTTCACTAAGGTAAGTAGTGCAATACTTCAAGGGAGTTCACCTCCAAAACTTAAAGATCCGGGAAGCTTCTCAATACCGTGCACCATTGGCGACACCACGATCAACAAAGCCTTATATGATCTAGGGGCTAGTGTGAGTGTTATGCCGTACTCGGTAAGTAAAAGGTTAGGGATGGGAGAGCTTAAATGCACCAATATCACACTCCAAATGGCCGATAGATCGACGAAGACACCATTAGGGATATGGGAAGATGTTCCCGTAAGAGTTGGGAAATTTTTCATCCCGGTGGACTTTGTCATTGTTGACATGGAAGAAGACTCCAACATTCCGATCATTCTAGGTAGACCTTTCTTGCACACCGCAGGCGCGGTGCTTGATGTAAAGCATGGAGAGCTCACTCTAGAAGTGGGAGATGAGAGCATAACTTTCAATCTTTACAAGACCATGAGAACTCCCCGTTTGCATGAACCATGCTTTATGGTTGATCATTATAGCCGGAAGGATGATAGGAAGAATTCGGAATTCCAATGGAAGAAGAAAGTTGATGATGCTCCATTCAAAGAGCAAGTGAATTGTAATAAAGAGAGCTTGAAAAGCTCACCAAAGTCAAGCAATGAAGAGGATGGCCTCATTGGCCAAGACAAGAAAGTGGGAAAGTTGTCTCTATCAACTCAAGAGATCTTTAGTGACCAAGTAGATGAAGTTTGTGGTCTTTGGGACGATGAGTTTGAAGGGATTTTCAATCCCTATATTGGTAATGTTATCGATCAAGACCAACATGAAGGACAACAAGTGCAAAGATCTATTGAGGATCTTTATCATGACAACGAACAAGCTTTTGACTACTTTTTCAAGGTGTTGGGTAACATCAACAACACATTGGACATGCCCCCATGACATCTCACTAAGGATGAGAGTTTGGTGGAGTCCTCTCCAAACCACCATTTGTAAATATTTTTAACTCCCTAACTTGCATTTTAATTCTTACATTGCATTTTTGTCATTTTTGGATTTTTATGCTTTGATCAAGATAATTATCATTTTTGAGAGAAGTGAGGGAGGGACTAATGATTTAATTGATGTGTAGTGCTTTAGCTTAGTGTGGGGATAGCAATTTCCTAGGCTACTCATGCCTTTGTAGTGCCCCTGCAATGAAGAACACGGGATTTGAAGAATGAAAAATGACACGGGATATGCAAGTGCACGGATGGAACTGAATCCGGGTAGACCAGGGAGAATCCGAGCGTCCTCAAGGGGAATCCGCTCGTCTTATGGGAATCCGGGCGTCTTTGGCAGAATCCGTCCGTCCAATTGAGCTGTAAAATTGAAATTTTGGGACTGTTGAAGAATTCGAGCGTCCTAACAGAGAAGACGCTCGTCTTAAGGAATCCGCTCGTCTTTGCAGAAAGACGCCCGTCTTTTTGCCTGTGCAAAATAAGAAAGCTTGCTGTATCAGAATCCGCCCGTCTTTAGTAGAATCCGCTCATCCTGCAACTGAAATATCCGAGCAGCCCAGCTGAAAGACGCCCGTCTTTAGGCGAGAATCCTGAACCCAGATTGAGCAGAATCCGAGCGTCCCGAAGGAAAAACGCCCGTCTTCCCCTACAGTTCAAAATTTTCGGATGTTTTTAAATACCCCTCCCACATTCATTCCTTCATTCATTCATTCAAAACACTACCAGAAACCTCAAAACTCAAAACCCCTCATCCTCTCCATCACCAAAACAAGATTTCCTCAACCAAATTCAACAAAATCAAATCCAAACTTCCTTTCAACAACAATTAATCACTCCTTTTCCAACAATAATCAATCCAAGCACCAAAATCTTCAACCTTTGAGTCGATTTTTGAAATACAAAGGCAAAGCCTTTCATCTTAAAATCGATTTGGGTATAATTAGAAATTGAAGATTTTCACTCTTTTCTTGGTATAATCATCAATGGCAAGAACAAAAGGATCAACAAAGACACTTAAGACAAAGGCACTCTCAATAAGGCAACAATGCCTTCAAGCAAAGAAAGCTTCAATGGCTATGGTGGTCGCTAGTGCAAACTTGGAAGTTCAACAACAACAAAATCCTCCCTTGGAAGCAACAACATCAACAACTCCGGAAATTGCTCAATTATCAAACTATCAGGAGGTAATTTTCATTTCTAACTCCCATAGGGATAAATTTGCCAAGTATGCTAGAAAATCCATTCTACCCACCAAATTCATATGTGAAGATGCCTTGAACAAATTGGGTGTCCTTGAACAAACAAAAGCCTTATTTGAAGCCATGGGGTTGGGAAAATTGTTTGCTACAAGAGAATTGACATACCCCTCTCTTACCTTAGAATTCTTGAGTTCTTTGAAAGTAACTAAGGTAGAGACTAGAGAATACATCGAGTTCCGCCTTGCCAATGTGAATTGGTGCATCACCTTTGATGTCTTGAGTAAAGCATTAGGTCTTAGTGATACACCTCGTTATTATAAGAAGCCCGAAAAATATGACCCCGCTCCTCTTTGGGAGGCGATTTCCGGGAAGAAATTTGAGAACTTTCATGCTTGTCGCGCTCTATTAGTCCACCATCCGGGCATTAGAGTGTGGCACAAGGTCATCGGGAATACTATCATTGCAAGAAAAGACACTAACCACTTTACCAAGCTCGATTGTGTTCTACTTGAGTCGGCCTTAAATATTTGAAGGGAATTCACCAAGCCTTACAATGCTCTAAGGCTTTTCGTGGAAAGATGGCTCAATGTTGATTGTGGAACGCAAGGCACCGCTTTTATCGTAAATGGAGGTTTAGTTACTCTATTTGCCAAGTAATTTGATCCGAATTTCAACAAGGATAGCAAGTATGTGGCAAAAAAAGGGGGTCATCTCATTGACATGGATGCCATGATTAACAAGTACAAGTGGGTCACACATAATCCCCTTGACACCGAATATGGGTGGCTTACCAATGATGCTAGATCTTTTACTTTGCCTTTCAAGATATGCTGTTTGAGTGTCCATCGGACCAACTACCTTCTTCCCCTCTCAAAGGAAGCCGAATACATCATCCGTCAATAAAGGGGTGAAATTGAAATGTCTGAAGGAAATGTAGATTCATATACATACTAACATACTCTTATATGTCAAAATTAATTTGTCATAAAATTAAATACGGATTTTATGCATGCAAACAAATAATATAAAAGAGAAGAAATCATCCTTACATTGTGATTTCGGTTCTAATGGGCACAAAAGAAATCTCCTTTTCTTTTGTTCTTGAGCTTTCCAAATGGAAGAACAAGGATTCAAGTGTAGAATCCCTCCCAAAAGCATATACCCAAGGAATACATCTTAATAAACCAATACTATTTAGATCTAGTAATAATAATGGTTTTACAATAAAATTGATACAATATAAATTTTATTTTCACTCTTGAAATTTCGGTCAAGAGGGAGAGTATGTGAGATTTTATTTCTCTAGAAAATTCATATATTGTAGAGATTCAACACTTTCTTACACTAGAAAAATGTTTTTGGGTATAAATGATGAATGAATGAATTAAAAAGAAAAAGCTCTTTTTCTTTTCTTGTATGGTTGGCCGAAAATTGGCTTGGGTAGGATGCCCAATACTTTTTGTTTTTGCTCTTCTCAAAAGCATAGGTGGGCATGGCTAGAGATTAGACTTTAATAATTATGTTTTCTCTTATTAAAATAATCAACATAATCATTCCACTAATACTCCTAATTTTCGGTTTATACAAGATAAAATGGAAGGTCCATTTTATTTTGTCATTTGTCAAGTGTGACATATGTGACATGTTACTTGACATGTGAATTTGTAATGTATTTTTAACATATTAAAAATCAACATACTCATAAAATATGTCATTTACAAAATCGACTAGTAATTCGTAATTACTTGTACCAAAAATGTTTCCAAATTATAAACTACAACATTCTGTATTTATAATAATTTATTCATTCCGTTTCAATTGTTTCTGTAAACAATAATTTCATCTAAGTAATAAAACAATTCGATTACTTAGACCGTGTCTCATTTAATCATATTTACAATGAGATACGTAAATTATACTCACAAAATTATCCGTCAATTTTAAGCAATTTAATTAACACGTATCGGTATACGATTAATTAAATAATCAATTAAGAGTATTTCCCTATAGGTATGACCTAAGGGGATCAACTGATCACCACCGTCGCATGACAGTAATGTCAAACTCTAGTCAGCCAATCATTACCGATATGTGTGGACCAGTTGACTTGTAAAATATTACATCCCACATGTATTCTTAAAATGAGATTTAATAATGATATTTAAATCATGTGATCGCACTATTGTTGAGGACACATTTCCAACAATCTCCCACTTGTCCTCGACAAGTGTGCGTCACCAATTCTCTTGCCTATTACTATCTCCCACTCAATGCAAGGTGTCTTTCGGTCGTACTTGCAAGTGATCATATCGAGAGTGGTTTCCTCGATCCGGAGAATAAGCGATTGACCGGATTTATCCACTCGGATACCTTCCGAGCGTGGCCACGCATTTCGATTCATTACTCCTCGAGTGGCCTTGAGATATTGTTTTAACCCTGACAAGGGGATGGACAATTCCTATCGCACTCATTCCCTTCGACTAGCCACAGCCATCATAACCCAAAATATGCCCATTTAACCCCATTTACGAAGGTCGTAGTAACACAAATCAAAGTTAATCTGATACTGAGCCATCTTAGGTGAATAGTCTTTAGTCAAAAGAATCGACTCATTTGAATACTATAGCAGCTCTCGCCACGACCAGGCTATATAAATTTGCCAGAACTCTATAAGCGGTCATTTGCCCGACAAAGTGTTCCTAACAGTCTGCCTATGTGATCGACTAGTCATCTCACATGACTCTATGGCACTTGAACTTGCCATCAATCGCATCACACTCTAGCCACTTCGAGACGTCACCTCATACAAGTGACTATGGGCGAATACCATGTTAATCCGCGTTCACTTTAACGGGGTTCAATTGTCTCTACAACCCGTTTGGATGCAACAAGGTATAATAAAAGAGTTTTAAGGTAAAACTCAAACGACAAATGCGATTATCACATATGAATAGTCAATGCTTGATTACTACTTCATATTCTATAATCTAATTTGATCTTTTATGTAGTTATTCATCTCAATTTAATTGAAATGACATGACTCATCGTGTTAAGCCTATGAGAAGGCTTTGGTTAGTAGGTTTTATCAACTTCTTGTACCTTACTCAACCTTACTACATACTCGTTTTCCTTTGTAATGTATACATTTGCATTAGAAAACTTTCTGAGTACGTGTCGAGATCCAATCAAGACATAGGTCCTCTAGCCTAAGAATAGCTCCCACTTTGTTTTCACGATTAATGCGGGACTCATCCTCTTGCACATCTCATGATTGCAAGTGTACTCAATTTCCGTTATAAATATCTCTCATTGTTCTTTATTGCCTAGAACGATTCTAGAAAATCTACTTCTTAATTAACATAGCCGCAATGGTATCTTAACCATCCTAATGTGTTTTGATTATGGTTTTGTCGGAAACCATGCGCAATCTCAATTGTCAATTGTCACTTGTGTAACACCCTTACACAAAATTGCATCATAAACACTTTGCTTTACTTCCTTAATGCTTCTGCAAGCACTTAAGGGTAATCTTTACAGCTTACTTGGTAAAGATTACTTAAATTCGATTTTTTGAAAACAATTCATCATACTCAAAGCATATGAAGTGTTATACATCATTTCTTTTTAATTGATTCTGCAGCGGAAGCAAATGAAATCAATCAAATATGTTCAATTTAATTGAACTAGTCATAAATCTTATCAACATAAGACTTCTTACTGACGCTAATATCATGTGGATTTATCTTCATAAATCCGGATATTCAAGATGTATTATAATACTCCAAAAGTCTTAAATCATTCTCAATGATCAATATGTCATCCACATATCAGACTAATTAAAACTTCCGTAACTCCCACTAAACTCCATGTATAAACACAACTTCTCGACTTATCGAGAAACGTTTTATAACATGATCAAATCATTGATTCCAACTCATTGATGTCCTACTTAAGATCCTCTCTTAAGTTTCACATAATCTTAGGATTGCAAGAATCTACAAAACTCAAGACATGTATTGAATACATTCCTTCTTTTGAAGAAGCGGGTTTTAGATTCACTTGCTACGTATTTCATAACCTCATAATGAAACACAATCCTTAAGAAGATCCAAATAGACTTAAGCATTTTAATTAGTGCAAAACCCTTTGCAACCAATATTGCTTTGAAATATCTCTTTATTAGTGCAAAACCCTTTGTCACTAATCAAGCCTTTTTGTTTCGGATTTTCATGGCTCTAAGCCTTGTATTGAGTTGTGACTTTAAACACTCTTATGTAAATCATATGTTCATTACTTTTTAGAAGTAATCAACTTGAATCAAACAATTTCTTTTGTAAGTTATAAGCTCTTTACTTTCTTAAGAGTAGCATGAATTCATCATCTTTAACAAGTGACGAATTTAACCTCCTAGGTTTTAAAGAAACAATATTTTACACAAAACGTCTCATGTAGCCAAGAAAGACCAGTTTCTTGCGACATAACATTCTCTGTGGCATTCTTTGTGGCTCTTGAATAATTTCTCCCACTCTGTCTTCTAAAATAAACTTGTATTTTAGAAAGACGGCTTCATGAGCCGCAAACCCGTCGTGCTCGTGATAATTGCAAGGGAAAAATGAGCATTTGTTTCTTGTGAAAAACTTACAACCATGGTACTCTTACCATTTCATATCTCATATGATTCGATTTAGTGGAAAAATAATTTTAGACAAAATGATAAAATTCCCAAAAGGATCAAGTAACTCAAAGTAACTTCATTGAAGTTCAAACCATATCGAATAGCGTTTGAATTCTTATCCAATCACACATTATTCCATAATGCGTGTTAAGAGAGATTAACTTGTGATACTATATCACATTTCTTTTGGCTTATATCAAAGTCTTCACTTTGATAATCCCATCACGACTAAATCGTGATTCCTTGAACTCTTTAAACTTCTTCAAAGATTTTTCTATTTACCTTATTAAGTGAACACATAAGCGTCAACTTAAATCGTTGGTAAAATAAAATGATCAACCTATTATGGATCAATGATTTACAACCTCGATCTCCTTTTCAACCAAAAAGCACGAGACATATTGCTTTGAATACAAGATACGCATATACCATTAACAATCTAATGGTTTCAAGAGTACTTGATAACTCCTTGCGTTTATCATTCCAAAATTTAAGGTTTAATCTTGGGTTACCAATTTGAATCTTTACATCATCTACATGATATATCATTCTAGTTTGGTTTAGAATATAATCACCTTGATAATGGGCTAGCCATACATCAAATCATGGTGTATAGGGTCACAAAAGTGAAACCTCTTTGTATCTTAACAAGTATGTATTCTTATTTAGAGTTTATGTACTTAATAGTCACAATTAAGTACAACTCCAAACCCAAAAACTAGATTGAGTACACAATTACTCTATCTCTCGATATTGTTGTTGCTAGTCGTCATATTCTAATCATTCTATGTATCAAGTACAATGATGTAAACCACCACCGGTTTCTAATATTGACGAAGTGGTACTAGCAAAATTTATGTCAATCATATAAACATTTAAAGAAGAAGATCCCATTAGATGTCCCACAACTAACTTGTTGATTCTTCAATAATTTGGGGTAGTTTCCTTTCTCGTGTCCAACATTTAAGACAATGGAAACTTTATCGGTCGGGATTGATAGGTTTAGTATCGTCATTCTCAACAACTTTACCTTTAACATTACCTTGTATCAATTCCATTATAATCTTTACTTCTTGAACCTCGTCCTCATCTTAACGGTTTAAGAGAATGCTCCCACTCATTTCAATGAGTCTTTGCTTTGAGAAGCAAAATTGAATTCATGAAGATTACTCTTCATTTGTTCGTTTTAGTCTTAAAACTTTCATTGAAGTGGTTGCGTTATTTTGGTCAATTACGAATTCTGAAAATCTAATCACCAAAACAATTTATCGCTTCAAGGTACTTAATTCAATTAAGTATATGAAACATAATCCATTGTAAGTAGAAGTGTTAGTCATGAATCAAAAACCTGTTTGATAATGAATAACTTTAATCTATACTCTTTACAAGAGATCCTTATCAATGGTTCATTTGAGGTTTTAGAAGAAAATTCAAATTTTTTCTTTAGTTACGATGTTTTAATGGAGATTTGAATCAAAAATCAAAATGATATTGTATATGAATTGTGGTAAAGAAATAGAACAATATGATAACGGAATAGTGGAAAACATAACATTTATCGTTTTATTAATACTTGTAAATAACAAGTAAAGCATTTACATAGTGACCTCTACCCAACTATGATAAATGATTCCAAGACCTAAATTCATATTAACTTGGGCACGGTGTGGCCGATGAAACCCTTATCAATATAACTCGGTGGATTAACGCTTTAATCGATTCTACTTTTAGAACTCTTGGTCGATAATATTACATTAACATTTATCTTTAGCCCAAAACACATTCAACAAGGGGACGGTGTGGCCGATGAAACCCTTATCGAAAAACTTTTGTTGAGTTCAATCCAAATTTCGAATAAATGTGTCCATGATCCAAACCCACATTAACTTGGGCACGGTGTGGCCGATGAAACCCTCATCAACATGAATTCGGTGGATTAACATTCATCACCCACTTCCCCTACGTAACAAGGTTTGTACCCCGGTGTGGCCGAGTGCACTCCCTCACGAAATAGGTTTTCATGGTTTCTACTCTTTGGTAAGGCTATGTCTCAATTAATTGTTTTAGCGAGAGGTCATGTCAATTTATTATCTATCACGTTTTAAGTGAACTAAAGCGGTGAACTACGATAATTCTAATTGACACGGTCGATAAACTCGATAAGACAATGCATGTTTAGTTATGGCGATTTAGCGATGCATGTGACATAAAATAAAATGCAAGCATAAAGATAAATAAATCCTAGTATGGCCTTTCCTAAAAATAGAAAAACTATTTAACTATTACATTTCGGAAACCAACTCCATTGGTCCCTTGAACTTCGGTTGTGACACGCATCTCGAGGTAACACCGTCTTTATGTATCGCCATTCTTGAAGAAATCCGTCTTTGGGAACTCCGAGAATAAATAAAATTACATAATAAATTACATAATTTCCTATTATACATATGTAACTAAAATAAAAAAAATCTATTAAATTACAAAACGGTGATACGAGATCACAATAAAATTACAACCGAATCGATATTCCCATACATTTCGGGAAATACCAATTAAAATCTAAGGCCATACTAAGTAAAATTACATAATTCAAAAATTACATAAATTAAAATTATGACAATCATAAAGAAAAATGCAGCATTATAATATGTATGAACATGCCCAATTTTATGCTAAATCGCCTTTAATTAGCCAATATCGTATATTACTCGGTTTTTACGGATTTGCGTGATTTCAACATTTTTATAATCACAAAAATACATAAACTCATATTTATGCATACGTTAATTACCCTAACCTCTTAGAACTCAAAATTTAGTCTTCACTAATAATTTGACCATAATTAACCCATATTTTATAAAATTGTTCATAAATGGACCAAAAAATACAAAATAAGCTATAAACTTCAAATAAATCACAAAATTTCAAATAAATTCAAAATTTGAAATTTAAACTCATGAACATTCTGGAAAAAATACCATGACACTCATAATGTTCAAAATCTTAGGTTAAAAATTTCGAAATTTTCCCGGAAAAACAATGTTGCGGTTTATCGATTTTTAATAAAATAATCATAAAAACACGGAAAAATTATTTTCATTAACTTTTCAATTTTAGATCTGAAAAATATAATAAAATGCAACATTAGACGTTTTTCCTAAGTCATAGATTATGATTTATTAATTTTTCACTAATAATGTCACTATTTATGCTATTTTTCTTCAAAAAATCATAAATCATGCAAAAAGACTTCTTTATAGCCAATTATTTTACACACATCTTGTAAAATTGCATGTGACAACATATTAAAAAACTATGACCAGATTCGAAATTTAACTCATATTAACCTATTTTTCACCTAAATCCGAATTTAATAATGAAAAATCCATTTTTCGAGCATAATAAGTCCAAAAATTATGAAAATTTACAGGTTATCTCAAAATGATATATGTGACAACATATCCAAAAATCAATGAAAAATTCGAAGTATAGCTAATTTTAGACTAAAAATGACATTTTTACTCATAAAATCACATTTAAATGCCATTATTGTAAATTATGAACAATAAAAATCCGAAAAATAACCAAAATATCCTAAAACATTTTAGGACCAGAAATATTAACATGCATGTAATGATTTCGTGATATATCATAATAACACAAATTTTACAAGTTTTATTTGTTATTCTTATAACTCGGAAAAACTTTTAACTAATTTGCATGCAAACAACCGTGGCTCTTGATACTGATTGAAGGAAATGTAGATTCATATACATACTAACATACTCTTATATGTCAAAATTAATTTGTCATAAAATTAAATACGGATTTTATGCATGCAAACAAATAATATAATAGAGAAGAAATCATCCTTACATTGTGATTTCGGTTCTAATGGGCACAAAAGAAATCTCCTTTTCTTTTGTTCTTGAGCTTTCCAAATGGAAGAACAAGTATTCAAGTGTAGAATCCCTCCTAAAAGCATATACCCAAGGAATACATCTTAATAAACCAATACTATTTATATCTAGTAATAATAATGGTTTTACAATAAAATTGATACAATATAAATTGTATTTTCACTCTTGAAATTTCGGTCAAGAGGGAGAGTATGTGAGATTTTATTTCTCTAGAAAATTCATATATTGTAGAGATTCAACACTTTCTTACACTAGATTTTGGGTATAAATGATGAATGAATGAATTAAAAAGAAAAAGCTCTTTTTCTTTTCTTGTATGGTTGGCCGAAAATTGGCTTGGGTAGGATGCCCAATACTTTTTGTTTTTGCTCTTCTCAAAAGCATAGGTGGGCATGGCTAGAGATTAGACTTTAATAATTATGTTTTCTCTTATTAAAATAATCAACATAATCATTCCACTAATACTCCTAATTTTCGGTTTATACAAGATAAAATGGAAGGTCCATTTTATTTTGTCATTTGTCAAGTGTGACATATGTGACATGTTACTTGACATGTGAATTTGTAATGTATTTTTAACATATTAAAAATCAACATACTCATAAAATATGTCATTTACAAAATCGACTAGTAATTCGTAATTACTTGTACCAAAAATGTTTCCAAATTATAAACTACAACATTCTGTATTTATAATAATTTATTCATTCCGTTTCAATTGTTTCTGTAAACAATAATTTCATCTAAGTAATAAAACAATTCGATTACTTAGACCGTGTCTCATTTAATCATATTTACAATGAGATACGTAAATTATACTCACAAAATTATCCGTCAATTTTAAGCAATTTAATTAACACGTATCGGTATACGATTAATTAAATAATCAATTAAGAGTATTTCCCTATAGGTATGACCTAAGGGGATCAACTGATCACCACCGTAAGCACGACAGAATGTCAAACTCTAGTCAACCAATCATTACCGATATGTGTGGACCAGTTGACTTGTAAAATATTACATCCCACATGTATTCTTAAAATGAGATTTAATAATGATATTTAAATCATGTGATCGCACTATTGTTGAGGACACATTTCCCAACAATGTCCTCATCCTCCATTGTCACACCACCCTATCCATTCAAATATCAAGAGTTCAAACCCGAAGGTGTTGAAGCGGGCAATGACTACATGACTCTACTTATGCAAGAGATGCACAAACAAGCTTATAAGGATCGGGAAGATGCATACTTAGCCCAATATCCACCCCTCCTTCATTTAGCTAGGCAAGGACTACTTGATCCTTCATGTCCTTTGCCTAGTTGGGCGGATAGGGAAGTCTTCTTTCCAAGTGCATCTACGGGTGAGAGACCGGGTGACGATGAGGTTGTCGGTGATGAGGTTGTTGATGATGAGGGCATTGTTGAAGAGGTAAATGAAGATGAAGAGGATGATAAAGTAAGTGATGAAGGAAGTGAGCAAGGAAGTGAAGAGGGAAGTGGTGATGAGTCCACTTCTATTGAGGAAGATGATGACAATGATGATATGGTGGAAGTCTAGCAAGCTTTGGAGGCTCCTACCCTCTTGATGTTTGTCTACTTCTTTCTTTGTTTTATTTATTTTAACTTAATCATGGTTGGAGAGTCCTAGCAACATAGAGGACTAACACCTCGGCCCCATTGAGGTGTTCTTATTTTATTGTTCCCACCTTTGAAAATCCAAAATGACAAATTTATTTTCATGCATTGCATCTTGTGTGCATGAACTACCCCAACTTTAGGACATTAGAAATAATGTCTATCTCGGTTTGAGGAAGTACATGCATACGCAACGGGATGTAATCTAAATTACGCTCTCCGTCATAAACAAAAACCCATGCATCATGTAGTGTAGATTAGTATAGCTTGCATTTAGTGTAGAATTCATACATCATGTTTGCATAATTTTCCATCATTTTGTCCATTGAGGACAATGCCCATATTAGTGTGGGGATGGGAATTCTAACTTAACTTTTATTCAAAAATCCAAAAAAATCAAAAATTTTCGAAAAACCATAAAAATTTGAAAAATTGAAAAACCAAAAACATGTTCATTTCCTTTGTAGTGTAGTCATGTATATATTGTTGTATATATTGTTTTTGCTCTATCCTTGTTCACATTGTGTAGATACCTCATTTCTGCACCCCTCGCAAACCACCCGGTGATGATTGGGCTGCATGTTTGATACGCGGAATGATTTGTGACAATTCATAAGATTATCGTCAAGTGATTGCTCAAATATTAATGTCTACCTCTTAGTTGTCATCTACGTCCCGATACGGTCGTTTTGACAGTAATTAGAGTACATTTGGAGTCCGGGCCTAAAACCGTCTCCATTTTCTGTTAACCGTTAAATCCCGAGTCAGAATGTTCTGGAATGTTCCGGATATTTCTATTCCATATTTCATAAATTTTATCTTTTAGTAAACAATTTCCCGTAATATTCACATAAGATATTAAGGAAAACCGAATTATTTCCGTCCTACCATAACTCAAACACGGAGATCTTTCTTCTACAGGAGGAAACCCCTTGGGAACAGACGCAGCAGGTGCTGCGCCTCTTCCAAGAGACGCAGTGGCTGCTGCGCCTCTTCCCAGGCCCTTTTCTGCATGTTTTTCATATCTTTTTCATATCTTTCCGAGATTCACTTCCAAAGAGTCTCCGAAACCCTAATTCCTCCACGTGATTAGTATAAATAGGAGCCCTTGCTCCTCATATTTCTCACGCGAGTGTCCGCCCTTCTCTTCTCCCTTTGCATTCTAGACTTTGTTCTTACTTTTGGCGTCTACGTGCTTGAACTTTCGACCACGTAAGCTCGGATCCTTCTAAGTACCAGCCTCCCCGTTTGCATGACCGACCAATTTGACCAACTACACATCAATCAACTTAATTAACTTAATCGTTTTCCTCTTACGAGGGCACTTTCTTTGCATTCGCGTCGAGCATCACTAATCGATATCTTAGTCCTTCTCGTTTCGTCAACATGTAAGTCTGAGGGTGTAAATCCTTCTTTTATTGTTATTTATTTATTGTATCGTCAATGTAAGGTTTATGTCGAAAATACCATTAAAACCGATTTCTAAAACCATGCTTTAAAACCTCTTTTTACGGATTTCCAGTAGATAACCGTCGAGAAAGGACGCAAAAATCGCTGCGCGCCTCTTGAAGGAGCGCGAGCTCTGCTGCGCCTCTTCGTGAGAGGCTGCGATTCTCTTCCTTTTCTTCTTCGTTAAATCCATTCGCTAAAATTCTTTTATTGGTTTTGTTTCTTGTTAATTCTTCATCATGATAGTCTAATAATTTCGTGTATATTATAATCATCATCATTAATATGTTTTATCCATCATAAATCCGACTTAAATCCCGAATAATCCAATATTTGCGGGTTTTCATCATTAAATTCAATTCCGAGTTGTAGAGATTCAATTCGTCAATATTGGGTTTCTGGAATTCGTCTTTGATATAGTTTTCATATGTTATTTATTGTATTCATCGCATATTCGTCGTTAATCCATCGTATATAACTTAATTGATTTAATTTGTTGACTCATTAATATTTTTCACTTCTATCATTATTCCATCATGTAAATAATTCGTTTGCATCCGTCTCATTCATGTTTTACTGTTTTTATGACCCATTCATATGTTAAATAACCTACTAATCACTTCCATCCGAGTAAATATCGTCAATTGATCATTAAAATCACCAATTAACATTAACGGCTCGCAATTACGGCTTCACAGCCAGAACTGAGCCAGGGAACAGACGCAGCGTCTGCTGCGCCTATTCCAAAGGACGCAGCTCTGCTGCGCCTGTTCCTGGATGAGTTCTGTGTTGGGAAATGTGTCCTCAACAATAGTGCGATCACATGATTTAAATATCATTATTAAATCTCATATAAAGAATACATAAGGGATGATTCAATTATATAGTCAACTGATCAACATTAATCGGTAACGATTGGCTTGCTAGAGTTTGACGTTACTGTCGTGGGACGGTGGTGGTCAGTTGATCCCTTAAGGTCACACCTAAAGGATGATGCCCTTATCTATAAAGTTAATTAATTGTATGTCGATACAAGTTGATTAATTCCTTAAAAATGAACAATTTATTTTTTAATAAGAGAAAATATGTATCTTATGTTAATGTG
This sequence comes from Silene latifolia, assembly GCF_048544455.1. Taxonomy (NCBI): domain Eukaryota; kingdom Viridiplantae; phylum Streptophyta; class Magnoliopsida; order Caryophyllales; family Caryophyllaceae; genus Silene; species Silene latifolia. Next base: position 53,661,285 of record NC_133529.1, on the reverse strand, counting down.
ATTAAATAAGATCACATTTAGTGGATTAATATGTTAATTCACTAAATTATGTTGAGGTTTTATAAATGTTTCGAGGTAGAGGTAATTAGTTATTTACATTTACAAGAGGTTGTGAATTTAACTAACTAGCTATTATGGGACCCATTATATGTTGATATAATGATAAAATATTACTCAATAAGTTGAGTGAATATATGTTTATTAATTTGTGTCATAATTGTTGTATGATCAAATTAATATTTAATTATGTAAGATGATTAAACATAAGACTTATAAGCATTTGTGAGACAAATATTATAAGACAAAAATGGACCATAATTAGTGCATAGGCACCGATTTTTGGAGGTCATAGGACACTTGTCCTAAGTCTTCTATTTTGTCATAAAAGTTTATGACACAAGCAACATTTGTAATGTTGCACCTACCAAAAATCACTCTACCAATAAAGCATTTGAAAAAGAGTTTTTGAAAAGAAAAATTGCTCTTATTAAGAGCATAGGGGCCGGACCACTTTTGTGGTTAGAAGTAGGGCAGAGTACGGATCGGGTATTTGATCCAAAGTGCTAGTTCGGATCGGATATCCATATTAGAAATCCTGAAGTTAGATATCCAATATCCAAACCAAATGTCTCGGATATCCAACGTTCGGGTATCCAAAATAATCGGATCGGATGCGGATATCCATCGGATATCCATACTTTTGAATTTACTTTAAAATTAAGTTTGAAACACGATTATATTCATAGTTTTACATGATATTTTCTTTCGTATTCTTATTCCAATGTTCTTGCTATAAAATTTAAGTATCATCTAGATATTTCTCTAATATTTTAAACCTTAATTAAGTTGTTGTATCAAATAAAAATTTATTTTCTCGAAATTATACTAGAAAACTATAGTTTCGGATCAGATCGGATATCCAAATGTTTTAATTCTAATATCCATATCCAAACCAAAACCAAAGATTTCGGATCAGATATCCAACCCAAACTTAACTTTCGGATCGGATATCCAAAAATTCGGATCGGATTCGGATCGGATATCGGATCAGTTTGGATAATCGGATTTTTTGCTCAGCCCTAGTTAGAAGAGCTTTTGTTCTTATTTTTCTTTCATCATATTCTCAAAAGATTAACATGCAACAAAACCTCTCTCTTGTTCATAGTTTTTCCTCCAAAAACTTGTGAAGTTTGATTCAATTTGTTCATAAAGATTACTAATATTATTAGTGTAATATATGAGTATTAGTAATCAATTTTAAGGTAAACTACTAAACAAATATCTAGCAAATATTATTTAGTGGGGATAAGGGATAATCTTGGGTGCAATCAAGAGGAGTGACTTCTATACTTGAGGTCTTTGGAGGATCATCCTAATACTCATCATAGCTCAAGAACAAGTGAAGGTAGGAGACCTTACTTGTGCCCATAAAACCGAAATCAACAATGTAAGGGACATTGTTTTCTTATAAATCTTTCATTTTGTTATGCATGCACTAGATCTAAAGAACATATAATTAACAAGTTAATTTGTTCACTATTATAGGAGTCTAATAATAGGTATATGAACCTAACAAGTGGTATCAGAGCATAAGGATGTTGCATGCATAATCGGTTATTGTTTTTCCGAGTTAAAAGGTTAACATATAAAACTAAAAATTTGTGATTTGTAAGTATAAGCCACGAAATCACCATGCATGTTATATATTCTGGTCCTAAAATGTTTTTAGGTCATTTTTATGATTCATGGAAATTTATTGCTCATTTTAAGAATTTTTGGTCATTTTATTACATTTTTATGACTAAAATGGGAATTAAAATGCTAAAAACAGTTAAATTTCGTTTCTGACCTTGGAAAATTTATATGACCTCAAATGCATATTTTACAAGTTGTGTGTAAAAGGACGAGTTAATTTGATTAATTTTGCATGATTTATGATTTTTATGAGATAAAGATGGATTAAAAGAGGTAAAATGGTTAAAAATAGTTAAATTTCGAATTAAGCCATGATCTTTTAATATGATGTCACATGAAAGATTTACAAAGAGTATGTAAATTTCTAGATTAAGAGATCTTCTTTAGCATGTTTTATGGATTTTTGAGTAAAAAAATGGCATAAATAGTGACTATTTTAGCAAAAATTAGCTAAAACGTATTGCATGGCTTGAGAAAATTATTTTAAGTTGCATTTATATCCCACTAATCAGATCTAAAGTTGTAAAAATTATTGGTTTAATTTTCGTATACTTTATACATTTTATGAGATAAAACCGATAAAAATGCAACTATATTTTCTCAAATTTAATTCGAAAATTTTAACCATGTTTTTTGACATTATGAGTGACATGGAATTATTCCAGAATGTTCAAAAATTTAAAATTCAAATTTTGAAACTTTTATGATTTAATTTGGATTTAATTCATAAATATTGTGTTTTTAAGGTCAAAAATGAGCATAAAATTAAATCAAGTTGAATTATTGTCAAAAATTTAGTGATGACTAATTTTTGAGTCCTAAAATGTGTTAGAATAATTAACTTGAGCTTAGATGTGATTTAAGTGTTAATTAGTGATTTTAAAAGGTTATTATCACGCATTTCCATGAAACCGGGCTATATGTACGACATAAGTTAAATAGGGCGATTTGGCACATGATTTTGCATGATAGGTACATATTAAAATGCTGCATATTTCAATTGTTGAATGTCTTTTATTTATATAATTTTGAATTATGTAATTTTATCTTAGTATGGCCTTAGTTTTAATCGATATTACCCGTAATGAAAGGGAATATTGATTCGGTTGTAATTTAATGTGATCTCGAATCACTTTTATTTTATTTTTATTAGTTTTTTCCATTTTTACAAATGTATAATAGGAATAGCTTTGTATTTTTATTATTATTTGTAATTATGGATCATCTTCAAAGACGGTGCCATTCGAAAAGGTGATCCGACAAAGACGGTGTCTTGGGAGGCGTGCCATTTGAAGAATCAAGGGACCAAAGGAGTTGGTTTCCGAATATGTAATAGATTATTTGATTTTCTATTTTAGGAAGGCCATACTAGGAATTTTATTTATTGCTTTGCATTTCTTTTAATATGTTACATGCATTGCCAAATCGCCATAACAACACATGCATATCATATCGAGTCATCGACCGTGTCAATTATAATTATCGTAGTTCACCGCTTTAGTTCACTTAAAACGTGATAGATAATAAATTGACAAGACCTCTCACATATAATAATTGAGAAATAGCCTTACCAAAAAGTAGAAACCCATGAAGTACCAATTTCACAAGGGAGTTAATCCGGCTTCACCGTAATACAAACCTTGTTACGTTGGCGAAGTGGGGTAGTAAAATGTTATTACATCGAAATTTGGATTGAGCTCAACGGAAGTATTGTTGACCGTAGTCGCATGTGTTCCGGGCTAAAGATGAGAATTAGAGTAATTTTTGTCGACCGAGAGTTCTAAAAGTAGAATCGATTAAAGTGTTAATCCACCGAGTTATATTAATAAGGGATGAATCGGCTCACCGTGCCCGAGTTGATATGAACTTGGATCTCGGAATCATTTATGTAGTTGGGTGGAGGTCACTATATAAATGCAATACTTGTAGTTAAATTTACGAGTATTATTAAAACGATAGATGTTAATTATTTCCTTCATTTTCGGTCTTTGTAGTTAATTATTCGCAATGAATTCATCTTATACTCCTACACCCATCACCTTAATTCATGGCTCCAATCATACGATGAAAAATGCTCCGATTATGACAATGAAACGATTAGAGAATTACGCATTGGCATTGGTCAGGATGGAAATTTTTGCTTCTTTACCACCTCCACTCCACCCACTCCAATATTATTGCCCACCACCTTGGTAAGAAAATCTTGTGAAGAAAATCTTACAAAACCCAAGGCATCCTTGTTTGAAGAAACAATGAAAAATATCAAATTGAGTGGGAGTTCTAGCAAGAGTGTCCTTGCAAATGAAAGGGGTTTTGGTTTTAATAAAGGGAAGGCAAAAATGGGCGAGAAACCCAAACCTGATTATAAATTGGAAATGGATAGTGGGACTACCAAGACCAAGACCAAGAAGGGTGCCAAATCCTATGAGGAATGTCATTATTGTAATGTCATGGGCCATTGGAAGCGAAATTGCCCCAAGTATTTAGAAGATATCAAAGTTGGGCTTGTTACTCCAAGTGGGACTTGGAAATGTGGAAAAGCTAAACAAGAGTGATACGAATCTCCGACAATGAAATGGAGCTCGGGTAGCCGCCACTTCAAGAGATATTTATGTACTTGTTTTTGCTAATAGCTTTGAGTTATAATTTACATAATTGTTATTATGTATCCACTTAGTCTAAAACATTATTTCCATTTCTATGTGAGACATGAAAGGATCTATATTTTGTCTTCAAAGACAATTGTAGTATTTTGTTGAAAATAGACATGGATGTGAGCCATGTCACTTATCTTTATGATACACAAGTTTTAGACAGTTCCAACTCATGTAAGGATATCTACATAATACGCACCAAAAGACTCATAACAAGTAATACAAATGATTTGTACATTTGATTTTTCAATTAGGTTACGTAAATGAGAAACGCATTAAAATGCTAGTGTCGACTAGAATTATTGAACCATTTGATTTTCAATCATATGGAATATGCGAATCTTGTCTCCTTTGCAATATAATTTATACTTCCTTTAATTGTAAAGGGACACAAGCAAGTGATTGATGAGACTAATACATGCCGATGTATGTGTTCTAATTAACATCACCGCAAGGGGAATTTATGACTACTTCGTCACTTTTACCAATGATTCAAGTAGATAAGGGTATATTTACTTAATCTAATAAAAGGTGAAGCATTTGAGAGATTTGAGAAATTTCCAAAATAACGTAGAGAACCAATTGAATTAAGTTCTAAGCATTACGACCCAATCGTAGTGGCAAAGATCTAAGTAATAAATTTGATTTATTAAAGATGGATTATGACCTAGCGTCACTACCCATAAGATCAAAATAATATGAGTCGGTTTGAGTTGATGAACTCAATTTTGGGAATTCGCGATCCAAAACGGACAAGTAATTCTAATTGGATGGTCAACCATGAGATACATAGAATAGAGAGTCTATCAAACAGATGACATGGATAAGACTCGTATATCATCAAGCTGCCATGTTAGGATGGCCTTTTAAAAGCTAAACTCCGTTAAATATATATGTTTGGGTCTCACAAAACTATCTCTCAAGAAGATAGATGTATTTCTGAGAGATAGAGTGGGAGTAGATTGAATCGTCACAAACATCTCTTATAGTTGAAATGTTACTTTGTGAAAGTAATTGAATTATAGAGTGGGAGTTGGTATTGAACTATTATCTATGAAGATAGTATGAGACCATAGTTCAGTGGGAGTCTATCGCACATGTCTTGTTGTTTAAAAAATATTACTTTGTGAAAGTGATAGTATCATGACCTTGTTATATATACGAGCCGAAGCATTACAATCCGAAAATTGTTGCTCATGAGTAGATTTACTTCAAAGTGAGGGTCTCTTTAAAAGGAAATAGAGCTTTAGAGTACACAAATGCATAAGATTTACATAAAGATGTTGATCAAGATAAATTGTGTTAGGAATTGCCGCATTTCATTATAATGAAGAATGGCAAATAAAAATTCACTTTTCTAAAATGGGAATTTTGAGAAGGAAGTGTTTGAAACACAAAACCTTAGATGAAGATCTAAGAATCCTAACATATTATGCATAGCTATCTTAAGTGATCACAGGATGGTCTTAAGCAAGCATTAAAGGATTATACTTTTCGTTCATGTGATTATAGTGAATTGTTTCATTCACATGATTGAAGAATCATGATATACATGAAGTTAAGTGGGAGCTATAATTGTTTCTCCATGTCTTATATGTTGATAACATATTACTTAATGAGAATAATATACCAATGCTCTCTTCTGGTAAGAGTAATTGGGAGACATGGAAAGAGATGCAAAGTATTCTAGATTTTGAATCTATATGAGAGAATATTGGCATAGAGTTGAGAGTCTTATGAGGATAAGATATTTCACATCTGTTGTACAACAACAAAGTTGAATGGCTTATTCATGATGATGAAAGTGGAATTACTATGATGGAATCGTAGTCGTTCACTGAACCCATTAAGTTGTTAATTACATGAAATCGATTACTAATGTTTCCGCCATTAGAACGATTATGTATTCCAACAGACGCACATGCTGTGATGTACCTTATGCTAAATACATTATGAATCAATAATAAGTTAATTCATTAGATGGGCTTGTGAAAGCCTTAAAGTATAATTGATGACTTGTACACATGTTTGGATGATAAACTAAGTTAAGGTGTTGAAGGGTTGCACCAACTTTAGTTTCCAAGCTTAAAAGGATTTGATGAAATCCTAAGCTAATGTTATTGACTAAGGAGTAAGAAACTAAGAAAAGTGTTTTTGTTTCAAGCATTGCAAATTCTATAAAAGGATTCTAAGTAAATAGTGATTAAATAGTCAACGAAGGGATTAAGGGTGAATCCCTCTACAAATGACTTTATCACAAGTTATGCGATAACAGTGGGAGCTTCTTTCAAGTTAAAAAGCTCAGGTCTAGTATGAAGTCTAGACGTATATTTAGAGAAATTCATGTCATTAGAGATGACATTGAATGGAAGGAAATAGCAATTAATAAAGTTGGAATATATGGATATCGGGTATATCCACTTGCCAAGCTTGTATTGCATTTTAACTAGTGTTATTAATACACTAAAGATTATAGAATATGAAGTAGTAATAGTGTATTGACTATTCATATGTGATAATCACATTTATCGTTTGAGTTTTATTAAACTCACTCGCTACCTTGTCGTATCCGAATGGGTTGTAGAGACAAATTGAACCCCATTAAAGTGAACTGGATTGACATGGTATTCGCCCCTAGTTACTTATATGAGGTGACGTCTCCAAGTGACTAGAGTGTGATGCGATTGATGGCAAGTTCAAGTGCCATAGAGTCATGTGGGATGACTAGTCGATCACATAGGCGGTCGTATGGGACAATCATCGAGGCGATGACCGCTTATAGAGTTCTGGTAATTCATAAAGCCTGGTCGTGGCAAGAGCTACTATAGTATTCTTATGAGTCAATTCTTTTAACTAGAGACTATTCGCCCAAGTTGGCACATCTTCTGATTAGCTTTGATTTATAATCTACGATTTCGTAAATGAGGTCAAACTGGGTATATTTTGGGTTATGATGGACTGTGGGTGAACGCAGAGGGAATAGGGCGATAGGAATTGTCCACCCCTTGTCGGGGTTGTTTGAAATCTCAAGGCCACTCAAGGAGTAGTTAATCGAAATGCGTGGCCACGCTCGGAAGATATCTATGATAGATAATTCCGGTCGATCAGTTAATCTCCGGATCGAGAAAACCACTCAAGATATGATCAAGTGTAAGTACGACCAAGAGACACCTTACATTGAGTGGGAGATTGTAATAGGACAAGAGAATTGGTGACGCACACTTGTCGAGGACAAGTGAGAGATTGTTGGGAAATGTGTCCTCAACAATAGTGCGATCACATGATTTAAATATCATTATTAAATCTCATATAAAGAATACATAAGGGATGATTCAATTATATAGTCAACTGATCAACATTAATCGGTAACGATTGGCTTGCTAGAGTTTGACGTTACGTCGTGGGACGGTGGTGGTCGATTGATCCCTTAAGGTCACACCTAAAGGATGATGCCCTTATCTATAAAGTTAATTAATTGTATGTCGATACAAGTTGATTAATTCCTTAAAAATGAACAATTTATTTTTTAATAAGAGAAAATATGTATCTTATGTTAATGTGATTAAATAAGATCACATTTAGTGGATTAATATGTTAATTCACTAAATTATGTTGAGGTTTTATAAATGTTTCGAGGTAGAGGTAATTAGTTATTTACATTTACAAGAGGTTGTGAATTTAACTAACTAGCTATTATGGGACCCATTATATGTTGATATAATGATAAAATATTACTCAATAAGTTGAGTGAATATATGTTTATTAATTTGTGTCATAATTGTTGTATGATCAAATTAATATTTAATTATGTAAGATGATTAAACATAAGACTTATAAGCATTTGTGAGACAAATATTATAAGACAAAAATGGACCATAATTAGTGCATAGGCACCGATTTTTGGAGGTCATAGGACACTTGTCCTAAGTCTTCTATTTTGTCATAAAAGTTTATGACACAAGCAACACTTGTAATGTTGCACCTACCAAAAATCACTCTACCAATAAAGCATTTGAAAAAGAGTTTTTGAAAAGAAAAATTGCTCTTATTAAGAGCATAGGGGCCGGACCACTTTTGTGGTTAGAAGAGCTTTTGTTCTTATTTTTCTTTCATCATATTCTCAAAAGATTAACATGCAACAAAACCTCTCTATTGTTCATAGTTTTTCCTCCAAAAACTTGTGAAGTTTGATTCAATTTGTTCATAAAGATTACTAATATTATTAGTGTAATATATGAGTATTAGTAATCAATTTTAAGGTAAACTACTAAACAAATATCTAGCAAATATTATTTAGTGGGGATAAGGGATAATCTTGGGTGCAATCAAGAGGAGTGACTTCTATACTTGAGGTCTTTGGAGGATCATCCTAATACTCATCATAGCTCAAGAACAAGTGAAGGTAGGAGACCTTACTTGTGCCCATAAAACCGAAATCAACAATGTAAGGGACATTGTTTTCTTATAAATCTTTCATTTTGTTATGCATGCACTAGATCTAAAGAACATATAATTAACAAGTTAATTTGTTCACTATTAGAGGAGTCTAATAATAGGTATATGAACCTAACATTCTGTCCCTGAACTCCGTTTCTGTCTTGACTTAGTGTAATTAGTCTACGTATAATCTACTATTAACCGTAATATCACGCTAATTCCTGTTCGTTAATTTATTTCTTTTGTTCTTTATTCCTTTTTCTCAAATTATCCGTTTTAAAGGTATTTTCGACATAAATCGCCTATTCCAATGTAATTAATGTAATTTTCATTATTGTAATTTATTTTATTCCTTATTGCTTTGTATCCTTTGTATGCTTCACATGTAATTGAGTATTAAATCCTACCTCGACCCAATTGTATGCTAATTAATTGTTCACCGACTTAGTTAATTCTCACATGCTAGGATTAATTTATTGGATGTTGCATTGCATGCATATAGCCGACGATATATCAAGTACGAATAACTTCCCTAATCATTAGTAGAGGCCGCCATCGAGGCGGGCGGGATTAGGTGTTCGATCAAAAGAGCTTCCTAATACGTACCCTCACCCCTTACTCCAGATCCTCGTGAGCACCCGTGTTCATTGGCATCCACGAGAGTCATTCTAGACATAGAATGCTAAGGGTAACGATTGCTTAGTGTTCATGTCTCTACTTTGTGTCTTGACATGGCACGAGGTATTCGAACGGTTCCAATTTCCCATAAAAATTGGTGGCAACTCCATACAAAATGCAAACGCTTGTTTCTCTTTTCCAACCCAAGCGCCCCCGTGGGCGGCCCGCCGTCCACAGTTTGGCGACTCCGCTGGGGAGAATACACTTACGTGTAGCAAGGGTGAAACTTGAACAAGGTTAGGGAATAGTTTGTACAAGACAATTGTCGGTTTTCATAACTCGGTCTTCCTAGACCGTTTTATTCGGCCTTCCTAGGCCCAACCCAACCCATTCGACCAATCGTCCCGTCTAAACGGTCCTAATTCTTATTTGGGCCTAAGGATGGATAGCGATTGACGTCATCCATACCATGATGCTTACTCTTGTTTGTATCAAGGGCCTTCACTACTTGAGGAAATGGACTAGGAATCGGACTTACTCTAGTTTGGTACGAGCCTCTCCACAGACTTCGGGTTTGATGGTTCGGTATGGCAACCCACCCTTTAAACAAAAACCCTTTTAAATGCACTCAGCATCCCGTTATAATGCTTGTATAAATGTGTATACCTTACGTGATCACCATTTCTAAACGAAACCATGACAATTTTTCAAAAATCAAAACCTTTTTCTTAAACCAAAATTTCGAAATAGGCCTTTGATTAGCGCAAAATCCGGTCAAAACTCTATCCGTTTGTCGTGTCAAAATTCGGGCCACGAGCCCATTTCAAAACCTCACTTCGAGTCTACTCCTACAACTACACTACAGTTGACTAGGACACACATTTTCAAAAAACCTTGTCTTTCTTCAAAGCTCACTCAACACAAGTGGCACACACCCACTTCACGAGTCAAAACATTTCTTCTTTTAGCAAGTGTGTTAGAATGGTCGATCGTGTCTTGATTCGTCGCCGATCTCTTATCCAGTTTTCAAGATGCCCGGATCAAGTGATGAAACAAATCTCCACCAACTTCAAGATGGTAATGATCGAATCTTAGCCGCGCTAGCCCAAATGCAAGCTACCCAAGAACAAACCTACGACCGCCTTGAGCTCATCGAGGGCCGTATCTATGCCGTAGAGGGAAGGTTGCCTCCTCATGAAAGTGAAGTACTACGTGACTCTGACAACGAATCCAAGGATGAAAATCCTCTCATGGGGATGACTATAGCTGAGAAAAGACTCCAATACCTAGAGGTGCAATTGATGTACCTTAAGGGGGATGACATTTATAGGGAGAACAATCGCAAGTATGAGGCCGTCAATTCCAAATTGCCAACTAACTTCAGTATGACGGATATCCCTAAGTTCAAGGGACACGAGAACCCTTTGAACCACATCCGTGCCTTCAAGGATTACATGTCTATCAAAGGCATTAAACCCGAGATGTTCTTAAGGATCTTTCCTTCATCTCTTGATACTATCCCAAGACAATTGTTCTACTCTTTAGATCACAAGAAGGTCGCTACTTGGGAAGATGCCGCAATCGAATTCTCTAAACAATATGCGGATAATGCTGAAATCCAAGTCAACATGCGCACTCTAGAGGTTCTTACCCAAAATGACAAAGAAGGATTCACCAACTTCCTAAGTAGGTGGAGGAAGACTAGCACCCAACTAGTTGAACGCCTGGATGAGGCTACTCTTGTGGAGAAGTTTGTGGATAATCTCAAACCCATCTATGCCAATCATTTGAGATACCCAAAACATCAAAACTTTCAAGGACTTAACCATACTAGGGACAAGGATTGAAGATGACATCCGTAAAGGACTCTTGTCCAAAACGGTAGGTCGAGGATACCAAGGTTCCACAAGTCGTTCATACGGCTCCACTAGCAAGACCGATGAAGTTAACCTTCTCGAGCCATCCAAGAAAAGTACCCCACCAAGGAAATTCCCAAACCTTGGGGACACTTACTCCAATGCTCTAAAGAGGCTAATGAAGCAAGGTAAACTCCAACCCATTGGGCCTACTCCCCCGAAAGGAAGTCCAAGTTCGGGACGAGAATTCGTGCTGCGAATACCATAGGGGCAAGGGGCATGACACAGAAAAATGCTACAAGTTGAAAAACGTGCTTCAAGACATGATTGAAGATGGTCGATTGCCAATACCACCGGGAGGTAAACCCAACAACACTCAGAATCCTCTTGGAGTTCTAGTGATCACAAGTGATGAATCTACCTTAGATTGCTCACACCTCATTTCTCCAATCGAAAATGAAATTCATGCAATCGAGAATGAAGGGTTCTACTCTACTATCTCCCCTACCATTTCCGACTTCATCGCATGGGCAAGGAGTGTAGATAAGCAAGTTTGGGAACTAGAAAATGTGGTAACAACTTTACGCAATCCCAACGCAACACCCGAAGAACATGTGCCACTAATCTTCTCTCAGAATACTACTATGCAAGAAATAGTCACCGTAGTTGATAAACTAGTCGACCAAATCATGCGACTAGAAGATGATATCATGAGAATGAGGGAACTAGCTACAATCAATGGAGTTTGGGCCGACGATGATGAGGACGAGTATCTTATTGAAAACTCCCTAGTCAAAGAAATAGTCCAAAATGGTGAAGACCAAGATGTGGATCACCTAACTCGTTCGGGTCGTCCATATCAAAGCACTACTCAAAATGGTCTAACCAACGTCATCACACCAAATGACAACGAAGATGACTCCACTGATCATTTTCTCAAGCAATTACAGAAGATGAAGGCTGATCTTTCAGTCTGGCAATTAGTAGCAAGCTCATTCCCACATCGCCAAGCTTTACTGCAAGCTTTGGCCAAGTTAAATGTAGCACATAACTCCACTCCTGAATATGTAGTCAACTTGGTCTTCCAAGAATCACCGAAACTAAGTAATCCTATTACTTTCTCAGACGAAGATTTGCCACCTTTTGGCGCTAGTCACAACCTCGCTCTATACATCACTGTCGTTTGTCTAAAGAAGAATGTGCCAATGACCTTGGTGGATGATGGCTCCACGGTCAACGTCATACCCCTCAAAACGGCATATAAGCTAGGCATGAATGAGTCGGATTGGACCCCTACCAATCAAGGTGTGCGTGTGTATGACGGTACACGACGAAAGGTAGTAGGACTTGCTAACCTAACCATAGCCACAGGGCCAATCGAACGAAAGGTTAACTTCCAAATAGTGAAAATTGAAGCTTCATTCAACATACTTCTGGGAAGGCCTTGGATTCACGCTTCCAAAGCGGTAACATCCACCCTTCATCAAAAGATCAAAATCCCACTAAATGGCAAAGTAGTGACGATCACTTCGTCACCCATCAAGGCAATAATCGAAAAACAATCGAACAATCAAGTCCTTGCAGATCCTGTATACGAACTTGGGGGCTTCCAAAGTGTAAGTGTCATAGAAAGTGAGTTGACGCCCTTATATCCCTACTCGAACTTGGTGGTCAACCACATACTCAAATCCCAGGGATACTTCCCTGGAATGCCTTTGAACCCAATTCGGAAGAATCCCTTCGCACCATACAAGGAAGGCAACTCGACGAGGATACCACTTGGACTAGGGTACAAACCCACGAAAGAGGAGGTTCTCGAAATGCTTGCCCAAGTCCAAAACCGTAGGCACGTAGGAGTCCAAATGCGACCCTATCTCCCTACTTTAAATGGATACTTTGTTCAAGAAGGAAGTCTAGAACTCTTTCACGGATTTCCCGAACCCTGGCATTATCTCGAGAGGAAGCTAGCCGGAATCGAGATCTTTCACGATTGCTACTTTATCCCTCCAGAAACGGTTCCTACCGTCAAAACCCGTCAAGCACCTTGCTTAGACGAACAAGCTGTTAGCCTATTGTTTGGAGAAGATCGATTCGTTAGGGCCGCGCAGGATGAGATCATTACCATGATACTTCAAGACGATCGCTTCAACCCCACCGCGTTGATCACAGAAACCGACGCGAGACAGCAGAAAGGATGGAGAAAATCAATCAAGTGGACCAACAATCAAGGAAGACTCTTCAAGCTCACCACTGGAGAAGGAGAGATGTTCAAAGGAGAACCAGAAGACGATGAGTTCGAGTCGGAGTCGGAGTCAGAGTCGGAGTCTAGAGAAGTCATTAGAGAGTCTACTCCTGTCGTCATCCCCACTCCCTTTGTTTCTTCTAGCTTAGCCTCGAGTAGTCACGATGGTTTGGGAAATGCCCCAACCATTTGTCCCTTTGCCGCCACTGACCATGGATCGGTTGGCTTCTTTGTTTCAACTCTACTCAAATTTTAATATGAATAAATCGGTTACCTTACTCTTTGTGTTATCTTGAGTGCAATTCTGTTTACGATGATACTGAGGATGACCAAGACCCAGACTCGATCGAAATACCTCCCTACGTAGCCAAAGAAATATTACAGGAAGGGGAAGGGGGACCAGTAATAGAGGACACCGAACCCATCAACGTAGGAACCGAACTAGAACCCCAAGAACTTAGGATAGGGACTATCTTGAGCTCTACCGAAAGGGCCGATTTCATAAACCTCCTAAATGAATTCAAAGACGTTTTTGCTTGGTCCTACAAAGACATGTCAGGGATCGACAGGGATATCGCCGAACATAGAATTCCGATTAAGCCAGGTTTCAAACCTGTAAAACAGAAGCTTCGACGAATGAGAACAGAATGGGCTCTAAAGATAAAGGAAGAAGTTGATAAGCAATTCAAAGCCGGGTTCATCAAAGATTCCGAGTATTCTGACTGGGTAGCTAACATAGTACCCGTACCCAAAAGGATGGGAGAATCCGTGTTTGTGTTGACTTTAGGGACTTAAACAAAGCAAGTCCAAAAGATGACTTCCCTCTACCTCACATCGACATACTGGTGGACAATACCGCAGACCACGCATTACTATCCTTCATGGATGGGTATGCGGGATATAATCAAATCAAGATGGCCATGGAAGATATGCATAAGACCGCCTTTGTCACCCAATGGGGAACCTATTGCTATACGGTAATGCCGTTTGGATTAATCAACGCCGGAGCTACATATCAACGCACCGCAACTACGCTCCTACATGACATGATGCACAAAGAAGTTGAGGTATACGTAGATGACATGATTGTCAAATCCAAGGAAAGAGAGGGACATATTGCGAACCTTCGCAAGTTCTTCGCAAGACTACGAAAGTACAACATGAGACTCAATCCTCAGAAATGCACGTTCGGGGTAACATCTGGCAAACTCCTGGGATACATCGTTAGCCAACGAGGTATAGAAATAGATCCTTCCAAAATCAAAGCTCTGATCGAAATGCCACAACCTCAAACAGAAATAGAAGTCAGAGGATTCCTAGGAAAGGTGCAATATATAAGTTGATTCATATCGAAACTTACGATTATTTGTGAGCCTATCTTCAAGAAACTCAAGAAAACAGACCACGCCATGTGGGATGACGATTGTCAAAAGGCATTCGACCGGATCAAAGAAATATTGGCTAAACCACCAGTGCTCATGCCACCACAACGAGATCAACCTCTTGGTTTATATCTCACAGTAACCGAAACCGCCATGGGTGCCATGCTAGCTCAAACCATAGGAAGTGAAGAAAGAGCTATCTACTATCTTAGTAAGAAGTTCTTGGAGTACGAGTGCAAATACTCACAACTCGAAAAGATATGCCCCGCTCTTGTGTGGGCAACGAAGAAGCTACGCCATTACATGCTTAGCTACTCCGTCAAAATATACTCCAAAATGGATCCAGTCAAATACCTCTTCGAGAAACCCGTCCTCAATGGACGTCTAGCAAGATGGACCCTGATGCTCTCAGAATTCGACCTCAAATACGTGCCACTGAAAGTTATAAAAGGTCGCGCCGTCGCCGAATTTTTCGCAGAAAATCCTATCAATGACGCACAAACAATAGATACTTGGTCATTTCCAGGACGAGGATATACTCCAAACGATGTAGACTCCGGGACTGTGCTTTGATGGAGCGTCGAACTTAAGAGGATTCGGAATAGGAGTGTTTCTCATTTCTCCTGAAGGCGAGCATACACCAATTGCTGTCAAACTCGACTTCGAGGTGACAAACAATGCTGCAGAATACGAAGCTTGTCTTAATGGACTACAAGCGGCAGTGAGTTTAGGCATCAAAAACCTCCGAGTACATGGGGATTCATCACTGATCATCAACCAAGTTACAGGATCTTGGAAAATCCGAAGCGAAAGCGTCGCACCTTATCGGGCTAGAATAGACCAAGTCGCTCAATTCTTTGATCACGTAACCTACCTACACCTACCTCGGGAAGAAAATCAATTTGCAGGCGCTCTTGCGAAACTTGCATCTTTGATTAATATGCCAGATCACATGGTGGAAATGCCTTTCTGCATCGAACGACGGTCAGAGCCGACTTATGTCCACCAAATCACCGATGAAGAAGAAATCGCACAGGAACCCTGGTTCCAAGCAATCCTGAATTTTAAGCTTAATGGTACATATCCACCGGATATGGACAAGAGGGGACAACGCGCTATACGCCTACTAGCTTTCCAATACGTTCTGATGCAAGGAGAGTTATACAAAAGAACACCTCTTGGTGTAGTCCTACGTTGCCTTGATCATTCACAGGCACGAAAGGTGATGGAAGAAGTCCACGACGGAGAATGCGGTCCTCACATGAGTGGGCCCATGATGGCAAAGAAAATCACACGTTTGGGATATTATTGGACCACAATGGAATCCGATTGCATCAAGTACGTAAGACATTGCCACAATTGTCAAGTCTTCGGGAATGTACAACACGTCCCTCCTTCATTGCTCTATACAATGACATCCCCTTGGCCGTTTTCTGCATGGGGAATTGACATAATCGGGAAGATAACCCCGGTAGAACAGGAGGTCAAGTCCTTTGTTTCATTCTAGTAGCAATCGACTATTTCACCAAATGGGTAGAAGCGGCTTCCTACACTGGTCTTACAGCTAAGAATGTGGCAAAGTTCATACAAAACAACATCATCTGTCGATATGGTTGCCCACATGAGATCATTAGCGATAATGGATCACATTTCCAAGCTGAAACCGAGCAACTGCTAGCCAAATACAAGATTAAGCATCACCACTCTTCGCCCTATAGACCACAGACTAACGGCGCGGTAGAGGCGACAAACAACAATGTTGTCACAATCCTCAAGAAAATGATTGACAACTACAGAGATTGGCCAAGCAAGATACCCTTTGCTTTATGGGGATATCGTACATCTGTCAGGACGCCCACTTGGGCAACTCCTTTCTATTTGACCTACGACATGGAAGCTGTACAACCAGTCGAGCTAGAAATACCATCCTTGCGTATTTTACTCGAAAGTCAAATCCCGGAAGCCGATTGGAAGAGGGACAGATATGAAGAACTCATCCTCCTGGATGAACGTAGGCTACGCGCCTTACATAATGTCCAAACATATCAAGCACGTATCAAACGAGCTTTCAACAACAGGGTTAGGCCAAGAAATATCAAAGAAGGAGACTTAGTGCTTAAATCGGTTAGAGCTCTCTTACCTGTTGATCCACGGGGAAAATTCAAACCTAATTGGGCCGGACCATTTCTAGTCAAATCAATACTCCCAGGGGGTGCGGTTAGAATCACAGGCCTAGACGGGAATGAGTTTTCAAACCCCACAAACCTTGACCAACTGAAACGATACTATGCCTAGAATAGGAATGAAAACGCGCCTTGCGTAACCCCATGTGTCGCTCTTGTGGCACTAAATAAACGGCCCCACAGCCAAGAAATAAGCTAATGTCACTGTGCTCTTGCATTTTGGCAAATTCGTCATCCTCATATCATCAAATAAACTAAATTCGTACCTTCAGAGTAAGCAAAAGCTCATGCTTATTTTCTAAGTTCATTACAAGCTCTTGCTTAGAACAATTATTCTTTTACATTTACTCGAACTACGCGCAAGGGTTTGATTTCGCTTTTTAAGTGAATACGTAGGCAATCCTTCACGGGATTCAACCCATTATACCTAAAATGTAAATAGAAGGACATTTGCATTGCATTTGAAATTCGACAAGAATAATAAATAGAAAATCACAACGGTTTCATAACCACTTAACCTTTTTATTTCATTCATTTTCTAATAATAATAGTACGCTACATAATAAAAATAGAATAGGCTAGGATCCTAAAAATCCCACCTTTTTATTACAACAATAATAATAATAATAATCAAATAATAACAATAAAGACTCGGGCTATTCCTCCATCTTCCCCTTGCCCTTGTCATTCTTGTCATACTTCTTGTCACGACCTCGAGCCGGACGCTCTTGCGCCACTTCAGACCTAATCACCAGCGGTCTTTCTCGAGGCCTAGCTTTTCCATTCTTGCCAATCACCATTTCCGTGACAGGAGTAGTCTTTGCTTTCTTCGAAGGATGAACAACTTGAAACCCGGCTTCTTCTTCTCCCTCTGTCAGATGCTTCTCTTTCTCTTTCTCTACTTCGCGCATCTTGTAATCAATGGGCTCGCGCTTCCTCAATTTCTCGCGCTCTTCCGGAGTAGTAGCCTTTCTCCATCTCAGATAAGAATCCGACACCCATAAAGCATTGGCGGAGAAGTTCAAGAACCACATGTTTCTTTGGGCCCATTTAATGGCCCACTCTCTTCGGCTCTCTGTAGTAAGCGCCACAGCAGTCTACGGGACGGTATCAAGCCTCGGGATCGTCTGTTTCAGCCCAACTTGTCTCATCAGCGTTTCCGGAAAGATGCACACCATAAACTCCAATCCAGGAATGCGCACGGACCTAGTGGGATCCAAAGAAGAAACTCCAGTGACGGACTTAAGGTGCCACCACGGCACGACCCACCTGATCAACGGGCCATCATCACTCTTCAGCTTGTTCTTCCAATAATCACAGACCCGGGTGAAGTCCACCATGTACAACCTCGTCCTCATCGCAATCGAACGGGCATGATAGGAAAGCGCATGAACTGGGGGCTCGATCAATCGGAGCCGTTCCATAAGCCAAACCTACCAAAATCGGGTATTAGACATCAAAACAAAAAAAAAAACGAAAAAAAAAACGAAAAAAAAAGAGAAAAAAAAAAAAAAAAAAAAAAAAAAAACAAAAAAAAAAAAAAAAAAGATGTCTTTTACTGCCGAATGACGGACTCCCCAAGAACGGCAGATCACGGTTGGATTTCCTATTATCCAAGCCCAAAATAATCTCTCCTAAGCATAAGCAAGTGGGCTCTGCGCACTCCATCTCCTTTCAACAAGGCCCAGAAGACGGGGATCACCTCTCAAGTCTTCATCGACATGCCCTTGGAAGACATACACATGCAACAAGCAAAAGCCAAATGCCCTCCGCCTAGCAACATGAGAAACGGTGGGGTCGGCCCTGTTGATGAATCGATCTATGAAGTCCAACATTCTCACGCCTTTCGAGGTAACTAGACGGTCCACCTCAAGTCTAGTTAATCCGAGCAAATCATTAAATTTGCTTTTGTACCCTTGAGAAGTAGAAGGAATGGCAGGCAAATGTTCAGGGTCCCATCCACCAATAGCAGCAATTTCTTCAGGAAAGGGGCAAATATAACCCCCAGGGAACGCAAAAACATGGTAGTTCGGGTCCCAGTAGTCAAGGCAAGCATCCAAGAACGGTTTAACAACCTTGATGAGTTTCAAACTCAACAACGATCCAAAATTCTAAGAGCCCATATCATGCTTCTCCATATTTGAAAATTCATTGGTCCATTCCTTCAAGGGGATCTCCAAAGTATTCATGATGAAGAAATTATTTTGAGAGTTTTATGTAAATAGACGAAGAAGAGACGGAAGATTTGTGTGAATAAAAGCTCCATCGACGTTTCTATTTATACTAATTCTTTGTTTCAAAAATCCGTCGAGAATAGAACACTTTGGGAACAGGCGCGACCTGCTTTGCGCCTCTTCAAAGGGACGCAGCTCATGCTGCGCCTCTTCCTCAGCTTCACTTCTGTGATTTTCCGCGTTGGATCTTTCCTAATTCCATGACGAATAATTTCCTATTCCTACGGGTTATTATTTTGGTAAAAACGGGAAGATTACCATGTTTCAAGTTTCCTAATTTCGCGGGCACGCATTTCGAGACGACATCGACATTTCACCATTTTACCACATGTGCACGTTTTCATTTTTAGGAAATAAATTTCATTTTCATTTTTAGGAAATAACTTTCATTATAAATTTCAAACATGTATATATTAGTTTCAATTTCTTAATTTCATTTCTACATTTCTAACTTATAAATTTCCTTTTTTTCTTTTTTTAGGGGGTAACCCTCCCTACCGTCCGGTCATTTCCGGCAAAATTTTTGCATTTTTGCATTCTTTCGAGTCTCTCATTTTGCGCTAATTAAGGCCGTATGTATGTACATCTGTATGCTTTGCATGTTTTCTATGTAATTTTCGGCAGCATGACTGCGTAAACCGTCATCTACCAAACCTGTTCGAAACTAACCTGCAGGTACAAGCAACACATTCCAACAGCAAAGGCACTCAGGCCATCGTATATATACCAAATGAAGGAAATGCACAACAAACTGGGGGCTCGAGCCCCAAACAAAGTCCAAAAAATGTTCAAAATCAATGTACAAATGTGCAAAATACGACAAAAGCTACACAAAACTACTGCTGGGCGCCCTCCAACTCCGCAACTCTCGCCACAAGAACGGCGATCTCGGCGTCCCGAACCTCGAGCTCCCTCAACAAGCGAGCTGTGTCCTTCCGAGACTGGGTCAACTCTCGCTCCAGCCCACGGTCACCCTGTAAACAATAAATTGGCTCATGTCAATCGATTCAAGCAAAATTAGAAAAGTCAAAAATAAAAAAGAAATAGGCGTAAGGTTCATACCTGACGACCTCGATCGCCGACAAGTACCTCGACGGCAGTAGCTCGCAGCCGGTTGGCCACCCTCCACAACGCCACAAACCGAGACGGCGCGACCTGCATTTCCAAAAACAAATTCTCAACAATTGAACAAACTCAATCAAATGTGTTCTTACACAAAAATTATACAAGTTAGAGGCTCACCCTCCGAATCAGATGCTGCCAGTCGTCAAGGCCAGCATCCGTCACAGCTACGTCAAAGTCACGCAGCTCGGAGATCGTCGTCCTCCCGGTCGCGTCAGTGTACTCGAGGGTCTCGGGGTACTCTGGGGGCTCGATGCCCGCCGCCTCGACCTCCTGCAAAGACAAATGGTTCTCATTACTCGATGATCCTTCATCATAATTCTCAAAATCGAATCAAGAGGAAAAATAAAAGATGCTCACCACTACCGGCCAGTACGCCAACTTCCCGTAAAGGAACGCCGAGTAGTCCTCGCCAGGAAGGAGAAGGGCGTCGCCACTGGCACCAGCCAAGTCTGCCTCCCTCTCAGCCTCAGAAGGCTCCCTAAACATCGTCTTGGGAGGATCGAAGGGAACCGTCAACACGTCCCGCGAGCACTGACGAGCCAAGCGCTCACCCAAGTACCACACAGGACCCATCGACGTCCTCAACAGCAGTCGGCTCGGGCTCCTAGGTCAAAGGACCTCAGCCACGAAAGGAGGCGCTCCAGCGTACTCCGCCCCTGTCCGGCACCCACTGTGACAAGATAAAATAAGGATCATTCCTACGATCAATTAAAAGCAAATATAAGAAGCAAGTGAATATAAGTGAGATACTCACGCTGCTCAGCTGAAGAGCGTTCACGTCCCGCCGGTAGACGTTGTGAGAAGAACGCTTGCTCTTCGTCCGGCACATCACCCAATCCCTCACCACGGGATAGGCCTTCTCCAGCGGCTCCGTCCTCTTGGGCGCGAGGCTCGGGAAGTAGGAGTACACCCACGCCTGTAAAGCAAAATAATCAATGACGATCTTTCGTAGTTTGATAAAGAGAAGAATTAATTTTGGTCTAAAGGAAGTTTCATACCTCCAAAGAGAGTCCGGTCCGACGGCCACCGGGAGAAGTCCCCTTCTCCATCAACTCCGGACGAACCATGGCCCCCATGAAGCGGATGAGGACCGCAAAACTAGCGTGACCCGGTCCCAACGTCCTAGGGAACTCGGGTCGAGAAAGGAAGGGGAGAAGCTTCGTCGACGACCTCTCGCCCTTGTCTCCGAGGTAAATCGAAGACGAAACCACGAGCCACGGACGGCCCTCTGCTCACCAGACAGGGAGGAGGAGCCGTCTCCCTCCCGTCAATCGTCACCATCGCCGGGGTCTTCCCCGCAAAGTAGTCTCGAACGTAAGAACGGGTATCAAACCCGATCAGAACAGCCTTCGGCGACAAGTTCCAGCCGATTAATCTCCTCGCTTCGGCCGAGTCCGCCCTCATGGCAGTCTCCGGCCACACCACCTCATCGGTCCCGCACGGCAGACCAGAAATCATGCCGTAGTCCTCCAGAGTGACTCCCACCTCACCGAAAGGCATGTGAAACGTAGAAGTCGTATCCCAGAATCGGTCCAAGAAAGCGCGGACCAGGTTAAGGTTAGCCCGCAACTTCCTCTTCGCGATGTCCCTCCAGACCTGAACCAAAGGACCGAACGCTCCACGCTCGATCATGGCCCTCTCCTCCACCGACAGCCGCTCGTAGTGCTCCATCATTGTCGTGTAACCCGAGAACGATCTGATGTTCCCGGCCTCCTATTGTGATTTGAAACAAAGCTATCTTTAGTTTTGAATGAAATTTGAAAGAAATTTGAACAAAAGAATGAAAAGGGGATGAGTATTGACTAGTGAATTCCTATTTACCAAACTCTTCACCGTCCTGTAGCACTGAGTGACCCTCTGCCCCCACACCAGTGCCTGCTCTCCCAAGTCTCGGCCACGCGGAGCCCTCTCGGTGACGACCTCCTCGTCCGACGTTGGCCCGTCTCGGGGCCTCCTCCTCCTCGACGGCCTCCTCCTCGTGAGCCTCGTCCCCAGCAGCCATCACCGCAGCGGCGAAGGCCTGCTCTAAAGCCTCCTCGATAGTAGCAGTGTCAATCTCCATGGGAGCTCTCCCAGAAGTAGAAGCCTCATCACCTCCAACATTAAAGCAAATTTAGGCCGCGTCACTTGACGACAAGCCTTGGTTAAGGGATTTTCGAGCCTTCAAAGCCCTGAAACCGCTCTTTTCTTGCCATCCTTGGCCATATTCCCACCTACCCGATCACTCATGTGATAATTTGGGTCAAGTCAAGCTTAATTCGAAGCCTAGTTCCGGGTTCGAGTCGAAATTTCGGCAGCATTTCGTTATAACGACGATTATGCCCTAGAAAAGTGTCCTGAAAAAGCCGTCACAAACCAAAATTCCGAGATGGTAGAAAGTTTACACATCATTCAAGGATCCCAAATATCAAGTTTCACCGCAAATGGGCATTCCTAAGGCTATTTTCGAAGCGATTTACGGTTTAGCTGTAAAACCGTCTCAAATCCACTCAAAGGCTCAAAACTTGATGAAAATTCGAAACAAATACATGGTTATGTTCCTAATATTACGTACTATCCATTTCCAATGTCAACTTGACAAAAAAAATTCATTTGGGGGAAAAGCCCCAAATTTTCGATCAAATGGGTCATAACCCTAGATGTTTTCGGCTCAAAATTGGACGAATGTGGATGATTAATGCAAGATTGAGACACATACCTCGATTAGTCATGATTAATGCAAGCTTTTGAATCAAACCTTGGCGGAAATGGTGACGATTTGAGAGAGAAATGAGTGATTTATGTTTCGAAATAATAATGAACAAAGCCTCCTGATTTTCGCGTTTTTACGCAGAAAAACCAATTTGGGGAATAGACGCAGCAAGGCGCTGCGCCCTCTTCCAAGAGACGCAGCTCTTGCTGCGCCTCTTCCTTTTGTTCCCTCCATACGGATTTTCAAAAATTTGTTATTTGTGGGCCCATCTTTGGTGCGCCTCTTCCCCGATGCTATTTTTATTCTTTTGGTCCGTTTGACGATTTTCTTTCGTTCCGGCCCGCATTTCCAAGCCCGCAACACACTGTTGCGTATTATTTATTCCTTCCAAGACCTTTTGCTTGTCACAACGAGCATTCATTCCTTCACAGAATTCGACACACCTTCATTATGTCTCCAGCGAGAGTAAGCGGATATACTTTACATCTCATGACAAGAAGAATAAATTCCCAATCATGTCTCCAGCGAGAGTAAGCGGACGTACTGTCTCTCTCAAGACGTAAGGGTTGACGATCTACCTAAGCAGATTTCCTCTCAGCAGTTCCCGCCTGTGTCCTGCTACTCACAATTGTTTCCCGAAGACTACCCAAAGCAGTTTTCCCTCAGCAGTTCCCGCCTGTGTCCTGCTGCTCACAATATTTCGTGTTTCCCCGCGGGGTTTGACAAGGAGTCGTTCTCCAGAAGTTCCCAAACCCAAAGCCTTCTTTCTTAGGTTCGTAAACCCGAAATTATGATTTTTTTAACTATAGGATCCCAATCCCTTTTAGGTTCATAAGCCTTCAAGTTCCCAAACCAATAGAGTTCCTATACCCAAGCTTTAGTTACCCTTAAGTTGAACTTATATTTGGCCTCCTTCCCATCGATGCTTTCCTTTAGGGTCCCACACCTTAGCACCAATCCTTTTATATCCTTTAGGTCTTACCCTTAGCTCCTACGCTTAACCTTAGCTCCTACGCAACTCCGGAAGCATCTCGAGAAGAAGTCTCAGGTATGGTCTCTTCTTATGGCTGACGAGCCTCCTTACGTAGTCTAATGGACTTTCAACGACCCTCCCCGATAGTCGACAGACTCTAAAATGTTCCCGACGACAGGTCCTTGCCTCAGACCCCTTGAGCCGCCTCACGTCGCCATAGTCGTCAGGTTGTAATCTTCGATTGACCTGATGGCTATACTTTGACTTTCGCCTTGTCCAAGCCTCGGTCAAAGTGGGGGCTCAGAGATACCTCATTTCCGCACCCCTCGCAAACCACCCGGTGATGATTGGGCCGCATGTTTGATACGCGGAACGATTTGTGACAATTCGTAAGATTATCGTCAAGTGATTGCTCAAATATTAATGTCTACCTCTTAGTTGTCATCTACGTCCCGATACGGTCGTTTTGACAGTAGTTAGAGTACATTCGGAGTCCGGGCCTAAAACCGTCTCCATTTTCTGTTAACCGTTAAATCCCGAGTCAGAATGTTCTTGAATGTTCCGGATATTTCTATTCCATATTTCATAAATTTTATCTTTTAGTAAACAATTTCCCGTAATATTCACATAAGATATTAAGGAAAACCGAATTATTTCCGTCATACCATAACTCAAACACGGAGATCTTTCTTCTGCAGGAGGAAACCCCTTGGGAGCAATGTACGCGGCAGTGCTGCGCCTCTTCCAAGAGACGCAGTGGCTGCTGCGCCTCTTCCCAGGCCCTTTTCTGCATGTTTTTCATATCTTTTTCATAACTTTCCGAGATTCACTTCCAAAGAGTCTCCGAAACCCTAATTCCTCCACGTGATTAGTATAAATAGGAACCCTCGCTCCTCATATTTCTCACGCGAGTGTCCGCCCTTCTCTTCTCCCTTTGCATTCTAGACTTTGTTCTTACTTTTGGCGTCTACGTGCTTGAACTTTCGACCACGTAAGCTCGGATCCTTCTGAGTACCAGCCTCCCCGTTTGCATGACCGACCAATTTGACCAACTACACATCAATCAACTTAATTAACTTAATCGTTTTCCTCTTACGAGGGCACTTTCTTTGCATTCGCGTCGAGCATCACTAATCGATATCTTAGTCCTTCTCGTTTCGTCAACATGTAAGTCTGAGGGTGTAAATCCTTCTTTTATTGTTATTTATTTATTGTATCGTCAATGTAAGGTTTATGTCGAAAATACCATTAAAACCGATTTCTAAAACCATGCTTTAAAACCTCTTTTTACGGATTTCCAGTAGATAACCAGAGTCGAGAAAGGACGCAAAGAATCTGCTGTGCCTCTTCGAAGGAGCGCGATTCTGCTGCCGCGCCTCTTCGTGAGGGGCCGCCGCAGATTCTGCTTCCTTTCTTCTTCGTTCGTCCTCTGTTATTCGCTAAAATTCTTTTATTGGTTTTGTTTCTTGTTAATTCTTCATCATGATAGTCTAATAATTTCGTGTATATTATAATCATCATCATTAATATGTTTTATCCATCATAAATCCGACTTAAATCCCGAATAATCCAATATTTGCGGGTTTTCGTCATTAAATTCAATTCCGAGTTGTAGAGATTCAATTCGTCAATATTGGGTTTCTGGAATTCGTCTTTGATATAGTTTTCATCTGTTATTTATTGTATTCATCGCATATTCGTCGTTAATCCATCGTATATAACTTAATTGATTTAATTTGTTGACTCATTAATATTTTTCACTTCTATCATTATTCCATCATGTAAATAATTCGTTTGCATCCGTCTCATTCATGTTTTACTGTTTTTATGACCCATTCATATGTTAAATAACCTACTAATCACTTCCATCCGAGTAAATATCGTCAATTGATCATTAAAATCACCAATTAACATTAACGGCTCGCAATTACGGCTTCACAGCCAGAACTGAGCCAGGGAACAGACGCAGCGTCTGCTGCGCCTATTCCAAAGGACGCAGCTCTGCTGCACCTGTTCCTGGATGAGTTCTGTCCCTGAACTCCGTTTCTGTCTTGACTTAGTGTAATTAGTCTACGTATAATCTACTATTAACCGTAATATCACGCTAATTCCTGTTCGTTAATTTATTTCTTTTGTTCTTTATTCCTTTTTCTCAAATTATCCGTTTTAAAGGTATTTTCGACATAAATCGCCTATTCCAATGTAATTAATGTAATTTTCATTATTGTAATTTATTTTATTCCTTATTGCTTTGTATCCTTTGTATGCTTCACATGTAATTGAGCATTAAATCCTTCGACCCAATTGTATGCTAATTAATTGTTCACCGACTTAGTTAATTCTCACATGCTAGGATTAATTTATTGGATGTTGCATTGCATGCATATAGCCGACGATATATCAAGTACGAATAACTTCCCTAATCATTAATAGAGGCCGCCATCGAGGCGGGCGGGATTAGGTGTTCGATCAAAAGAGCTTCCTAATACGTACCCTCACCCCTTACTCCAGATCCCCGTGAGCACCCGTGTTCATTGGCATCCACGAGAGTCATTCTAGACATAGAATTCTAAGGGTAACGATTGCTTAGTGTTCATGTCTCTACTTTGTGTCTTGACATGGCACGAGGTATTCGAACGGTTCCAATTTCCCATAAAAATTGGTGGCGACTCCATACAAAATGGAAACGCTTGTTTCTCTTTTCCAACCCAAGCGCCCCCGTGGGCGGTCCGCTGTCCACACATTGATCGACTATGCCACATCCGAGACATGAGGATATTGAAGACCGCATGATATGATCTTTCCAATCTCCTTTTTCCTCTTTATGTTAATGACTATGTGGCTTTATTTTGATTGATGCGGTATAACAATGTGGATTTAGGACTTGTATTTAGTTTATATGTCATATTAGTTGGTAGAATCATATGCATTAGGATGTATATATGTTAGTTGCATCATGGCATGTAGTTTGCATGTTAGAAAAATTTTGCGAAACCGTCTACTTGGGAAACTTGACAAGTGTATATAGGCCCTAGTAGATGCTTTTTCTTCTTAAGACTTTGCTTGTTAGAATACTTGTAAAACACCCTAGGATGTGTCATGCTAGTATCCTTTGACCCATGGATTAAGGCCTAGTCAAGAGTACCTTGTGGTGTGATAACTCCTTGGCTACCGTTTATTCCAAGGTGACCCTTGAAACCATGCATCCATCATCCATGTTCTACCACATTTTTGTCATCAAAGGGAATGGGCACAAAAAGAAATTGATTTGAGTTCAATGAAATGAAAAGTGAAAGAAAGTTTGCAAAATGCATCAAATGAAAAGAGGAGCAAAAATAGACTCCTAAAGCTTCAAATATAAGCCACTCTCACTACATATGGGGTGACTTTGAAAATGTTCAAAAAGAAATGCAAAGAAAAGTTGAAAGTTTTCAAGTATTGAATTGCCAAACATCAAAAGAAATGGCAAAAGAAAGTGTTCTCAAATGTTATATGCCACAAGAAATTGGGGGGAAAAACAACAACAAAGAAAACTCCCAAAATGAAACGCAAATATCAATGGATCCCTTTATCCATCATATCCATTTTTGAGCATGGTAGAGAGGGGACGACCCTTCTTCTTGTCTAGGCAAGAAAGGGAATTCCGCGATCCTCCAGTGTTTCTAACACCATAGGGAGTCTACTCTTGACAAAAGCATTTAACGATTGAGGACAAAGGTACCCTAGCTTGACACAATTTGGAGGTGATTTATTGATATCCTTCTAGGCTTAGTAGTTTGAAGAAATGGCATCTATGAAGGAGTGTTTACCCTTGAATTGCTTCCCTTGTAGATAATTTCCGCCACTTAGATGAGGAAAGTGGCTATTCTTTTGTAGATGCATCCATTACTTGATTTTGTGTGCTTAATTTTTGGATGTGTCGCCATTTTGGCAAGACCCACCTTGCCTTGCAAGAAGGCATCCTACCTCATGGTTGTCTTGTTGTGAGTTGAAGGGGCGGAGTGAGACCCGCTAATTGTCTCATATCGGCTATGTTATTAGGTTAGTTTAAATAACGGTCCTAGCCTTTGTCACCTCTTTACTCGGGACGAGCAAAGGTTCGGTTTGGGGATATTTGATGTGACCATAATTTAAGCACATTTAGTCCCCGAATTAGCCTTGTTCCCATGCTTTTTAGCGCATACTTGGGTCATTTATTGTCTTTAGTCCTTTGTTTTGCATATTCTTTGAGGTTTTGTGTCCTTGGTAGGAAAGGAGTGCAAACCTTGCATTTTCATGGCAAAATGAAGCTAAATTGATTGAATTCAATGACCAAGCATCAAGGAGAGACAAGATTAGAAGGCCTTTGTACATACTATAGTAGATGGGCAATGATGAGAAAAGATCCTTGCTTCCCTGAGGAAATCCTCAAGGATTCAATGAAGAAAAAGGAAGAAAAGAAGAAGGAAAGAAGCTGTAAGACAATCCGGGCGGATTGTCCACAAGACGCCCGTCCAGCATCCACAATCCGAGCGTCTTCCCCCTGTGGACGCCCGTCCAAAACACCCAGAATCCGCCGGTCTTCCTCAGTTGGACGCCCGTCCAGAATCACCCAAATCCGCCCGTCTCGTGCCCTGGACGCCCGGATTCCCTAACAGCCTTTTCGTCTTCTACAAGCTTCAAGGAAGGATGCGCATCTTTTTCTAAGACCGGCGAAAAGGAGACCGGAGTCTCCCTAGAGACCGGAGATTCCTCAAGGACTTAATCGTCATTTAAGCCCTTAGTTAACCCTAATTTATGTACCTAATCCCCACTATAAATACCCCATTAGTCTAATTAGAAGAGCATGTTCTTCTTAGCAATCTTTAGTGTAGTTAATATCAATCAAATCTCTCTTTAATCTTGTAATCAACATTTAATCATGTTTTAATACAAGTTTCATTTCCTTAATCTCTCTTTTGTTCATCCTTTATTTTGGGTAATTGAAGATTATTTGGGTTATTATTGGGAGATTGACAACCTTCCAATCAAGCATCAAGTATTTCTATTATTCTTTGCTTTATTATTGGAATCATTAGTAGGTATAATTCTATTAATCCCTTTTTAATTATAGTTAATTATCTTCATTTATTCATCATGTTTCACTTTGTTGGTATGATTGACAACCTTGCTAGCATGTTCAACATGATAATGAGTGAGTAGTTTCCTTAGCTAGGGTTAATGGGTAATTAGGGGAAACCAACATGGGGATTGATTCATGCTTAAATTAATATGTTTTCATAGTTTATTTGCTTGCTTGTTGTGATCTCAACTTATGCACATGTTATGTTTGATGAAATGTGAGCCTATGAATCCTTGCATTTTCTACCCATCACTTATCTTTTCAATGAGACTTGTAAGACATAAACCAACTCGAGTCTCATTAGACCATGTATATAGTTGAGTAGGAAATATTAAGTCGACTTGTAGGTGTTGTACAATCTAATCGATTCGGCTCCGGGACCCAAACTTTCCTAGGATTGTAAGATATAAATCAACTCGATCCATCACAACAATAATTGCTTGCTTATAATTTGAGAATATGTTTGTATGATCAATTCCCATGAATCCCCTATGACCCCATGACACCCTAGTGCCTTTTATCAATTGTTTACATCCCTTTTTAATCATCTTGGTTATTTACTTTCATTGCTATTTAGTTTAGTGATCTTCTACTTCAAACCCCAAATTTTGACACCCTTAGACACCACTAGTTACAATAGAAAATCTCATCTCAATTCCCGTCCCTTGGGATCCGATCTTTACTTGCCTCTTTACTAATTGTAGAGTTGTTTGTGAAGTTATAAATTGTGTTTTGGTCTAGGTGCTCCTAACGAAAAGTACTGAAAACTAAACCCTCAAAAGGGAACACGACCAAAAGGAAAGTAGGAAAAGGAATAGGACTGATACTGATACTGATACTGCTGAGAATGATGCAGAATCTGATGTGACAGATGTAAGCCGTGTGAGGCCGATTACAAGAATTGACTGTCGTGCATTAGTGCAGTTTAAATACCAAGAAAATGGAACTTATATTGTTACCAGATTTGATGAAGCGCATAACCATCCACTTGCTTCGCCTGAATCTACAATATTCTTGAAAGGAAACCGAAAAATGACAGTGGTACAGAAGCAATTTGTCACAAAGGTAAAGGTGCTAAAACTAGGTGGTGTGAAAGCCTATAGAGGTTGGAAGGAGCTGTGTGGAGGTTACGACAACATTGGGGCTACCGAGGTTGATTTCAAAAACTTTGTCAGGGACATAAAAACCTACATTGGTAATTTTGATGCGCAAATGTTTGTTGAAAATCTCATTGGGAGAAAAGACACATGCAGTTTATTTTACTTTGATTTTATAGTAGATGAAAACAAGTGTCCGGGTTTGAGTGTTTTGGGCGGATCCGATCTCGCATAAAGAACTACATCTGTTCGGCGAGGTGTTATCAGCAGATGCTACATATGGAACAAACAAGTACGATATGGTGTTTATGCCTTTCACAGGAGTTGATCACCACAAAAGGTGCATAACCTTTGGAGCTGGGTTGATAGGTGATGAAAGTATTGAGTGTTATACATGGCTGTTCAAGACATTTTTGGAAGCAATGGCGGGTGCCAGTAAGAGAATTATAATTACGATCAGGACAAATCAATGAAGTCGGTAGTCCCGAAAGTGTTTAAGGAGTCAACACACAGACTGTGCATGTGGCACATAATGAAGAAACTAAGAGAAAAAGTCAGTTATCAACTGTTTCAAGATGAGGATTTTAAGACCAGGCTCAATAGGTGCGTTTGGAACAACCAACTTGAGCCTGATGAATTCGAAGAACAATGGGGGAAGATAATGACTGATTATCAACTTGTAGAACACGAGTGATTTTCAGATTTATACGATCTCAAGGAACAGTGGATCCCTGCCTATTTTAAAGATGTTTCCATGTCTGGCTTGATGAGGGTTACTTCTAGGTCTGAGAGTGAAAACAGTTTCTTTGACAGGTTCCTCACACCTCATTTGACCCTTGTTGAGTTTTGAGTGTACTATGAGAGTGCCTTGGAAGCACAAAGACACAAGCAGTCCAAGTTGAACAGTGAGAACAAACACTCTGAAATCCCACGGAAAACAAAGTCAAACCTTGAAGTCCATGCTTCTGAAATGTACTCGCACAACATTTTTAAAGACTTCCAAACAGAATTGGTTGCAGCTTTGTCTGATTGCCGTTTTAAAGATGTGGAGAAGATTGATGAGACAAAAATATATATTCTAACAGACTTGCAGATGCCAAATAAGTCATGGAACGTAGCATATTCACCAGATAACATGGAGATTACTTGTTCTGTTCTATGTTTCGGAGAATGGGCTTGTTGTGCGAGCAATCGCCTTTGGATTCTACACAACCAAGATTTTCAGAAAATACCAGAACAGTACATAATGCAAAGATGGACAAAAGCTGCAATGAGTAAGCCTGTCTTTGATAAAGATGGCAAACTGATAGATGTCTCTCAAAAGTTTTCTGACCGAAAAAGTTTGCGTATTGAGCTGTGGCAAGAGGTTTATTCTTGTGTCAGCGTAGCTGAGTGTGATGATAATGACATGAAGCTTTTGATTGAAAAACTGAGAGATATTAGATTGGATATGATTAGTAACAGAAGTTTTCCAGCAAAGAACAAAGACAAGATGAAAGAAATAGAAAAGTACGTGGGCTGCAAAATACCTGAGAAGTTGGTGATTCATGTTCCTAAAAAATATAAAAACAAGGGCAGGACCAAGGGCAAGAGAATTGAATCACAAATGTTAAAAGCCCTAAAGAAGAGAGGAAAAGAGAAGAGGTACTGCAAAACATGTGGCCGCCAAGGACACAACTCTAGGACTTGCAAAGAAACAAACCATCTGACAGGTATGTATAATTTGGTTTCTTGTTAAAGCATATTACATTAATGTTAAATAATTATTAAATTATACAAGCATAGCGCATAGTATTTACCTTCCAAAATCATCACTCTTATATGGAGGCACATAAGCTCTTTGTGCAATGAACATTATGGTTGTTCTGAAGGCACAGATGAGAATTTCAGCAATGTATATTTGGTTAACATTAAATCTATATCAATTTATTTTTTCATTTTGGCCATTTTCTCCTTATAAAATCTGATATTTAATTTATATTTTGTTGCATATTCACCAAATACTACCATGAAGATGACGACGATGAAGGAGATGAATCTGATGATGTGGAGGACGACGATGAAGAAGATGAATCTGATAACGAAGTGGAAGGTGCAAATTTTTGATTCATGGATATACATCCATAATATACACTACGAGAACATTCTTAAAGGCTTGTATGCACAATTCGATTTTACTGCCAAAGTACATTACTCTTATAGGGAAAGTATATTACATTTGTATTAAAGGATCATTATAGTTGTTCTGCAAGGAACATTCTTAAAGGCTTGTATGTATAATTCGATTTCACTGCCAAAGTACATTACTCTTATAGCCAAAGTATATTACATTTGTATTAAAAGATCATTATTGTTGTTCTGCAAGGAACATTCTTAAAGGCTTGTATGTACAATTGGATTTCACTGCCAAAGTACATTACTCTTATTGCCAAAGTATATTACATTTGTATTAAAGGTTCATTATTGTTGTTTTGCAGGGACATCATCAACTTGATTGGAATTGTTTTCCCAGAGTACAATAATTTTAAGGCGTTTTGCACAATAAACATTATTGTTGTTCTGCAAGAACATAATAAACTTTATTGAAATTTGTTTCCGGAATATAACACTCTCTTGAATTAAAATTTTTTCAAACTTCAGGTTGTTCGACTCTCAGCTTCCTCAATATATGTTACATTACTCACACACATGTCACAAACATAACTAAAAAAAGTTTTTACAGCTTCAATTCAGCATCTTCCTCATCTTCATCGTCATATTCTTCCCATGGCAGTGGGTTTAAACGGAAATCCATTGCCTTCTTTAGTACAGCATCAAAACATACATTGCCTTCTGTTGAAATCATATATGAAATGTATTTCTTCCGCAGAATCAGTAGGGGAGCATCCTAGGAAAGTAAAGAAAATAAGGGGTGAGAACATGTACAAATGTGTACTGAATTATGTATTAAAAATAATTGTATTACTTCTGAAACTCACATCGCCTTTTTTAAGCCCACAGGTCCAATTTAGATTACCCTTAAATGTCTCCATATGTCTCATAACGTAAACACCACAATCAGTCTTGTTAGTGTTGTTTCTCCACTTCATCTTTGCAAGGATAAGCTGCAGTTTTTTAATGCGATCAACTTTTACCTTTGAAACACCGATGTCTTTCAAGTATTCTGCTAGAACATTATGCTAGCGGAGAAGGGGGGGTAAGAAAACATTAGGACACTAATAATTATGAGCTACAATATCACAAAAATAAGAAAATTAAGACAGACACAAAATTTTTGGGGAAGATACACTCTATGTAAAGTCATTGTACATTCACAATAATGAATAGGAACAGTATGTAGTGCTGTTAAGCAAAAGAGAGCATAGAATCTTACAAAAGACAGTGGTCTATCGTGGAAAAATTCTTCTGGTTTTCCGTCACGATGTACATTATCAATGATGATGAACTTATACTTGTTGCTTTGTCAATGACTAGTAAATGGTAATGCCTTTTATATATAATCGAAGAAGAATCAGATTTTAAAAGATTTAATTAGGCAACAAGCAAATTAAATATAACATGCAGAAAGAGTGTAGATTGTCGATGCTAACCAAATCAATTCTATCTGGGTTAACCGAGAATTGGGTAAACTCTTCTTTCATTATATCCTTAATCACGATAAAATTTTCAACAGTGTCCAGTTCTCCATGAAGCATCATCTGTATGCAAGACAAGTAAAGTTTCTGATGTTAATCAAGGGAAAAAACATTACAAAATTTACTTGGTGAAATAAGTTTATATAAATATTTGACTTACACACACATCTGTGGTGAAAAAAAATCGATAAGGCTCTGAAGAGTTTCTTCTAGATTCCTTGGCATTCAAAAGTTTTGTCCAACAATCGATCACATCACTCGTTAAATACTTATATTGTCGTAGCGTTGCCATTTCAATACGCCGAAGAGAAATTTCACCCACATGCACAAGAAGTTCCCTGGTTCAGGACTACCAGTGTTAACTCAAAACAGGATACAGAACATTTTAAATTTAAATATTGTACATTAGTAGAGAGATATATATATATACCTGGCTAAATCGGTATGTTTTCCTCTACTATACGACACGCAATCAAAGAATGCAATTAAAACTCAGAAGAGGAGTAATAATGCATGTATCTGTGCTTAGTAAATTACGATTTGCAAGGATGCTCAGAGACTCTGGTTGACTTCTTTCATGTTCATGAACATTGTCATTGTTGATGACTTCGCCCTTGGTAGTGTCACCACTGTCAAGCAGATTATGCTCATTTGTACTCTTGTCGTTTGTATTACTCACATCTGTCATGCTGTCATTCTTCTCATAAGCATCATAGCCATCTGGTATAATATTCCCTTCTGTACAACCTACCTCCATTGTTCTCTTCTTAACCCTAACACTCTCATTGTTGTCAGGGACACCAATATCATCGGTACTCTTCTCTTTCTTTCCAACTATCTCCTCTTCTATCTTCTCATCCCCAACAGTCTCATCACCCTCGTAGAATTCTTCATCAGACGAATCCAGTTTCTTTGGGAAGGGCTTCTCTTGATACTGCTTCACCTTTATTAAAACGTCATCACAAACAATGTTGCACTTGGATGAAACCAAAGTGCAAAGATATTTGATTCTCAATATTCGAAGTCCATCCATCTACAAAAGTTAAAACATCTTCAGGATAGGTAACTTATAAACAAGAATGTGCTTTTAATACTTTAAGAAAGATCATTTAATTAAACCAAAAGTACATTTACAATTATTGGATATAAATTGTTTTGAAACTTACGTTGTTTTTTGTCAACCCACAAGTCCAATACTGACCCCCCTTGTACGTTTCCATGTATTTCATTGTGTAAATACCACAGTCAACAACATTTTGATGGTTTCTCCAAGGCATTTTCAATACAACAGGCTCCATTGCTCTTACTCTTTCTTTCTTTCAAATCACCAATGTCATTGAAATATTCTGCCAAAGCATTACGTTGCATGGAAAAATTCAGATCAAACTGTCTAGAGAGACCGTCCAAAAAATATGACATTGTCAAAGAAAAAATAACCAATGAAAGGCAACTGAACAATTACCATATTCCAAGGTTTATTTCCATAACGAGTTTTTGGGGTTTCATCATGCTGTTAATTATCAGGAATGACAAACTTGTTCTTCTCCATATTGAATACGAACAGGTAAAAATGCTTGTCGGATATTATTGGGAAAAAAAACTGTTTTATATAAGAAAAGATTAGAAGATACAACGGACATAAAATTTGTTACGAGAGTAAATTAGCAAAGAAAAACACTATGTATTGACTATATATATTGTTTGAGCTAACCATATCAACTTTTGTCACATCAATAATCCCAGCATGATTTAACTCATTTCTAAAATGCCTCTTGAATACTTCCAATTGTCTTTCAAATTTGAATTCTTTCCTTTGCCCTTGAAATGCTTGCTGCACACGCAGAACATAATATTCTTCTATTAATATACACTTGTATAACTTAAAATTATTGTAATATAGAATGAAATAAAATTTTACATACAAATACGAGGGTTGAAGCATAGAATCGACGTGGTGCTGAAGATTTTCTTTCAAGTTCATTGAAATTCAAGTAAGCTGACTAACAATCAACCACAACATCTGCTATATACCGAGGTGGTTTTAGAGATGCAAAAAGATATCGGGTACCCACGACATTCTTAAACTCAAAGAGCTTCTCACTGGTTCAGACGTTACACAAAACAAGTCAGTTAATTACATATACGTACATTATCTTTATTAATAATGCACATAACACCCAAACGAAATGTACAGAATGATCAAATAAAAGAAACATAATTAGTAGAATAAAATATACCTAGCAAGAACAATGCCTTTTTCCTTGGTGTAGTAGACGTAGTCAGCAATACAGTGCTGAAACTCAGATGGCTCTATACATGGGTCAATGTCTCCTCTTAGTAAATCAAGTTCAGTACTAATATCTAAGCTTGGATTGGGATTGGTTGCCTTGGGTTCTTCACTATAATCTTTAGATAACATGCTACATACAAGGGTATTTATAAGATTATCCGTATTGGCTTCTTCCTCATTCTCCACGTCACTATCAACATAAAGACGGTTCGAATCATTTCGTACATTCTTGTCATCATCTTTCTTGTTGTCTTCATTCCATTTTCACACTCCCCTTCTGACACCTCTTTCTTGTTGTCACACTCCCCTTCTGACACCTCTTTCTTCTTGTCTTCATTCCCATTTTCAACCTTATTATGTTCATTCACATTGTAAACTAATTCACCTTCTTTTCTCAATGCACAAGGCTTCTGGAGAAGTGGAAATGTATCAAATTAAATAAAAATACACTTAAGCACCAAGTTAACATAATATAACAAAAAATATGATCAACATATTTACCTTTTTGTATGTATAAAAAATCGGCCTCTTCAATGACATGCTTTCAACCTGAATACTATTTTTTAAAGTTGTGTTTACATTATTCAAAGCTTCAACAACCAAAGGATGATTACTAACATCATTCTCAGCAGCAGGAACAACATCTGGAATATCAGCAACATTAATACCAACAGAACTTTCACTATCAGCGGAGCTGTGCTCATTTGACAAATTGAGTAAACTAAATGCATGATCACGAGCTTCGAGCGCTTGTTCTCCTTAATTATTGATGCTCCTTTTTCTAACTTATTCTTAACAGATGATATGTTCTGAGCTAAACTAGTTATACATTTAGCAAGATCAAGAATATACTCCTCAGTGTAGTCCTTTGTTTGATAGACAGATTCGACACCTATATTGTCAACCACCTCCTCCATTGGTGCTCCAACTTACCATTTCCAAACATACCGCTTTTCATCTCATCCTTCTCTCTCGGTGATAACAAACTACTAGTCCAACCTACCAACGTATAATAATCTCTATCAACTTTTAGTTCCACATGAACAACACGATCAACAAAGATGAGCTGCAAAAAAAAAAAAAAAAAAAAAAAAAAAAAAAAAAAAATTAATTACAAGAGAATGAAAACGTACCTTGCAATGTTAAATTAATTTATGAACTTCAAATATTTTTTTTGTGACTTCTTACCTCCAAAAACAACAGTGGCCCGCCGAAGTGAGTCTCCTTTTCCACCCACTCAATCTTGCTTTCTTGCAAACTTTTTAACAAAAAGGAACACCAATTGTAATATTTGATTTCATCAACATTCATCAACGATTTCAAAACATGATGATTAACCAAAGGCTTTTGGGTGTTTCTCATTAGCAAAGAAACAGCAAACACAACAAAGTTAACCTTGAATTCATCACCACCATGATCATGATTTATCAACCAATTCTCAAGCGTTTTGAGTGGAACTTGTCCATCTTTTATACCAAATTGTTGTTTCCATTTGCCATAAAACTCTTGAAACTCTTCTTGATTCATGAGTTTTGGATAATTCAACTGTTTTAGGGCCTATTGGAAATCCAAATGTTGATCTTACATCCGAAACCTTCAAGAACAACTTCTCACCATCAAGAAGATCGATCGCTTTTGGTATGGGTTATCTTTGCTTAATTAACCAAAGTACCAAGCTTTAAAGGAATGGAACGAACTCTTAACCAAAACAGCCCACTAAATCCAATCTCTTCTAGCGCGCACCACTGTTCGTATGGCAAACGTTCAACTACCTCAACTACTCCTGTAGGAGACATTCTCGTATATGCACTTTTAAACGAAGCGAAATCAAACTTCTGCTTACACTTGGAACCCAATACCATCTTATTACTTACTTTACCCTTTTGAGGACTTTCTTTCTTTGCAGTACCAATTTGTTTATTAACAGAAACAATTTGTTTCTTAACTGCAAGATCATCGTCACTTTCTTCATTTATCTTCTTTGCGAAAGATTGTATAGACTTAGATTTACTGTTAATAGTAGTTGATTTACGCTTTCTTGTAAATGGAGCACACTCATTTTTACCATCAGTGGAACTTTCAGTTGGTGGAAAAATAAAAGTAACTTTTCTCCCCTTTTCAGATTTTTTATCTTCCTGCTCCATAGTCTGTAATAACAAAATGAAATTACAAAACAAGTAGAGATAATCAGCAGTTATCTAATTTTAGAAAATGTACAATAATCACAAATATAATGTTCTTTTAGATGATTTAGTACAATTTCTATATTAATAACAAACGGCACATTAATTAAAGCTGAATGTAAATTATATTATTACCTTCAATTAAAAATCCAAAAATTCACAAGTAGAGATAATCAGCAGTTACCTAATTTTAGGAAATGTACATTAATAACAAATATAATGTTCTTTACATATTTCAGAAAAGTTCCTATATTAAAAACAAACGGCACATTATTTTAAGCTGAATGTATTATATTATTACGTTCAATTGAAAATACAAAATTGACAAGTAGAAATAATCACCAGTTACCTAATTTTAGGAAATGTACATTAGTCACAAAGATAATGTACTTTTAGATGATTCAGAACAATTTCTATATTAAAAACAATACGCACATTAATTTAAAGATGTATGAACAATATATATTATTACCTTCAATTAAAAATTCAAAATTAACAAAAACTAGAAAGTAAATGTTGAAAGAATACTTCAGAGATATAAAATTGGGGAAGAATAATGCGAATGTGTTTCTAAAGGTAGAAAAAATAATTCATGCACATTAATCCGAATTAATTTTTAACAGTAAAGCAGTATAAATATCTGAAATCAAAACATCAAAATTATACTGCTATTGAACAATTAAGTGATCCAAATTAAACATTATATTAGAGTTATGATAGAGAAGAAACGAAATTGAAAAGAAAATACCTTAGTATAACGGAGGAAATTGGGCGTAACTTCAAAATTATACTGCTATTGAACAATTCTCCTATGACAACGTCTATACTGGTAATGTAAAACGACTGAGCTAAAAACTGGTTACTACTTTTATTTTTTTACTCCGTTTCTTTTTTCTTGTAGGTAGTTAGTTACTAGTGTATTGTAACTGTTAAAAAATAAGGGAAATGATAAATACATTTAATACCCTAAAATAGTTAGTTAGTTACCTAGAAGATTGGCCACTGCAGTCCCCGAAAGGGGTGGCTTACATGGTCCATGTGTTTGTGCGAGAATGCATGGACCCGGGAGGGGGGGGGGGGGGGGGTGATTCAACCCCTCGTCAAAAAAAAAAAAAAAAAAAAAGACACCTGACGGACCGAGTAAACCCTTTTTTGGGGGGGGGGGGGGATCCTAAAACGGGACGGGAAAGAGTTTAGGGTTGGATTAGGCGGATCCTTGCTTCTCATTTGAAAGAGGCAAGACAAAAAGACACCCTAGAGGGGCCGAGTGAACCCTATTTTGGGGGCCGGGTATCCTAAAACGGGACGGGAAAGGGTTTATGGTTTGATTAGGTGGACCGCTACCGCGGATCCCCCTAATCAAACCCTAAACCCTTTCCCTTGCTTCTCATTTGAAGGCGGCAAGATAAAAAGACACCCTAGAGAGGCCGAGTGAACCGTTTTGGGGGACGGGATTAAAACTAGGGGGCTGAGTATCCTAAAACGGGACGGTGAAGGATTTATGGTTGGATTAGGAAGACCGCGGTCTGCCTAATCCAACCTTAAACCCATTCCCTTATTTTAAGAGAATAATCTTTAAAACAAATGCGGGTTTAAAGTTTTGGTACATCGTTACAAAGTAATATGGACATTTGTAAAATGTTGAAGGTACATTATAGTTGATCAGTCTTGTAACTGACTTTAAATTAGAAAGGGTCAATTCTAAACAGTTAAAGCTTAGGTAGATGATAATAATTTAGATTCAAATAAACATTCATAATAAACTGCTAATATGTTCTGACAATAATACTTAATGAAAACGCATATGTTTCTAAACTTAACCGCATATTATAATTATTTATAAATTAACATCAAAGTTCTTGACCCTTTCTGGGTTTACTGCAAACGGATGGATGAACACTACTCTCATCC
Organism: Silene latifolia; assembly: GCF_048544455.1. Classification (NCBI taxonomy): domain Eukaryota; kingdom Viridiplantae; phylum Streptophyta; class Magnoliopsida; order Caryophyllales; family Caryophyllaceae; genus Silene; species Silene latifolia. Next base: position 53,620,977 of record NC_133529.1, on the reverse strand, counting down.
TCCAGCAAGTCCTCCTTTAGATGTTTCTTATAACCGTCTATTAATTCCATAGCCTTCACGATCACGCAACGTATAGTATTTTCACCATCAAGAAGAGCATATGATTCTCGTGCAATTTGTGACACACGGTGAGAAACCGACGGTCCATGTCACCTCGTATCTTATTTTTTGTCTATTAGCTTCAAGTTGTCGCCTATCTTTGTCTCTTTTCGGCGTGATAAACTTCATCTGCGCTTGAATGTCCAAATCCTCTCTTGTAGTGACTTTGCATTCACTTCAGCTATGTCCAGTTTCTCGTACAACCCTTCCTGATGTTCTTCTAATACTTCGTTTTTACCAAGCACCTCAATAAGATATTGACCCAGTGAATCTCTTTCACGTTTCATTTCAGCGAGATCATACTCAATGTTAGCGAGTTTTTGCTCGATATCCGACATTATTTCCACATTGGTAACGGAACTCATATTCTGGTTGAGGCAAAAAATAAACGTATTTTAAAAAGAGTGACAATAAACTTAAGGCATTATGGGAAGTACCAACTTCAACCATATTTAAGGCCATACTATAGGGTAAAACAAATTAACGTGGGTTTTCACATTGTATAATCATGCAAAGAGCAAACAGTGTTATTGTGAAAACAGATTACAACAAAAGGTAAAATAATCTTCTCCTGCAAATATTAAGCACATTGCGAGATTGAAATATCTACTATACTTGCAATAATATTTAATATACTTATTGTGAAAACAGATTACAGCAAAAGGTAAAATAATCTACTGCATTATTCTTGCAATAATATTCAATATACTTATTTACATGAAGATGTGCATTTCTTTGCAGGGAAAAAATAATAAGAACAAAAAAAAAACATAATTAGAGTACCTTTTTAAGGGAGTGAAAACAGTTTGTATGATTATTCCTTAGATTTTGTAATTAGCACACTAGTTTAGATAAGTATTTATAGTGAGTTTTATATATAAACTGCTTTGGATAAGAATAGGAGAAGTTACAATTTATGAGTGTAGTATTATTTGTCTTTTCACATGCATTAGTTTACAACTGCCATTTGACACATGTCTCATTTAATCAAATAATCATGAATTGTGGTGTCTTTTCACCTGAATTATTTTACAACTTGCATCTGAGAGTGTAATTATTAGATGCATTAATTTATATTATTTAATTTAAATGGTACATTGTTAATGCACGTAATGGACATTGTAAATACAGTGATGGGACAATTCTTTTCATGATGTATCGAAAATCCAAAAATTACAAAAGGTACTACGTCAATATAATGAAATATCATTAACAAATAAGAGAATGTACTTATATTCTTATATTCTGAATGGACATTGAAAATCAACAGTAGGTACAAGGGGTATGAGGTAAATATAAAACTTATACTCAAATGTACCTCAAATTTGTTTATATACGAGTATTACTCGGTTTGATTTAATAGAATAAAAGCAAGTTCAAGTTAAATTGGTCGGGAAATTGATGTTGGGATAGAGTCAAAATCTTCTTCTTCACTGTCTACAACAACAAGATTTCCTAACTCGGGTGCCAAATGATATTGAAACAGGTGCAATGTCCTCCATGTTAAGAGATTGTCTGTCAAGTAACAAAGACACCTTCGGAAAACCACTACATTATCCCTGGTAGTCGTTCTAACCCCAAATGAAATGCTTGTCTGTAATCTGCTTTCATATTCCTCTGTTAAACGGGCTTCCTCATTGTGTAAGATAAACATCTTAGCCCAACACTTTCATACTGCTTCCATGTTATGTTTGTCAGCTTGATTAACTTTTTGAATGATTTGTAGCATGTAAGTTTCATCTTGTAGTACTGTGTTTTTTTGCATAGTTGTCCTCCACCCCTGCAATTATGGCGTCCTTCCCATTGAATAGCCATCCTAGCATTGTCTTCTTTGCGTCAAGATGATGTTCAATGAATTGTTTTCTATCTTCCTCTTCAGAATTTATTACCAATCCCAAGCAAAATAATGACATGATTTCCTCTGTAGACAGATTAAAAATGGTTATTCCAAAATGTTCATTGAACGATAGCATTTAGAACATCATACTGTAAACTTTAAAAACACTATTAATTAAACGATGAACATTGTGAGCAATATTCGAAATTGAGTAAATTGTACAATTAGTATTTTAATTTACCTATTACTCCTATTTCATATGTTGTACACAATTTTCCTACTTGCCCCAATTATCCCAACACACGTAAAATCTCACACAATTGTAATCAATAAATAACATCCCATTAAACTTGACATGAACATCCAATTAAACTGAAAACGATGAAAATGTAACCAACAAAAGAGGCGTGATTTTCAGGTGACTTTGTCAATGATTTAAATCAACCAAGTATAATTACCTAAGAAATACACCAAAAGAATGGACGAAATTCAGGACAAGTTAGTAAATGAAAGTGATTACCTGGCAATGAAGAACTATTGAAAACGAAGGTGGAGTATAACCAAAATTTATGGAGAAGTAACCTAATACTCCGTAGTTGAAAGAAGTATTTTCTTTGGAAAGATTGTTTGAAAGAAGTATTCCTTTTATCTATTTTTTTTTTTTTTTTTTTTTTGGTGACGAGGGGTTGATGTGGGTTAATATCCGTATACTACCCCTTATATTACAGGACTATAACGTAAAATTTACATGCAATTTATAGTCATAAAGCGATAAAACAATAGAAACGATAAGTGTATAGAAATCAACCTCGGGTCCTTTTAATTGCGGCGTAAAGATCAGAAATCTAAGCAGATTCCCTCCTAATCGTTGCACCCAAGACTTGGTCCGAGATATGCCCTTGTGCTAGAACAGTGTTCTCCGATTGCCTTGCAATATAGGGAGAACTGTTGTGAGGTTTTTTCGAGATGAGAGATCTCAGTTTCAGAGAGAAAAATTAATCTCTAAAACCCTAATTCTTTTCACTAATGATGATTAGGTTAAACTCAAGGAGAAGGCTCTCCTTTTGTTCTCCTAGTTCGGCCAAGCCGAGTCCATGGGGAGGAAATGGGCTTTTCCATTTCCTCTTCTATTTGACTCGTAATCCGAACCCAAATGGCTAAATGTATATGACGCGATCCGATTATAAATGTTATCGGTTATCGGAAATTAAGGCATCGGCTAATAATGCGGGTTAGTCAATTATTAATACGTGTCCGACAAAACAGTATTTTATAATTTATTTTAATATACATTTAATTAAATATAAATCACGTATATTTAATTTTACGAATTAACTGGTTAATTCGCCTTAGCCCATGATATTTAATCCGTATTAAATATAATATCTCAACATCACATATTTGACTAATTACTTAGTCAAATAACTTGGACTAACTGGTTAGTCAATATTTGGCATCTACATGACAGTATTTTCATACCGTCACATCTCTCGAACGTATCCTATAGGTGTGACTTTTAGGGACCAGTTGATCACCGCCATCTGTATGACAATAACGTCAAACTTATCTAGCAAGCCAACCGTTATTGATAAACGTGGATCAACTGATAATAATACCAAAGTATGCCCTTTGATCCTTTTAGAGGTTTATAAGTCCTTGCACTAACTGTTAAGGACACCAACCCCAACAAGCTCCCACTTGTCCGTACAAGTGTATGTGCAATGACGTTATCCGCACTAACTGGAGGACACAAGCTCAACAAACTCCCACTTGTCCGAACAAGTGTAGGTGCGATAACCGATTCTCATATTCATTTAAAATTTCTCCCACTCAATGTAAAACAATTTGCAGATCTGGATCCACAAAGGTCGTATTTTACAATCGATCTGTATCTAGAGTGGTTTCCCCGACTAGAGAGTAACTTAACTGATAAAACGAATCCGTATCCGAGCATGGCCATGCATTTCGATTCTGACTCCTCGAGTGGCCCTGAGAAATATCGAGTACCTGATAAAGGCTGAATATTTCCTTCAACTCGACTCCTTCCGATCTAAGCACAGCATGAAATGACCCAGAAAAAAATCTACTTGGCCCCCTGTTACGGATGACCGTGAGAAAGAAACCAAAGTCACCCAAAATCGGCCGTAGTCTCAAGAGACAGTCGATAGTCAAAGAATCGACTCTTAGGATCACCATGGAGGTCCTATCCACGACCGGGCAACGAATGTTATAAAACATTTAGGACTCCACGTCGATGTCACAATTGTGTCCTACGAAATATCCGTATAAATCGCCTCTGTGATTGGTCACCAACCTGTTGACTTATGGCTCGTTGAACCCACCATCAACCAACGTCACGTCAGAATAATTGCCGAGTTATCAGCTCATGTGGGCAATTAAGGACTAACAAGATATGATGTTTGTTCATTTCACTTTGTGGTGTTCAAAATTGTCGTACAATTCCACATGAAAAACAAAATATATATATAAAATATCAAAACGATGATGTCGTATAGAGTACAAAGGAGAATGAATCTGATCCATAAAAGAGTACTACAACTCAGGAACACGTTTGATTCCCATGGAATTTACGTGCCCTTCATGCTTATCTTGTCGTAATGCTTTAGTGAGAGGATCTGCTATGTTATCATCTGTAGCAATCTTTTCTATCACTACTATCTTTTGCTCCACGTAATCCCGGATTAGATGAGCTTTCCGTTGTACATGTCTAGACTTGTTGCTAGACTTAGGCTCCTTAGCTTGGAAGATGGCACCACTATTGTCGCAATAGATGGTGATCGGGTCATTCGAACTAGGCACTACGGATAGTCCATGTAAGAATTGACGCATCCATATCGCTTCCTTTGTAGCTTCGGACGCGGCATAGTACTCGGACTCGATCGTAGAATCTCTTTAACAGATTTGTTTCGAACTCTTCCAGTGATCAGCAGCGCCATTAAGAGTAAAAACGAATCCAGACCGAGATTTCGAGTCATCTCGATCCGTTTGGAAGCTAGCATCTGCAGAATCCGGTTGCGCATAGCTTTTGATTGCCTCCATAAGTCAATGCCCAATCTTTAGTCCTCCGGAGGTACTTAAGAATGTTCTTGACAACCAACCAATGTGGTTCACCTGGTTCTTTGTTGGAATCGACTTGTCATACTCAATGCATATGCCACGTCTGGACGTGTGCATATCATGGCATACATGATTGATCCTATAGCTGAAGCATAAGGAATCCGTGTCATGCGCTCTTTCTCTTCCGGTGTCTCGGTGCCTGAGACTTGCTCAAATGCACCCACAGGGACATGGGAAGGAACCCCTTCTTGGAGTTAGTCATGCTTTGAATCTCTCTAGGACTTTGTCTATGTAAGACTCTGATCGAGAGATAACATCCGTCGTGATCTATCTCGATAGATACGGATGCCTAGAATTCTTTGTGCCTCTCCCAGATCTTTCATCCGGAAATGGTTTTTCAACCATACTTTCACCGAAGTTAAGAGAGGTATGTCATTCCCAATCGGGAGTATGTCGTCAACATACAATATTAGGAAGACAATCTTGCTCCCACTCGACTTGATATATAGACATGGTTCCTCGACCGATCGAGTAAATCCATTGTCTTTTATCACTTGGTCGAAGCGATGATTCCAACTCCTTGATGCTTGCTTAAGTCCATAAATGGAACGCTTAAGCTTGCACACTTTCTTAGGATGTCCTGGATCGATGAAACCTTCGGGTTGTACCATGTACAACTCTTCCTCCAAAAACCGTTTAAGAAGGCGGTTTTCACATCCATTTGCCAAATTTCATAGTCATGAAAAGCGGCAATCGCTAAGATAATCCGAATGGAACGCAAAGATAACTACGGGTGCAAAAATCTCATCGTAGTGCAAACCTGGCACTTGGGTGAAACCTTTTGCAACTAGTCGTGCTTTGTAGATATCTTGCTGACCTTCCACTGAATGCTTTATCTTGTAAAGCCATTTGCATTGAAGGGGACGAACCTTAGCCGGTAAGTCAACAAGATCCCACACGTTGTTCTCATACATGGAGTCCATCTCGGATTGCATGGCCTCAAGCCATAGCTTTGAGTCGAATCGGGTCATGGCACCTTTATAGGTTGCGGGTTCACTACTCGTTAAGAGTAGAACGTCATCTATGTCATGTTCCTCGACCATACCAATGTATCTGTCCGGAGGAATAGAGACTCTTCCCGACCTCCTAGGTTCCTCGGGAATATTCACATGGCCGGGATTGAAGGAATAGGTTCCTCCAATGGTTACTCGGTGTTTGGTTCTGGAATCTCCGACAGGTCGAAGGTTCTATCACTCTTTGCATTCTCGAGAAATTCCTTCTCTAAGAATGTCGCACTAGCCGCAACAAAAACACGTTGTTCGGTTGGCGAATAGAAGTAATGACCACGTGATCCTTTAGGATAACCTATAAAGTATGTCTTGACCGATCGCGGGCCGAGCTTATCTTCGTGTCTCCACTTGACATAAGCCTCGCAGCCCCAAACCCGTATAAAGGACAAGTTAGGGACCGTTCCTTCCATAGTTCATATGGAGTCTTGTCAACAGACTTTAGACGGACTTCGGTTAAGTATTAGAGCGGTGACATAAGAGCATAACCCCACAATGAATCAGGTAAAACCGTGTGACTCATCATGGATCGAACCATATCAAGTAGTGTTCGATTTCTCCGTTCGGACACACCATTCAGCTGAGGTGTTCCAGGTGGAGTTAACTGTAGGGCAATCCCACAGTCCTTTAGGTGTTGATCAAACTCGTGAGAAAGATACTCGCCACCACGATCCGAACGCAGTGTTTTTATCTTTCTACCCAATAGGTTCTGCACCCTATTTTGGTATTCCTTGAATTTCTCAAAGGATTCACTTTTGTGCTTCATTAAGTAGACATAGCCATATCTACTCAAATCGTCCGTGAAAGTGATGAAATACCTATAGCCTTCTCGTGCGGTGATTGACATAGGACCACATACATCCGTGTGTATGAGCCCTAATAGGTCAGCAGCGCGCATTCCAACACCTTTGAAGGAAATCCGAGTCATCTTACCGATGAGACATGATTCACACGTGCCAAATGATTGAAAATCAAAGGCCGAGATAGCTCCATGTTTGATGAGCTGTTTTACGCGTTTCTCATTAATGTGTCCCATACGGCAGTGCCATAGATACGTTTGATCTTTGTCACCAACCTTTAACTTTTTATTCATTACGTGTAATATTTCCGAGGTCTGATCTAAAACATAAATTCCGTTCATGGAAACTGCCTTGTCAGAATCATATCGTGTAATGAGAAAATGCAAGCATTGTTTTCTATTACAAATGAAAAACCAAGTTTATCAAGCGCAGAAACTGAAATAATGTTTTTGGAAAGACTAGGAACATAATAGCAGTCATATAATGACAACTCAAATCCGCTTGGAAGCTGGATCACATATGTCCCCTTGGAGATGGCAACTACTCTTGCTCCATTCCCAACACGCAGTCCACCTCACCCTTCACGAGGGGTTCGATGTTTGAGCCCCCGCACATGATTACACAGATGAGAACCACAACAAGTATCAAGTACCCAAGTTCCGTAACTTGCGTGGTTAATCTCAATCATATGAATAAAAGTAGAAGAGAGAGAAGACATACCAACAGGTTTAACACGACCTGCCTTTAAGTCCTCATGATAAACAGGACATGTGCGTCTCCAATGCCCAGTCTTGTGGCAATGGTGGCATTCCATGTTTTCACTCTTGCCCTTTGTCATGCCTCGATGAGTTGCTTCGCCTCACCAGGACCACTCTTCCCTGAACCGACTTCTTGAACTTCGCCTTACCTCTTTTATCGTTAGGTTTTGCACGAGCTTTGCCCTTACCTTTCCCTTTCTTTGACACAACGAGAACATCCTGTTTCGAGCTCCCACTGAACTTCATGTCCTTCTCGGTCTGTACGAGGAGGGAGTGCAGTTCATGGGGAGTTTTCTTCAAATCATTCATATAGTAATTCGCTCTAAATTGCGAATAACCATCGTGGAGTGAGTGAAGAATACGGTCGATAACAATATTCTCGCTGATGTTTCATTAAAGGTCTCCGACTTCTCGACATTCTCAATCATGCTTTGAGAATGTGTGGGCTAACCGGTTGGCCCTTACTTTCCGAGTCTCGCATCAAAGAAGCGAGTGGTATGCTCATAGGTCACGATTCTCGGTGCTTTCGAGAATTCCTTAGTGAGCGTGGTGAAAATCTTGTTTGCACCTTGGGCTATGAAGCGTTTCTGCAAATTGGGTTCCATTGCAAAAATAAGTACGTTCTTTACCGCACCAGCTTCTAAAGCGAAATCGTTATACTCGTTGATTTCGTTAATTCCGGTAGTGGGGCCTGGTTTAACGGCATGGGCTCAAGCGGATATCCGAGCTTTCCGTCGACGGCGGCGATTCCGTAATCTTTGCCTCCCGATCCAGCGAAGTTGGATCCGTCATTCTTCGATCGGGTAGACCGATTCATCCGACTCATGAAGATCCTAAGCCAGGACTCACGGTCCAATGTGGCACTTGGCATTGGGTTATCACTTGAACCAGCCATTTGTTGTTAAGCGATTTAAAATCGTGATCTACACAAAAAGAAAGAAAAACAAAACGAAATAAGCAACTCATCGAGGTGATTTAAGTCTATTTTAAAATTCATTTTAAACATGTAGACTCTCGCACTTGCATAATTGATCTCCCTCAAGAAAGATACAAGTGATCCCAAGACTCAATTTCGATGAAATTGATAAGCCAACTGTTTAGCTAATTCTTCCTTAAGAACTCTTGGTCGATAGATTTCCGTAAATCCTATCTATAGTCCACCATAATCACAGGATCGTACGAGTGACCATAGTGTTGAGATAAAATAGGTCAATCGGTTCCAACTTACCCGACGTAGAAGGGGTCATAGTATGCCTACCGACGAAGAAGGGACTCATTGGAGTTTGACCTATAAAGACTGTTCTCAATTTTTGTTTATACGAGGAAGATCCCATCAACTAAATTATAATTCATTTTAAGTGAACGAATAACTAGCGTCTGTCGTGAATGAATTTATTTGGATGATGGCTTAAAACGTGTGACATACGAATGTCAATGAAAACTAACTCGTGACCTCTATATGTGTCAGTTTTCATGCAATAAATTATAGGTGGTTTGGTTTTTAGGCGGAATATGATGCAAATAATCGTTGCGAAAAATAAATAAGGGAATGCAATACGTAAATAAAAAATGTCCTAGTGTGGCCTATCCTAGTAAAAGAACATAATACAACTTTGGAATCCACCGTTGGACCCGAAAAGCTTGTCTTGATGTTCCATCTTGATCCAAGTAGCGGGAGTGAGCATCCGGTCTCCATCTTTGGTCTTCTCAAAAATTACAATTAAAATTACAAATATAAACCTATTTACATTCTAATTAAAACTGTAATTACAAGTGAAAAATCCAAAACGGAGATACAAGATCTCAAAATACAACCAAGACCGTGTTCCATCATTACGGTAACACGTTCTACTAAGGCCACACTAAGTTACAACCGTTTGTAAAAAAGATAAATACGTAATAAAAAGGCATTCACGGCATTCATAAATTAACGATAAATAAAAATGCATCAACTAAAAACAAATTCATTCGTGACATAATTCCGTAATTATGTTAAATTTATCCAAACCACCTTTTAATGATTAAAATTCATGTGATAAAACCGCTTCTATCATTTAATTTTAATCCATTATAATCCGTTACTTTAAATATGCTTTAAAATAACTTAATGGTACGTGTGTGAACCGTTTCACAATTAAGCGAGTGTACTATATCCGGATAAAGTACATATTAAAGCCAAAGGAAAATTTAAATCAAAAGAAACAAATTTTCAAAGCTGTTAAAGACGAAATCCCTCGATCCAGGGACATAAGTGCTCGATCGAGGGACAGGGGAGCTCGATCGACTGAACTGCAAGTTGATCGAGAGGAATGCTAATCAGGAGGTGCTCGATCGACTAAACTGGTGGTCGATCGAGTACCTATATCAGCAACACTACTCGATCGAGTACGAGGACAACTCGATCGAGCAGAGGGGTTTTGAAAACAGGTCGATCGAGTACAGCAAGGACTCGATCGAGCAAAAGGTTTTGAGACAGGGTCGATCGAGTACAACAGGGACTCGATCGATCAAAAACAAGACAAAAACAGCACTCGATCGAGTAGAAATACGCTCGATCGAATGCAAAAGTGGCTGAAAACCTCTGGAAAAACCAAAACCCTCGTGAAAACTGATTTTCGAGATAAAATCAATTGAAATTTCGATCAAAACGCATCAAAACAAATTTGATAATTGATAAAACATGACATATTGTTATAATCTCTGTATAAAACAACAATATGCATAAAACCAAATCGAGAAAGATGATAAAACCGTGTAATACATGACACGGTTTCAAGCAAATCTGCCGTGTATACTTTGGCACGGGTTTTTAAGCACAAAAACATCGAGAGCAACCGTGTAAACAAGACACGGTTCCCAAAGCAACCATAAAAAACGCAGCAAATTTAAAAAAAATTCTCAGAGTGAAAAATAGGTCAGCCGAGACAAATTTTTAGCCAAAACAAAATCGTTTCAAGATCGTTTTATGAAAAACACATGAAAAATTCACGTGGCCTCGCTCTGATACCACTTGTGGGTTAATATCCGTATACTACCCCTTATATTACAGGACTATAACGTAAAATTTACATGCAATTTATAGTCATAAAGCGATAAAACAATAGAAACGATAAGTGTATAGAAATCAACCTCGGGTCCTTTTAATTGCGGCGTAAAGATCGAAATCTAAGCGATTCCCTCCTAATCGTTGCACCCAAGACTTGGTCCGAGATATGCCCTTGTGCTAGAACAGTGTTCTCCGATTGCCTTGCAATATATAGGGAGAAGCTGTTGTGAGGTTTTTCGAGATGAGAGATCTCGGTTTGGAGAGAAAAATTAATCTCTAAAACCCTAATTCTTTTCACTAATGATGATTAGGTTAAACTCAAGGAGAAGGCTCTCCTTTTGTTCTCCTAGTTCGGCCAAGCCGAGTCCATGGGGAGGAAATGGGCTTTTCCATTTCCTCTTCTATTTGACTCGTAATCCGAACCCAAATGGCTAAATGTATATGACGCGGTCTGATTATAAATCATTATCGGTTATCGGAAATTAAGGCATCGCTAATAATGCGGGTTAGTCAATTATTAATACGTGTCCGACAAAACAAAACGATTTTATAATTTATTTTAATATACATTTAATTAAATATAAATCACGTATATTTAATTTTACGAATTAACCGGTTAATTCGCCTTAGCCCATGATATTTAATCCGTATTAAATATAATATCTCAACATCACATATTTGACTAATTACTTAGTCAAATAACTTGACTAACTCGGTTAGTCAATATTTGGCATCTACATGACAGGATTTTCATACCGTCACATCTCTCGAACGTATCCTATAGGTGTGACTTTTAGGGACCAGTTGATCACCGCCATCTGTATGACAATAACGTCAAACTTATCTAGCAAGCCAACCGTTATTGATAAACGTGGATCAACTGATAATAATACCAAAGTATGCCCTTTGATCCTTTTAGAGGTTTACAAGTCCTTGCACTAACTGTTAAGGACACCAACCCCAACAGTTGAATCCCCCCGGGCACATGCAATACCCTGCAAACCACGTGTGCCATGTAAGACATCCTTTAGGATGAAAGGTAACCGCAGCACTCCCCGTGTAGGGAGTCGAACCCGGGACCTCTCAATTCGTTGCCATTGCAACGCTTTGAGGCACTCCCGCACTCCACTACACTCAAGCCACTTTGGTTTTTATCTATTTTATATTTACACCTAATTGTGTGTTTTATAATTGAACATAAAATGGCTATACTTCCATAATAGGTATTATTAGGTCCACCCTAGATTTACGTGTGTTGGGGTTATTTGGGCAAGTAGGAAAATTCTGTGCAACATATGATATAGAAGTAATAGTTAAATTAAAATACTAATTGTACATATTTACTCAATTTCGAATATTGCTATTTCCCTTCTCTTTTCTGTCCTCTTCTCATACGATTTGTTTAAATATTAGTGTATACGGAGTATATTTTTTTGTTTTCCTTAAAATGAACATTCTCGTATTAAAATTACCACGCACGATATAAATTAATTGTATCAATTGTGAGATCCTAAAGCAAGAAAGTTACACAGGATGTAAATTTGTTTTCCTTAAAATGAACATTCTCGTATTAAAGCAAGAACATCATTGATTTTGGTGAAGATTTGTTTTCCTTAAAATGGACAATTGATCATTATAGAATGTACATTATAAGAAGTAGCTTGGGATGAATGCACATCCAGTACAACTTTTGTGTACATATGCCAAAGATCAAAAGTACATTATCAATACAACAAACCCAATAGACATTAACTAACGCCAGATATGTCGACAGCACAAAAGAAAACTAATAAATCATATTCAGGAACTATTTGTCAATGTCGTGACACGCTAATGCATGTCTAATAATGCTGTTACGATGTTTGTTGTGCTCAAATGTTAGTAGCGTGCATAGGTACTTGAATCTTAGTATTGTTAACGATCTCATCCAAAAAAAAAAAAAAAAAAAAAAAAAAACATGAAATTAGAATGTAATAACCAACAAGATAACATTGATTTGTTCTAAATAAGTTACAATTAAAATGTAAATCTCACATCAATTTTGGACAGTCCACAGTCCCAAGTGGCTATTCCCATAAATGTTTCCATGTGCCTCATGGTGTAAATACCACAGTCAAAAATATTTCTGTTATTTCTCCATGGAAGCATTGCTATTGTAGGATTCATGCCCATTACTATATTACTTTTCTCCATAGTTGATTGATTTTCACCCAAAAACCGTGCAAAAGCATCACCATGTAACACAATAATAAAAATTAGACGAGATGAACCATAATGTACATGAATTTACCAATGCAAGTGAACGATAATAATTCATAGTTGAGGAGAATGTAAATTTACCAGTTCAAGTACACTATCACCATACTCTTCTAAGACACTCCCCCTTCTAATGCGATTGTCAAGAATCATGAGACATTTCCTTGGCAGGTCGAAAACGTACAACACAAAATGATTCTCAAGGGCAATAGGGAAGAAGAACTAGCATCAGGGAAAGAAACAATTGTAAGGTCAGTGACAGGTAAAGGTTAATTTCATGTTAAGTAATAGCACATTTTGAACACTTTGACAGCACATTCACTGACTTCTATTCAAATAGACTACTACAGTAATACTGAATTTAATTTCAATTACTAAATGAAGTGATGTACTGACTAGTTCAATGGATGGAAGATCAATCCACTCAAACTCATTTAATTCTACTTCGATGCGACGCTTGAAAGGTTTGTAACGATGATCATCAATAGAAACACCTGTGTTCTTCATTAATAACAACTGCACACTGAAGATAAAATTTTAGTAATGTGAAAATGTTGGAAATAGTAAACTGAAATACATGAAAACAATGACCAAACTTACATATGTAAGTGTACTAAAAAAGAATCGTGTGGGATTGGTTGGTTTCCTATCCTTTTCTTTGTAGTTTAGATATGCCGACCAAGAATCTATGACAAAGCTTGAGATATAGTGATACGGTTTTAATGACAACAGTTGATCCCAACCAAGGACATTATTTTTGAACTCAAATAACGTATTACTGCACAAAAAACAGTAATAACAATATGATTAGCAGCAGATATGTAAAGATGAACTATGTAAATGAATATAAAACATTAAATCTTCTGTATGTAATTACCAACTGTTATCCACAGAGCCCTGGCCAGTGAACACATAATTTGAAATCTGATATTGCATTGATGTCAAAGGTATGAAGGGATTCGTGTCGTCAATAGCATCAAGGAGAGGTTCACAGGAAGGACTCTTACTAAAATGATATTGATTCCCTGTTTTCGGATATAAAGGTGGACGATCAGCAGACAATTTCCTTCTTTTTTTACCCCGCTCTGGTGCTGCATAAACAGAAGAGTCCTCATCTTCTGGGAACACACCTAAACTGAATGACACAGCAGCGTTTGTAGGCGCATCCTTATTCCTCTCAGCAATTAATTTTCTCACTTTACGAAGAGACGCTATGTGTTTGCTAGCAAAAGTGGGTTGTTTGTTGAAAACATGGTCTATTTGATATGACGTTTGAATAGGTGTTTCAGTTAAATAAGCAAGAATTTCTATCGGTGGCACTTCTGCACAGCTTGTTCCTAAGGTAGCCCTAACAATGTCATGTTTGTCCCTCACAGTCTGTTTAATGCGTGGCCAGTTACAAGATGGATCAACAATCCCATCTTCAATGGGGCTTTCAGGAACATCAATCAACAAAGGATAAGAGGAGTTTTTTAAGATGCTACACGAAGTGCGGCGAACACTAGGACGATTAACAATCTCTTCTATTGTAGGGTTGTAGGGAACATCAATTATCGCAACAGAAGAAGAGTTTTTCTCAACTGTTTGTAAAGTATGACAAATGCTAGGATGATGTACTACTCCTATTGTAGGACTGTCAGAAACTTCAATTATCTCAGCAGAAGAAGAGTCTGTGGTGAATCTTGATGGAGGTTGACAAACAGTAGGTGAATCAGGACTGATTTGCACAACCATAGTGACATCTGTGTTCTTCAGTTTTAAAAAACATATATGACAGAAACATAAAGCCATTAAAAATACAGATATCCAGAAAGGACATGCTAAACATTAAGAAAGTACATGAAGAAAATACATCCTAAATATTAAGCCATAGCAAAGAACATCAAAATTATTAGGAAATAATGCGTACAAATTCCGACATATTAATATGAAGCACAGGTATCCAGAAAGTAAATGTTAAACATTAACAAACTACATCAAAATCATTAGCAAACAATTCGTATAAATTCCGACATATTGATATGAAGGACTTATATCCAGAAAGTAAATGCTAAACATTAAAAAAGTACATGAAGAAAATACATCCTAAACATTTAAAAATATTAAGCCATAGCAAAGTACATCAAAATCATTAGGAAACAATGCGTATAAATTCCGATATATTGATGCACCTGAGAAATAATATTAGGACTGATTTATAATGAACATCTTCGAACATTAATAGCTAAGGAAACTATGTAAAATTCGAAGCAGATGAAAAGTAAACACAGTTGTTTTTAGCAAATAATTAAAGGTAAAGAGTATAACCTTCATTCCGATAGAGAGCGATAAGAGTAAGTGAACGATCTGAGAATCATAAAACGTGCAGGTACAATTTAATTGACAGGTTTATCAAAAAGTAGTAAGATATTAAAGAGAAGAAGTTTAAAGTGGCGGTATTTTTTTTAAAAATTGGGTAATACTATAATGCCATAAGTCCATTCTTTTTTTTTCTTTTTTTTTTGTTTATTCCAACTTCTAGAACCATTTGAACCTCTACTTTTATATACCCATTTTATACTTAAAAACTTCAGATTAGGTCAAATTAGGATATATGGCCATTTAACACAATGGTAATGTTATAATTTGTCAATGTATTTTCTAAAAGTTCTAAATGTACTTTTTCGACATTCATAATGTACAAATTAGCTCAAGTTGTTGGATTACGAACGACCACAAGATCGAAAGACACCCTAGAGGGGGTGAGTGAACGCTTTTTGGGGACGGGATTAAAACTAAGGGGCCAAGTATCCTAAAACGGCATGGGAAAGGGTTTAGGGTTGGATTATGAACGGCCGCAAGACCAAAAGACACCGTAGAGGGGGTGACTGAACCCTTTTTGGGGACGGGATTAAATCTAGGGGGTCGGGTATCCTAAAATGGGACGGGAAAGCGTTTAGGGTTGCATTAGGCAGACCGCTACCACGAATCCACCTAATTCAACTCTAAACCCTTTCCCTTATGTGTGGTTTGTATAGCCGCAAGACCAAAAGACACTCAACAAGGGGCGAGTGAACCCATTTTTTGGGAATGGATTAAAAATAGATCTTTGACAGTTTATTAAACAGGTTTTCCTGTTTACACTGTATATATTATGTAATTTATGTAAACAGTTTAATTAAAATGTCCAATATCTATATTCATAATGTGCATGTTCTGATAATTAGGTGCAACTAAAATATCATTAAGCACTGTTTGGAAAATGTACATTATATTATATTTAAAGGTACATTAAATTATTTTAAAAAGAACATGAAACATTAATTAAATTGTAATGCATGTGATCGTTTAATAAGATAGAAAACTTCAAAAGTTCATTCATATACTTAGATTATGATGTCGCTATAGATAGATCTTTGATGTGATTTTAGACCTATTTTCCTGTTTTCAATGTATAATAGAAATAAATGTGATTTCAATTTAATTCAAATGTCCATTATGTATGTTCATAATGTGCATGTTGATACCCGTCGTTGTGAGTACCAAAAATAAAATTTATAATTCCTATTAAAACTAACCTAGGCTAGTGGTAACAGGGTCGAACCACAAGGAGGCAGACGTAATTTCTAGCTGTCTAATAAAAGTCTAAGGTAACAAATGTGGGGGTTGATTTGATTTGATAAAAGACTAAGAATGAATAAAGACAATAAACTAAAAAGACGGATTTAACAGATAAAGAAGGGGTACTAGGATGGTCGGTTCATTATAGCTTCGGCGGCAGCAAACTAAGTCGGTCTAATTCAAACACATGTGAGGCGGGAAATAAAGAGGTCCTCTCGGTCCACTCTTAACAGATAGCATCTTTCGATCTTGCTAAAGGTCCCTAATATCACTAATACTAACTTTCGTTCTGAAAAGTGACTAACGGTCTAAACTATACCTATCTTTCGATCTCAGCACAGTTTAGTCGATTTAATTGATGGTCTAACAACTTCCCCTATCTTTCGATCTAATGGGTCAGTCACGAATTAGGTACCTAACTGGTCGCATGCATTCGATTCATTAAATA
This sequence comes from Silene latifolia, assembly GCF_048544455.1. Lineage (NCBI taxonomy): Eukaryota > Viridiplantae > Streptophyta > Magnoliopsida > Caryophyllales > Caryophyllaceae > Silene > Silene latifolia. The sequence goes on along the minus strand of NC_133529.1, from coordinate 53,603,988 downwards.
CGACATTAAAATCAATTAAAACGAATATAAAACCCCACGAGGTCAGTCGATCGACCAAGAATGTCAGTCGATCGACTGACACGCGAATCAGTCCATGTTCAATCTATTGCCGCCTATGCCATAAATCGCCTACATCCTAATACAAAATATTTAGCTACTCATACCTATGATGATAACAACAATAAAACTAATAAAGATTACTGAATTCATGCTTAAAGTAGATAACAAATAGCGATAAAACAATAATTGGCTTTTGGGATACTAACTAGCAAATCTATTCTAACAGCGGAAATAAAGATGACTAAATAATAGGGCAGAAGAGTACCGAGTTGCAGAGGAAAGATTAGGCAAAAACAAAGATCCAATGCTTAACAATAGTCCCAAACCCTAACTATGATATTCTAAAAACTCAATGTAAATTTCTGATAATAAAACTTGATGATGAACTAGGTATTCTCAATTACGTTATATAGAAAGTTTACGTAACAATTATTCCAAAACCTAAACTTAATGGGCTTCAAGTTCCTCGGTCTTTAAATTCTCGTCTGGAACAGCAGACTGGTCGATCGACTGAAAGAACCGGTCGATCGACTGGGATGACAATGAACAGTAGCTTCTGTAACCCGAGGATTGGTCGATTGACTGAAGGGGGTGGTCGATCGACTGCTTGAGCTGCTACTTGACTCTTATAAACTCGTGGATTTGTCTTTTGGGCCTTGAATTGCGCACCAAGCTCCTTCCTTAAGCATATACTTCACGTCAAATGCAATGCAGAATACTCGGGGACGGATTTAGCTTGATTTCCGTTGAATTATTCACATTTCTGCAATAATGTACAAAACACGGAAGTAGACGGAAATAGGGAGAAATGTAGCATAAACTACATGAATGAGCTCTGAAATGCGTGGAAAATAAGATGTAAAACATCATATAAAAGACACGCATCAAACTTCCCCAAACCAAACCCTTGCTTGTCCCCAAGCAAGAACTAGACTCGATCTAATTATCTAATGGAACGAGTTCAATCTCAGAGCGAATTGTCAACTGTAAAGCCTAAACCAATTTAATGCACAACCAACAATCAATTAGCGTATGAATCATGTAAACGAGTTATGGAGTCGTTAAAAACTGCTGAACCGTCAACTTTAGAGACTTATCAAATCGGACTCTCACGGGTCGCTCATATCACACATAAGCACAGGTGAATATATAAGAGAATAGAAAGAATTCATTTTGTAAAGACTCTCACCTAACTGCGACTTATGAAGACATGCCATCAATAAAATATGAAAATAATCTCTATGACCGTACATATGCATTCCAACCAACAAGAGACCATGACACGTGCCGAGGTGTATATTTGGATATGTGAGGTATGGGTAAGAAGAGGCAAAACATTTATGGAAAAGTGGAGGTACAGGTGATCAAGCTAGTACCAAACGGAACCACATGGCAACATCCTTCTCCTTGCTCATAATCAAACGAAACGGTGCTATAGCAAGCACAAAACTCACAAATCTCCAAAATACTAAATCAATAAACCCCCCATAGGATATGAATGAAACATGGGAGCAAAAATCGCCATAAGATAAGGATTGAATTATGCGAATTGATTCTTTTTTTCTCGAACCTCAGTCGATCGACCAAAAGGGGCAGTCGATCGACTGCTTTGAACAGTACAGGACACTTTTTCGAATTATTATTTTTCATCTTTCTTTTTTTTTCTCTTTTTTTTTTGTACTTCTTTCTTTCCTCCTTTTCATTCTCCCAACAAAATCACATAAGAGCATATGTTACCAAAAACGTAGTGACAATCCCAACAACTAAACTACTAGCTTGACAAGGGCAGGCTATCTGTAGGATGTAGTAATGGGACAAAAAGGCTATTTTTGGCAGTGTGGAGCTATTGGGCATAATAAGAAAAGGGAAACCTCTACCACATGTGTCAACAAACCACAAACCGAATGCATACAGGTATTAAGTAGATCAAGTTCATAATCATGCAAATTAAGGAAACATGTCTCATAAGGAGTACTACTCACATTCCTAGATAAACCGGTCATGAATGTCACCAGTTATAGGCTCTAAAACTCAGAAATATGATGTAGCTTGCCAAAAAAATCTAAGTCAAGTCTCCAGCCCAGCAAGTAATTCAACGAAAACTCGTAGGTATGCACTTATACGATTCTACTAATAACATGTTAATCAAGCAAGGCTTAGGCATAAACAGTTGAAAATGCTAAATCATCCTTGAATTACTACCGTTCCGACTCGACCTATATGCGGAAATAGACGTGCATTTTATGGAAATTTTTTTAAAATTTTTCAATTTTTTTGGAATTTTGTGTATATAGATGAGAAATGAAATAACCAATGCAAACGGAAATGTAAACGTGAATGCAAGCAAATGATATGCGACGCAAAACCCTTCCCCAAATCAAATCGCACAATGTCCCCATTGTGCAAAATCATGTAATGAAGAAAAGAGAAATGAGAATTTGCGAGAAAGGAAATAAAATATGACATGAGGTAAAGCTCAGAAACTCACAAGATTTTAAGCGCAGCAAAGGAAACCTCCCCAAACCAAATAAGTGAGCTAGGAGGTTTCAGATGAGCGTGATGCTACTAATAAGTACCTGAAAGACAGAAAATACCACGCATAAGACTGAGAGAAACAATTCTGAGGCGGTAAAATCGTGCATAAATGGGAAAATTAGAAGAAATAAATAATTGGACGGAAAATAAAGCGGATTAGAAAACTCCCTTAAGTCCGCATATCGACCAAACACAGCAGGGGAGAGGTCGTGAACAGGTACAACAGCGTCCTTGGTCGATCGACCAAGAATAGCAGTCGATCGACCAACTTGTCAGGAACAGTAGCTCCTGGAAAATGCAACGTCAGTCGATCGACCAACGTGTCCAGTCGATCGACTGAAAATGCTGCTGCATTCTTTATTTCTTCGTATTTGCTCGATAATTTGAGCTAATGAGCTCTAAAAACCTGCAAGTGCACAGTAATACGCGCCCAAAATTGCGCAAAAACCCAAAGCAAAGTCTAAAGTGCGTAAAAATCCTAAACAAAACAAATAAATGCGAAGTCTCGCCACACAAAAGCAATAAAAAACAAAATAGTTCGAAAGCAATAAAATGTTTGTAAAGCATTCGATCAACTAGTAGTTGATCAAGAAAGGCCAAGGTATGGCCCACTTCGTCGGGCTTCTAGCTACTAGAGGTAGCCTCAACGGTGCTTATCTTATCAGCTGCACCCTTCTTAGCTTCAACAGTCGGAGAGCTCAACTGATCAACTTCGTCATCTCCCCAATCAAGGACTTCCTCGGACTCGTCAGAATCCAAATCAGACTCCCTTACTTTGGTCGGCTCATCCTCCACTTCTTCATCAATACCATAGCTGAGGCAACCAAGACCACCCCTTGAAATGATTGGCTTCTTTGCAGCTGGAGCAACTTGCAATTCTTTCTTCCCCAAACCAGCTCCTGCAATATCAGAAATAGACAAATCTCCCTCCAATTTGCTCCCAGTCCGGGGCGGAGGTGTTACAACAGGAGTATGAATAGAATTAGGCATATCGGGAAGCACAAAGTACGATTTCTTTTCAGAAACCGTATTACAAGTCACAGGCCACATAGGGTCCTTTTTCTTAGCCGGCTGGGCAAAGACAATAGAATGCTTTCCCACTTTGAAAGTCAAGGTTCCTAGACCGACATCTATGACTGCACCAGCAGTGTGAAGGAATGGCCTACCCAAAATGATAGGTATATGGGCATCCTCAGGCATGTCAAGTACAACGAAGTCAATGGGGAAGAAAAACTTCCCTATTTGGACAGGAATGTCCTCTAAGACCCCTATTAGCTGGACCGCAGATCGGTCAGCCATCTGTACTGTCATATCGGTAATAGCAAACCTGGTCAACTTAAGCTTCCTAGCTAGACTCAAGGGCATGACACTTATACTGGCTCCTAGATCACATCAGGCTTTCTCAATAGGAAAGGTGCCAATATTACACGGAACAGAAAAACTTCCCGGGTCTTCTAGCTTAGGGGGTGCAGTGTGAGATAAATAGGAGCATGACTCCTCAGTGAGTGCTACAGTGTGCACTGTTTCAAGTGACTTTTTCTTTGACAATAATTGTTTCATGAATTTAGTATATGCAGGCACTTGATTGACCAACTCGAGAAAAGGAACTTGTACATTCAGACTACGAATAACTTTTTCAAATTTACTGAAAGATACCTGTTCCTTCGTCGGCACGAGTCTCTCCGGATATGGGGCTGTAAGAAGTATCTTAGCCTTCTCTTCCAATTCGCGTGCGCCGGCATCCGTGGACTTAGGCTGAAAGTCCACAACCTTTTCCTTGTTGAAGCTTGACCCTTCCTCAGACCGTCTCAAATGAGAACCATTAACCGACATTGGGTCGAACTTCGGAACCGGGACTGACCCATCAGCACTCGGGTCGGCCCCCAATATTTTCGGGACTGTGGTACCCCGAAACAAGTGGTCCCGCAGATTATTTGGCATTAAAGGACGAAATTCCTCAGCATCAGCAGCGATCTCAGTCGATCGACCACTGTCCTCAGTCGATCGACTGAGATATACAGTTCCAGAAGCTCCTGTAACCCGTGCTTCAGTCGATCGACTAGGTATATCAGTCGATCGACTGATAAACCTGGTTGACGCCTTTTTCTTGTTATTATTCGTTGAAGCTTTCTTTTTACTTGTTTCTGGCTCATCTTTTTCAGCAGCGTCCTCGACCATGGCAGGACCTTCAAGGGTGGACCCGCTCCTTAAAGTGATGGCATTTAGGGTCTCCTTTTGGTCGGTTTGAGTCGGTAAGTGTCCCGGAGCTCGAGTGTTACTTTTGCTAGCCAATTGGGCAATTTGGCTTTCTAGCAACTTCATCCCGGCCTCTCTAGCTTGGGACTCCTTCAGCAACAAGTTCTTAAGCTCGGAAAATTCAGAATTCTGCGATTGTTGCTGCTGCGGCATATAGGGAGGTTTCTGATATTGTTGTTGCTTTTGATGAGGAGGTACATAAGATTGCTGCTGCGGTGGAGGTTGAGTTGGATTCAGTACGTTTTGGCTTCTCCAACTCAAGTTTGGATGGGTTGGCTCATAGTAGGTGTTTGTCTGCCTATAATGTTGAAAGGCAACACAAGACTCGAAGGGACTAGGACAATTCTTTGAAACATGTCGCTCAGCTCCGCACCTTTCACAGACGAAAGGACCGTCTGAAACAGCATTGACATGGTACATCCCTCCTTTTGAAGCTCCTCCCAGTTCATATTTGTCAAACCTTGCAGTGAGGGCTTCAAGTGCAGCAACAGAGGAAGATTCAGCAGCTCTCCTCTGGTTTCCTCTTGAATTCCCATATTCAGCCTTGTGAGTGGCCAAATCGTCAATGATCTTCCACCCCTTGGTTGCTCCCAAATTATCAGCAAATCGGCCATTGGCTGCAGCATCCAAAATAGCCCTCTGATCGTCGTACAGCCCATTATAGAAGTGATTGCACAAGCTCCATTTTTCGAAACAGTGGTGCGGTATGGTTCGCACCAACTTCTTAAAACGGACCCATGCTTCGTGGAAATTTTCGTCCGGCCCTTGTTTAAAGCCCGTTATTTGAGCTCTAATAGAAATCGTCCTTGAAGCAGAAAAGTACTTCTTGTAGAATGCCAATGCCAAGGAATTCCAGTCGGTGATCCCATGAACGGTTCGGTCCAGATCTCTATACCACTCCCTTGCAGCATCACGAAGGGAGAAGATGAACATGGTCTCCTTGATCGATCTTGGTCACGCCTGGCGGGTGGGGGTATGGAACAGCAGTAGTCAATAAATGTCTCCATATGCTTAGCTGCATCTTCATTTGCAGCTCCCCCGAACTGGTTTTTCTCAACCATACTGATGTATGAAGGCTTTGGTTCGAACTTCCTGACATCTCCTGGTAATTCGAACCCCTTGTATAAGTTTGCAGCTGTCGGCTCAGAATGACTGGCTATACTCGCTTCCTCAGCCATTTCGGCAAAGTCTGGAGAAGTAACGGTTTCAACTGATGAATTAGAAACAGGAGAAGACGGTGGATTTTCCTCGAACAGCTCGTTCTCGTAAAAGCTAGAACGAGAACTGGGCTCTTCCTCTGACTGTTGGTCTTGAAATAATCTCCTCTTTGCGTGCAAGCTTCTTTCAATCTCAGGATTGAATGGTAGTAGTGGACCACCCTGCGACCTGCGCATAAGAAGAAACTACAAACAGAATATAAGAAAAGTTTAAGGAACGGGTGTCCCTTAAACTAAAGAAAGACTAAATTAAAACAGCTAAAAATTAGAACTATTGCCTCCCCGGCAACGGCGCCAAAATTTGATACCCGTCGTTGTGAGTACCAAAAATAAAATTTATAATTCCTATTAAAACTAACCTAGGCTAGTGGTAACAGGGTCGAACCACAAGGAGGCAGACGTAATTTCTAGCTGTCTAATAAAAGTCTAAGGTAACAAATGTGGGGGTTGATTTGATTTGATAAAAGACTAAGAATGAATAAAGACAATAAACTAAGAAGACGGATTTAACAGATAAAGAAGGGGTACTAGGATGGTCGGTTCATTATAGCTTCGGCGGCAGCAAACTAAGTCGGTCTAATTCAAACACATGTGAGGCGGGAAATAAAGAGGTCCTCTCGGTCCACTCTTAACAGATAGCATCTTTCGATCTCGCTAATGGTCCCTAATATCACTAATACTAACTTTCGTTCTGAAAAGTGACTAACGGTCTAAACTATACCTATCTTTCGATCTCAGCACAGTTTAGTCGATTTAATTGATGGTCTAACAACTTCCCCTATCTTTCGATCTAATGGGTCAGTCACGAATTAGGTACCTAATTGGTCGCATGCATTCGATTCGTTAAATACGACATTAAAACAATTAAAACGAATATAAAACCCCACGAGGTCAGTCGATCAACCAAGAATGTCAGTCGATCGACTGACATGCGAATCAGTCCATGTTCAATCTATTGCCGCCTATGCCATAAAACGCCTACATCCTAATACAAACTATTTAGCTACTCATGCCTATGATGATAACAACAATAAAACTAATAAAGATTACTGAATTCATGCTTAAAGTAGATAACAAATAGCGATAAAACAATAATTGGCTTTTGGGATACTAACTAGCAAATCTATTCTAACAGCGGAAATAAAGATGACTAAATAATAGGGCAGAAGAGTACCGAGTTGCAGAGGAAAGATTAGGCAAAAACAAAGATCCAATGCTTAACAATAGTCCCAAACCCTAACTATGATATTCTAAAAACTCAATGTAAATTTCTGATAATAAAACTTGATGATGAACTAGGTATTCTCAGTTACGTTATATAGAAAGTTTACGTAACAATTATTCCAAAACCTAAACTTAATGGGCTTCAAGTTCCTCGGTCTTTAAATTCTCGTCTGGAACAGCAGACTGGTCGATCGACTGAAAGAACCGGTCGATCGACTGGGATGACAATGAACAGTAGCTTCTGTAACCCGAGGATTGGTCGATCGACTGAAGGGGGTGGTCGATCGACTGCTTGAGCTGCTACTTGACTCTTATAAACTCGTGGATTTGTCTTTTGGGCCTTGAATTGCGCACCAAGCTCGTTCCTTAAGCATATACTTCACGTCAAATGCAATGCAGGATACTCGGGGACGGATTTAGCTTGATTTCCGTTGAATTCTTCACATTTCTGCAATAATGTACAAAACACGGAAGTAGACGGAAATAGGGAGAAATGTAGCATAAACTACATGAATGAGCTCTGAAATGCGTGGAAAATAAGATGTAAAACATCATATAAAAGACACGCATCACATGTACAGTTTTACAAAAGAGATTTAAAAGCAGACCTGAAATGTACATTATATTATTTTGCTAATTCAGTACATCATAAGTCGCTATTCAAGGAGATAATAACGTTCAAGTAAATAGCACGCCAAAAATAGACAAAGAAGTACTTTAACTAAGTGCAACTAAACATTGGTTCACAAATTCAACATTTTGCTTATGCAATTACAAATCATTACACAAACTAATGTACACTAGAATTTAAAACATCATACTACATGAACAGGGATGTCATCAGACAAATTCTAACGTACTGCGTAGATAATATTTGAACATTAAATGTAATCACTAGCTTTAGAGAAATGACCCTTCTTCGCATGATCCGCGACAGTCTCATGGCAATCGTTGTGGTCGAACATAAGTAATGTGCATAGATATTTGTATCGTAACACTTTAAGCACGCTCCGCTGCAAAACAGAAGCCAACAATTAACAAGATAGGCAAAACACAATCAACATGAATTTCTTTAAAATATGAACCAACACTCACATCATTTTTCATCAGGCCACATTTCCAAGAGATTAATCCCATAAATGTTTCCATGTGTCTCATTGTGTATATACCACAGTCATCAACATTCTAGTTATTTCTCCAACTAAGCTTTGCAACAATGGGATCCATAGCCAACACAACTTTGCTAGAGTCATAAGTTTTTTGGTTCTCACCCAAAAACCTTCCAAGAGCATCAATCTATGACAAAACATTTTAAACCAGTGTTAAGCGCGACTAATAGTCAAAATTCAATAGAACAACAAAAATGTGTCAAATTCAAACATATCATAACAAGGGAGATACACCATATTTCTTGATGGCGTCTTCATCTGAGAGTGAGTTGTCAAGAATGACGAAACGCTTCCTCACCAGGTCAACCACGTATAAGAAAAAGTGTTTCTCGTGTACAATTGGGAAAAAAAACTGAAATTACAAAACAAATGACGTACAACCATAAGTACAGTCAAACTCTTCGAAGGGTACATTTTAACTAATCATGAAGCACATGTAAAAAATGAGAACGGTACATTGCAATATAAAGTGACCTTATTTAATACAAACGCAAAGAAAATTCCCTTTGACTCAAGCAGTTGAAATAAAACAAAAGCAGAATGCAGACATGGAATGATAGTATGACTCATCGTCTATGTTCCCAACGTGTGCATATAGTTGCAACTGCTCATGCATATTAGATATTCCCCACATTGAGAAATTACAACATTAACATTGTAAATGTGTAAAAAGTACATTTAGTACGTTTAGAAAGTACATTGAGAAATTATAGCATTAACATTGTGTTAAATGGCCATTTATCCTAATTTGGCCTAATCAACTTTTTAATATAAAATGGGTATATACAAGTTGAGGTTCAAATGAGTTTAGTAGTTGGAATTAAACAAAAAAGAAAGGACTTATGGGATAATAGTATGACTCAATTTTTAAAAATGCAATACAACAATGGCAAAGAAAATTGCAAAGTATTTCAAGCAAACAATAACAACTTACGAGTGCGATTGAAGTTATGTCTATTCCTGGGAAAAGCTGCAACTCCATTTTTACACGAGCCTCGAATAATTCATAAATTTTTTCATCACTTAAACCTGGGCTGGGTTTCGCTAATACAGACTGCATGGGAAAGTAACGAAAGAGGGAAGTACAATATTTCAAAATATATATTACACACAACATTTAAGAGTATATGTAAATGTACTTACATGCAAAAGCGTGGTAAAAAAGAACCGGTTCGGAGTACCAAGATTATTTTCTTCCTCTTTACAATTCAAATATGATGATCAGCAATCAATTACAACACTCGAAACATGTTCAGACGGCTTTAATGACCACAAATGCATTCGCGTTGCAAAATAAGTCTTGTACGAATATAAGTGCTCACTAGAGCAAAAAATATAACAAATTACTTGTCGGTGTGAAACACTCTTGAAAATGACATACACAAAATGGTAATTTAGCAAGTACACATTTTAGATTACCTGGAACGACGATTGTTAGTGCCCCACTGAAAACATAATCACCACTTGAAGGTGCACCGCATAAGATGTGTTAACACATTGCTTTGTCATCTTGGATAGCGAAAACAATGGATCAAAACGAGATGACTGTTGCTTGTTCTTTGGATAGAGGTATATAAGAAGGACTTGCCATGAAATGAACCCTTTTGGTAGTCAAGAAGATTCACCAAAGGATGGCGATCCCGTTTAACCCCTTTAGTCATGGCTAACCTTGCCTCACTCAAAGAAAGTCTTTCTCCAACCCTAAATCAAACGAAAATTCACCAAAGGATGTACAAATGAATTTCTCCACTTAGCACATTGTTCTCTGTGTTTAGCACGAGCAAGTTTCAATTTGTACGCTTTCTCACCGCATTTGCTACAGAATAAACTGTTCATCCTCATCTAGTGTCTTTGGATTCCCACGGCGGTGCACACGACACATCTTCGGTACCACCACCATATGTCAAATATACAAATTCGATTCTTTGAATGGGCACATTTGACACACTCTTCACCTGGGAAACATTGCAAACCAACCGCGTATTTCTCATCTAACACAACCATATCTTCCATGACTCTCTTTCTTTGAAGCAAAGTGTAGTCATCTCGCAAACTCTGGACAAGGCACAGTATGAAGGTACATCTTTAGTACTATAAAGGTACATCTTTAGTACTATGAAGGTACAAAGAAAATATTTCAAAGTGAATCTTGAAAAGGAATAGTGAATACTTCGAGAATCAATGGATATACCTCCGGAGACGAGTACGAAATTGGAGATTTTGTATCAGTACTAACATCCCTCGACACTCTCCGCACTTTTTCAACCACTTGTCTACATGGATTAGAAAATCTAATTCTTTCCATCAATCGACCTTTTACACGACTAAGACCAAACTGACCAGCTTCCATCTCCTGCTTTTCCCTTGAGAAAAGTGCAGCAAATGTCCAATTCAAAAGAGTATAGTAATCTCTTTCTACAAATCGTTTTTCATGGACAACACGGTCAACATAAACAAGCTGCAAGTAAAAACAGGATTATGACTGGAAAATGGCAGGTTTTAAAACCATAGTAACTAACAATAAATGTAACCCAGAAGATTTGTACCATTAGAAACAGCAGAGGTCCACCAAAGTGATTCTTCTTCCCCTTATTGACCCAATCCTTTGTGTTATACCGCAAACTCTCTACGATAAATTGACACCAATCAAGCTGACCAATGGCAGACACATTCCTCAGCGATTTTAGTACATGGTGATTGACGAACGGCTTCTGATTGTTGCGCATTAACAAAGACACAGCAAGCACCACAAAATTAATCTTAAATTGATCACTGTAATCATCATGACAAATAATATGATCTGCAAGGGTCTTGATATCAACTTGACCATCAACATGAAATTGAGCATTCCATTGCGCGTAAAACGCATCACATTCTGCATCTTCGTCACTACAGCATGAAAGTAAAACAGGTTTTCCTCCAATTGGGAAGCCAATAGCATCATGAATACAAGAAGCAGAAACACGAAAGCGCTGTTTATCAGGTAGAATGATGAAATCCGAATACGGGTTCTAGTTCTCAATTAACCAATAACCAAGGCGTAAAGGAAGCCTTGTAACCCTTAGCCAGAACAATGAAGAAAAACCAATCTCTTCCAGAGCACACCATTGATTGTAATCAAGATGTCGAAGGACATCAACAAAACTTTTAGGTGACATCCGGGTGGTAATACAGGAGAACGTTGGAGTAGGATCATCAACAGAGGGGATCGAGGTTGTTCAACCTCGAGAAATACGGCGTGTGTACGGTTCAGGATCGCCTTTGCGCTTCAATAACTGAAAGTAGTTTTTCATGTAATATTAATCAGTTGTGTTGTGTTATACACGTTTCACGAGGAAATGTCCTATTAGTTTTATTGAAATGTGCATGATCTAGAACAATAATGTGCACGCAATTATGACCTTTTGCATGTGGTCTTAAATTGATGCTACTTACGTTAAAAGTACTTAAAATTCAACAAAAATCCAAAAAAGCACAAATTAGATCAAACTAAAAAACAACAAACAAATCGAAATGTATAAGCAAGTTACGAAATCAACAAACAATGCGACAAATACAAATTCCGATAGCATGCAAATGAAAACGCAAATTTCGATTTTAACAACAATACTGAACTCAAAATTCATTAATAAATGAATAATCCGGCAAAATGAACATAAGAAACATTAATTTAGGTTATAGTAGAGTTACATAAAATGGACTAAATAAATTAAGGACCAAATCGAAAAAAGCTTGAAGCTAAACAGTATATACCTTCATGACGAAATAGGTAAGAGAAAATCCAACAGAAAGACGAAAATGCAACTCTACAGAGAATAAGGAGAGAGAAATAGTTGAAAGCATAATAAAGAAGGTCGGAATCCATGGTTGAAAGCTTAACGAAGAAGCGCGAGGTAAATTTCAGGGAAAAAGAAAGACAAAGCCCTCCAGTTTTGGTAAAGGAGCGCGCGTTATGGGCCCTTAGATTAGCCGCGTCAGACAAGATCCAACGACTGACGCGCGTTCTCACGCTTGTGCCATTCTCATATGATCCAAAATCTTATTATTATTATTATTATTATTATTATTATTATTATTATTATTATTATTATTATTATTATTATTATTATTATTATTATTATTATTATTATTATTATTATTATTATTATTATTATTATTATTATTAAAAAAAGAATAATAAGAAGATTAATAATAATAATAATAATAATAATAATAATAATAATAATAATAATAATAATAATAATAATAATAATAATAATAATAATAATAATAATAATAATAATAATAATAATAATAATAATAATAATAATAATAATAATAATTATACTAATTTGAATGATTAACTAGGTAGCCACCATGAACCACGATTCAACATCAATTTAATTAGGTGAAATGATGGAGCACCGATTTGCTAGATTGATGTTCAAAGTCTAGTCATTTATCATCCTAATTTGACTCATTAGGTAGTCATCACGAAGCACCGACAATCCTAATTTAATTAATGAGATAAATAAAAATTGACAGACCCTAATTTCATCTTTAACAAATAAATAAAATTTGGTTGATTAATTAAAACTCAACAAATAATATTAATAATTGATAACAAGTAAATTAATTTATTATTTGATAAATTAGAATCCATCTTGTAAGTTTTAAGTCATTTGAGCAATTAAATTAAGTTTAGGGAAAAATATTGATTTAAGAGTTCACTTGGTTTAGTTTTAGGTGAAAAGGGTACAAAATAAAACGTTATAAAAAAATGTATGTGAAAGAGTAAAGTTCGTATATGAAAAACTAGTTAGGTATTAATAGTAGTAATATTAAAATTAAAATTAACAATGTTATTAATAATATTATTATTAATTAATATTCATATTAATAATAATAATAATAATAATAATAATAATAATAATAGTATTAGTACTAATTATATTAATATGAATATTATTGATTTTAATAACCATAATAATAATAATAATAATAATAATAATAATAATAATAATAATAATAATAATAATAATAATAATAATAATAATAATAATAATAATAATAATAATAATAATAATAATAATAATAATAATAATAATAATAATAATAATAATAATAATAATAATAAGAATAACAATAACAATAACAATAACAATAACAATAACAATAACAATAACAATAACAATAACAATAACAATAACAATAACAATAACAATAACAATAACAATAACAATAACAATAACAATAACAATAACAATAACAATAACAATAACAATAACAATAACAATAACAATAACAATAACTAATAATAGTAGTAGTAAATAATATATAATAATAATAATAATAATAATAATAATAATAATAATAATAATAATAATAATAATAATAATAATAATAATAATAATAATAATAATAATAATAATAATAATAATAATAATAATAATAATAATAAAATATTAATAATAAAAATAATAAAATTGATGTGACCATAATTGGCGCATATTTAGCCCCCGAATTACCATTGTTTTCATGCTTTTTAGTGCCTATTTGGGTCATTTCTTATCTTTAGTTCTTTGTTTTGCATATTCTTTGAGATTTTGATCCCTTGGTAGGAAAGGAGTAAGAATCTTGCATTTTCATGGCAAAACAAGGCTAAATTGATCATATTCAATGACCAAGCATCAAGGAGAGACAAGACTAGAAGGCCTTTGTACATAGCATAGTAGAAGAGCAATGTTGAGAAAAGGATCCTTGAGTCCCCAAGGAAATCCCCAAGGAATTCATGAAGAAAAGGGAAGAAAAGAAGAAGAAAAGATGCTGACAGACAATCCGAACGGATTGTACACAATCCGTCCGTCCTTCCAAGCCCAATCCGAGCGTCCCCGCAAAGGAATCCGCTCGGATTCCCCCTCGCCAATCCGAGCGTCTTGCCCAAGAATCCGCTCGGATTCTCCAGGCCAGATCCGGCCGTCCCGACTCCCATCCGCACGGATTTCAGTACAGCACGTTTTTCATTCTTCAAGCCACGATTAGAGAAGCCCTTCTCTCGGAGAATACCGGAGTCTCCTTGCTCAACTTAAAAAGTGTAATTACTAGTTTAGCCCTTAGTTAACCCTAATGCATCCTCCCTAATTTTCACTATAAATACCCCATTAGTCTAATTAGAGGAGCATGTTCTTCTTATCAATAATTAGTGTAGTTAATATCAATCAAATCTCTCTTCAATATTGTAATCAAGTATTAATCAAGTTTTAATCCAAGTTTTAGTTCTTTAATCTCTCTCTTGTTCTTACTTTATTTTGGGTAATTGATGATTATTTGGGTTATTATTGGGAGATTGACAACCTCTCAATCTAGGATTCAAGTACTTCTATTATTCTTGCTTTATTATTGGAATCATTAGTAGGTATAATCTGTTAATCCCTTTTTAATTATTGCTAATTACTTTCATTTATTCATCATGTTTCATTATGTTAGTATGATTGACAACCTTTCTAGCATGATCAATATGATAATGAGTGAGTAGTCTCTTAGCTAGGGTTTAATGGGTGATTAGGGGAAACCAACATGGGGAATGATTCATGCTTAAATTAATATGCTTTCATATCTTATTTGCTTGCTTGTTTTGATCTTAATACATGCACATGTTATATTTGATGAAATGCTAAGCCTATGAATCCTTGCATTTACTATCATCACCTATCTCTTCAACTTGACTTGTAAGACATAACCCAACTCGAGTCTTGTTAGACCATGCATGTGTTGAGTAGGAAAGATTAAGTCGACTTGTAGGTGTTGTACAATCTAATCGATTCGGCTCCGGGACCCAAACTTTCCTAGGATTGTAAGATATAACCCAACTCAATCCATCACAACAATAATTGCTTGCCTATAATTTGAGAACATGTTTGTATGATCATATCCCATGAATCCCCTATGAACCATGACACCCTAGTGCCTTTAATCAATTGTTTACACCCCTTATTTTATTTACCTTGTTAGTTTATTTTCATTGCTATTTTAGTTTAGTAACCTTTTACATCAACCCAATTTGTGACACCCCTTAGACACTACTAGTTACAATAGAATTCTCATTTCAATACCCGTCCCTTGGGATCCGACCTTTACTTGCCTCTTTACTAATTGTAGAGTTGTTTGTGAAGTATAAATTGTGGTTTGTATCGACCATTGACCAACGACCACATAAGCTTAATTTGTGAAACGAAATGGACCCGATCAAAAATGGCGCCGTTGTTTGGGGGTGTTTAATTGATTTAAGATTTCTTTTATTGTTTTTAGTTGTGTCTTTTTCACCTTGGGGAAGTAAAACTCCTCAAGGTTTGTTCTAATTGTTTTCGAGTTGTTTGATATTTTGCATGTCTAGAAGGTTACAAAGAGATTTGTTACCTTTTGACCGTGAAATCGAAAGAACCTTGACGAATAATAGGAGACTTGTTAGGAGGAATTTGGGAGGTGTTGGTGAAGTTGTTCAACCCACTAGTGAGTTTGTCAATCCTTTCGCAATAGAAGGAGAAGAAAACCCATTAAACAATACCACACAAAATCCACCTACAATGCCTAAATTCTCGTCACACTCTATACCCACCGAGGAGGATCTACCAAATGGTACTCCTACCCCACAACATCTTACCGGAAACTTTATTGCCAAGTCCGCCTTCATCCAACTAGTTGAGAGGAGCCAATTCGGGGGAATGCCTAGTGAGGACCCTCATTCTCATATGGAAACCTTTTGCGATTATTGTGAAGCTATCTCTCAAACGGCGTGACTCAAGACCAAATAAGATGGGTCTTATTTCCTTTTTCGTTAATCGGCACCGCAAAGCAATGGTTGAAGGGCCTTGATAAGGCCACCCTTGGAATATATTCTTGGAAGAAGCTAGCTCCAGCTTTCTACCAAAAATTCTACCCACCGGAAAAGACCAATATGCTAAGAGCTCAAATTACGGGTTTTAAGCAAAGGGATGAAGAATCTTTGTATGAAGCTTGGGAGCGGTTCAAGGGTATTTGTCGCTCATGTCCTCACCATGGACTTAGCGAATGGTTTTTAGTGCAACAATTTTGGAATGGTTTATATGAAGATTCTAGGAACATTCTCAATATGGGATCAAATGGAATGTTCACCGAAGTTGATGACAATCAAACATGGAACAAGATTGAGGAAATGGCGGTCCATAATTCACAATATAGTAGACCTCGCAAGGCTACTAGAGGAGGAAAGTATGAAGTGGACACCGTTACTCAATTGGGTGCTCAACTTAGTGCTCACATTGACACAATCAACTTGAAGTTTGAACAAGCTATGGCTAGACTTGAGGAAAACTCAAAATCATCAAAGCATCATGTCAATGCCATGACGGCATCCTCATCAATCCCAAGCGGGATATGTGAGAATTGTGGAACCTTGGGTCATGACTCAAGTGAATGTAGGGGAACAACCGAACAAGTTAATGCTTTCCAAGCTTACAAAAGTGGTACCCCTTATTCCAACTTTTACAATGAAAACACCAAGTTCCATCCAAATCTCTCATACAAAAGCCAAAATGTTCAAAACCCTCAAACAACATACACTCCACCACCCATGAGAAATCAAAATCAAAGACCCTTTTACAATCAAAACCAAGGCTACCAAAATCAAAATCCATACAATCACCAAAATGACCAAGGTTTTGATGTCCAAAAAGCGGTCCTCCAAATGCAAAAGAATCAACAAGAATTTTTCACCCAAATGCAAAAAGATAGCCAAGCAAAAGACACCACCATCAACAACATTCTAGCTCACACCAAGATGTTGGAAACACAATTGACCCAACTAGCATCTTCAAGCTCACAAAGACCAAAGGGGCAATTACCACCTCAAAGTAATCCCCCTAGACATGAAACGGTTAGTGCCATTCACTTGAGAAGTGGTACAAGATATGAAGCAATCAAGAAGCAAGTTGAGGATGAAGTTGTGAAAGCTAGTGAAAAGGAAGAAATTGTGCAAAGTCCCAAAGAAGGGGAATCATCAAAAGAAGAAAGTTCAAAGAAAAATGAAGACAAAGCCAAAGATAAGGAGCCCATTGTGATTAGACTTCCTTTTCCAAGTCGTCAAGCCAAGCCCAAATTTGATGATCAACTTGGAAAGTTCATGGAAATTGTGAAGAACTTAGAAGTCTCAATTCCTTTCACGGAATTAATCAATCACGTTCCGGCCTATG
This sequence comes from Silene latifolia, assembly GCF_048544455.1. Lineage (NCBI taxonomy): Eukaryota > Viridiplantae > Streptophyta > Magnoliopsida > Caryophyllales > Caryophyllaceae > Silene > Silene latifolia. The sequence continues at coordinate 53,586,321 of NC_133529.1, read as the reverse complement.
CAAAGTACATGAAAGATATCCTCACAAAGAAGAAGTCGATCCGGAAACTTGAGACTATCGCCTTCACTAAGGTGAGTAGTGCAATACTTCAAGGGAGTTCACCTCCAAAGTTAAAGGATCCGGAAGCTTCTCAATACCGTGTACCATTGGCGACACAACGATCAACAAAGCCTTATGTGATCTAGGGGCTAGTGTGAGTGTCATGCCGTACTCGGTGAGTAAAAGGTTGGGAATGGGAGAGCTTAAATGCACCAATATCACTCTTCAAATGGCCGATAGATCGACGAAGACACCATTAGGGATATGGGAAGATGTCCCCGTGCGAAATGGGAAGTTTTTCATCCCGGTGGACTTTGTCATTGTTGATATGGAGGAAGATTCCAACATTCCAATCATCTTAGGAAGACCTTTCCTACACACCGTCGGTGCGGTGATTGATGTGAAACATGGAGAGCTCACTCTAGAAGTGGGAGATGAAAGCATAACTTTTAATCTTGACAAGACCATGAGAGCTCCTCGTTTGCATGAGCCATGTTTCATGATTGACCATTATAGCCGAAAAGATGAATGGAAGAAATCGGAACTCCAATGGAGGAAGAAAGTTGAAGATGCTCCATTCAAAGAGCAAGTGAATTGTGACAAGGAGAGCTTGCAAAGCTCATCAAAATCAACCAAGGAAGAAGATGATGGCCTCATTGGCCAAGAAAAGAAATTGGGAGAGTTGTCTCCATCTAAGCAAGAGATTTTCAATGATCAACTCAATGAAGTTTGTGGTCTTTGGGACGACGAATTTGAAGGGATCTTTAATCCCTACATTGGGCATGCCATCGATCATGATCAACAACAAGGGCCACGGTCTATTGAGGACCTCTACCATAACAATGAACAAGCTTTTGATTACTTCTTCAAGGTGTTGAGCAACATCAACAACACCTTGAACATGCCCCCTTGACATCTCATCAAGAATGAGAGTTTGGTGGAGTCCTCCCTAAACCACCACTTGAAAATATTTCTAACCCCCTAACTTGCATTTCAATTTTTGTATTGCATTTTTGTCATTTTTGGATTTATTTTTACTTTGATCAAAATAATTGTCATGTAAGAGAGAAGTGAGGGAGGGACTAATGATTTTAATTGATGTGTAGTGCTTTACCTTAGTGTGGGGATGGCAATTGCCTAGGCTACTCATGCCTTAGTAGTGCCCCCACAATGAAGAACACAAGATTTGAAAGAAAGAAAGAAAGAATGATAAGGGAATGCGTTGGTGCACGGATGGAACTGAATCCGTGTACGCAAGGACCAATCCGAGCGGATTCCTGAGAATCCGCCCGTCTGAAGAAGATCCGAGCGTCCTGCTGAGAAGACGCCCGTCTTGGGCTGTGCTGAAATTGCAAAAATTCTTGACTGTCAAAGAATCCGAGCGGATTTCTGGAAAGACGCCCGTCTCACAGAATCCGCCCGTCTTGTAAACAATCCGCCCGTCTTGCAGCTGAAGAAAAACAAAGAAAAATCTCTGGACAAGAATCCGTCCGTCCTGCACGAAATCCGCCCGTCCCATTTCAGTAGAATCCGAGCGGATTCCCCAGAATCCGCCCGTCTCTAGGCGGGATTTTGAAAATTTTGAAGCTGTAGAATCCGCACGGATTGCGCCCAATCCGCATGGATTGTCCCTGCGTCCTAAAATTGTCGAGTTCTTTAAATACCCACCCCACCTTCATTCATTCATTCATTCATTCATAAACACTACCCATAACATCAAAACCCTCATCCTCTCCATCTCAAAAACAAAAACCCTCAACAAAACCCACCAAAATCAAATCAAACCATCTTTCAAACAACAAATCAATCACTCCATCTTCATTAACAATCAAAACCAAGAACAAAATCTTCACCTTTGAGTCGATTTTTGTTCTCATAAAGGCAAAGCCTTTTACCTTCAAAATCGATTTGGGCATTCTACAAATTGAAGATTTTTGACTCTTTACTTGGTTAGTTCATCAAATGGCAAGAACAAAGGGAGCAACAAAGGCAACAAAGGCACCAAAAGCAAAGGCTCTCTCTCAAAGGCAAAAAGCTCTACAAGCAAAGAAAGCTTTGGCAATGGTGGTATCAACACCAAACTTGGTAGTGCAACAACAACAACAACAAATTCCTATGGAAGCATCACCTTCTACTCCGTGTCGATCAACTCTTGCATTTTCCGGAGGTAACATTCATTTCCGATACCCATAGAAATACATTTGTCAAGTTTGCTATGAAACAAATCCAATCCACCAAATTCATATGTCAAGATGCTTTAGAGAAGTTGGGTGTTCTTGAACAAACAAGAGTCTTTTTCAATGCCATGGGTTTGAAGAAATTGTTTGAAATGAAAGAAGTAACATACCCCTCCCTTGTCTTGGAATTCTTAAGTTCTTTAAAAGTGACAAAAGTTGAGAATAGGGAAAATATTGAGTTTCGTCTAGCTAACACTAGTAGACGCATTACCTTTCCGGAATTGGGTGCAATTTTGGGTCTTAGCGATGAACATAAATATTATAAGCAATATGGGAAGTATGATCCCGAGCCTCTTTGGGAGGCAATCTCCGGGAAGAAATTTGAAGATTTTGTTGGGAAATGTGTCCTCAACAATAGTGCGATCACATGATTTAAATATCATTATTAAAATCTCATTTTAAGAATACATGTGGGATGTAATATTTTACTATCAACTGGTCAACATATATCGGTAATGATTGGCTGACTAGAGTTTGACATTACTGTCGTGTGACGGTGGTGATCAGTTGATCCCCTTAGGTCATACCTATAGAGAAATACTCTTAATTGATTATTTAATTAATCGTATACCGATATGAGTTAATTAAATTGCTTAAAATTGACGGATGATTTTGTGAGTATAATTTACGTATCTTATTGTAAATATGATTAAATAAGACACGGTCTAAGTAATTGAATTATTTTATTACTTGGATGAAATTATTGTTTAAAGAAACAATTGAAACGGAATGAATAAATTATTATAAATACAGAATGTTGTAGTTTATAATTTGGAAACCTTTTTGGTACAAGTAATTACGAATTACTAGTCGATTTTGTATATGACATATTTTATGAGTATGTTGATTTTTAATATGTTAAAAATACATTACAATTTCATATGTCAAGTAACATGTCACATATGTTACAATTGACAAATGACAAAATAAAATGGACCATCCATTTTATTTTGTATGTACCGAAATTATAAGGAGTTAGTGGAATAAAATTGTGTTAATTGTTTAATGGTAGACACAATGATAAAAGCTAGGTAGTAGGCTTGCATGCCTAGTCTCTTGTGAAGAGCAAAAACAAAAGGCATTGGGCATACTACCCAATGCCCCTTTTTCGGCCACCAACAAGAAAGAGAGAAAAGCTCTTCTCTTTTACATCATTCATTCCTCCCATCTTATTTTTCTTAGAGTAAGAAAATCCTTAAAAACTCTCTACAATTTATGATAATTCTAGAGAAATAAAATCTCACAAAAACATCCCCTCTTGACCGAAATAATCAAGAGCCCAAATACAATTTATTTGTATCAATGTTATTGTAAAACCATTATTATTACTAGATCTAAATAGTATTGGTTTATTAAGATGTATTCCTTGGGTATATGCTTTTGGGAGGGATTCTACTCTTGAATCCTTGTTCTTCCATTTGGAAAGCTCAAGAACAAAAGAAAAGGAGATTTCTTTTGTGCCCATAAAACCGAAAACAACAATGTAAGAACATGATTTCTTCTCCTTTATTATATTGTTTGCATGCATAAAATCCACATTTAATTTTATGACAAATTATTTTTGACATATATGAATATGTTAGTTTGTATATGAATCTACATTTCCTTCAATTGGTATCAGAGCCACGGTTGTTTGCATGCAAATTGGTTAAAAGTTTTTCCGAGTTATAAGAATAACAAATAAAACTTGTAAAATTTGTGTTATTATGATATATCACGAAATTAATCCATGCATGTTAATATTTCTGGTCCTAAAATGTTTTAGGATATTTTGGTTAATTTTACGGATTTTTATTGTTCATATTTTACAATAATGGCATTTAAATATGATTTTACGAGTAAAAATGTCATTTTTGGTCTAAAATTAGCTATACTTCGAATTTTCACTTGGTTTTTGGATATGTTGTCACATATATTATTTTGAGATAACCTGCAAATTTTCATAATTTTTGGACTTGTTATGCTCGAAAAATGAATTTTTTATTATTAAATTCGGATTTAGGTGAAAAATAGGTTAATATGAGTTAAATTTCGAATCTGGTCATAGAAAATTAATATGTTGTCACATGCAATTTTACAAGATGTGTGTAAAATAATTGGCTATAAAGAAGTCTTTTTGCATGATTTATGAATTTTTGAAGAAAAATAGCATAAATAGTGACATTATTAGTGGAAAATTAATAAAACATAATCTATGACTTAGGAAAAACGTCTAATGTTGCATTTTATCATATTTTTCAGATCTAAAATTGAAAAGTTAATGAAAATAATTTTTCCATGTTTTTATGATTATTTTATTAAAAATCGATAAACCGCAACATTGTTTTTCCGGTAAATTTTTCGAAATTTTTAACCTAATATTTTGAACATTATGAGTGTCATGGAATTTTTCCAGAATGTTCATGAATTTAAATTTCAAATTTTGAATTTATTTGAAATTTTTGGATTTATTTGAAGTTTAATAGCTTATTTTTGTAATTTTTGGTCCATTTATGAACAATTTTGTAAATAAAAGTTAATTATGGTCAAATTATTAGTGGAGACTATATTTTGAGTCCTAAGAGGTTAGGGTAATTAACTTATGCATAAATATGAGTTTATGTATTTTTGTGATTATAAAATGTTGAAATCACGCAAATCCGTAAAAAACCGAGTAATATACGATATTGGCTAATTAAAAGGCGATTTAGCATAAAAATTGAGCATGTTCATACATATTATAATGCTGCATTTTCTTTATGATTGTCATAATTTTAATTTATGTAATTTTTGAATTATGTAATTTTACTTAGTATGGCCTTAGATTTTAATTGGTATTTCCCGAAATGTATGGGAATATCGATTCGGTTGTAATTTTTATTGTGATCTCGTATCACCGTTTTGTAATTTAATAGATTTACTTTATTTTAGTTACAAATGTATAATAGGAAATTATGTAATTTGTTATGTAATTTTATTCATTCCGGAGTTCCAAAAGACGGATTTCTTCAAGAATGGCGATACAAAAGGACGGTGTTACCTCGAGATGCGTGCCACAACCGAAGTTCAAGGGACCAATGGAGTTGGTTTCCGAATATGTAATAGTTAAATAGTTTTTCTATTTTAGGAAAGGCCATACTAGGATTTATTTATCTTTTATGCTTGCATTTTATTTTATGTCACATGCATCGCTAAATCGCCATAACTAAACATGCATTGTCTTTTATCGAGTTTATCGACCGTGTCAATTAGAATTATCGTAATTCACCGCTTTAGTTCACTTAAAACGTGATAGATAATAAATTGACATGACCTCTCGCTAAAACTATCAATTGAGACATAGCCTTACCAAATAGTAGAAACCATGAAAACCTATTTCGTGAGGGAGTGCACTCGGCCACACCGGGGTACAAACCTTGTTACGTAAGGGAAGTGGGTGATGAATGTTAATCCACCGAATTCATGTTGATGAGGGATGTATCGGCCCCACCGTGCCCAAGTTAATGTGGGTTTGGATCATGGACACATTTATTCGAAATTTGGATTGAACTCAACAAAAGTATTTGATAAGGGATGTATCGGCCCCACCGTGCCCTTGTCGATGTGTTTTGGGCTATAGATAATTGTTAATGTAATATTATCGACCAAGAGTTCTAAAAGTAGAATCGATTAAACGTTAATCCACCGAGTTATATTGATAAAGGATGTATCGGCCCCACCGTGCCTAAGTCAATATGAATTTGGGTCTTGGAATCATTTATCATAGTTGGGTAGAGGTCACTATGTAAATGCTTTACTTGTTATTTACAAGTATTATTATAACGATAAATGTTAAGTTTTCCACTATTCCGTTATTATTGTTCTATTTCTTTACCACAATTCATATACGATATCATTTTGATTTTTGATTCAAATCTCCTTAAAACATCGTAACTAAAGACAAATATGAATTTGCTTCTAAAACCTCATATGAACCATTGATAAGGATCTCTTGCAAAGAGTATAGATTAAAGTTATTCATTATCAAACAGGTTTTTGATTCTTGACTAACACATCTACTTACAATGGATTGTTATTCATATACTTAATTGAATTAAGTACCTTGAAGCGATAAATTGTTTTGGTAACTAGATTTGTTGGAAATCAAAATTGACCAAAATAACGCAACCACTTCAATGAAAGTTTTAAGACTAAAACGAACAAATGAAGATTGATCTTCATGAATTCAACTTTGCTTCTCAAAGCAAAGACTCATTGAAATGAGTGGGAGCATTCTCTTAAACCGTTAAGATGAGGACGAGGTTCAAGAAGTAATGGAATTGATACAAGGTAATGTTAAAGGTAAAGTTGTTGAGAATGACGATACTAAACCTATCAATCCCGACCGATAAAGTTTCCAATGTCTCAAATGTTGGACACAAGAAAGGAAACTACCCCAAATTATTGAAGAATCAACAAGTTAGTTGTGGGACATCTAATTGAACCTTCTTCTTTAAATGTTTATTTGATTAAACATAAATTTTGCTAGTACTACTTCGTCAATATTAGAAACCAATGGAGGTTTTCATCATTGTACTTGATACATAGGATGATTAGAATATGACGACTAGCAACAATAATGTCGAGAGATAGAGTAATTGTGTACTCAATCTAGTTTTTGGATTTGGAGTTGTACTTAATTGTGACTATTAAGTACATAAACTCTAAATAAGAATACATACTTGTAAAGATACAAAAGAGGTTTCATTTTTATGACCCTTTACACCACGATTTGATGTATGGCTGGCCCATTATCAAGGTGAATATATTCTAAACCAAACTAGAATGATATATCATGTAGATGATGTAAGACTCAAATTGGTAACCCAAGATTAAACCTTAAATTCTGGAATGATGAACGCAAAGAGTTATCGAGTACTCTTGAAGCCATTAGATTGTTAATGGTTTATGCGTATCTTGTATTCAAAGCAAGATGTCTCGTGCCTTTTGGTTGAAAAGGAGATCGAGGTTGTAAATCAACGATCCAAAATAGGTTGATCATTTTCTTTTACCAACGATATAAGTTGACGCTAATATGTTCACTTAATAAGGTAAAAGGAGAAATCTTTGAAGAATTTCAAAGAGTTCAAGGAATCACGATTTAGTCGTGATGGGATTATCAAAGTGAAGACTTTGATATAAGCCAAATGAATTGTGATATAGTATCACAAATTAATCTCTCTTAACACGCATTATGGGATAATGTATGATTGGATAAGAATTCAAACGCTACTTGATAAGGTTTGGACTTCGATCAAGTTACTTTGAGTTACTTGATCCTTTTGGGGATTTTATCATTTTGTCTAGATTATTTTTCCACTAAATCGAATCATATGTGATATGAAATGATAAGGGTACCATGGTTGTAAGTTTTTCACAAGAAACAAATGCTCATTTTTCCCTTGCAATTATCATGAGTACGACGAGTTTGTGGCTCGAGAAGCTGTCTTACTAAAATACAAGTTTATTTCAAGAAGACAGAGTGGGAGAAATTATTCAAGAGCCACAAAGAATGCCACAAAGAATGTTATGTCGCAAGAAACTGGTCTTTCTTGGCTACATGAGACGTTTTGTGTAAGACATTGTTTCTTTAAAACCTAGGAGGTTAAATTCGTCACTTGTCAAAAATGATGAATTCATGCTACTTTTAAGAAAGTAAAGAGCTTATAACTTACAAAAGAAATTGGTTGATTCAAGTTGATTACTTCTAGAAAGTAATGAACATATGACTTACATAAGAGTGTTCAAGTCACAACTCAATACAAGGCTTAGAGCCATGAGAATCCGAAATAAAAGGCTTGATTAGTGACAAAGGGTTTTTGCACTAATAAAGAGATATTTCAATGTAAGATTGGTTGCAAAGGGTTTTGCACTAGTTGAAATGCTTAAGTCTATTAGGATCTTCTTAGGGATTGTGTTTCATTATGAGGTTATGAAATACATAGCGAGTGAATCTAAAACCCACTTCTTCAATAGAAGGAATGTATTCAATACATATCATGAGTTTAGTAGATTCTTGCAATCCTAATATAATGTGAAACTTAAGAGAGGGTCTTCAATAGAACATCAATGAGTTCGAATCAACATTTTGATCATGTGATAAAACATTTCTCGATAAGTCGAGAAGTTGTGTTTATACATGAAGTTTAGTGGGAGTTACGGAAATTTTAATTAGTCCGATATGTGGATGACATATTGATCATTAGGAATGATTTAAGACTTTTGGAGTATTACAATACATCTTTAATATCCAGATTTATGAAGATAAATCGACGTGATATTAGCGTCAATAAGAAGTCTTATGTTGATAAGATTCATGACTAGTTCAATTAAATTGAACATATTTGATTGATTCCATTTGCTTCCGCTGTCAAATCAATTAAATAGAAAATGATGTAGAACACTTCATATACTTTGAGTATGATGAATTGTTTTTCAAAATCGAATTTAAGTAATCTTTACCAAGTAAGCCATAAAGATTACCCTTAAGTGCTTACAGAAGCATTAAGGCTATAAAGCAAAGTGTTTATGATGCAATATTGTGTAAGGGTGTTACACAAGTGACAATTGACAATTGAGATTGCGCATGGTTTCCGACAAAACCATAATCAAAACACATTAAGATGGTTAAGATACCATTGTGGCTATATTAATTAAGAAGTAGATTTTCTAGAATCGTTCTAGGAAATAAAGAACAATGAGAGATATTTATAACGGAAATTGAGTACACTTGCGATCATGAGATGTGCAAGAGGGATGGGTCCCGCACACTTTGTGAAAACAGGGGAGCTATTCTTAGGCTAGAGGGCCTATGTCTTGATTGGATCTCGACACGTACTCAGAAAGTTTTGTAATGCAAATGTATACATTACAAAGGAAAACGAGTATGTAGTAAGGTTGAGTAAGGTACAAGAAATTGATAAAACCTACTAACCAAAGCCTTCTCAAAGGCTAAACATGATGAGTCATGTCATTTCAATTGAATTGAAATGAACAACTACGTACAAGATCAAATTAGATTATAGAACATGAAATAGTAATCGAGCATTGACTATTCATGTGTGATAATCGCATTTGTCGTTCGAGTTTTATTTTAAAACTCTTTTATTATACTTTGTTACATCCAAACGGGTTGTGGAGACAATTGAACCCCGTTAAAGTGAACACGGATTAGCATTGTATTCGCCCATAGTCACTTGTATGAGGTGACGTCTCGAAGTGACTAGAGTGTGATGCGATTGATGGCAAGTTCAAGTGCCATACAGTCATGTGAGATGACTAGTCGATCACATAGGCAGACTGTTAGGAACACCTTGTCGGGCCTTATGACCGCTTATAGAGTTCTGGCAAATTTATATAGCCTGGTCGTGGCGAGAGCTACTATAGTATTCGAATGAGTCGATTCTTTTGACTAAAGACTATTCGCCTAAGATGGCACGATTTGATTAACTTTGATTTGTGTTACTACGACCTTCGTAAATGGGGTCAAATGGGCATATTTTGGGTTATGATGGTGTGGCTAGTCGAAGGGAATGAGTGCGATAAGAATTGTCCATCCCCTTGTCAGGGTTAAAACAATATCTCGGGGCCACTCGAGGAGTAATGAATCGAAATGCGTGGCCACGCTCGGAAGGTATCCGAGTGGATAAATCCGGTCAATCGGTTATTCTCCCGATCGAGGAAACCACTCTCGATATGATCACTTGCAAGTACGACCTGAAAGACACCTTGCATTGAGTGGGAGATAGTAATAGGACAAGAGAATTGGTGACGCACACTTGTCGAGGACAAGTGGGAGATTGTTGGGAAATGTGTCCTCAACAATAGTGTGATCACATGATTTAAATATCATTATTAAAATCTCATTTTAAGAATACATGTGGGATGTAATATTTTACTATCAACTCGGTCAACATATATCGGTAATGATTGGTGACTAGAGTTTGACATTATTGTCGTGCGACGGTGGTGATCCGTTGATCCCCTTAGGTCATACCTATAGGGAAATACTCTTAATTGATTATTTAATTAATCGTATACCGATATGAGTTAATTAAATTGCTTAAAATTGACGGATGATTTTGTGAGTATAATTTACGTATCTTATTGTAAATATGATTAAATAAGACACGGTCTAAGTAATTGAATTATTTTATTACTTTGATGAAATTATTGTTTAAAGAAACAATTGAAACGGAATGAATAAATTATTATAAATACAGAATGTTGTAGTTTATAATTTGGAAACCTTTTTGGTACAAGTAATTACGAATTACTAGTCGATTTTGTATATGACATATTTTATGAGTATGTTGATTTTTAATATGTTAAAAATACATTACAATTTCATATGTCAAGTAACATGTCACATATGTTACAATTGACAAATGACAAAATAAAATGGACCATCCATTTTATTTTGTATGTACCGAAATTATAAGGAATTAGTGGAATAAAATTGTGTTAATTGTTTAATGGTAGACACAATGATAAAAGCTAGGTAGTAGGCTTGCATGCCTAGTCTCTTGTGAAGAGCAAAAAAAAAGGCATTGGGCATACTACCCAATGCCCCTTTTTCGGCCACCAACAAGAAAGAGAGAAAAGCTCTTCTCTTTTACATCATTCATTCCTCCCATCTTATTTTTCTTAGAGTAAGAAAATCCTTAAAAACTCTCTACAATTTATGATAATTCTAGAGAAATAAAATCTCACAAAAACATCCCCTCTTGACCGAAATAATCAAGAGCCCAAATACAATTTATTTGTATCAATTTTATTGTAAAACCATTATTATTACTAGATCTAAATAGTATTGGTTTATTAAGATGTATTCCTTGGGTATATGCTTTTGGGAGGGATTCTACTCTTGAATCCTTGTTCTTCCATTTGGAAAGCTCAAGAACAAAAGAAAAGGAGATTTCTTTTGTGCCCATAAAACCGAAAACAACAATGTAAGAACATGATTTCTTCTCCTTTATTATATTGTTTGCATGCATAAAATCCACATTTAATTTTATGACAAATTATTTTTGACATATATGAATATGTTAGTTTGTATATGAATCTACATTTCCTTCAGATTTTCATGTTTGTCGTGCTCTTTTGGTCCATCATCCGGGCATAAGAATATGGCACAAAGTTGTGGGAAATACCATAATTGCTAGGAAAGACACCAATCATTTCACGGGACTCGATTTTATTCTCCTTGAATCAACTTTGAATATTGGAAGAATTCATACCAAGCCTTACAATTCTTTGAGGCTATTGGTTGATAGATGGCTCCATGTAGATAGTAGGAAGAAGGGTCAAACCGTTATTGTTAATGGCGGCCTTGTCACGGTCCTAGCCAAGCACTTTGATCCTAATTTCAATAAGGATAGCAAGTACAAGGCTAAGGATGGTGGCCATCTTATTGATATGTCCGTCTTGATTAACAAGTTTAAGTGGGTTGCTCACAATCCCCTTGATACCAAGTATGGGTGGCTTACTAGTGAGGCTCGATCATTCACTTTACCCGCAAAGATTTGCCGTCTTAGTGTCCACCGGACCAACTATTTACTTCCCCTATCCGAAGAAGCCGAGTACATCATTCAACAACAAAAGGGTGATCATGAAACTCCCTCCTCTTCCATTGTTATACCACCTTACCCCTATGAATATGAAGAGTTCAAACCGCAAGGAGTTGAAATTGGAAAAGACTATGTCACTCTTCTTATGCAAGCCATGCACAAGCAAGCTTATGAAGATCGGAAGAATGCATATTTGGCTCAATATCCTCCCCTCCTACATCTAGCTAGGCAAGGACTCCTTGATCCATCTTGTCCTTTGCCTAGTTGGGCGGATAGAGAAGCCTTATTTCCGGGTGCATCTAGGGACGTGGTGGAAGACAATGAGGTTGTTGGAAATGGTGAAGAAATTGATGATAATATTGAGGAAGAAGCAAGTGGAGATGAAGAAAGAGATGGTGAAGATAATGATGAGCAAGATGATGGAGAAAGTGATGAAGAAAGTGCCAAGGAAAGTGGCAATGTGACCGCTTCTCATGAGGGAAGTGGTGATGATAATAGCATGATGGAAGACTAGCCTTGTAGACTCCTACACTCCCATGGTTTGTCTATATCTCTTTGTATTTTATTTCATTTTGATCATTGTTGGTTTAGTCCTAGCAACATCAAAGGACTCACACCTCGGTTCCATTGAGGTGTTCTTTATTGTTCCCATTTTTGAAAATCCAAAATGACAATCTAGTTTCATGCATAGCATAGTGTGTGCATGAACTATACCCATGCTTTGACATTAGCAATAGTGTCTTATTTGGTTTGGGGAAGTTAATGCATACACAACGGGAGGTAATCTAAATTATCCTCTCCGTCATAACAAAAACCATGCATCATGTAGTATAGCTTAGTGTAGAATTGCATTTAGTATAGAAATCATGCATCATCTTTGCATAATTTCCATCATTTTGGCCATTGAGGACAATGCCCATATTAGTGTGGGGATGGGAATTCTAACACTTAACTTTTATTCAAAAACCATAAAAATTGAAAAATTTCAAAAAAATCATAAAAATTAAAAAATTGAAAAACCAAAAACAAGTTCATTTCCTTTGTATATATTATTGTATATATTGTGTTTGTTTTATCCTTGTTCACTTTGATTTACTACGCCACATCCGAGACATGAGGATATTGAAGACCGCATGGTATGATCTTTCCAATCCCCTTTTTCCTCTTTATGTTAATGACTATGTGGCTTTATTTTGATTGATGCGGTAAAACAATGTGAAATTAGGATTGCATTTAGTTTATATGTCATATTAGTTGGTAGAATCACTTGCATTAGGATGTTTATATGTTAGTTGCATCATGGCATGTAGTTACATGTTTAGAAAAATTTTGCGAAACCGTCTATTTGGGAAGCTTGACAAGTGTATATAGGCCCTAGTAGATGCTTTTTATTCTTAAGACTTTGCTTGTTAGAATACTTGTAAAACACCCTAGGATGTGTCATGCTAGTATCCTTTGACCCATGGTTTAAGGCCTAGTCAAGAGTACCTTGTGGTGTGATAACTCCTTGGCTACCGTTTATTCCAAGGTGACCCTTGAAACCATGCATACTTCTATCATTCATCCATGTTCTACCACATTTTTGTCATCAAAGGGAATGGGCACAAAAAGAAATCAATTTGAGTTCAATGAAATGAAAAATGAAAGAAAGTTTGCAAAAATGCATCAAAAGAGGAGCAAAATAGAACTCCTAAGCTTCAAATACAAGGCACCCTCGTTACTAATTGGGGTGACTTTGAAAATGATCAAAAAGAAATGCAAAAAGTTGTCAAGTATTGAAATGCCAAAAATCAAAAGAAATGGCAAAGAAAGTGTTCTCAAATGTCAAATGCCAATGAAATTGGGGGGAAAACAAAAATAAAAGCAAACTCCCAAAATGAAACTCAAATATCTATCGATCCCTTTTCCATCGTATCCATTTTTGTGCATGGTAGAGAGGGGACGACCCTTCTTCTTGTCTAGGCAAGAGGGGGAATTCCGCGATCCTCCAGTGTTTCTAACACCATAGGGAGTCTACTCTTGACAAAAGCATTTAACGATTGAGGACAAAGGTACCCTAGCTTGACACATTTTGGAGGTGATTTATTGGTATCCTTCTAGGCTTAGTAGTTTGAACAAATTGCATCTATGAAGGATTGTGTACCCTTGAATTGCTTCCCTTGTAGATAATTTCCGCCACTTAGATGAGGAAAGTGGCTATTCTTTTTGTAGATGCATCCATTATGTGTTTTTGTGTGCTTAATGTTTGGATGTGTCGCCATTTTGGCAAGACCCACCTTGCCTTGCAAGAAGGCATCCTACCTCATGGTTGTCTTGTTGTGAGTTGAAGGGGCGGAGTGAGACCCGCTAATTGTCTCATATCGGCTATTATAATTAGGTTAGGTTAGTATTGGTCCTAGTCTTTGTCACCTCTTTACTCGGGACGAGCAAAGGTTCGGTTTGGGGATATTTGATGTGACCATAATTGGCGCATATTTAGCCCCCGAATTACCATTGTTTTCATGCTTTTTAGTGCCTATTTGGGTCATTTCTTATCTTTAGTTCTTTGTTTTGCATATTCTTTGAGATTTTGATCCCTTGGTAGGAAAGGAGTAAGAATCTTGCATTTTCATGGCAAAACAAGGCTAAATTGATCATATTCAATGACCAAGCATCAAGGAGAGACAAGACTAGAAGGCCTTTGTACATAGCATAGTAGAAGAGCAATGTTGAGAAAAGGATCCTTGAGTCCCCAAGGAAATCCCCAAGGAATTCATGAAGAAAAGGGAAGAAAAGAAGAAGAAAAGATGCTGACAGACAATCCGAACGGATTGTACACAATCCGTCCGTCCTTCCAAGCCCAATCCGAGCGTCCCGCAAAGGAATCCGCTCGGATTCCCCCTCGCCAATCCGAGCGTCTTGCCCAAGAATCCGCTCGGATTCTCCAGCCCAGATCCGGCCGTCCCGACTCCCATCCGCACGGATTTCAGTACAGCACGTTTTTCATTCTTCAAGCCACGATTAGAGAAGCCCTTCTCTCGGAGAATACCGGAGTCTCCTTGTTCAACTTAAAAAGTGTAATTACTAGTTTAGCCCTTAGTTAACCCTAATGCATCCTCCCTAATTTTCACTATAAATACCCCATTAGTCTAATTAGAGGAGCATGTTCTTCTTATCAATAATTAGTGTAGTTAATATCAATCAAATCTCTCTTCAATATTGTAATCAAGTATTAATCAAGTTTTAATCCAAGTTTTAGTTCTTTAATCTCTCTCTTGTTCTTACTTTATTTTGGGTAATTGAAGATTATTTGGGTTATTATTGGGAGATTGACTACCTCTCAATCTAGGATTCAAGTACTTCTATTATTCTTGCTTTATTATTGGAATCATTAGTAGGTATAATCTCTTAATCCCTTTTTAATTATTGCTAATTACTTTCATTTATTCATCATGTTTCATTATGTTAGTATGATTGACAACCTTTCTAGCATGATCAATATGATAATGAGTGAGTATTCTCTTAGCTAGGGTTTAATGGGTGATTAGGGGAAACCAACATGGGGAATGATTCATGCTTAAATTAATATGCTTTCATATCTTATTTGCTTGCTTGTTTTGATCTTAATACATGCACATGTTATATTTGATGAAATGCTAAGCCTATGAATCCTTGCATTTACTATCATCACCTATCTCTTCAACTTGACTTGTAAGACATAACCCAACTCGAGTCTTGTTAGACCATGCATGTGTTGAGTAGGAAAGATTAAGTCAACTTGTAGGTGTTGTACAATCTAATCGATTCGGCTCCGGGACCCAAACTTTCCTAGGATTGTAAGATATAACCCAACTCAATCCATCACAACAATAATTGCTTGCCTATAATTTGAGAACATGTTTGTATGATCATATCCCATGAATCCCCTATGAACCCATGACACCCTAGTGCCTTTAATCAATTGTTTACACCCCTTATTTTATTTACCTTGTTAGTTTATTTTCATTGCTATTTTAGTTTAGTAACCTTCTACATCAACCCAATTTGTGACACCCCTTAGACACTACTAGTTACAATAGAATTCTCATTTCAATACCCGTCCCTTGGGATCCGACCTTTACTTGCCTCTTTACTAATTGTAGAGTTGTTTGTGAAGTATAAATTGTGTTTTGTATCGACCATTGACCAACGACCACATAAGCTTAATTTGTGAAACGAAATGGACCCGATCAAAAATAATAATAAAATAATAATAAAATAATAATAATAATAATAATAATAATAATAATAATAATAATAATAATAATAATAATAATAATAATAATAATAATAATAATAATAATAATAATAATAATAATAATAATAATAATAATAATAATAATAATAATAATAATAATAATAATAATAATAAATATATAATAAGAATATTATTATAAAAACTATTAAGTTTAAAATTCGTAAAATTGAAATTGGCTGAATTTAGTGGAGCTGAATCAAGTGAGTGAGCTGAATCCCAATGGAGCTTAGCTGAGCCAATCGAATAAATCGAATAGAGAGTTTGAAACTGAATCGAATTCAATCAATCAATCAATGGTACCAGCCGAATCGAATCGAATCAATGAGTGAGTGAATCAAGTGATTCGAAAATAAGCCAGAAAGAACAGGGCCTTAGTGTCATGCCATACTCGGTGTGCAAGAGGCTAGGTATGGGAGAACTTAAATGCACCAACATTATGCTTCAAATGGCGGATCGATCAACAAAGATACCTCTAGGGATATGGGAGGATGTGCCCGTGAGAATTTGCAAATTCTTCATCCCGGTAGACTTTGTCATTGTAGACATGGAGGAGGATTCCAACATTCTTATCATTCTAGGAAGACCTTTCTTGCATACCGCTGGAGCGATGATTGATGTGAAACATGGAGAGCTCATACTTGAAGTGGGAGATGAGACAATTACCTTTAATCTTGACAAGACAATGAGAGCTCCCCGACTACATGAGCCATGTTTCATGATTGATCACTATAGCCGAGAAAGTGATAGGAAGAAGTTGGCATATCAATGTAAAGATCAAGCTGTGGGTAAAGAATCACCACCCATATGGAAGAAGAAAGTGGATAATCCTAAAGATGCTTTATCCGGAGAGCATGGAAATTTCCAAAACAATGAGAGCTTGAATAGCTCACCACCAATCATGACAATAAAGGAAGAAGGCCTCATTGGACATGACAACAAGAAAGAGGAGTTGCATTCATCAACTCATGATATAATTAGGGAACAAGCTAGTGAAGTGTGTGGTCTATGGGATGACGAATTCGAAGGATTAGTCAATCCCTACATTGGCAATGTTATGACCTTAGACCAAGGCTTCGGTGACCATCTTGACTCGAGTTACCACCATGAAGAACACAATGTCCAAAGATCTATTGTCGATCTCTATAATGATAATGAACAAGCCTTTGACTACTTCTACAAGGTGTTGAGCAACATCAACAACACCTTGGCTATGCCCCCTTGACATCTCATTCAAGAGTGAGAGTTTGGTGGAGTCCTTCCTAAACCACCATTTGTAAATATTATAACCCTTAACTTGCATTTTACTTCTTATATTGCATTTTTGTCATTTTTGGATTTGCAATTACATACTTTGATCAAGTTTTTCATTATGAGAGAAAGTGAGGGAGGTATTTTAATGTCCTTTGATGTGTAGTGTTTGCTTTAGTGTGGGGATAGCAATTGCCTAGGCTAACCGAGCCTTCATAGTGCACCCACAATGTTGAACAAAGGAATGAAGAAAGAATGATATGGGAAATGAAGATCCCCACGGGTGGACCTGAACTCGTGGGTGCAGGAGAAGATCCGAGCGTCCGAGGAGGGAACCCGCTCGTGCTGGCTGTGATCCGAGCGTCCTGGCTCTAGGCCGTGGGTCTTGGGAGTGCTGAAATTGAAAAGTTTGGTCTATTTGAAAATCTGAGCAGATTACACAGAAGACGCCCGTCCCAGTTCTGAAGCCGCTCGTCTCAAGCTAAATCTGCGTGTCTGGGTTGCTGTGAAAATTATCATTTTACGCAGTTTAAAAATCCGAGCGTCCCCAGGTGAAGACGAGCATCCTCAGCAAAATCCGCTCGTCTCCTGAAGAATCCGCGCATCTCAGCACGGATTGAAAATTCCCGAGCTCACTGACTGAGGATCCGAGCGTCCCCAGTCCAAGACGCTCGTCTCCTGCTACTATTTGGCTATAACACGGGATTCAAACCCTCCTTCCCCAATTCATTTCTTTCTTATACAAACACAAACACACACCCTTCTCCCTGAAAACCCTCAATCCCTTCATCAACAAAGCACAAATTCCTCAACCAAATTCACCCAAATCAAAACAAAACTTCCTCAAATCACAATTAAACTACTCCTTTATCAACAAAAGACCATCCAAACATCAAAATCCTCAAAAATTGAATCGATTTTCAAGGGTTTGAAGGCAATTTCGAAAATCCTAAAATCGATTAGGGATTGATTGAAACTAGAAGCATTCAAGCAAAATATTGGTTTGTTGATACAATTTTAACAAGGAGAAGAACATGGCAAGAACAAAAGGTGGAAACAAGGCACCCACAACCTCAAATCTTTCCAAAAGGCAACAAGCTCTTTTAGCTTCAAAGGCTATGGTAGTGCATTAACCAAGGGTGGAGATTCAAGAAGTTGCTACTCCTATGGTGGAAGCTACACCTACTCCGGTCATTGAACAATTGCAAGATTATCCGGAGGTAACTTTCATAAACGATTCTCATAGGAAAGCATTTGTATCCCTTACTAGAAAAACTATTTTGCCTACCAAATTCATATGTCAAGATGCCTTAGACAAGTTGGGTGTGCTTGAGAGGACTAAGAATTTTTTCGAGTCTATGAAGTTTAAAACCCTCTTTGAGATGCAAGAATTGACTTACCCTTCCCTTACCTTGGAATTTGTAAGCTCATTGAAGGTGACTAAGGTAGACACTCGGAAAAATGTTGAATGCCGCCTAGAAAACAAGGATAGACGGATGTCCATGAGTGAGTTTTGCAAAGTGTTTGGTCTTGAAGAACATTATCATTATGCGAAAAAGCCTTCACAATATGATCCCGCACCACTTTGGAAAGCAATCACCGGGCGAAAACTTGAGTCTTTCCATGAGTGCCATGTTCTTTATGTCCACCATCCGGGCAAAAGAGTGTGGCATACGTTTGTGGGCAACACTTTAATCGCAATAATAGGCACCAATCACTTCACCAAGCTCGACTTTATCTACCTTGAATCCACAATGAATATTAACAAAAAGTTCACCAAGGAATACAACATACTTCAACTCTTAATTGATCGGTGGCTTGAAGTTGATAATGGGAAAGATGGAGCGGCTTTTATTGTCAACGGAGGCTTATTAACATGGTTAGCCAAACACTTTAACCCGGATTTTAACAAAGACAAGACATACAAACCAGTTAAAGGTGGCAACCTTCTTGATTTGGCCACTATGATCAGCAAGTTCCATTGGGTCAAGAATGATAATCTTGACAACAAGTTTGAGTGGCTCACTAAAGAAGCTAAGTCCTTCATCTTGCCGATCAAGATATGTCGCATCAATGTCCGAAGTCCAAGCTACCTACTACCTGTCTTCGATGAAGCCGAGATGATTATGAAGCAACATAGGGAATCACATGCCAAGCCCTCCTCCTCCTCTATTGTGACTCAACCTTATCTGATTGCCTACCAAGAATTCACACCAAGTGGCACATATGTTGTGGTAGGCAAAGACTACTTGACTCAATTATTGCGACACATGCATAAGCAAGCTTATGAAGATCAGGTCAATGCTTACCGAGCTCAATATCCGCCCCTCCTTCATTTAGCTAGGCAAGGACTACTTGATCCTACATGTCCTTTGCCTAGTTGGGCGGATAGGGAGGTATTCTTCCCAAATGCTCCTAGAGATGCCAACATGGATATTGTAGTTGCTAAGGTGAAGGAGATTGTTGTTGAGAGCGGGGAAGGTAGTGACTCTTGCCATGAGGAAGAAGAGGAAGAAGTGCAAAGTTCAAGTGATGATGAATATGGTGAAGCCTCCGGGTCCATGGAGGTAGATGATGATGATGACAATGAGGAAGTTGATGATGATAACGATGATACTGATGAGGATGTCGCAATAAGCGACAATTGTGGATTGACAAGCTTTTGGAGGATGCCACAATCCATTGTGAGTTTCCTACACCTCCTCTTAGCTTTGTTTATGTCTCTTGTTTCAAATTTTTAATCTTGATCATTGGTTTTGAGTACTAGCAACACTTAGAGGACTCCCACCTCGGTTCCATTGAGGTGTCTTACTTTGTTCTCACTTTTGAAAATCCAAAATGACAAATTAGTTTCATGCATTGCATTTTTGTGCATGAACTCCCCCATTTTTACACTAGCAATAATGTCTTACTTGGTTTGGGGAAGTTCAAGCACAAGCATCGGGAGTTAATCTAAATTAGCTCTTTAACCAATAAAATCATGCCTCATATAGTATAGTTTAGAACGCATCACTTGTGTATATGTCATGTAGTTTGCATTTTAGTGTAGAAATCATGCATTCTCATTTAGCTTGCATAATTTCCTATCGTATTGGCCATTGAGGACATGCCCATACTAGTGTGGGGATGGGAAATTCTAACTTGACTTTTAAATCAAAAATTATAAAAATTGAAATTTTTTGAAAAATACAAAAATATGTTCTTCTTTTTCATAAATACAAAAACCATAAAAACTTGAAAAATTGAAAAAAAACCAAAAACATGTTCATTCCTTTATAATGTAGAATTGTATATTTTGTATATACTTGTTTGTTTGTTTATCCTTCTTTCACATTGATCGACTATGCCACATCCAAGACATGAGGATTATGAAGACCACATGGTATGATCTTTCCAATCTCCTTTTTCCTCTTTATGTTAATGACTATGTGGCTTTATTTTGATTGATGCGGTATACACCAATGTGGTTGTAGGAATTGCATTTAGTTTATGTGGCATGCTAGTTGATAGAAGCATATGCATTAGGTTGTATAAATGTTAATTGCATCATGGCATATAGTTGCATTTTAGAAAATTTTTGTGAAAATATCTATTTGGGAAACTTGACAAGTGTATATAAGGCCCTTGTAGATACTTTTTCTTCTTAAGACTTTGCTCATTAGAAAGCTTCTAAAACACCCTAGGATGTGTCATGCTAGTATCCTTTGAACCATAGATTAAGGCCTTGTCAAGAGTACCTTGTGGTGTGATAACTCCTTGGCTACCGTTTATTCCAAGGTAACCCTTGAAACCATGCAACCATCTTCCACATCTACTACATTTTGTCAACAAAAGGGAATGGGCACAAAAATCATCAAAAATTGAGTTCAAGCATTGAAATGAAAAAAAAAATAATAAGTTTGCAATTTGCATCAAAGAAGAGGAGTACAAAAATAAGAACTCCTATGCTTCAAATAAAAGGCACTCTCGTTAATAATTGGGGTGATTTTGAAAATGTTCAAAAGAATATGCAAAAAGTTGAAAGTTGCCAAGTTTTGAAATGCTAGACATCAAAGAAATGGCAAAAACAAAGTGTTCTCAAATATCAAATGCCACAAGAAATTGGGGGGAATAACAACATCAAAAGCAAACTCCCATATGAAACTCAAAATACAAATGATGCCTTTATCCATCGAATCCACTTTGTGCATGGTAGAGAGGGGACGACCCTTCTTCTTGTCTAGACAAGAAGGGGAATTCTGCGATCCTCCATTGTTTCTAACACCATAAGGAGTCTACTCTTGACAAAAGCATTTAACGATTGAGGATAAAAGGTACCTTAGCTTGACACAACTTGGAGGTGATTTATTGGTATCCTTTTAGGGTTAATTAGTAGTTTGAAGAAACCATATATATGATGGAATGTGTACCCTTAGATTGCTTCCCTTTTAGATAATTTCTGCCACATAGATGAGGAAAGTGGCTATTCATTTTTGTAGATGCATCCACTATTTGCTTTTGTGTGCTTAAATGCTTGGATGTATCGCCAATTTGGCAAGCCCCACCTTGCCTTGCAAGAAGGCATCCTACCTCATGGTTGTCTTGTTGTGAGTTTAAGGGGCGGAGTGAGACCCGCTAATTGTCACATATCGGCTATATTAGTAGGTTAGTTTAAATAAAGGTCCTAGTTTTAGTCACCTCTTTACTCGGGACGAGCAAAGGTTCGGTTTGGGGATGTTTGATGTGACTCATATTTAAGCACATTTAGTCCCCGAGTTAACCTTGTTCCCATGCTTTATAGCACTTATTTGGGTCAATTACTATATTTAGTTTCCCATTTTGCATATTCTTTGAGGTTTTGTCTCCTTGGTAGAAAAGGATCGCTAACCTTGCTTTTAAGAGGCGAAATGGAGCTAAATTGATCGCATCTAATGACCAAGCATCAAAGAGAAGACCAACACTAGAGGCCTAAGTTGATAATAAAGTGAAATGGGCAATGAAAAGGATCCTTGCATCCCCAACATGATCCTTGAGGATTGTTAAGAAGCAAAAGAAGAAAAGTAGTCTGTCCATGAATCCGAGTGGATCATGCACGATTCGGGCGTCTCACAACACCAAGATCCGGGCGTCTTATGCCCAAGATGAGCGGCTTGCAACGCAAGGAGCCGAGCGTCTTCCCCTTGATCCGAGCGAATCAAAAGTCAGAAGAGCCCGTGCCACAGCACGGGACGAGCGGATCAAGGCAAGACTAGCAATGGGGATCCGCTCATTTCCTTCGGGAGGAGCATTTCCTCAACTTTTCTTATGGTCCTAATAGTCTTTTAAGCCCTTAGTAACCCTAATTTTTGTTCCTAATATTTAGTATAAATACCCCTTTGTACTACCTAGATTAGCATCAATCCTTAATCAAGTGGTAATCATCTCTTATGCTCTCTTAATCTCATCTTAATACTCTTATATTAGTCTTAATTTAGTTGTAATACAACTTATCAATATTAATCACATCTTAATCTTTCCTTAATTTCTCTATTATTCTTCATTTATTTTGGGTAATTAGAATATTATTTGGGTTTATTTGGAGGATTGACAACCTTCCATCAATCATAAAGTACTTCTATTATTCTTTGCTTTATTATTTTGTATCATCTTCATAGGTATAAATCTCTTTACCCTTGTTTAATTATTGTTAATAATTTTCATTTATTGATCATGTTTAGCTTTGTTAGTATGATTGACAACCTTATTAGCATGCTAAACTTGATCATGAGTGAGTAGTTTCCTTAGCTAGGGTTAATGGGGAATTAGGGGAAACAAACATGGGGAATGATTCATGCTTAATCTAATATGTTTTCATAATTATTTTGCTTGCTTGTTGTGATTTCAACTTATGCACATGTTATGTTTGATGAAATGCGAGCCTATGAATCCTTACATTTTTTGATCCATCACCTATCTTTTCAATGAGGCTTGTAAGCTTATACACCAACTCGAGCCTCATTAGACCATGCATATCGTTGGATAGGAAGGATAAAGTCGACTTGTAGGTGATGTACAATCTAATTGATTCGGCTCCGGGACCTAAACCTTCTTAGGGATTGTAAGCTTATATACCAACTCGATCCCATCACAACAATAAGTGCTTGCATCTAGTTGAGAACATGTTTGTATGATCAACTCTCATGAATCCCCTATGAACCCATGAAACCCTAGTGCCTTCAATCAATTGTTTACAACCCCTTTATTTACCTTGCTTTGTTTTCATTAATTTACTTTCATCTTGTTGATTAGTTTAGTTTATCTCCTACCTCAACCCAAATTGTGACATCCTAAGACACAACCATTTGCAATTGAGAATCCTACATCAATACCCGTCCCATGGGATCCGACCTTTACTTGCCTCTTTTGCTAAGAGTAGTTTGTGAAGTTATAAATATTGTTTTTGTTGGTAGCTTTTGACGACGAGTTTAAACAGATACCACCACCCATATCGAAACCAGAAATTAATAAATTACTAACTTTAAGCACTAAGTAGACATAGCAGGAGCACCGTCTCAAATAAATGATCACACAGTATACTTAAAAATATAGGTATTGTTTAACACACAATTTACTTAAAATAATAGGTATTGTTTAACACACAATAAACCTAAGATAATTAGGGGATAATATCACAACTAAATTAGAAAATAAAGATATTAAGTTAATGAGACGAAGGAGTAGGGTTTATTATTACTTCTTCAAAGAGGAGAAACCGGCCCCGGTATGGCGATGCCGGAGGGGACGGCAGAGGCAATGGGGATGGCGACGACGACAGAGAATACTAGTGGTTTTAGGGAAAATCAGTGTTCGAGGGTTTTAAGTGAGCGAGAAGAAGGTTTGCATGTGTGCTGGTTGAAGAATTATTTAATTGAAACTAATAAACATGGATTAAGTGAAACCGTCTTCTGTATTTTGCAATATGACCACGGCTGACTATAAACCCGTAATTGTTTTCATTATAATACATCGGTTGGTGTGTAACCGTTGTCATTTATCTTTCATTGTGTCATGTTTTTCCCACAAAAAAAAAGCATCTTCCATATTTGATACTCCGTATTAAGTTAGTACAAAGCGTCTTGATTGTGACGGACATGATCCGTCACAAGCTTATGACGGGTCAATATCTCCCACTTCTGTAAATAAGACAAGTCTAGGGAATCATAAAGTGTTTGTCTTTACCTACTCAAGTGGATAATATTTGACCCGTCACAAGGTTGTGACGAATATGTCCGTCACAAATGAGAATTTGTGATCCGCCACAAGCTTGTGATGGATATTGCTCATCTCATAATAACGCAACTGGGATAGCAAGTGGGGGGAAATGGAAATTCAAGACTAAATTATACACAACTCAATGTAATTAATATATATATTAAAAACTTCTTTCCTCAATTAGTTTCCTAAATACAACCCAATGAGATATTAATAAACATAAATTAATCAAATGACGCAAAATACACTACGTCATGGACAATATCTCTTCCCATTAATGATGGTGTAGGAGTCTATTTCAACTCTGATCTTTTCCTCCAAATCCGACATCACTTTCGATGACCTAAACCACCATTGACGCCAAGCTTTTGTTGCTTCACTCACGGTAGATACATACTAATCGCATCTGGGTAATATATAGCCCACCATCAAATCCTCAGAAGAACCAACTTCGAAAGCCGATGAATTCTCATTTGTACCTTCAAGAATTATATGTGTTGGGGGGAACTTAATGAAATGGAAAGGACATTGTTCCTTTAACCTTTCTCGTAACGCATCCATTTTCTTTTCGCTTTCAATATAGCTCGGTTGACGACGCAATTCCCTTAATCTTTTATTTTCTGCTTCTTCTGAAAACTTACGATCCCTCTGCAACCATGGACTCACAATATTTGTAACTTGGTTAACGACCATAATTTTGGAACAAAATTAAAATTATAGAATCACCCACCAATAATGCAACGTTGATTCAAACCCACCAATAATGCAACGCTGATTCCATAAAAAATAACTGAACAGTCCGTGCACTCGTCAAATCAAGAATAATGAGAAATATTAGCCATGGCGTAAAAATCCCGTATGGTCAAACAATTTTTTTTTTTAATATATTGAGTCATATGGTCATATCTTACATGTATTTATTTTTTTAATATATTGAGTCGTATGGTCAAACAATTAATAAACGGTGCACGTTGAAGTTAGAACGTCACGATTGACAACGATTGTAGGTGAACCGTTGTTAATGAACAAATTTACAACGGTTGTAGGTGAACCGTTGTTGATGAACCAATTGACAACAGTTGTAGGTGAACCGTTGTTGATGAGTATTATGCAGCAGCAATCTTGATCTTGATTACTGACTGATCTCTGGAGTTCAAAAAATGGAAGCAAATCAAACAAGCATAACTCAACACTTTCAAAATGATCATTTCATTTAATTTTAAACCAAATACATTGCAGCATTTATCAAAAATCAAAAGATGTATAATAAGCCGGAACAACCCCGGTTAAGCGTAAAAAGTGCTTCCCAACCTGCCACTCTTGTATACCGCTAACTTCCGGGTCATTGGCTTCATATTGTGCAATAACAGATTGAATATATACAAGGACACGACTTGCATGTGGAAATAAGGCTGGAAGAGTACAACTCAACATATCTCTGATTGTAGCCAAGTTGCGAGTAATAGGCTGACGAGGGTATGAAGATGATGATGATGATGATGATGATGATGATGATGCTTGGTTGAAAAGTCGGACTGCTTCACGCCTCTTAATTCAATAATTTCGTTCATGTTCAAGGGATGCTTTGATTAATGGGTGTTGATCGGCGGGAAGCCCTGACGAGAATCTTCCCATCATCTGTAATTGTTTGTGTAAGCCATTCTTCGTTGTTGATAAAATTAGGGTTCATTGCCATGTTGTTTCAAATTTGTGTAATGGGGATGAAATATTGTGATTTGATTAATAGATGTTAGTAAAGGATGCTTTAACATTTATAGTCATATTTATAATTTTTTTTCAAAACCGTTGGTAATTAATTCCTAAACATTAATTTCCTAATTAATTTAATGTAAAAGTTGACTTATTAACAAATATTTTAAACCTATGTAACTTGCAATAACTAATTAGAAAATAAAATACACTACCATGCATATATTCAAGAGAAACACATAGATAACAAGAAATTAAAAGACGGGCGGTTTTAACAACATTAATTAGAATAATATTAGTAATTAATTAACATAATCATCTTGTAATTTCCCTGCGATTAAGATAAATATTGGGAATTCAATATGTGGATTATTAGGAGGCACTTGTTTCGCCTCCCATGAACGAGGGACATTGTCAATATAGTACCGATATGTTCTTAATAGATTAATGTCACAATCGGTTGCAATCCATTAATATTGCGCTTGTAACACATCATCCGTATAATAATTTTTCTTCCCAGCATCATGATCCTCGTATCTTGCCTGTAATTTTCTCGCTTGACGAAAAGATTCCAGGTTCTTTCTAAAACCTTCAAACTCGATCATTGCGTAACCAAGAAAACCATGAACTTTAGTCGAAGCTGGGTGGACCTTTTTAACATTCGTATAACCACCTTGACGAAGCATATCTCTTATCCAAGTAAAACTTCTCGAAAAATCCTTACCATTGTCATCATATTTGATTGGAAGGTTGTGTATAATACAGGTAAAAGGATGGACATAGCAGGTATTTGATTGTGATTCGGCAGGTGTAGAAGACGACGACGACATGGTGATTGAAGTGTAATATTTTTAATTAAATTATAGGTTATGATTAATTGAAATTTGAATTGGTGAATATGGTTAACTGATCACATTATAAGTGATATTTATAGGAAAATATGTATGCATGTGTGAATATAATAATGGACGGATAGTAATAATGGTCAAATAAAATAATGCATGCAACGGTTCATTATTTATCATACATGCATCGGTTGAATATTAAACATTGAAAAAAGTATATAACGGTTATTTTTAACACGTAAATGATAAATGACAACGGGTACAGAGGAACCGCTCTTTCATAAAAGAAAATGATAACGGTTACCAAAAACCGTAGCTATAACATAACAACGGGTACCAAAAACCGTTGCTGGTTTTAATTTAGTAACGGTTTTCAAAACGCCGTTTTCTTAAACTGATAACGGTTGTCTAACAACCGTTGATAAGGGTGATTCTATAACGAGTTTTTGGAAATCGTTAAAACATTTTTGATAACGGTTTGTTAAACAACCGTTGTCACATTATAATAAGAACTGTTTTCGTTGGAAACCGTTATTCTTTTTAGCGCGGTCTAGTAATTCAATATGTGGATTATTAGGAGGCACTTGTTCCGCCTCCCATGAACGAGGCACAGTGTCAATATAGTGCCGATATGTTCTTGTTGGAGTTTTGTCCTCCACAATAGTGCATGATAATATTATTAAATCTCATTAAGAAATATGCATGGGATATTCATTGGCAATACTAGTCAGCTGATCAACGTATATCGGTAAGGGTTGGCCAACTAGGGTTTGACGTTACTGTCACTACTACAGATACAGGCTATAACAACGGTCAAAAACCGTTGTTATATAAAAAAGCGGACGTTGTTAAAGCGTCCGTTGTAAAAGGTTATAACAACGGTTGGTTTTCTTAAGGAAATCATTGTTAAAAGTATTAACAACGGTTTTAAGTATAAAAACCCGTTGTGGAAAGTGTGACTCAATTTTGGGGGGCAAGTTATAACAACGGGTTTTAATATACAAAACCGTTGTTATAACTAAAGACAACGGGTTGTTTGTAAATAACCGTTGTTGTTTTCTTAAAAAATAAAAAAAAATTAAATTAAATATTACTAGATGCATGCATAATTACGGCCCGTTAGAATTCCGATGCATGCATTATTACTGACATCACTGTACATATGAACGGATAATATGGAATGAGAAGGGTTAGTAATAAGATTTGAAGCAGCATTATTGAGAGATATGATGATGATTATGGCACAACTTCCTAACATATATATTAATTAAAAAGCAACTCAACCCACACATTGCTTAATATAAATACATTGCATTATCTCAACTAACATTTCCATTATCTCAATATATTCATCTCCAAACCCTAACTGCTAAAACAAACTCTACTTAATCTTTCAAAACAAACTCCAAAAACTCCAACAAAATGAATGATTTCATCCTTAAGACTCTTACCATGATCGAGAACAACAACAACTTCATCCGCCGGTTCCTCCATATTGAGGAAAGTTTCAGGAGCTACCTTGTTGATGCTCGATCCGCACCAAGCACGCCAAAGAAGATGGCTTGACGGAGCAAAGAAAGCGATTGCGGCTATATGACGATATAGCAACTTCTGAACGGAACCTCCAAATAGCCAAGGAGGAGAGGACGGATACGATAGAGCAGAATAAGATCCTCTATGAAAATATAAGAATTGCATTTTTATATATGTAATTTTTTTTTAATTTATGTATTTATAAATATATATATATATATATTAATTATGTTTATCTTACTTCTTCATCTTGCTTCTTCATTGTTTTACTAACTAATTATGCGAACAATACTTAAACAAATAACATAATGGTCGATAAAAACACATACATGCAAAAGAAATAAATAGAAAAAGAAAATAATGACGATGAAACTAACGGATTTGGCAGATTTACCCGATAAATACAGAACGTAATAGACGATGAAATCAAAAGTGACGGCGAGAAGATAAAGCGACGATGAGAAAGAGAGAAAGAGAGAAAGAGAGAAAGAGAGTGTGTGGTTTGTGTTTGTTTTTGTGTTTGTGTTTGTGTATTAAGGGTTGTGTTTTGTGGCAGCAGCAGACTTCAGTTTGTGTGGTTTATAGTATGGAAGGTATTGACAACGGTAATTAAACAACAACCGTTGTGAAATATGTTTTAACAACGGTTGTAAAAAACACCCGTTGTTAAATAAGTTTTAACAACGGGTTTCAAAAATAACCGTTGTGATTACTTTTCACTAACTTTGCGCCAATTTTGCGCCAAATTATTAACAACGGTTGTGCATGTGTGACCCGTTGTTAAAACTAATAACAACGGTTTTTATAACGATACCCGTTGTAATTGATTTTAGTAAAATTCGCGCCATACATTCTACAACGTCTATTGTGATTTTCGTGAATAATCGTTGTTAAAGGGGCGTTGTAGTTGCCTGGATTTGTAGTAGTGTGTCGTGAGACGGTGGTGTTCAGCTGATCCCTTTCAGTCACACCTAAAGGAATGAGCCCCAACACGAAAGCTAATTTATTGTATGAGATACAGTTTAAATTAGTCCCTTGATAAATAGACTAAAACGTTAGTCGATTAATTAATTTAGAGAGATATTGAGTTGTGAACTCGAGGCGCGGAAATTATTATTTAATTATGCGATAATTGAATAATAGAGTATTTGAGACAGGAATTAATAATTAAGCAGTTAATTGTTAAGATTGGTAATAATTGGCTAATGTGATTAGTATTGGTACGTAAAATATATGTGTAGCGGTACACGTATATTTACTGAGTAATTTGGACGAAATTAATTGGAAGCATTTAAACATGAAACGATGTTTAAATAAAATTTACACGTTTTTGTGCGACAAATATAAAAACCAAAATGGACCCGTAAATGGGACATTGGACTGTGTAAATGGAGTGTAGTGGATGATTACAAACATAATCATTACACTTTATTTATTCTTCCACAAGTTATCTTATGTCTTTTGCATGTGATATGTAATTGAACATAAAAATAAGACAATTTCTACACTCCACCAATTCCCTACTCCACCCGCCACTTCTTCAACATATACTCCAAAATTGTTGTTCATTTTGTACACTACTTCACTTATCTTTTGCATGTGGTGAATAATAAGTGTGTACATCTCTTTAAAAATTAATAAGAACACTTACTAAGCTTGTTAGTAATTAAAATAATTATTACTAAGATTGTTAGTAATATTTATATATTATCAAGGGTAATCTTACTAATATCTAGTTAATATTAGTAAGGTTGTTGGGTAAGTTCTTGGGTGCTTAGAAATGAGGTGTTCTATTTTGGACACTTGAAGATGGAGGATCTTGCCATTTATTTTAAGCTCAAGAACAACTAAGATGGGTGATCTTGGTTGTGCCCAAATACTACCATTTTTCAATGTAAAGAAAATTGTTTTCCTCTTATTTTATTTTAATATGCTTTTATATTGCATGCATGTTACATAGATCACATAAACTCAAGTTATGAGATAATTTGACATTTAATTAGAGTGTCTAATTAGGATCTATGATCTTTCAAGTGGTATAAGAGCTTAGGCTTGTAATTTGCATGTTGATTTTAAGCATATTAATGAATTATGAGATAATTTATAAAAACTCAAAAATTGTGTTAGAAGAGGTTTTAGCACGAAATTTTTGGGACATCCATACCTACTGATCTCAAAAGATTTGTGGTAATGTTTGGTGATTTATGAAGTTATTTTGCTATTTTTAATGATTTTTGGTAGAAAACCGAGTCAAAATGCCTTATTTTAGTTAAAAATTGACTAAAAATAGTTAAAAGTTGATTCGGTCCATGGAATTTTTATGGTGTGTCATGCATGTTTTCTACTTATTGTATGCAAAATGTTGAAGGTTTGTTTGAAGTTTTGCATGTTTATTTATTTTATGATATAAAAGTCGATAAAAGTGAAATAAATTAATCATAATTTCGAAACATTTAATTCTGCCCTTGATAAATTTATGTACATTTAAAAATATTATTTAAAAGATAAAAGTAAAATTTAAAATGTGATTTCTCCTTGTTTTGATGTTTATTGGTTTTAGTGGTTAAAAACCGATGAATATCGATCTTTTTCTTCATAAATTTATCCGGATTTTTGGGGCATTTTTCCTAACATTTTGGTGTTCTTGGGAGTGTTCCAGAATACTCAAAATTTTTGTTTCAATTTTTTGGGTACATTTTCAATTATTTTGGATTTTTACTTAAAAATTATGATTTTACCGATTAAATTAGCAAAATATCAACAAATGAACTAATTATTCATCATAAAATTAGTGAGGACTAATTTTGGAGCCCAAAACATTTTGGATAATTAGTTTGGACTTAAATGAGATTTAAGAGTTGATTATTGATTTTTACATGTTAAAAATCGATTAAATCCACAAACACCGAGATGGATACCAACGATTGATAGATAGGGCGATTTTGGCATCATTTTACAGCATTTTAAGCATATTTATTTAAGTTTAATTAATGATTTTCATTTATTTAAACTATTTATCTTGTTGTACGTAGTATGACCTAGTTTATTTTAATCGTTATTGCCCGAAATGAATGGGAATATCGATTTTTTTGTAATTAAATACGATCTCGTATCATCGGCTTGTAATTAATTAATAGTTTTATTTATTTTATTAATTAATGTATAATAGGAATATCTTTGTAATTTATTTGTAATAGTTATTTTTACCGGCGTTTCCAAAAGACGGATTACATCGAGACGGAGTCTATTTTGGAAGGTGTTCCAAATCCCACAAGAAGAAGCCACTTTTGGAATGAAGAGGCAAGGGACCAAGGAGTTGGGTTTCCGAAATGTAATAGACTAGTTTTTATTAACTAGGTGGCCATACTAGGATTTATTCATATGCTTACTTGTTTGCTTGTTTTATTCTCTCACATGCCAAAATCGCCATTCACATGCATTTTATCTTCGCGATTGTCAATTCACGTCATTTACATTCACCGACTTAGTTCACTTATAGGGAATTTATGAATAAATTGACAAGATCTCTCACATAACTAAAATTGAGATTAGCCTTACCTATTAGTAACACCTATGAATCTCTTGTTCATTAGAGCCACGCTCGCCCAAGCGGGGTGTTCTCTTTTTACCTTGGGTAAGTAGGGTGGTAAACGGTTATCACACGCGAAAATTGGTTGGACTCAACGGGGTATAAGACGGTCTTGTATTCCGGGGCTAGTAGATGGGTTTGTTGAAACCCGTCGACCAAGAGTTCTCATGGTAGAATTAGTCAAGCGTTGACTTACCGAATTTACACAATTATGGGATGTTTCGCCCATGTGATGCCTATTTTTGTCTAAAGATGGATCTTGGAATCATTTATATAATTTAGTGGGAGATCATTATATAAATGTTAAAACTTGTTGAACATGTTTTCACAAGTATTTTTTTTGAACATTGAATGTTAATTTTTCATATTTTTCGTTCTTTTTCATTAATGTTTTTACTATGACATCGCGCACTTCATCCTCCTTTCATCCTCTATTTATTATTATACTCGTTTCGTTCTTTCATAGGAAGCGGTTTCTTTGAAGGAATTCGGTAGCAATGATTGGTAACATGATTTACTAATTCACCTACATAAGCTTACAACAATTATTGCGATTATTATACAACTTAACATCCATACATATTTAAAAGGGGGTTTTCATGTTACAAACTCATATTACGAGTTTAAAAGGAAATCACATTTTATCAAGAGAGTCTTGATTTCGGAAGTGACACCTTCGTCATGAAGATGATGTATTAGTTTTAATTACTCAAGAGTAATTCAAAAGTTTGCGAAAAGAGTTTTCAAAAACACAAAGAATACTCCAATATGATACGGTCAAATGGCGCAATTCGAGAAAGGTCAAATCGAATGTTTATGCGCTAAAGAGTTTAGGCATATGATGACAATTGAACGGTTAGGTAGTCCAATTTCGCAAGAAGTTGAGATTTGTCACATGTTGCACTCACTTTATACTAATTCACTCTTACTAAGTGTATAAAATATCACGAATGACTTGAAGAGAGGTCTTCATAAGATTCATTTTTTGCTTGATTGAAGCAAAGAGGAATGTGAAAGTGAGTGGGAGTTAAGAAGAATCAACCCTAGATGTATGCGATAGAACAAAGTTGAAAGAGATATCTACTCAATGGATAGGCTAGTTTCACTATCTTGGTATGAGATACCAAGTATGTATCATTTCTTTGTAAAGAAGTTTACATGAATTGATAAAACGTAAGACGTCTAGCATAGGACATTTTATTTTATCGAAATGGTGCTAGAGTAGCAATGATTTCCATAGGGACAAATGTACCTAAATTTGGTTTTAAAAGAATCTAATCATCTATGTTTATACATAGAAGGCATCACTCATGTGATTTAAAACAAATGTTGTACCTACTCCTATGATAACTTGGGGGTTGGTTTAGACCACTCAAGTTAGAGGAATTTTATATTCTTCACGAAAACTAAATATTATACTATCTTGTAGATTTTAAAGTCTCTAATCCGGTGAACCCAATTGATCAAACCTCAAGAAAATTCGTTTCACGTATAAACGATTAGCACATCGTATAACCATTTGATTGAGAATCTTATGGTATGTGTGTAACACCCCCATACTCCAAGTGCCTTACCAGGACCACTCAGGTATAAGGATGCCACCATCTCGGTTACCCGAGGCATGATATTCATAAGACAATAACGAAACAACTTTAAAAGTAAATAAAGTTTAAAGTGATTACATAGCAATACCAAACTGATAAAAAGAAATACAAGATTCTCAGACGGTCTACTGCTAGAACTATCAAAGCTATAAAACATCGTCGACACGGGAAGACTTCTAACCGCCACGTGATGACTCATCCCACTATCCCATACGCGTCATATCATACCTGCTCAATAACTGCTCACCACCCCCGAATGGATCACCACAGTTTTTTAAAACATTTAAACGGGGTCAGTACTAATCTCACAATTTATATAATCCAACAATAAGATAAACAGACAGCTTAACCGTCACACACACAACCACACCAATCCCAACAATCTCAATCACCGATCCCACCGGACCACCCCCAGATGGGGGACCGCAGCACGTACCCACCAAATCCCCGCTCCACATAGTGAGCGATAACCCTGTCCATTAACGTGCACATCCCCTTTCGTGGCGGGTTCCACGAAGGGCGAAACTAGGGCGTGAAGCCACTCCCGCAAGTGACCCCACTCAGCCGAGGCCACGCCTCGCGAACCATCAACAACGATCACAACCACAATCACAGTACAATTATTATATCAAACAACCAAATACAATACATCAACCAATATCCCATTATGGGACTAATACGAGTAGGAAATCCTACCGGTATGCACACAATCGACTCTCTCTACCGTTGAGTCAAAAACCCTCTTCTATGAACCCTCCTCCTATCATATAACACATAGAGGCTACCAATCACATACTACACATAAAAACCCCCAATCTCTAAATTAGGGTTTAACCAAATCAAAGGAAATACAATAAAAAAAGGTACATAGATCTTACCCTCGACACAAGGAACCCAACGATGTAAACAATGACAAGAACTGACCGTCTGAACTCCGGGAATTGCTAAGAATGCGATTAATAAGATGAACTTGTTGCTTTCTCTCTTAAACAGGAATTTAGGTTTTGTAAAAGTGGTTTAGAATAATGACGACGGAACTTAAATACCTTAATCGCATAATTAACAAAACCCGAGAAAACTCCCCGTAAAACTGGACACTCGATCGAGTACCCAAGGTACTCGATCGAGTACCCCCTTACTCGATCGAGTGCCCCAGCTACTCGATCGAGTACCCCACAGGTCAGAAACTATTTTATTTCGCAACTTACCCTTACTCGACAGAGTAAGGGCTACTCGATAGAGTACCCCAAGACTTATGAATACGGAGTATTACAGTCTTCCCTCCTTAAAAGAAACTTCGTCCCCGAAGTTCAAACCACTACTAAACAAAGGTACTCCCATAACCTTCCCGACTCAGCAACCAAAACAAAATTCAACATAAAACATGATACTAACCCAACTCATCCCGACAAACATCCCGACACAACATATAAAAGGGGTATAAAACTCTTAAAAACTGCTCGCGATCATCTCCTACCCCCCTAAAAGAAACAAGGTTACGTCCCCGTAACCATACATACCTGATCAAAAAGGAAAGGGTAACGCTCTTTCATAGCTTCCTCTGGCTCCCATGTAGCTTCCTCGGTCTCGTGGTTAGACCACAGGATCTTAAGCAAAACTGTCTCACCACTCCTAGTCTTTCTAACCTTTCGGTCTAGAATCTGCTTAGGCACCTCAAGATATGATAAGGACTCATCTAGCTCTAAGCTCTCTGCCTCCAACACGTGTGACGGGTCACTCACATACTTCCGCAGCTGCGATACATGAAACACATTATGCACTCTCTCTAACGCAGCCGGTAAAGCCAGACGATAAGCAACTTATAAATACCCCAAGACTTATAAATACGGGCTACTCGATAGAGTACCCCAAGACTTATAAATACGGAGTATTACAATGTGTGCATGTATTATGTTATCTTTTGCAGAAAAGAAACACAAATAGTGAGGTGATTGACCATATACATAAGGATGTATAAGGCCAATAGTAGCTTTTATATAATCGTTACTTTTACCGTAATGTTAAGTACATATGAAAACCTCGTATCTATTTAATAAGACATAAAAGTGATTTTTGAAACGTGTTATATTTTCAAAATGAAGTAGTAAACCAAAAGCACGTCAAGATCAAGATGTTGATCGGAAGTTTCAAAGTAATGACTTTGAAGATCAAATGGGTAATATCAAGTAATGACCTTGATACTCACTAAGAAGATTGTGAACCAGTTCACATATACCTTCTCCTAAGGACACCATAGAGTATGGTGTAGTCAAGAAGATAAACCAAACTTTATGAGATATAGTTTGAGATTTTTCGCAATTTTGTAAGCACTTTTCTCACTAAAAGTTTAAAACCCGACTATAATAGCCTTAATGACTCCATATGAGATATGGGTAGGGAGGGCCCCTAACTTGTCATTATTATACATTTGGGACCATAAATGCTTATGTTCAGAAACAATTTATGTATTTGTGAGGGTTATCCAAAATTAAACCACTTGGTTTTTACTCCTCCAAAACGAGAACAAAGAGTTTGTGGCTCATAATGCTGTCATTCCAGAAAGATTTTCATTTTCTGGAAGACAGAGTGGGAGAAATTTTGAACCTGCGGAAGTTCAAGACCCACAAACTAAGTACAATGCAAGAAGATGTTCTTTATTGAGGCTCAATAGTTATAAGGAGATAATTTTGCGATAATATTGCGTTACTTTTCGAAAGTGACAAATATTCAACCCTCATCAAAGGCTTTTCTATAGTATGAACTCTATGTGATGGCGTGTCACCATGCAATTCGAATTGATCTCCTTACACAAGATGTAATAAGGGAGGAAACACGAGATGTTTTTGAGACTTGATTTAGGGCGAATACTTTCGTAGGTTACCTTGATCTTGTCGTAAAGGTTACATAAGATGTTTAAAATTTGGGTTGGTTGTAGAGAGTTTGTGACAACCCAAATGCCTTTATCACTTCGAATGTTCTTAGCAATATAGCCTCTCGTGAGGATGAGATTATGCAAAAGAATAACGAAATTTTTTCCTTGGGAGACGTTTTGTTGATCTTGTCAATGCTAAGAAGCCTAGCATGCTTGAAAGATCCCTTTTGTGAACTTATATACGTCAAAGAGTTGGAACTTTGGGTTCAATCATGTAGTCTATCAAAATGGTATTACTCGAGTGTCGAGGTACCATGATGAAACATGCAGTTTAGTGGGAGCTAAAGTGAGTTTCTTATTCTAAAATATGTGATTGACATATTAGTGACTAGAAATGTAGCTAAGGTGATATTTCTTAGTCTAAAATATGTGTTTGACATATTAGTGACTAGAAATATTCTCGGGTGAATACTTGAGAGTAGCATGGCACATATTAAATATCCGGATCTAATGACATAGATATCTATGGATATTAGCATTATAGTCAAGAGACTTATGTGATAAGATTCTTGACTCATTCAAGTTGTTGAACAATTAATATGATCTCTTGTGCTTCCGCTGCAGGATCTATTAAATATGTTAAAAGCTTCTCTCGTCGGGACTTATCTTGTTGAGAATATGAGAAGTCATTACCAATCATTTCCTAGTGAGTGTCACTAGATGATTATCAAGAGCATCCTTGGGTACTTGAGAAGCACTGAGGATTTACTTTTGTAGTTTGGAGGAATTTATGAATTTCGTGTAAAATAATTTCACGAAAACATTCCTATGCTTATAAGATGTTATGGGCCTCGTTAAGGAATGGTTAGCATGTAAGAGTGCTATGTGCATAAAGAATAATACGTATAAGAAGTTATACATATATGTATAAGAAGTTATACATGCATAAGCAGATATGTATGAGGAGTCATACATAAACGATGTCATATGAAGGATTTGTATAAGAGTTATACGTATAAATCATGAACGAAAGCTAAGTACATTACAATATCCGATATTGTATAAGAGACAGTTGATATTCGAAGTTTAAATGGAACTAGTGTAGTTCTATTAGCCGAATATCGTCTCCCGAGAGACTATGAAAACAGTGGGAGTGTTTGATTAGCTTTAGAGCTAGAATCAAAAACTTGTTTAGACATGTACTTAGAAATGCTCTATGTGATGAAAAGATTGCATAGAACAAAGAAAAATGACAATGGAAATTAGAGTGATGCAACAGTTGCTAATCCTCTAACCAAAGCCGTTGGCATAAGGTTGACATGATGGTTATGTCATCTCAATGTGATTGAGGAGTATACCTTAATTGCTGAAGATTGTTATGTAAATATTTGATAGGGTATTGATATTTACATAAGTGATGATCGCATTCATTGTTTGAGTCTTTTAAGAACTCAATTATTCAGTTTGACTGAAAACATGAATACCTTGTTTATCCGAATTGGTTGTGGAGACAATGTTGAACCCCAATTCAAGTGAATAGGATGAACATTGTATTAGCCCCTAATCACATAATGAGGTGACGTCTCGGAGTGACTAGATTGTAAGACGATTGATGGTAGGTTCAGCACCATAAGGTCATAAGGATGACTAGTCATTTACATAGGCAGACTGTGGGACACTTTGCCGGCCAGTGACATTTATAGAGTCCCTTAGATCTATTACGGACGCCTGGTCGTGGCAGGGACTTCTATGATATTCCTATGAGTCGATTCTTTAAACAGGAGACTATTGTCTGAGCCTGTATAGTTTCCGAGTGACTTTGGTTTTTGTCCTAGGTCGTGCCGTGAAAGGGGGCCAAAGGACATCTATAGGGTCATGGTGATCTGTATTGTGCAATAGGATAGATAGGGAAGACATGAATTGTCCACCCACGTTGGGTTTAAACATCTCAAGGCCACTCGAGGAGTTATGACTACAAATGCGTGGCCACACTCGGAAGTAATCTATGGGAGATTTTTCCGGTCAGGTAGTCACACTCCCGATCAAGAAAACCACTCACGATATGTTCATGTGCAAGTGCGACCTGAAAGACACCTTGCATTGAGTCGGAGATTGTTGTTAAAATGGACAAGAGAATTGGTAACACATCCTTGTAGAGTACAAGGAGGATATTGTTGAGATAAGGAGTTATCCACAATTGTGTGTTATAATCATTTCACAACTTGTCTCGGACAAGTGGGAGATTGTTGGAGTTTTGTCCTCCACAATAGTGCATGATTATATTATTAAATCTCATTAAGGAATATGCATGGGATATTCATTGGCAGTACTAATCAGCTGATCAACGTATATCGGTAACGGTTGGCCAACTAGGGTTTGACGTTACTGTCGTGAGACGGTGGTGTTCAGCTGATCCCTTTCAGTCACACCTAAAGGAACGAGCCCCAACACGAAAGCTAATTAATTGTATGAGATACAGTTTAAATTAGTCCCTTGATAAATAGACTAAAAAGTTAGTCGATTAATTAATTTAGAGAGATATTGAGTTGTGAACTCGAGGCGCGGAAATTATTATTAATTATGCGATAATTGAATAATAGAGTATTTGAGACGGGAATTAATAATTAAGCAGTTAATTGTTAAGATTGGTACTAATTGACTAATGTGATTAGTATTGGTACGTAAAATATATGTGTAGCGGTACACGTATATTTACTGAGTATTAGGATCTATGATCTTTCAGTTCTTAAGATTAATATCACAATCGGTTGCAATCCATAAATATTGCGCTTGTAACACATCATCCGTATAATAATTTTTCTTCCCAGCATCATTATCCTCGTATCTTGTCTGGAGTTTTCTCGATTGACGAAAAGATTCCAGCTTCTTCCCAAAACCTTCAAACTCGATCATTGCGTAACCAAGAAAACCATGAACTTTAGTCGAAGCTGGGTGGACCTTTTTAACATTCGTATAACCACCTTGCGAAGCATATCTCTCATCCAAGTAAAACTTCTCGAAAAATCCTTACCATTGTCATCATATTTGATTGGAAGGTTGTGTATAATACAGGTAATAGGATGGACATAGCAGGTATTTGATTGTGATTCGGCGGGTGTAGAAGACGATGACGGCATGGTGATCGAAGTGTAATATTTTTAATTAAATTATAGGCTATGATTAATTGAAATTTGAATTGGTGAATATGGTTAACTGATCGCATTATAAGTGATATTTATAGGAAAATATTTATGCATGCGTGAATATAATAATGGACGGATCGTAATAATGGTCAAACAAAATAATGCATGCAACGGTTCATTATTTATCATACATGCATCGGTTGAATATTAAACATTGAAAAACGTATATAACGGTTATTTTAAACCTGTAAATGATAAATGACAACGGGTATAGAGGAACCGTTCTTTCATAATAGAAAATGATAACGGTTACAAGAAAGCCGTAGCTATAACATAACAACGGGTACCAAATCCCGTTGCTGGTGTTAATTTAGTAACGGTTTTCGAAACGCCGTTTTCTTAAACTGATAACGGTTGTCTAACAACTGTTGATAGGGCTTATTCTATAACGAGTTTTTGGAAACCGTTAAACGTTTTTGATAACGGTTTGTTAAACAACCTTTATCACATTTTAATAAGAACAATTTTCGACGGAAACCGTTATTCTTATTAGCGCGGTCTAGGTTTCCGCCAATATTTTGAAAACGGTAATCAAAGTTTCGTTATTAAATGCATTAAACCGTTGTGATACACTCCTTATTGATCGTCAGATTTGGCGTAGTGAGTATTACAATATTTCCCTCATGTTTGACATGATTACAAAGAAAGAAAAAAAAAACCATTTCACATAGTGTTTTCAATTAAACCAGGGATAATTTCAATTAGCTATTTTGTTCACAAGCTTTTCTGAGTCGCTTTCAACAACAATTCTTTGTAGTTCCATCCCCCTCGCTATTTACATCCCGAATCGAGCTAGAATTCCTTCAGCAACATCCACCTTCCAACTCGCCCATACCCAGCAACTCACCATAGCCACAATCGTCCCATCTTTGTCCCTTCACACAACTCCAAGACTGCCTTCTCCACAGCTAAAGTGGGTGCGTCACTGTTAAATTAGATGAATTGTTGCTGAAAAATTATTTACAATCTTTGACTCTTTAAATTAGAATAATTCTTTGTAGTCTCAACAACCTATTGTGTGTATGATACGTGCATTTTATATAGTCTTTTTGAGGCTTTATTGCACGTATTTCTATGCGATTCTCGTAGTGTTACGCTACATATGTCCCCCGAATAGCCTACTTTGGTTTGTATGCCTTTTTTTGCAGGAATATACCAAAGAAGACGGAATCATGCTATTTTACTGTCCCTTTGTTTGCATTTACGGAGATGGAAGATTTGGAGTGGAATTACTACTGCCTCGGGAAGCGTGAAGTGGTCTCGGAAGCTAATCAACGAAACAAAGAGCTGGTTCAGTGGCAGTGTACCCAATCAAAGCCTTTTGTTGGCTAAACTGTTCGATTGAGTGACTATGGTGAAGAGAAGGTCTCGATCTGCTACCTTTGATCGAGAGGTGCTATTTTGAAGGCCTTCGATCGAGAGGTGATGTCCTCGATCGAGAGGTTGGGATAGAAGAAATGTTCGATCGAGTAGTTCTATTCTGCTCGATCGAGAACTTTTGTTATTAGACGTAGGATTTAATATCTTTATTATGTTTAGGTTAATAAAATATCTTCCCTGAAGACAAAAATAGGTTTAATTATCTTTTATTCTGCATATTTTACTCTTAATTACTCTGTAGACATTCTCCGATGCAACGTTGCTTTGCTCCTTACATTCCGGATTCAAAATTTTGTAATCTTTCTTACTCTCTTTATTTAATTCTCTTTTGCACTCTTAATCTCTTGTTCTTAATTTTTGTTTTAATTAGGATTATTATTGGTTTATGTTATTTCTTATTAATCATCTTTATATCATGTCTTCCTTTGTTTCATTAATCATTGTTATTTCCACATCGCCATGAGTAGCTAATTTCTCTGTTGCTTGGATTAGGGGAGCCATGGTAGTAAAGCAATAATGTTATAATTAGATTAGACGGTTTTGATCGTGACAATTGATTCATAACAATTTAATTTTAATCGTTTAGTTGAGTGCACGCTTCTAAACTAGTTAATCTGGTTAAATTCGTACCTAGATCGAGAGATTGGAATGAATAGACCTGTTATGAACAATAGACTACACGAACAATAGACTACACTAATGAGGGTGAAAGCTAAGTTAGCAGTATTTTAGGGCGGATAGCAGACCGAAAGGACCTTTCCTTTACCCTTCTCACACCAGACCGACTGACCTACCCTTAGTAGAATTATGTGATTTCATGGTGAACCGACATCCTAGCATTTCTCTCTATATTTTATTACAACTTTATTTCTCTTTACTATTTTTATTATTTTTTTCTCTCTCTGCTTTACATTTCTTACAGTAATTTAGAAAGCAATTCAAAACACCCCCCAATTTGTTACCGTGACGGACTAGAATAACAAGTAGATATAATAGCCTCCCTGTGGAGTACGATACCCGACTTACCTCTACTATATTAATTAGAGCCGATTGGTTTATTTTTGATAGGGTTGCGACAGCCGTGTCAAATTTTGGCGCCGTTGTCGGGGAGGCAATTAGCCTATTTGCTTGTATTATTTCGGTTTGTCTTAGTCTCAAGGGATTTCTAATTCCTTGAGACAGTTCTTATTTTTTTTCTCTTAGTTTTGTTTATGCCCAGGTCTAATAGGTCAGAATTAGTACCAGCTGATCCTGAACCGGAGCAGATATTTCGCCGTAGACAGAACTTGTTGAGAAAGAATCGTCAAGATGAAGCCTTGAGTACTCTTGAACCGGTTCTAGAAAATTTTACATTTGCGGAAGAGCAGTCTTTAGAGGAAGACACTTCTATTTCTGCAACACTTGCTAAATCTGTGAAGATGCCTAATATCGCGAGTCATTCTGAGCCGACAGCTGATGCCATTCCCAAAGGTTTCAAGCTTCCAACGGATGAGGAGGGGAATACCTTTGACATTCTCCCTTCTTATATAAATCTGGTGGACAGAAACATGTTTAGGGGGTCAGCCGGTGAAGATCCGAGGAAGCATATAGAGGTCTTTACATATTATTGCTCTACTATTCCCGCTACTAAGGAAGTAACACAAAAGAAGATTAAGGAAGTTCTTTTTCCTTTTTCTCTTACTGATGGAGCCCGAGAGTGGCTAACTGATCTGGATAGGACTACACCAGGAATTACCGAGTGGGAATCCTTGGCTCTTGCCGTCTACAAAAGGTACTACCCTCCACAAAGAACTAATGCATTGAGAGGGAAGATTACGAGTTTTATACAAACTCCAGATGAGAACCTGAATGAAGCATGAGGTAGGTTCAAGAAATTGGTTAGATCTGTCCCACATCACAGGTTTGGACAGTGGTTTTTATGCACCCTGTTTTACAATAGGTTGTATGATGACCACCGTGCTATTTTAGATGTTGCAGCCAATGGGAGATTCCTAAAGAACATTGATGACGATAAAGGTTGGAGTATTATAGAGGAGATGGCCACCCATATTGTTGAGTATGGGAACCCAATGAGTGGTATACGAACAGTTTCTAGTGATAGTAGTTCACTTGTGGCTCAATTGGAAGCCACGAATGCCAGATTTGATAAGTTAGAGTTTCAGGCTGCGGGGAATCAACAGACGGTTCACTTGTTGTCTAGACAAGAGACCGTCTCATGTGAGAGATATGGCAAAAATGGTCATACTGCCGTGGATTGCTTAGCTGAGAAGGAGCAAGTCTTTGCCTTTCAAAAATATAGGCAAGGCGGCTCCAATTACAATAACCAAGCTGGATTTAATCCTAACTTGAGATGGACTAGTCAAAATGTTTTGAATCCTACACCTCCACCGCAGTTGCAACAAGCTTATGTACCGCCTCATAAAGCTCAATAACAAGGCTTTCAAAAGCCTCCATCTTTCCCACCGCCGTAACATGGTGCCTTTTCTAGTGGGGTAAGTGAAATAACTGAGTTGAAGTCGGTGCTGCAATCATTGACCATCCAATTGCAGAAAAGTGACCAAGCAAAAGATGCTTCCATTAAGTCACTTGAATCACAAATGGCTCAACTTGCCACTAATCAAGCTTCACGACAACCGGGTCATTTTCCATCCAAACCTGATAAAAAACCTCACGAGACGGTAAATCTGATAAATTTGAGGAGTGGTCTTTCTTTTGAGGGTCCCAAAATGCCGTCTGAAAATGCTGAACTTTATGACCCGGAAGCTGAAGTTACTGTACATGAACATTCGTCTTTTGACGAAAAAGTGCTGCCTTCAAGAGATGTCCTCGATCGACTGATTTCTGGTGGTCGATCGAGGGATTATGCTAAAAAGGTCCTCGATCGAGGGATTGAAACTGCTCGATCGAGCACTGTTGAAAAGGAAGATCTCGATCGAGGGAACGAAAGTGCTCGATCGAGAGGTTATATTACTCGATCGAGTGAATCTGATGCTGATTGTGAGAATTCTTTAACGAAGAAAAATGAAGGCCTAGCTATCCCAATTACGGTCCCATTTCCGAGACGATTGCAGAACAAGAAGATTGAGCAACAATTTGGTAAATTTGCTGAAATTTTGAAAAGTCTTCATGTTAATGTACCTTTTGCTGAGTTACTAACCCAGGTACCCTCCTATATGA
Organism: Silene latifolia; assembly: GCF_048544455.1. Classification (NCBI taxonomy): domain Eukaryota; kingdom Viridiplantae; phylum Streptophyta; class Magnoliopsida; order Caryophyllales; family Caryophyllaceae; genus Silene; species Silene latifolia. The sequence continues at coordinate 53,541,791 of NC_133529.1, read as the reverse complement.
AATTTATGAAAGATATTTTAGCGCGTAGGAGGCATATTAATGACCATGAGACGATGGCTTTGACTGAAGCGGGCACTGCACTTATTCAAAATAAGACCCCACCTAAGTTGTCTGACCCGGGTAGTTTCTTTATCCCATGTCATATTGGGACCCATTTCATCGATAATGCTTTGTGCGATTTGGGAGCTAGTGTGAGTGTCTTACTATTGTCTCTCGCTAAGAGGCTTGGTCTGACCAAATTTCATTGTACTAATATGACCGTACAGATGGTCGACCGTACTTTATCACGGCCCTTAGGTGTCTTAGAGGACATACTTGTTAAGATAGGGAAGTTCTTTATTCCCGTCGATTTTGTAGTCTTAGATATCCTCGAAGACTCTTATACTCCAATTATTTTAGGACGACCATTTCTATATACCGCTCGCGCAGTAATAGATGTCGGGGAGAAGACTTTGACTTTTCAGGTAGGTGATGAAGAGTCGACTTTCTACCAGTCTAGTGTTCGTAGGGCTCCTATGCAAGTCCAGCCCTGCAATGCACTACCCTCTACAGACCCTGACACGGAACCTCCAATTGACAATGTTGGGTCGTGTGCTGCGATATTAACACCTCCGCCCCAGATTGGGAGCAATATGGAGGACCATTCTGTCATTTCTGTTGTTACCGGTCTAGGCGGATTGGGCATTGGAGATCCCAGCGATAAGAGTATAGTGGAATTTTAGCTCAATGATAAAGAAGATGCCAGAGACAAAGGCTATAAAAGGAAGAAGCAGTACAAAGAAAAGACGAGAGTAAAGGCATATGTTGATGCGGACTACTCTCCTTCGATCAATTCAAGCTCGTGGAAGCCAAAAAGGACGGTCCGCGATACTGAAGGGACCTCCTTCAGTCAGAAGCCCTCATTCGGGCTATTCAAGTATTTCGGAAAATAAGCCGTAGTGCTATTCGGCTTGTAAAAACATTTTGTAATTTTGAATTTGTTGGACATTTTTATAGCGTTTAGACATTATGAATAGACTGAGTTTTATTAGCTTAAGATAGAATATAGACTGCGTACTGTGGATTTGGTATTTTTGCGGGAAGTATTTTTGTGTTTTATGCAGGTTTGGGAGATTCTTGACCATTGGAAAGCGTGACCAGAAGAATGTCCTCGATCGAACACTTATTGTGCTCGATCGAGTAAAATGCCAAAAGGAAGTCCTCGATAGAGTGATTCACAGTTCTCGATCGAAAGGTCAAATTTCAGGGGTTCTCGATCGAGTTGTTCTGTACTCGATCGAGCAAAATTGAAGAGGAAAAGTTCTCGATCGAACAACCAAGAGTTCTCGATCGAGTGGAATTCAGTGCATAGGAGAAAGCTTTCGATCGAGCACTTTCAAAGCTCTCGATCGAGCAGAATGACGAGAAAAGCTCTGGATCGAGAGGTTCTATTACTCGGTCGAGCAGTTTCAGCTTATATGAGCACGAGGGAGTTCTTTCTTCTTCACTTTTGTTCATTTAGTTAACTTTTTTTCCCCCAATTCCCTCGACACCCTCTCATTCCTAACCTCAAAACCCTAATTTTTTCCTTGATTTACCACATTAATTACCCAAATACTCTCCTTATCATCAATTAAATCAATTTCCCCTTATTTGCTTCTTAATTTTCGATTAATTTGAAGCTAATTGTGAAGTTAGGGTTTTGAAATATCGAAGTTTATTTCGATAAACCTGCACTTTCATTGATTTTAATTGCATCTATTGTTGGGTAATCAAGTCAGGTAAGTTCCATTCCCTTTTCCTTGATGTTTAATTGCGTTTTTTCTGCTTTAATTTCGAATTAGGGTTTTAAAAATTCGGTTTGCGGAAAATCCGAAATTGTTTGATTGCATTTTGATTAGGAATTTGTCTTTTGTTTATAGGATGGATAGTAGTTTATCGACTAGCTCCGCTTCTACTCCTGCTACTATCCCGTCTGTTTCAGAGACGGTGGTCCCTGCTGTTACCACCGCCACCACAACCGTGGCTTCTGCTTCCGCCACTGTCACTACATTGGTGTCTACCCCTACTGTGTCGACACCCACTCTGGTCACTACCACTGACCTTGTCCCTGCTGTCGTGGCCTCTACTGTTGTTACTGCTGCCGCGAGTGTTACTGTTTCTGCAGCTACTTCGGGTTCTCTTTCTAGGACGACTACGGGGTTTCATGCCGCTGTTCTACGGCTGCTGCCCTACGCAATGTCGACACTTCCATGGAGGCTGTACCTGAGTTTTCGCACGTACGTTTTATTTCCTCGTCCCACAGAACTCGGTTTTTAAATTTAATGGACTGTGACATGACATCGACCCGTTTCTTGTGTCGACCATCCTTAAAGAAGTTGGGGATTCTTGAGCCCGTTGTTGAGCTGCTCAACGGGACAGGAATGTCGGCTTTCGCCACCCTGAAAGAGCTCACTTATCGACAAGCGACTTTATAATTTTTCAGCTCTTTCACCTTTTGTTCTGCGGCCTATGCGACTGACCCCGGGAGCAAGTGCATCACCTTTACACTGTTTAACACAACCTACACCTGGAGCTTAGCTGAGTTTGGAGGGCGGTTAGGTTTAGTTAGTGACGGTCTTCAGGAGCCTCCTAGGAAGCTCCTAGCTCTACTTTGGCCTACATTTGCACATACTCCTTTCAGTCAGAGACGTGTTGCTCACGTCCACTTACCCCCAGCCCGTTACTTTCTTCATCTGCTAGGAGAGACCATTTTTGGTCGTCACGAGCGCAACAATGTTAACAATGAAGAGTTATGTATTTTAGCGGGTTACCTGAACTTTGACAGCGGTAACCCCTTTATTTTTAACATTTCCTATGACACGTCTGTCGCGTACCTGTCAAAAATACCAACTGGTTCTAACTAATATAGCTAGGGAAGTCGGGTCGAATCCACAGAGAGTTAGGAAATTGTCAGCTTAATCTAAGTTCGTCAAGGTAACCAAATTGGGGGGTTTTTAAATGTGATATTCTAAACTAACAGGAATAAGAAAGAGAAAATAAAAGAAGGGAATTAAACAGATAGAGAGAAACAGCTAAGACAAACGGTTCACCATAATCATTCAGTCAAGTAATCTAGGTCTCAAATTAATGCAAATACGATCTAAGGGGTAGCGAACATCACCTTTCGGTCCTTAATTCACCCTAAAGCGTAAATAGCTTAGCTTTCGCCCTCACTACAATACCCTATTGCTCGCTACTAGTCTCGCCTTTTCCAACCTTCCGGTCACGGTCAAGGGTCACTAAGATATAAATATCTAATCGCGTCGACTCAATCAGACAGATACAATTAATTGCAGCATTTAAACAACGAAGATTATACCCGCATTAACCCGATAAGTCGACTACTATTCCCTCATGATCATGGATCCCCTATAGTCATAGCAGGGGGGAATTAGCTACTCATCACCGTCGAATTACCAATAATGACAAATAGATAATTAAAACTAAACATGATGATAGAACTAATAGGGATTGAATTAAAGCAATATAATAACAATTAAAAGAGGGAAGGAATTTAAGCAATAAATAAGATTAGAGGTAAAAGTAGAATAATAATACCAATCGCCAAATCCAAATCCGAGTAGCAAAGTGTAAAGGAAGAACAAAAATCCAAGAACAGTAGTCTTAGGTAGAGTAAAACGAACGTGACCAGCGAGCAGTCACGTAGTTCACTCATTCAGTCTTATACTAAAAATCCATCCTAAAACCTAATCTATGGACTAATTACAAAAGCCCATAAAATAATTAGGCGGAAATTAACTAAGGAAGGAAAAACCACTCGATCGAGTAGAAATAAACTACTCGATCGAGCAGTTATGCGTCAATCCCCTCGATCGAGTAGAAATAAACTACTCGATCGAGTAGTTCTTGCTTGTCTCCTCTTGTGTGTACTCAAAAGTGGTCGATCGAGTAACTTAGGCAAATAAAAGCATTCGATCGAGCAATAAATCACTCGATCGAGCTGTTTAAGCTCGTTAGACCTTGAATTACTTCCCGAACCCAGCTCACGCGTCTTCCGAGTGTTAGATTTCCAAGCTCTGGCTCCTTATTCTCCATGAATGCATGCAATTGAGACAAATTAGGCTCGATTTAGCTCCTGTTCGGTTAATTCCTGCAAATTACATAAAACGAACCAAAGTAGAATATTCGGGGGTATTTGTCGCCAGATGCTACATAAATAGTACAGAAATGCGTGTAAAAATGAGGTATAAACCTTATATAAAAGACACGCATCAAACCTCCCCAAACCAAACCTTTGCTTGTCCCCAAGCAAAAAGAGAATGCAACTAAGGAAAAACAGTGGAACGAGACCAACGCATTAGCTACAAATCACCCACTAAAACCAATTTAATGCAATAACTGACAAAGTGGCAAATGAGAAGTGCAAACGAGTTAAATTAATGTTTCAAGCTTACTGAACCGTCGACCTTGCAAGATTCATAAGATATCGGACTCTCACGGGTCGCTCGTCGCTCAAAATCAGGCCCAAGGTGAGTATATATGTGAAAGATAGGAAGAAGTAAAGACACTCACCTAACTCGACCTATAAGAACATGCATGCAGTTAACATGAATAAAGTCTCTACAACCGTACATATGCATTCCAACCATACTAATGACCAAGACACATGCCGAGGACTTATATTTGGGTAAGTGAGGTAATGGGTGAGAAGGGGCTAAGATGAATTTGGATATGTGGAGTTAATACCCAGGCTAGCAACAACGAATCCAAATATAAACTGCATCCCAACTTCGTACTCAATATAGCAAGATGAAACGGTGCAAAATCATGCACTAAACTCACAAAACACCAAGAATCGTCAACTCCCCATAAGATATAAATAAGACATGGGAGTGAAAATCATTATCCAATTTCTTTTTTTTTCTTTCTTTTTCTTATTTCGCCTTCTTTTTTTCGTTCCTTTTTTTTCATTTTTTTTTTCTTTCAACATTCTTTCATTCCCTTCAATTCTTCCACCATCTTCTGAAATCAGATAAAATAACCATATTGCAATAAAACATTCCAATAACTACTCGTCACTAGCTCGGCTAGGGTAGGAAGTATTATAGAAAGTAGTTAATAGGACAAAAAGGCAATTTGGCTATGTGAGGCTCATGGGTAAAATGAAGTAAAAGGAACTGCCTCTCCTAACATGTGTCACCATCCACAGACCGAATGCATACAGGTATTAAGAAGACTAGACTCATGCTTATGCAAATTAATGTTACATGCCTTAAAGAGAGTACTACTCACATCCTAAATGAAACCGGTCATGAACGTCACCAGTTTATAAAGCTCTAACCTCAGAATGTAATGTAGCTTGCCGACATAATGAATCAAGTCTATTCGTTCAGATAAGAAAGAAACAAAAACTCGTAGATTATGCACATAATCATGCCAACTAAATGTCAAGAATATGCAAGGCTCGAGTAAAGATTTAATGTAGCGTCAGTGTTCAAACGTTCCGACTCAATTTAAACGTGAATTTTTTTGGATTTTTTTATGATTTTTTTTTAATTAATTAAAGCAACAATGCATGCGGAAATCAATAAACGTGAAAGCAAAAATGCAAGAAAACATGCAGACACAGATATGGATGCATACCTCCCCAAACCAAACCGTACAATGCCCTCATTGTACCAAAAATAGGGGAAGAAATGCAAACTGAAGAGAAAGGGATAAATGGAGTCGGAAAACTTACAAAACGTCGTAAGGAGGAACCTCCCCAAACCGACCATGAACATGGGAGGTCAAAGAAAGTAAAGCAGTAGCTCCATAGACGTAAAACAACAAAATGGGAAGCATAAGCGCCGATCGAGCACTTAGAACACTCGATCGAGTGAACAGTGCGAGGAAGGACTCGATCGAGTAGAAAACCACTCGATCGAGTAAGCGTGATATTGACTTTGGTCGATCGAGGACAATTATCACTCGATCGAGTGAAAACTTCCCCAAAAAGTGCTCGATCGAGCATAAAACCACTCGATCGAGTACGTGGTCCTGCAAAACACGCATTCCAAAGCTAGAAAATCATAAGGAGTTCGTAAAACAGCGTCTAAAGTTCAACGTAAAGCTAAAGAAAATAAAATGTTCAACACAAGTACAATAAAACAGTCCGGGCTGCCTCCCGGAGAGCGCTGGTTTAAGAGGTCCCGCACGACCTTTCTGGCATCAATCAACTGGCGCGTCAAGCTCGTCGAAGTGCAAGACTTCAACACGATTGTCCGCTTCGCTCTCCTCGTGGTAATGCTTCACATATTGGCCATTCACCTTGAATCTATGAGCCTCGGAATCTTCGAGCTCCACGGATCCAAATTTGGTAACAGCCGTCACCGTATAAGGGCCACTCCACCTGGACTTCAGCTTGCCAGGGAATAATCTCAATCGGGCATTAAACAGCAGCACCTTTTTCCCAACATGAAACTCACGAGGTAAGATTCTCTTGTCATGCCATCTCTTCGTCTTTTCTTTGTAAATGCGTGAGCTATCATAGGCATTAAGCCTAAATTCTTCCAACTCATCTAGCTGCAAAAGACGATTCTGACCACACAACTTAGGATCATAATTAAGCTCACGAATTGCCCACCAAGCCTTACATGCTAATTCAACAGGTAAGTGACATGATTTTCCATAAACTAGCCTATAAGGTGATGCACCAATTGGTGTCTTAAAGGCAGTTCTGTAGGCCCATAATGTGTCATCTAACTTAAGACTTCAGTCTTTCCGTGATTTAGAAACTACCTTTGACAAGATCTCTTTTAGCTCGCGATTAGAGACCTCAACCTGACCACTAGTTTGGGGGTGATACCCCAAACCACGCCGGTGTTGGACACCAACTTTAGACAGAATAGAAGTGAGTTTCTTTTCCATAAAATGCATTCCCCCATCACTAATGACGACCCTAGGGACACTAAATCGGGGGAATATGATCTTTTTAAACATCTTTATCACGGTCTTAGCATCACAATGAGGTGAGGCAATTGCCTCAACCCATTTCGACACATAGTCTACAGCCACTAAGATATACCTGTTACCTTTACTGGATGGGAACGGTCCTTGAAAATCAATGCCCCAGACATCGAAGACCTCAACCTCTAAGATGCCGTTTTGTGGCATCTTATGTCTCTTTGAAATGTTCCCTGATCGTTGGCAAGCATCACAAGTCGAAACAAAAGACCTAGCATCAAAGAAACAAAGAAGGCCAAGAAAAACCGGATTTGAAGTACCTTAGCCACGGTGCGCGATGGACCGTGGTGACCACCATATGAAGAGGAGTGACAGCCCTCCAGGACTACTTTGGTCTCCCACTGTGGAATACACCGTCTGTAGAGACCGTCTGCACATTCCTTAAACAAGTAAGGATCATCCCAAATGCGCTTAGCGTTATACTAAAACGCTTCCTCTGGGGATGAGAAGGTCGGGCGGCAGGTTGCCACTGACAACGAAGTTAGCTATATCTGCATACCAAGGTTCTTGGTTAACAATAGATGATATAACAGCAATTAAGGTATCGTCAGGAAAAGAATCATCAATAGGTAGAGAATCTTCCCCTTCTTGTCGCATCAGTCGCGACAAGTGATCAACTACAATGTTTTCAGCTCCTTTCTTATCCTTAATCTGCAAATCAAACTCCTGAAGGAGGAGTATCCATCTCAGTAGCCGTGGTTTAGCCTCCTTCTTAGCAAGGAGATGCCTCAAAGCTGCATGGTCAAGAAAAACAAGTGACTTCGACCCAACTAAATAAGTACGAAACTTCTCTAAGGCATAAACTACAGCTAGCAGCTCTTTCTCAGTGGTAGTGTACTTCACTTGAACCTCATCCAGAGTTCGGCTCGCATAGTAGCTAGCATTCAAAGCCTTGTCTTTCCTTTGGCCTAGCACCGCTCCTAGTGCATAGTCACTCGCATCACACATAATCTCAAACGGCAAGTCCCAATCGGGAGGCTGTATCATTGGCGCAGAGACTAAAGCCAAGACAACCATCAGTAAACACAAAAGGGGCATCCTTAAGTAGCAACTGTGTAAGTGGTTTAGCAATATTTGAGAAGTCCTTGATGAACCGGCGATAAAAGCCAGCGTGACCAAGGAAGCTCCTCACCCCCTTAACATTAACAGGAGGTGGTAATTGCTGAATCACTTCCACCTTTGCTTTATCAACTTCTATTCCCCTATCAGAAACTAAGTGCCCTAAGACAACTCCCCGTTGACCATAAAGTGGCACTTCTCCCGATTCAAAGACAAGGTTGACCTCAATACAAATACCGCAACACTTTCTCAAGGTTAGACAGACAGTTAGAAAAATCACTTCCATACACATTGAAATCGTCCATAAAAACTTCCATGATAGACTCAATATACTCTGAAAATATCCCCATCATACACCTTTGAAAGGTGGCAGGGGCATTACACAAACCAAAAGGCATCCTGCGATAAGCAAAAACGCCCTGAGGACAAGTAAATGTAGTCTTAGCTTGATCGTGCTGGTGGATAGGGATCCGAAAGAACCCCGAGTACCCGTCTAAATAGCAGAAAAATTTATGAGAAGCTAACCTTTCTACCATTTGATCAATAAAAGGAAGGGGAAAGTGATCTTTCTTGGTGGCGGCATTAAGCTGTCTGTAATCTATGCACATTCGCCAACCAGTAACTACTCGAGTAGGTATTAACTCATCCTTACCATTCTTAACTACAGTTGTCCCTCCTTTCTTCGGGACCACCTGTACTGGACTCACCCATTTAGAGTGACCAACAGAATAAATAATACCTGCGTCTAGCAGCTTCATTACCTCAGTCATCACAACATCCTGCATCTTCTGGTTCAGCCGGCGCTGACCCTGTCTGCAAGGTTTGTGATCTTCCTCCAGCTCTATCCTGTGCATACAAATATCGGGACTAATCCCCTTGATATCATCTAGTGAATAACCCATTGCTTTCCTGTTTTTCTTAAGTACAGCTAACAAAGAAGTCAGCTGATCATCATTAAGCTTAGCACTGACAATGACTGGATATTGCTCTGTATCGTCTAAGAAAACATATTTAAGATGGGAAGGGAGAGGCTTACGTTCCGGTACTTTTACCTCAATGGAGCAAAGAGTGCTAATCATTTGTTCCACTTGCTCTCCCTCATGCTCATCCAAATCATCAACAAGCAATTCCAACGCAGTCATAAATCGCTGCCTGGGCTATCTCGCACACTCATCAAAAAGCATAAGAGCTTCTAGTGGGTCCTTCATAAAAGAACCCGACCAGAAGTCATAAATAGACTCGTCAATAATATCAACCGAATAGCAAGTATCCTCTATCATTGGTCGAGCCAAAGTACTAGGCAGACTGAAAGTGATCGCGTCATCCCCTATTGCAAGAGTCAAACGCCCATGTCTGACATCAATAATGCTCCAGGTTGTACAAAGGAATGGTCTTCCTAAGATAATTTGGGTCCGGTGTCCTCGCTATATCTAAAACAATGAAATCTATCGGGATAAAGAGCTTGCCTATTTTCACAGCACGTCCTCTAAGACACCTAAGGGCTTCCTAATGAGATCTATCACCATCTCGTAGGGTAATGTTAGTCACTTTAAAATGACTCATGTTCGCTTTCTTGCAGACAGGAAGGGCATGACACCGACACGGCACCTAAATCGCAAAGGGCCTTATCAATGACCATGTTGCCTATAATACGAGTAATAGAAAAGTCTGCCTGGTCTTTCATTTTAGGCGGACTCTTATTCAAAAGCAAATTACTAGACTCTTCCATAAATGAAATCGTCTCAAATTCACTCAAATTTCTCTTACGCGTCACAATATCTTTCATAAATTTAGCGTAAGTGGGTACCGAGTAACAAGTTCGGAAAGAGGGACAAGCACTGGAGGTTCTTCACAATGTCCACAAACTTACCGTCATCGTCGCCGATCTTTGCGTCCTTCAGACGGCCTTGAAAGGGTACCCTGGTAGCAACGAGTGGACCCGCAACTTTTCCTTTACTTTTATCAATGTGTGACGTCTCCACAGCAGGGGAAGGTGACACGGTAGCGGCATTAGATAGCCAAATAGGATCTCCGCCACTTAAAGTACTCGATCGAGTACTTATATCACTCGATCGACCATTCTCTTCTTCCTGTTTCACTCGATCGACGGTTTCATCACTCGATCGAGTGATTTCTTCAAAAAGTTACTCGATCGAGTAAGATTATCACTCGATCGACCAACATTAAATTCTGCACTTTTCGATCGACCATTATTTTCACTCGATCGAGTGATGGGACTAATAAATTCACTCGATCGAGTAGATAAATCACTCGATCGAGTGTCTGCATTGCACGCAACAAGTATTTCGGTTAAGAATTCATCTAGATCGTCCTCCGGGGTATCTTCAGCTATCAAAACCTCGTCTTCTTCATGAGTAAGGTCATTTTGAAAATTCATTGACCGATCGGATCGCATATTGGAAGAAGCTTGGCTTGGTCTTTCGCGAGTGTTAATCACGAACTTGTTCTTTCAATTCCGATATGACCGTTTCAGATTGCCGTGATATACTCATCATAATAGATTTTAATTCGGCAATTTCTTCACTTGCAGAAGGAGGAATCGGTAGCGTAGTTGGCGGGGAAGGGGTAGAGACATTCTTTATTTCTTCATATAGCTGAGAGAAAGGAACTCCCTGCTTGTATTTCTGATAAGCAAGAACGCGCTCTACACTTTCCATGCATTCGATAGGGTCATGCCCTTCCATGCCACATCTACCACATGGCTCTATATGCTCCGTGATCGTAGGCATCCTGACAATTAAACTTTCAAAGCAACAACTAACCTGCAAAACTAATCAAAACTTTGCAGAAATGAGATCAGCCTCAAGGAATAAATTCCTTGAGACAAGGGACGAACTTAATTAAAGCAACAAAATTGCGCCACCTCCCCGGCAACGGCGCCAAAATTTGACACGTTTTTCGCGTACCTGTCAAAAATACCAACTGGTTCTAACTAATATAGCTAGGGAAGTCGGGTCGAATCCACAGAGAGGTAGGAAATTGTCAGCTTAATCTAAGTTCGTCAAGGTAACCAAATTGGGGGGTTTTTAAATGTGATATTCTAAACTAACAGGAATAAGAAAGAGAAAATAAAAGAAGGGAATTAAACAGATAGAGAGAAACAGCTAAGATAAACGGTTCACCATAATCATTCAGTCATGTAATCTAGGTCTCAAATTAATGCAAATACGATCTAAGGGGTAGCGAACATCACCTTTCGGTCCTTAATTCACCCTAAAGCGTAAATAGCTTAGCTTTCGCCCTCACTACAATACCCTATTGCTCGCTACTAGTCTCGCTTTTTCCAACCTTTCGGTCTAGGTCAAGGGTCACTAAGATATAAATATCTAATCGCGTCGACTCAATCAGACAGATACAATTAATTGCAGCATTTAAACAACGAAGATTATACCCGCATTAACCCGATAAGTCGACCTCTATTCCCTCATGATCATGGATCCCCTATAGTCTTAGCAGGGGGGAATTAGCTACTCATCACCGTCAAATTAACAATAATGACAAATAGATAATTAAAACTAAACATGATGATAGAACTAATAGGGATTGAATTAAAGCAATATAATAACAATTAAAAGAGGGAAGGAATTTAAGCAATAAATAAGATTAGAGGTAAAAGTAGAATAATAATACCAATCGCCAAATCCAAATCCGAGTAGCAAAGTGTAAAGGAAGAACAAAAATCCAAGAACAGTAGTCTTAGGTAGAGTAAAACGAACGTGACCAGCGAGCAGTCACGTAGTTCACTCCTTCAGTCTTATACTAAAAATCCATCCTAAAACCTAATCTATGGACTAATTACAAAAACCCATAAAATAATTAGGCGAAAATTAACTAAGGAAGGAAAAACCACTCGATCGAGTAGAAATAAACTACTCGATCGAGCAGTTATGCGTCAATCCCCTCGATCGAGTAGAAATAAACTACTCGATCGAGTAGTTCTTGCTTGTCTCCTCTTGTGTATACTCAAAAGTGGTCGATCGAGTAACTTAGGCAAATAAAAGCATTCGATCGAGCAATAAATCACTCGATCGAGTTGTTTAAGCTCGTTAGACCTTGAATTACTTCCCGAACCCAGCTCACGCGTCTTCCGAGTGTTAGATTTCCAAGCTCTGGCTCCTTATTCTCCATGAATGCATGCAATTGGGACAAATTAGGCTCGATTTAGCTCCTCTTAGGTTAATTCCTGCAAATTACATAAAACGAACCAAAGTAGAATATTCGGGGGTATTTGTAGCCAGATGCTACATAAATAGTACAGAAATGCGTGTAAAAATGAGGTATAAACCTTATATAAAAGACACGCATCATCCTACTTGACTGCTCAACATTTTAACACTGTCGGGCAGAAAGCGACGGGCACGATAGCTTGTGGTGGGTTAGTGACTTGCATTGCCCGCGACCTTTTTCCCGATTTTCCCCGTGGCCTTAAATATCGGGATAAGGATGTAGTCATTAATATTCCATCCATGATTGATATGCACTGGTTAGCAAATGACCAACGGACGTGGAAGATTGGCATTTTCGCGTCAGTGACTTTACCTTCCCCTAACCTACCCCATCTTTTACCCTTGAATACTGTGTCGGGTATATTACCACCACCTCCACCTTCTTACCTCCTTGACCTTACTCCTCCCGCTTCTAGGAAGCGGAAGAGGCCTCCCACTGCTGTTAGGGAGACCGGAGAGGGGTCTACACCTACATAGGCTGGGCACGCGTCCGCGTCCACGCCCACGCCTATCCCTACCCTTAATCCCATACCCTCTATCCCTCGGACGGCCTTACCGGCCAATTTTGTTGCTCCTCCTACCTTTGAGGCTCCCGAGGTCATGGACCAAGGACGTCGTGATGCGCTTTTATTGGATATGTGTAGGAGAGTGGCTTGTATGGAGCGGGATCAGGTACTTGCATTATTCTCTCTTTACGATTACCACATGATGAGAGGACATCTTGTTCCTGCTGGCTGGCCGCACCCGTCCTTTTATCGGTTCCCGGCGGAGGGGTACCCACAGCCTGAGAGCGATGAGGACTCAGGACAGAGGGAGGAGAGGTTTAGAGTTGAGCTTGCCGCGAGAGGTCGTTAGAGGAGGAGAGGAGAGGAGAGGAGGACCCCTCCTACCAGGTGGTTGACGAGGAGGCTGCCGAGTAGCTACTGGACTACACACTTCCCCAGTTTTCTGGCTGGTTTGGGGAAGTTCGTATATTTTGTATGTATTTATTGCTTTTTCTTCATCTCCTTTTAGTTTAATTCATTTGTTTGCATTTGGTTGTATTTTTCTCGTCCCCTATTATTTTGCTGGTGTATGCTAGAGGACAACGAGGGCGTTGTCCATTTTGGTTTGGGGAGGGTAATGCATCCTTTGAGTCTGCATTTGCATCTGTTTTGCATTAACGTTTATTGCATTATTGCTTGCATCGTATTTTGTTTTCAAAAATTGAAAAATCCAAAAAAATTAGAAAAAACAAGAAAAATCAAAAAAATTATTCGCGTTTATTTTTGCATATAGGTTAAGTCGGAACGGTAGATTTCAATGATGAAATTGCACTACTTTTGGTCATTTCACTTAAGCCTTGCGAAAAACTGATATCTTTTTAGCTTTGTCTTTTTGCATATGTACGAGTTAATATTAAAATATAGCTGACCAAATAGACTTGACCTGAAATTTTGGCAACCCACTCATAATTTCTATGTTTTTAGAGCCTTAAAACTGGTGTCATTTATGACCAGTTCATGTAGGATTGTGAGTAGTTAGTCCTTGTATAACATGTATTATTAATTGCACATATATGAAATTCAATTGCTTTTTGCCTACATACATTCGGGTTAGTGGTTGGTATCACATGCAGGGAAGTGTTTATATTCCCTTTTTTCTTTCATTTTTACCCATTTAAACTCCACATTTAACCAAATTTGCCTTTGACCCTTAACTACATCCAAATTTAGCCTGCCTTGTCAAGTTAGTTTAGTGTATATTTTTGCGGTATATAATTTATTGTGCCGAGCTTGGTTTGTATTGTACTATATGGAGTTAGTAGAAAAGAAAGGAGGATGATGAAAAAAAAGTTGAAAAGAAAAAAAAAAGAAAGAAAAAAGAAAAGAATTTCAAGAAAAAAAAAGAAACCGTGAAAGAGAAAAGGAAAAAAAAGAGAGAGAGTGAATAAGAACGGTTTTTCTCCTATGCATTATTTTTATCTTATGAGGAGTATGTTTTCGGTTTAAGTGAGTTGTGTGCCGAAATAAGAGACACTTGTGCTTATTTCTAATGGTTTTGAAGCGAAAGTGGTCGTTTGGTTTTGTTAGGTAGCTAGCTTGACTCATTACCTCACATTTCCAAAAATATTTTGCCCTTCTTTCCCATATTTTTGTAAGCCCTCGGCTGTGACAAGGTCTTGTTTGGTTGGAATGTATGTACGGTAGTTAGAATTAACTTTCATATTAGCTGCATGCATGTTTATGTGGGTCGTAGTTTAGGTAAGCGACTATTTTTCTTCCTCTCTTACATATAATTGCTTACCCTTTGCTTAATGAGAGAAGAGTGACCCGTGAGAGTCCATTATCAAAGGTCTTGCAAGGTCGACAGTTCAGCTTTGTTATAAACATCTTACAACTCGTTTGCACTTGACTGTTTTGGTTATAAGTGTTAGTTTGTTTGCATTAAACCGGTTTAAGTGAACAGTTTGTAGCTAGCTCTGAGTTTTCTATTCTGTTTCATTAGTTTTGCATATAGTTTGCTTGGGGACAAGCAAAGGTTTGGTTTGGGGAGGTTTGATATGTGCATTTTATATAGTCTTTTTGAGCCTTTATTGCACGTATTTCTATGGATTCTCGTAGTGCTATGCTACAAATGTCCCTCGAATAACCTACTTTGGTTTGTTTGCCTTTTATTGCAGGAATGTACCAAAGAAGACGGAATCATAATCTTTTACTTTCCCTTAGTTTGCATTTACGGAGATGGAAAATTTGTAGCGGAATTACTAATACCTCGGGAAGCGTGAAGTGGTCTCGGAAGCTAATTAACAAAACAAGGAGCTGGTTCAGTGGCAGTGTACTCGATCGAAGCCTTTTGTTGGCTAAACTGTTCGATCGAGTGACTATGGTGAAGAGAAGGTCTCGATCGAAGGGTCTGCTGCCTTCGATCGAGAGGTGTTATTTTGAAGGCCTTCGATCGAGAGGTGATGTCCTCGATCAAGAGGTTTGGATAGAGGAAATGTTCGATCGAGTAGTTCTATTCTGCTCGATCGAAAAATTTTGTTATTAGACGTAGGATTTAATATCTTAATTACGTTTAGGTTAATAAAATATCTTCCCTATATAAAGAGAATACAAAACTAGGTTTAATTATCTTTCATTATGTATACATTACTCTTAATTACTCTGTAGACATTCTCGACTGCAACGTTGCTTTGTTCTTTACATTCCGGATACGAACTTTTGTAATCTTTCTTGCTCTCTTTATTTAATTCTCTTTTGCATTCTTAATCTCTTGTCCTTAATTTCTGTTTTAATTAGGATTATTATTGGTTTATGTTATTTCTTATTAATCATCTTTATATCATGTCTTCCTTTGTTTCATTAATCATTGTTATTTCTATCATCGCCAAGAGTAGCTAATTTCTCTGTTGCTAGGATTAGGGGAGCCATGGTAGTAAAGCACTAATGTTATAATTAGATTAGATGGTTATGATCGTGAGAATTGATTCACAGTAATTTAATTGTAATCGTTTAGTTGAGTGCACGCTTCTAAACTAGTTAATCTGGTTAAATTCAAACCTAGATCGAGAGATTGGAATGAATAGACCTGTTATGAACAATAGACTACACTAATGAGGGTGAAAGCTAAGTTAGTTGTATTTTAGGGCGGATAGCAGACCGAAAAGACCTTTCCTTTATCTATCTCACACCAGACCGACTGACCTACCCTTAGCATAATTGTGTGATATCATGATGAACCGACATCCTAGCATTTCTCTCTATATTTGATTACAACTTTATTTCTCTTTACTATTTTTATTGTTTTTTCTCTCTCTGCTTTACATTTCTTTCAGTAGTTTAGAAAACAATTCAAAACACCCCCCAATTTTTTACCATGACGGACTAGAATAACAGCTAGATATAATAGCCTCCATGTGGAGTACGATACCCGACTTCCCTCTGCTATATTAGTTAGAGCCGGTTGATTTATTTTTGATAGGGTTGTGACAGCCGTGTCAGTGTACTTGGCTAGTTTTCATATCTTTACTTGGTCATATTTTAAGATTCATTTTGAACAATGATTGATGAAAGATTTGGGGTATAAAATAATAGAGGAGATTAGTGTAGAAATAGATGAAAATAAAATGCAGAATCTATAATACTACGGTTTTCCTAGGTTGGTACTCGGCCGAGTATGGCCTACTCGGTCGAGTAAAGTATGTCATGTATCCTGGTTGGGCTACTGCCTAGGAACACTCGGCCGAGTATGTGGAATACTCGACTGAGTAGAGGGTACTCGGCCAAGTATACTCTATACTCGACCGAGTATCCGGTCTGACGAGTGTTATTTCCGCGGTTTGGTTTGGAAATGATTAGAGTTATATAAAAACGTAAATCAGTTTCTAATTACACTTTTACAAAACCTAATCACTCAACGACGCTCTAATCCTCTCCAAATCTCTCCCTAGTGTGTGTGTGTGTAATCTTTAGAAAGTGCATTCATCCTTTGTTTCATCGTCGATAAGTCCTCGTTTCTATAATTCGTTTGTTTATCATTTAGGGTTTGGCTTTAATTATGATTTGGGGAAAATGAAGTTTTGCAAATAGTCATTGTTGTTATGTGATTGTTGTTAGGCGAGGACTTCGTAGAGGAGCCGTTCTAGATGGCTTGCTTGTGTTTCTTGCAGTTGTGCTAAGGTAGGGTTTCCCTACTCAGTTTTACTGTTTAATTGAATTAAGATTGATGTGGTACTATTATCATTGTAATTGTTGTTGTGATTGTCTGTTGATCTTGGAGTTGGAGTATTGGGGTTGGTGTTGGTGTCGTGATGGTGGTGATGATGATGGTTCGCGAGGTGCGTCCTCGGCTGAGGAGAGTCACTTGCGGGATTGGCTTCACGCCCTAGTTTCGCCCTCCGTGGACCCGCCACGGGAAGGGATGTGCACATTAATGGGACTGGGTTATCGCTCGTTGATGAGCAGGGGCTTAGGTGCGGATTGGCTTCGGTCCCTCACTGGCGGCGGAGATTACCTGTTGCGATGGGTAATCTGGCAAGGCTACACACTTTAGTGTGTAGTCAGTGATTGTGTGTGATTGGGAGACTGAGGTGGATGTTGATCAGCTGATTACCTTATTGTACTTGTCTTACTTTAATTATTCAGTAACTGACCCCGTTGTTGTTTTGTAAAATATGTGGTGATCCATTCGGGGATGATGAGCAGATTGTTACAGGTGATGCAGTCGTTTAGCTTTGGGGCAGTCATGGGGAGTCACTACACAAGCTTAGCTTCCGCTGTCAAGAGTTTTAGTTGTCTTTTGTAGTTGTTGGTTTTATGACAGGACTTTGGCGTCGGATTTTGAGATTATGTAAACTTTACTCTCTTGTACTTTAATAAATGTATTTTGGATTGTTCACTGTGATATTCAAACCTCGGGCAACCGAGATGGTAATAGCCTTTCATGCTAGGGTAGTCCTTGGTAAGGTACCTTGGTATGAGGGGGTGTTACAAAGTGATATCAGAGCGACGATTATGGCACCTAAAACTAATGAATCCAATGAACCTAGGGAGTCTAAATAAAATGAACCCGGGGAGAGTTGTTTCGAGCTACCGCAAAGACTTGGGAGACGTCCCGAAGTCGCACTAAGGCCCTTACGATCTCAAACCGGTCACGAGGAGGAATGTTGTGTGTCAAGTCTATGTATGTGTGTGGTAATTAGAACTTGAATGGTTGGATAATGCGGTATAAGAAGTGGTATGTGCTAGCATGTGAAAAACGTGGCGAGATTTGTTGATTTGGATTTTAGTATGAATGTGTATGCATGTTACCTGTTTATTACGTGGCTTTTAAAGATTAATGATGTATTGTATGTATCTTTGGGGTAGAAAAGCATGTATAGAATATGCCTACGGATAGCAGTAACTCGTTTTTGGCCTGACTCGGCCGAGCAGGGCAGGTACTCAACCGAGTAGGGAGTACTCGGCCGAGTAACCAAGCACTCGACCGAGTGTTGTTTGGCAGTGCGTAGCAGTAGCTACTGGTTGTGTTTACTCGACCGAGTATCATAACATACTCGAACGAGTAGAGCATACTCGACCGAGTACTATCTATACTCGACCGAGTATGATTCCTGTGTTTTTGAGGTTGGCTACTGGAGTGGATTACTCAACCGAGTATCAGTGATAGTCGACCGAGTAGTCCATACTCGACCGAGTATCTACCCATAGTCGGCCGAGTGCTTCTTTGGCAGAGGGTCATTTATATTTTGAGTCGTAGGCTTTTGTGCTTACATTTCCTTGCTTCTCATCAGCTCAAAATGCCGCCAAAGAGGTCATCCGCGTATATCCAAGCATCTGAGATGACCACAGATGAGGTAGCCCGTATGATCAAGCAACAAGAGGTGCTCCTGGAGGCTCTTAAGAACGTGGGTAAGGGGGTGGAGAAACCGGTGGATGCAACCCAACTGAGCAGTATCATCGCTCGCTTTAACCCACCTACTTATGAGGGCGTCGGGGAACCAAAGTTGCTCGAAAACTGGCACCGTGAGATGGAGAGTCTCCTTGAGGTGGTGAAGTATCCGCCACAGTTAGCTATTGAGCAGGTAGTGTACTACCTAAGGGGTGAGGCCACAATGTGGTGGCAGAATGTCAAGGATGATGCCAGATCTTACTACCACGGTGAGGGACTAGATGTTATACCATGGTCGGGCTTGAAGAGCCCTGTGAGGGAACAGTTTGTGTCGGAGCATATCCGTCACAAGATAAGATCTGAGTTCGATTCCTATACCATGACTGAGGACATGACAGTCACCGAGTATTACCACCGGTTCCTTGAGTTATCCCGCTATGCGGAGGACATGCAGTTAGGGCAAAAGGGTTTGGCGCATCGTTTTGAGAGGGGGTTGGCACCCAGGATCATGAACCGGTTACCAGCTGGGGTTATCACCGATATGAAAGATGTGTACTTGAGGGCTGGACAAGCAGAGAGGTTAGATGATCTATCCAAGGAGGCTACCGAAAGAACCACTGTGGAGAAGAGAAACGCAGAGAGTGGGAATAGCAACCAGTCGGGTAACAAGAAGGGCAACTTCGGTCAGGCAAGGGCTTTTTCGGGAGGAGCTGGGTTTTCTGGAGGATCGCGAGCTTGGGGTAGGGGTGGTGGACGGAGTGTGAGTGACAACTCCAACCTTACTTGCTTCAACTGTGGTGGCATAGGCCACAAGAGGCATGACTGTACTAATGCATGAGTTAGAGGAACCTCGGGACCTTTTCAGGGGAATTTCTCCCAAGGTCCAAGTCAGAGTTTTGCTAGCAACAAGCCATCTGGGTCGTGGGGTAACCGTGGAGGGCAGAACAATAATGGCGGCTTTAACCGCAACAGTGGAGGAACTTACCAGCGCCCGAACAACAGTGTCACCCAGAATTCAGCAGCTAAGCCGAGTACTTCTAACATCTCGGTCCAGGGTGGAGGTTAGAAAAGCAGGGGGAAACTCTTCATGATGGACAAGCAGGAAGCTGAGAACGACGCTCATGTAGTTACCGGTACCTTTGGGGCAACACACTCTTTTGTGTCTAGAGGTCATGCTTTGTCTATGGGTTTGGGGGAATTTGAGCTTGTAAAAGATGATGTGTTTATACCTTATGGGGAGTCGGTGTCATGTGTCAAGTTGTATAGGGGCGTGTCGATGTTGGTTGGAGGGATAGACTTACCAGTTAACTTGCTAGAGTTTCCTATGCATGGGTTTGAGGTTATCGTCGGGATGGATTGGTTGGGTAAGTATGATGCCAAGATAGATTGTCGGCAAAAGAATGTGTCATTAAAGGGTCCTAAGGGTTTAAGGGTGTCTGATAAGGGGTTTGTTGTGAGGCCTAATTGTAAGTTCATCGCGGTAATGACTCTAAAGTCATGTTTGAGGAAAAAGTGTCCCTTGATTCTTTGTCAAGTGAAAGATCGACGTGTGGAGCAGCTGACAGCTTCTGATATACATATGGTGGGAGAATTTAGTGATGTCTTTCCAGACGAGATACCGGGGTTACCGCCAAAGAGAGATATCGACTTCAACGTGGAGCTTAAACCGGGAACATGTCCTATATCTAAAGCACCATAGCGTATGGCACCTAAAGAACTGGAAGAGTTAAAGAAACAGTTATATGATCTGCTAGATAAGGGGTATATCCGGCCAAGTGTGTCACCATGGGAAGCACCGGTTTTGTTTGTAAAGAAGAAAGATGGGAGCATGAGGCTATGTATCGACTATAGGGAGCTAAACCGTGTCACGGTGAAGAACAAGTATCCTTTGCCTAGGATTGATGATCTGTTTGACCAGTTAAGTGGCGCAAGGGTGTTTTCTAAGATAGATCTGAGGTCAGGTTATCACCAGTTGAGGATAGCAGATGAGGATATTCCCAAGACAGCTTTCCGGTCCCGTTATGGTCATTATAAATATGTGGTGATGCCTTTTGGTTTGACGAATGCACCAGCAGCTTTCATGGATTTGATGAACCGGGTTTTTAGTCTGTTCTTGGACAGGTTTGTGGTTATCTTCATTGATGACATCTTAGTCTACTTTAAGGTTAAGGAAGAGCATGAAGAGCACTTGAGGCTAGTTTTGCAGACTTTGAGAGACAATCAACTTTATGCCAAGCTATCCAAATGCGAGTTCTGGTTAGAGGAGGTGGCTTTTTTGGGTCATGTGATATCTAAGAAGGGTGTGTCCATGGATCCTAGCAAGATTGAGGCAGTGACCAAGTGGGAATCACTGAAGAATGTTGCTGAGATTCGGAGTTTCTTGGGTTTAGCTGGTTACTACAGGAGGTTCGTGAAGGAATTTTCCACGATAGCACGACCTATGACCGCTTTGATGAGGAAAGAGACCAGTTTTCAATGGGATGAGAGTTGTGAGACGGCGTTCCAGACCTTAAAGGAGCGTTTGACCACAGCTCTTATCCTAGCTTTGCTAGAGGGTTGTGAGAACTTTGAAGTATACACCGATGCTTCAAAGAATGGTTTGGGTTGTGTGTTGATGCATAATGGGAATGTTATAGCTTATGCGTCAAGGCAGCTGAAGCCATATGAGGAGAACTACCCTACTCATGACTTGGAACTGGGTGCAGTTGTTTTTACTCTTAAGATTTGGAGGCACTACCTTTACGGGGCAACCTTTAAGGTATTTTCAGATCATAAGAGTCTGAAATATATCTACACTCAGAAAGAGCTTAACATGCGTCAGAGACGATGGATGGAGTTGATCGGGGACTATGACATGGAGATCATCTATCACAAGGGTAAGGCTAACGTTGTTGCAGATGTCTTGAGTAGGAAGAGTGTTCATTCGCTGTGTACAGCTATGTCTTTCCTGAAGCTAAGGGATGAGATGCCCAAGTTGGGTATCTATATGATCAGGAAATGGGATGCCTTTGGGGATTTGACGATCGAGCCGGATTTGTATGAGAACATCAAGAGTAAACAAGAGCTTGATCCTAAGATCCAAGAGTGGAAGTCTAGAGTGGAGAGTGGCACAGTTTCCAGGTTTTCTATCCACACAGATGGGAGTGTCCGTTTTAATGGGAGATGGTGTGTTCCTGATGATGCAGAGTTGAGGAGGGTAATCATGAGAGAGGCTAATTGCACTCCATATTCGGTTCACCCAAGAGGTGACAAGCTGTATAAAGACCTCAAGAAGACTTTTTGGTGGCCTAATATGAAGAGGGATGTGGCTGAGTTCGTGGCTAGATGTTTGACCTGCCAGAGGGTCAAGGGTGAGCAGTGGAGACCACAGGGTAAGATCCAATCTCTTGAGGTACCTGAGTGGAAGTGGGAGTCGATCTCTATAGACTTCATCGTGGGGTTACCTAGGACACAGCAAGGTAACAATATGATTTGGGTGATTGTCGACCGGTTAACGAAATCAGCTCACTTCGTTCCTATGAAGGATACCTGGACTAAGATGCAGCAAGCTTTGAGTTACGGGAAACATGTGGTCCGGTTACATGGTATACCTAAGGATATAGTATCCGATCGAGATGCGAGGTTTATATCAAAGTTTTGGCAAGAACTGCAGGAATTGATGGGTACAACCTTGAAGATGAGTACAACTTTTCATCCTGC
Organism: Silene latifolia; assembly: GCF_048544455.1. Classification (NCBI taxonomy): domain Eukaryota; kingdom Viridiplantae; phylum Streptophyta; class Magnoliopsida; order Caryophyllales; family Caryophyllaceae; genus Silene; species Silene latifolia. The sequence goes on along the minus strand of NC_133529.1, from coordinate 53,519,427 downwards.
AATAGATGGTCAGACTGAGAGGACTATCAAGACCTTAGAGGACATGTTGAGAGCTTGTGCTATGGAGTTCGAGGGAAGTTGGGAGGACAGATTGGATTTGATCGAGTTTTCATACAATAACAGCTACCACACTAGCATAGGGATGACACCTTTTGAGGCTTTGTATGGCAGGAAGTGCCGAAGCCCAGTTTGTTGGGATGACATTTCAAAGGCAGTGGTTTTAGGACCACAGATGGTACAAGATATGGTTGAACAAGTTCGGCTAATTCGTCGAAAGATGAAAGCAGCTCAGGATCGTCAGAATAGTTATGCCGACTTGCACCGCAGGGACATCGAGTTCGCAGTGGGTGATAAAGTCCTTTTGAAAGTGTCACCAATGCGAGAAGTGATGAGGTTTGGGAAGAAGGGTAAGTTGAGCCAGAAGTTTATCGGTCCATATGAGATTTTGGATCGTGAAGGTAAGGTAGCCTATAGGTTAGCTTTACCACCAGCTTTGGATCGAGTCCACAATATCTTTCATGTTTCACAGCACCGGAAGTATGTGGGTGACCCGTCACATGTACTTGAGGTTGAGAACATCGAGCTTGATGAGTCCTTGTCCTATGCCGAGTTTCCTAAGGAGATACTAGACCGCAAACTGCGCAAGACAAGGAATGGTGAGACCGTCTTACTCAAGATGCTTTGGTCTAATCATAATGTGGAAGAGGCCACATGGGAACCTGAGAAGGCTATGCGGGAAAGTTTTCCTAACCTTTTAGATCGGGTATGGTTGGTTACGGGGACATAACCGTTGTCTTTTTAGGGGGGTAGGAGATGGTCGCATGTTGTTTTGGGTTAGTTTGAGTCGGCTTAGTAATGTTTTAGTAATGTTTTATGACGTTTTGTGTTAGTATATCTATACTTAGATTGTTTGGTGTATTGTGTTGGGGGTTTGTGTGGACGCGGGCCCACAGGGGTCGCTCAGTGAAAACGAGCAAGCTTTGCATTTGTGGAGTCCCCACCAATTTATTGTGGAAAATTGGAAACCGTTCGAATACCTCATGCCATGTCAAGACACAAAGTAGTGACATGAAAACCAAGAACTCGTTACCCTTAGCATTTTATGTCTAGAATGACTCTCGTGGATGCCAATGAACACGGATGTTCACAGAGATCTGGAGTAAGGGGTGAGGGTACGTATTAGGAAGCTCTTTTGATCGAACACCTAATCCCGCCCGCCTCGATAGCGGCCTCTACTAATGATTAGGGAAGTTATTCATACTCGATATGTTGTCGATTATATGCATGCAATGCAACATCCAATAAATTAATCCTAACATGTGAGAATTAACTAAGTCGGTAGACACGTTATTTAACATACATTAATGTCGAGGTAGAAATTTAGGTTGATTGCATGTGAGAGCATACAAACAATATGATAAAGAAATAAATACAATAATTGAAAATTGCAATAATTACAACGGGTTAATTGATCTACGTCGAAATACACTTAAAACGGATGGTTTTAGAAAAGAAAGGGCAAATAAATTAACGAACAGATTATTAGGTGATAATACGAGTAATAGTTAATTAATACGTAAGCTAATAACTAAGTCAAAGCAACAACGGAAGTTCAGGGGCAGAATTGAACCCGGAACAGGCGCAGCAGTGCTGCGTCCATTGGAAGAGGCACAGTGCTCACTGCGTCTGTTCCTGAGGTGAACTCTGGCTGTGAAGCCGGAATTGCATATCGTTAATGTTCATTGGTGAATTTAATGCTTGATTATCGATATTTGACTCGGATAGAAGTGGATTAATATATTATTTACATGTGAATTGGTCATAAAAATAATAAAAGACGAGATAAAACTAATTAGGACAAATTAATTACAAGATTAATTACAAGGTTAATTAAAAATTAACAAACTAGTTAGGTTATTAATGCTAAACTATTGATGATGATGACGATAATTAACAGATGAAAATATACAAAAGATGAATTTCAGAGACTTGATATTGATGAATCGAATCTCTAAAACCCGGATTTGATTTTAATGACGAAAACCCGCAAATATGAGTTATGAGGGATTTAAGTCGGGAATAAAAAGATGATAAATTAATAATGATTCAAATGTCAAAATTATCATGCTAATAAAATAAGAACAAGCAAAGACGAAACAAGATAAACAGACGAATTAAACAAAAGACGAAGGAAGAAGAAGGAAAGAAGGAACTGCGGCAGCCTCAGGAAGAGGCGCAGCAGGTGCTGCGTCCCTTCGAAGAGGCGCAACAGTTGCTGCGTTCCTTCTCGACATCTGTCTCCCGTTAATCCGTTAAAAAGGGTTTGAATAAAGGTTTTGTAAATCGGTTTTGTATATATTTTCGACGTAAATCTTACAATAATGATTACAAAAATAAAGTACAATAATAAAAGATAGGATTTACACCCTCAGACTTACATGTTTGACAAAGCGAGATTAACTAAGTTAACGTTTTGTGATGCTCGACTCGTGTGTACGACGAAAGTGCCCTCTAAGAGGAAAACGAACAAGATTGATTAAGTTGATTGATGTGGAGTTGGTCAAATTGGTCGGTCATGCAAAACGAGGCTGGTACTCAGAAGGATCCGAGCTTACGTGGTCGAAAGTTCAAGCACGTAGACGCCAAAAAGAAAGAGCGTGGTCTTAGAATGCAAAGGGATAAGAGAAGGGCGGACACTCGCGTGAGAAATATGAGGAACGAATGTCCCTATTTATACTAATCACACGGAGGAATTAGGGTTTCGGTGAAACTTTAGAAGTAAATCTCTAAAAGATCTTAAAATACGCAGAAAGGAGCTGGGGAAGAGGCGCAGCAGCCACTGCGTCTCTTGGAAGAGGTGCAGCACCTGCTGCGTCCTTTCCCCAAGGGTTTCCTCCTGCGGAAGAAAGATTTCCGCGTTTCTATTATGGAATTGCGGTTTGATCTTGATTTCTTTATTATTTATAAAATAATTTCGGGATATAATTTACCAAAGATTAAAAGATTGAAAATATGGAACAGAAATATCCAGAACATTCCAGAATATTATGGCTCGGCATTTTAAACGGTTATTGGAAAATGAAGACGGTTTTTGACCCGGGCTCCAAGTGTACTCTACTTACTGTCAAAACCACCGTAATGGTGCGTATATGACGACCAAGGGGCTGACACAAGTGTTTGAGCTATCACTTGACGATAAACTTACGAACTGTCATAAATCGTTCCATGTACCAAACATGCGGCCCAATCATCACCGAGTGGTTTGCAGGAGGTGCAGAAATGAGGTATCTACAGAGGCCCCACTTTGACTGAGGCTTGGACAAGGCGTAAGTCAAAGTATATCCATCAGGTCAATCGAAGATTACAGCCTGACGACTATGGCGACGCGAGGCGACTCAAGGGGTCTGAGCCAAGGACCTGTTGTCGGGAACATTTTAGAGTCTGTCGACTATCGGGGAGGGTCGTTTAAAGTCCATTAGACTACGTAAGGAGGCTCGCCAGCCATAAGAAGAGACCATACCTAAAATTCCAAACTCCTTACTCTGTCGGACTCCAAGGGCAAGGCAAAACGTAATATTGAAGGATTAAAAAGGGGGGCAGCAAGACATCGGCAGGAACGGCTGGGAGAAATCTGCTTGGGTCAGTCTTCAAATAAACTTCGGCAAAACTCGAGATTAATGTTGAACTCCACGTGTTGAGAGGGACGATTGGCTATCCGGAACTCTCGCTGGGGGAACATAATTGACGCTGATCTCCACGTCTTAAGAGGGACAATTGGTTGTCCGGAACTCTCGCTGGGGGAACATAACCGGGGCGTGTGAAAACACCTGTCAGAGGATATTCGCTCGTTGTGGCTAGTGAGGTCTTGATAAAGTACCATGACAGTTCGTAGTTTGCTCAAAAATACGGGTCCGGGCGAAGAATAAACATCAAATGGACCAAATATATGATATATGGTGTTGAGGAAGAGGCGCACCAAAGATGGACCCACAAATAACGAATTTTCGAAAATTTACTTGGAGGGGAACGGAGGAAGAGGCGCGGCAAGGGCTGCGTCTCTTGAAAACGGCGCAACACTTGCTGCGTCCATTCCTGGATGTGTCCCTGTCTGAGTAAAAACTCGATAAAAATCGTGTTTTATTCATAATTTTCGAAACATAAATCCTTCAAAACTCTCTCAAATTCCAACCATTTCTCGCCAAAATTTGATCCAAATCCTGCATTTGCCATGACTAATCGAGGTATGTGTATTATTTTTGCATAAATCTTCCGCATTTGAACAATTTGGACCGACAAATTAGGGTTTCCAACCCTATAAATGTCGAAAATTTTGGGCTTTTCCCCCAAACGATTTTTCCTTGTAAAATTGACTTTGTAAATGGATAATTGGCAGTATAAGGATCATAACCATGTGTTCATTTCGAATTTTCATTGAGTTTTGAGCGTTTGAGTGAAATTGTGACGGTCTCATAACTGAACCGTAAATTGCTTCGAAAATAGCCTTAGGATTGCCCATTTATGATGAAACTTGATATTTGGAATCCTTGTATGATGGGTAAACTTCCTACCATTTTGGATTTATGATTTGTGACGGCTTTTTTAGGACACTTTTCTAGGGCATAATCACCGTTATAATGAAATGCTGTCGAAATTCCGACTCGAACCCATGACTAGGCTTCAATTTAGACTTGACATGACCCATACTACTACATGAGTGGTCGCGTTTTTTGGAAAATGGCCAAAGATGGCGAGAAAAGAGCGATTTCGGAGCTTTGAAGGCTCGAAAATCTCCTAACTAAGGCTCGTCGTCTATTGACGCGGCCTAAATTACCCTACTCTTGCAGGTGACGAGGCTTCTACGTCAGGGAGAGGTCCCATAGACGTGGAAACTGTTCTTAACCCTTCTCGTATGCTCGAGGAGGCGTTAGAGCAGGCTTTTGCTGCTGCAGTGGCAGCTGCTGGGGACGAGGTCGTCGAGGAGGAGGCTATTGAGGAGGAGGTCCCGTGGTGGGCCAATGTTGGACGAGGTGGTCGCTAGCCGAGGGAAGCACCGGAGTGGGCTGAGAGATGGGATAGCCGACATCTTATCTGGGCGGCGGAGAGTCACTTGTCCTACTTGGCGGTGAAGAGCTTGGTAAATTAAATTCATCATTCTTTCATTCACCTTCTTTTATCCTTCTTTTGCTATCCCTTTCCTCTTTCATTCGAGCTAAAGATAGCTCTTGCTTTGAATAAAAATAGAAGGCCAGGAACATCAGGTCTTTCTCGAGTTACACTACGATGATGGAGGTTTACGGGAGACTGTCGGCGGAGGAGCAGACCATCATCGAGCGGGGAGCGTTTGGTGCTATTGTGCGAGCGTGGAGGGATATCAAGGGAAGGAAGATTCGGGCTAACCTTAGCCTGATTCGAGCTTTCCTTGATCGGTTCTGGGATACGACCTCGACCTTTCACAAGCCTTTTGGCGAGGTTGGGGTCACGTTAGAGGATTACGGCATGATTTCTGGCTTGCCGTGCGGGACTGAGGCTGTGGTGTGGGCGGAGACAGCCATGAGAGTAGACTCGGCTGAGGCTAGGAGCTTGATCGGCTGGAACCTGGCGGCGAAAGCTGCTACGGTTCCCGGGTTGGTGCCGAGTTCCTACGTCCGGGATTACTTTGCTGGGAAAATCCCGTCGATGGTGGTGATCGATGGGAGGGAGATGACTCCTCCTCCCTGTACTGCGGTGCAGAGAACTCGTTTGTGGCTCTGGTGGTTTTTGTCTTCACTCTACCTCGGAGACAAGGGAGAGAGGCTGTCGACGAAGCTTCTTCCCTTCCTTTCTGACCTGAGTGGCCTAGGTCGTTGGGACTGGGTCACTGCTGGCTTTGCAATCCTCATTCGCTACATGAGGGCCATGGTTCGTCCGGAGCTGGTGGAGAAGGGGACTTATCCTGCCACTGTTGGTCCTAGACTGCTGCTGGAGGTATGAACCTTCACTTCGTATCATGAAAGATCATTTCTTTTTCTTATCGAATCACGAAAGATCGTTATTGATTATCTTGTTTGCAGGCGTGGGTGTACTCCTACATTCCGAGCTTCGCACCCAAGAGGACGGAGCCGGGGGAGAGAGCTTATCCCATCGTGAGGGATTGGGTGATGTGCCGTATGAAGAGCCAGCGTTCTTCTCACGACGTCTGTTGACGGGATGTGAACGCTCTGCAGCTGGAGGGCGTGAGTATCCTCGACTCGCCTTTCTTTGTTTCCTTTCTCGTTGCTTTCTCTTATAACTGATCATAACCTCTCGTTTTCTTATCTTAGTGGGCGCCCAGACCTTGGGCGGACTACACTGGCATCCCTCCTTTTGTGGCTGAGGTCCTTCGACCCAGGAACTCGAGCCGGTTGCTGCTGAGGACGTCGATGGGTCCCGTGTGGTACTTGGGCGAGCGTTTGACTCGCCAGTGCTCTCGAGATGCCTTCACAGTCCCCATCGACCCTCCTCGGACGATGTTCAGGGAGCCTTCTGATGCCGAGAGGGAGGCTGACTTGGCAGACGTCGGTGGTGACGCTCTCCTTCTTCCTGGCGAGGACTACTCGGTGTTCCTCTACCGGAGGTTGGCGTAATGGCCAATCGTGGTAAGTACTTCACTTTTCTTTCGATTGGTTTGAAAACATGATGAATGATCATCGATTAATGGAAACCATTTGAAATTTGTAGGAGGTTGAGGCGGTGGGCGTCGAGCCCCCAACGTACCCCAAGACCTTCGAGTACAGTGACGCGGCGGGGATGACGACGGTCTCCGAGCTTCGCGACTTTGGCGAGGCGGTGACAGATGCTATCCTGGATGATTGGACGCATCTGATTCGGAGGGTAAGTTCCCCAACTTAAATTAGCTTTTGTATAAGAATACATTTGTTTAACTTTGTTAAATCATGGAAAATCCTTGTTTATTGAAATGCAGGTAGCGCCATCTCGGTTCGTGGCTTTGTGGAGGGTAGCCAACCGGCTACGGGCTACCGCCGTCGAGGCACTTGCTGGCGGTCGAGGACGTCAGGTATGAACCTTCCGTTTACTTCATTTTCTAACTTTCTTTATGTTTGAAATGATTGATATAAGCCAATTCTTGTCATTTGCAGAGGGAGCGTGACTTAGAGCGAGAGCTAGCGCAGTCCCGAGAGGAGACAACTCGCCTGCTGAGGGAGCTAGAGGTCCGCGACGCCGAGATCGCTGCTCTCGAGGCGAGAGTTACCGAGTTGGGCGGCGACCAGCAGTAGTTCGTTTGTTTTCCTGTTATTTTTGTTTATGGCTATACTGCATACACTTTTGCACATTTTTAGGACCTTTATTTTGGACTTTTGGACTTTGTTTCGGGCACGAGCCCCTAGTTTGGTGTACATATTCCTTTTTGGTTGTATATATGACGGCCTGAGTGCCTTTGCTGCTGGGTTGTCTTGTTTGTACCTGCAGGTTAGCTTTGAACAGGTTTGGTAGATGATGGTTTATGCCATCATACTGCCGAAATTTACATAGAAATTGCACATAAAACACGTATTTGTACACATGGCCTAAATTAGCGCAAGACAAAGACTCGAAAAAATGCAAAAAATTTGCCGAACATGACCAGACGGTAGGGAGGGTTATTCCCTAAAAAATGAAAATGAAAACATATAAGTTTGAAATGTGATATGACACGGGAGTGAAATGATTCCCCAAAAAAAAAGAAATGGATAAGTTTGAAAAATAAATAATTAAATTGGTGAAATGATTCCCCAAAAAACAAAATTAAAAAGAAATGGATAAGTGTGCTGAATTGACGAAAATGTCGATCTCGCCTCGAAATACGTGCCCGTGGAATTAGGAAACTCGAAATACGGTAATTGGACGGAATTACCAAAAATAATAACCCATACGAATAGGAAATTATGCTTTAAGGAATTAGGAAAGATCCCACGCGGAAAATCACAGAAATACAGTTAAGGGTGAGGCGCAGCATTAGCTGCGTCCCTTTGAAGAGGCGCAGCAGGTGCTGCGCCCTTTCCCCAGTGTGCCCGTCCTGACAGATTTTAGGAAACGGCTTTTAGTATAAATATAGACGTCGATGGAGGTTTTATTCACATAATTCTTCCGTCTTTCTTCCGTCTATTACCTAAAAACTCTATAATTAATCATACATCATGAATACTTTAGAAATCCGTCTCAAAGAATGGACCAACGAATTTTTAAATATGGAGAAACACGATATGGGTGCCTACAACTTTAGATCGATTTTGAGCTTAAAGCTAATTAAGGTAGTCAAACCGTTCTTGGATGCTTGTCTTGAGTATTGGGACCCGAACTTCCACGTGTTTGCCTTTCCTGGAGGTGATATTTGTCCGTTTCCTGAAGAAATTGCTGCAATTGGTTGTTGGGACCCAGAACATATGCCTGCTATACCCTCTACTTCTCAAGGATATAAGAATAAATTTAGGGATTTGCTTGGATTGACAATAGCTGAGGTTGATCGTCTTGTGACCTCAAAAGGAGTCGGAATGCTTGATTTTATCGATCGATTCATAAATAGGGCAGACCCTTCTATCTCCTATGTGGCGAGGCGTAGGGCATTTGGGTTTTGCCTATTGCATGGTTATGTCCTTCAAAGGCATGTTGACGAGGATATGAGAGGTGATCCTCGCTATTTGTGCCTAGTTGAGCAGATGGAGTTGCGCAGGAGCCCAGCTTGCCTATGTTTAGGAGAGATCCTATTGGGGTTAGATAACAGGAAAGCCAACCGCGACCTTCCTTATTTAGGAAGTCCCATCATCTTGCAGGTAAAAGAATACAACTTTTTTCTTCCTTTTTTTTTTTTTTTGTTTTTTGTTTTTTGTTTTTTGGTTTTTTTTTTTTTTTTGTTTTTTTTTGTTTTTGTTTTTTTTTTTCGTTCGTTTTTTTTTTCTCTTTTTTTTCGTTTTGGATACTAATACCCGCTTTGGTACGTTTGGCTTATGGAGCGTCTGCGAGTGATCCAGCCCCCAGTTAATGTTCCTGCTTATCATGCTCGCTCAATTGCAATGAGGATCAGACTTTATATGGTGGATTTTACTAGAGTTTGCAACTACTGGGAGAATAAGTTGAAGAACGAGGATGGACCCCTGATTAGATGGATTGTACCCTGGTAGCATCTTAAGTCTGTTACTGGAGTATCGTCTCTGGATCCTACCCGATCGGTGCGTATTCCTGGCTTGGAATTCATGATATGCATCTTCCCGAGAGGTCGATGAGGCAGTTGGATTGAAGCGCACGATTCCAAGGCTTGACACTTCCTCCTCGGGATCGCCATGGCGCTTACTACTGAGAGCTGAAGAGAGTAGGCCATCAAATGGGCTCAAAGAAACATGTGGTTCCTAAACTCTTCTGTTAGCACATTATGGGTATCAAATTCCTACTTGCAGATGAGGAAGGCTACTACTCCTAAGGAGCGCGAGAGACTAAGGAAGCGCGGGCCTGTTGACTGCAAGGTTCGTGACGTATAGAAGGAGAAAGAGAAGCACTTGACCGAGGGAGAGGAAGAAGCCGGATTTCGAGTTGTTAATCCGTCGAAGAAACCGAAGACTTCTCCCGTCGTCAAGAAGGTGGTTTATAAGAATGACAAGGCTAGATCACGAGAGAGACCATTGGTGATTAGATCTGAGATAGCGCAGGAGTGCCCAGCTCGTGGTTGAGATAGGAAATATGACAAGAATGACAAAGGCAAAGGGAAAATGGAAGAATAGCCTAAGTCTTAGTACTATTTATTATTATTATTATTATTATTATTTGTGATAAAAAAAGGTGGGGTTTTTAGAATCTGATGCGAAATGCGGAAGCGGATTAATAGAAAAATAAAACAAAAGGGTATTTGCCTTGAACTCATGTGTCGAATTCAAGTCAATGGGATGCTCTTGATTTGCGAGAGTATGGTCTTTGAAGGTATGTCCTTAATTTCGATGATCCTTGGGGAAGATGAAGATACTTGTTATTTTAATCCGGACTTGCCACCAATTTTTGATGAGGTTCAAAATAACATAGCAAATGTCTCGGTTTCGCTTCATCTTTTGGATCCCTACAGCACACGACTTGCTGGTTCACCCAAAATACTACCTGGTTCGTTAATGGTAAATGATGATGAAAATGCCACCTTGCTCGTTAATGGTGGACAAAATGATAACAAAATGCTACCTGATTCGTTAATAGGAAATCGAACTTGCTGGTGCGGTAATTGCTTTAATGTTTTTAACAAAGGAGTGCATGGTTCGACGACAGTATGGGCCGAATTATGGTGTTCAATAAAAGTTGTAGTATTTGCATACTTCGATGCCATCAACAAAGGAATTTCAACTTTAATTTGGTTCATTCTAACCAAATTGGTATTTGATCCAGGGGGATTTCATAGTTCTAAGAATCGAGCCGATTCTTTTTGAAGAAAGGGGTATGATGCGAAATGCGGAAGCGGATTAATAGAAAAATAAAACAAAAGGATATTTGCCTTGAACTCATGTGTTGAATTCAAGTCAATGGGATATTGATGCGAAATGCGGAAGCGGATTAATAGAAAAATAAAACAAAAGGATATTTGCCTTGAACTCATGTTCGAATTCAAGTCAATGGGATATTTACTCGGTGCTAGACCTATAACACGAGTAATGGGTGAGAATACTCAAGACCTGTTGAATATTACTCGGGCTAAAGCTTGATAGCGTCAAACTCTAACATTTTTGGATCGAACGCATCGATCATGAATTACAAACTTGTAAAACATTAGGCTTTTTTTTTTTTTTTTATTCAAAATCTTGTGTGTTTCTACAAGAGATTAGGATGGCTATATATAGCCTTACAAAATAGTAAAAGGAAACCTAAAAGCCATGCTATTAAGAAAAGTTATTATGACACATAATGATAATCATAATGAACCAATTAAGATAGCTAATAAAGTTATTTTAATAGCTCAATTAAACCCCTATTTATTCCTAAATTAATCCCTCCATCGACTCGTATCCGTACTCGTATCATCTATGATGCGAAATGCGGAAGCGGATTAATAGAAAAATAAAACAAAAGGATATTTGCCTTGAACTCATGTTCGAATTCAAGTAAATAGGATATTTACTCGGTGCTAGACCTATAACACGAGTAATGGGTGAGAATACTCAAGACCTGTTGAATATTACTCGGGCTAAAGCTTGATAGCGTCAAACTCTAACATTTTTGGATCGAACGCATCGATCATGAATTACAAACTTGTAAAACATTAGGCTTTTCTTTTTTTTTTTTATTCAAAATCTTGTGTGTTCCTACAAGAGATTAGGATGACTATATATAGCCTTACAAAATAGTAAAAGGAAACCTAAAAGCCATGCTATTAAGAAAAGTTATTATGACACATAATGATAATCATAATGAACCAATTAAGATAGCTAATAAAGTTATTTTAATAGCTCAATTAAACCCCTATTTATTCTTAAATTAATCCCTCCATCGACTCGTATCCGTACTCGTATCATCCGCCCTTTCTTCAAAAAGAATCGTCCCGATTCTTGGACCTATAATATGGGTTATCAAAAGCCGATCAACCCTCGAACTACCTTGCTCGAGTTTAACCTTTGAATTCCAATCGCAATCGGAAATTCAACCAACATCTTGACTTTGACACGCCTTAAGAACGTTTGGGACCAATTTTTTTTTTCTTTTCGGATGAACAGTACCAGGCTCGTGAACAGTATGTTTTTTTTTTTTTTTTTTTCTTTTGTCCCGCTTGGAATAAAAATTACTAAAAACTCGCCTTTGAGATGCAAAACCGATTAACCCTCAAACTACCTGCTTGAGTTTAACCCTTGAACTCCAATCGCAATCGGAAATTCAACTAATAACTTGTTTTTGATACGCCTAGGACCGTCTAGATTTAGGAAAATCAAGAGTCGAAGCTCTGATACCATATGATGCGAAATGCGGAAGCGGATTAATAGAAAAATAAAATAAAAGGGATATTTGCCTTGAACTCATGTGTCAAATTCAAATCAATGGGATATTGATGCGAAATGCGGAAGCGGATTAAAAGAAAAATAAAACAAAAGGATATTTGCCTTGAACTCATGTTCGAATTCAAGTCAATGGGATATTTACTCGGTGCTAGACCTATAACACGAGTAATGGGTGAGAATACTAAAGACCTGTTGAATATTACTCGGGCTAAAGCTTGATAGCGTCAAACTCTAACATTTTTAGATCGAACGCATGGATCATGAATTACAAACTTTTAAAACATTAGGCTTTTCTTTTTTTTTTATTCAAAATCATGTGTGTTTCTACAAGAGATTAGGATGGCTATATATAGCCTTACAAAATAGTAAAAGGAAACCTAAAAGCCATGCTATTAAGAAAAGTTATTATGACACATAATGATAATCATAATGAACCAATTAAGATAGCTAATAAAGTTATTTTAATAGCTCAATTAAACCCCTATTTATTCCTAAATTAATTCCTCCATCGACTTGTATCCGTACTCGTATCATCTATGATGCGAAATGCGGAAGCGGATTAATAGAAAAATAAAACAAAAGGATATTTGCCTTGAACTCATGTTCGAATTTAAGTCAATGGGATATTTACTCGGTGCTAGACCAATAACACGAGTAATGGGTGAGAATACTCAAGACCTGTTGAATATTACTCGGGCTAAAGCTTGATAGCGTCAAACTCTAACATTTTTGGATCGAACGCATCGATCATGAATTACAAACTTGTAAAACATTAGGCTTTTTTTTTTTTTTTTTTTTTATTCAAAATCTTGTGTGTTTCTACAAGTGATTAGGATGGCTATATATAGCCTTACAAAATAGTAAAAGGAAACCTAAAAGCCATGCTATTAAGAAAAGTTATTATGACACATAATGATAATCATAATGAACCAATTAAGATAGCTAATAAAGTTATTTTAATAGCTCAATTAAACCCCTATTTATTCCTAAATTAATCCCTCCATCGACTCGTATCCGTACTCGTATCATCCGCCCTTTCTTCAAAAAGAATCGTCCCGATTCTTGGACCTATAATATGGGTTATCAAAAGCCGATCAACCCTCGAACTACCTTGCTCGAGTTTAACCTTTGAATTCCAATCGCAATCGGAAATTCAACCAACATCTTGACTTTGACACGCCTTAAGAACGTTTGTGACCAAATTTTTTTTTTTTTCGGATGAACAGTACCAGGCTCATGAACAGTAGTTTTTTTTTTTTTTTTTTTTTTTTTTTTTTTTTTTGTTTTTGTCCCGCTTGGAATAAAAATTACTAGAAACTCGCCCTTGAGATGCAAAACCGATTAACCCTCAAACTACCTGCTTGAGTTTAACCCTTGAACTCCAATCGCAATCGGAAATTCAACTAATAACTTGGTTTTGATACGCCTAGGACCGTCTAGATTTAGAAAAATCAAGAGCCGAAGCTCTGATACCATATGATACGAAATGCGGAAGCGGATTAATAGAAAAATAAAATAAAAGGGATATTTGCCTTGAACTCATGTGTCGAATTCAAGTCAATGGGATATTGATGCGAAATGCGGAAGCGGATTAATAGAAAAATAAAACAAAAGGATATTTGCCTTGAACTCATGTTCGAATTCAAGTCAATGGGATATTTACTCGGTGCTAGACCTATAACACGAGTAATTGGTGAGAATACTCAAGACCTGTTGAATATTACTCGGGCTAAAGCTTGATAGCATCAAACTCTAACATTTTTGGATCGAACGCATCGATCATGAATTACAAACTTGTAAAACATTAGGCTTTTTTTTTATTCAAAATCTTGTGTGTTTCTACAGGAGATTAGGATGGCTATATATAGCCTTACAAAATAGTAAAAGGAAACCTAAAAGCCATGCTATTAAGAAAAGTTATTATGACACATAATGATAATCATAATGAACCAGTTAAGATAGCTAAAAAAGTTATTTTAATAGCTCAATTAAACCCCTATTAATTCCTAAATTAATCCCTCCATCGACTCGTAAGAGATCGACGACGAATGAAAACACGATCGACCATTCTAGCACACTTACTCAAAGAAAAGATTCGACTTGTGAAGTTGGAGTGTGTCACTTGTGTCAAGTCAGGTTTGAAGAAATGACAAAGTTTGGAAATGTTGGTCCTAGTCAACTATAGTGTAGTTGTAGGAGTGGACTCGAAGTGAGGTTTTGAAATGGGCTTCGAAGCCCGAATTTTGACTCGATAATTGGACAGAGTTTCGACTAGTTTTGCGCTTAATTTGGCCTTTTTCGAAAATTTACATTTTAAAAGAGGTTTTGATTTTACAAAATTCGTCATGGTTTCGTTTAGAAAATGGTGATCACATATAATACAAGCATTTATACAGGCATTATAACGGGATGCTGAGTGCATTTAAAAGGGTTTTGGTTTAAAGGGTGGATTGCCATACCGAACAATCAAACCCGAGGTCTGTGGAGAGGCTCGTACCAAACAGGAGTAAGGCCGATTCCTAGTACATTTCCTCGAGTATTGAAAACCCTTGATAGAAAGCAGAGTAAGCACCATGGTATGGTTGACGTCAATCGCTATCCATCCTTAGGCCCAAATAAGAATTTGGACCGTCTAGACGGGACAATTGGTCGAATGGGTTGGGTTGGGCCTAGGAAGGCCGAATAAACGATCTAGGAAGACCGAGTTATGAAAACCGACAACTTTCTTGTACAAACTATTCCCTAACCTTGTTCAAGTTTCACCCTTGGCTACACTTAAGTGTATTAATCCCCAGCGGAGTCGCCAAACTGTGGACGCGGGCCCACGAGGGGTCGCTCGGTGAAAACGAGCGAGCTTTGCATTTGTGGAGTCGCCATCAATTTATTGTGGAAAATTGGAAACCGTTCGAATACCTCATGCCATGTCAAGACACAAAGTAGTGACATGAACACCAAGAACTCGTTACCCTTAGCAATCTATGTCTAGAATTACTCTCGTGGATGCCAATGAACACAGATGTTCATAGAGATCTGGAGTAAGGGGTGAGGGTACGTATTAGGAAGCTCTTTTGATCGAACAGATTATTAGGTGATAATACGAGTAATAGTTAATTAATACGTAAGATAATAACTAACTCAAAGCAACAACGGAAGTTCAGGGGTAGAATTCAACCCGGAACAGGCGCAGCAGTGCTGCGTCCTTTGGAAGAGGCGCAGTGCTCACTGCATCTGTTCCTGAGATGAACTCTTGCTGTGAAGCCGGAATTGCATATCGTTAATGTTCAGTGGTGAATTTAGTGCTTAATTATCGATATTTGACTCGCATAGAAGTGGATTAATATATTATTTACATGTGAATTGGTCATAAAAACAATAAAAGACGAGATAAAACTAATTAGCACAAATTAATTACAAGATTAATTACAAGGTTAATTAAAAATTAACAAACTAGTTAGGTTATTAATGCTAAACTATTGATGATGATGACGATAATTAACAGATGAAAATATACAAAAGATGAATTTCAGAGACTTGATATTGATGAATCGAATCTCTAAAACCCGGATTTGATTTTAATGACGAAAACCCGCAAATATGAGTTATGAGGGATTTAAGTCGGGAATAAAAAGATGATAAATAAATAATGATTCATATGTCAAAATTATCATGCTAATAAAATAAGAACAAGCAAAGATGAAACAAGATAAACAGACGAATTAAACAAAAGACGAAGGAAGAAGAAGGAAAGAAGGAACTGCGGCAGCCTCAGGAAGGGGCGCAGCAGGTGCTGCGTCCCTTCGAAGAGGCGCAACAGTTGCTGCGTTCCTTCTCGACATCTGTCTCCCGTTAATCCGTTAAAAAGGGTTTGAATAAAGGATTTGTAAATCGGTTTTGTATATATTTTCGACGTAAATCTTACAATAATGATTACAAAAATAAAGTACAATAATAAAAGATGGGATTTACACCCTCAGACTTACATGTTTGACGAAACGAGATTAACTAAGTTAACGTTTAGTGATGCTCGACTCGTATGTACGACGAAAGTGCCCTCTAAGAGGAAAACGAACAAGATTGATTAAGTTGATTGATGTGGAGTTGGTCAAATTGGTCGGTCATGCAAAACGAGGCTGGTACTCAGATGGATCCGAGCTTACGTGGTCGAAAGTTCAAGCACGTAGACGCCAAAAAGCAAGAGCGTGGTCTTAGAATGCAAAGGGATAAGAGAAGGGCGGACACTCGCGTGAGAAATATGAGGAACGAATGTCCCTATTTATACTAATCACACGGAGGAATTAGGGTTTCGGTGAAACTTTAGAAGTAAATCTCTAAAAGATCTTAAAATACGCAGAAAGGAGCTGGGGAAGAGGGCCAGCAGCCACTGCGTCTCTTGGAAGAGGTGCAGCACCTGCTGCGTCCTTTCCCCAAGGGTTTCCTCCTGCGGAAGAAAGATTTCCGCGTTTCTATTATGGAATTGCGGTTTGATCTTGATTTCCTTATTATTTATAAAATAATTTCGGGATATAATTTACCAAATATTAAAAGATTGAAAATATGGAACAGAAATATCCGGAACATTCCAGAATATTCTGACTTGGCATTTTAAACGGTTACAAGAAAATGAAGACGGAATTTGACCCGGACTCCAAATGTACTCTAATTACTGTCAAAACGACCATAATGGTGCGTAGATGACGACCAAGGGGTTGACACAAGTGTTTGAGCTATCACTTGATGATAAACTTTTGAACTGTCATAAATCGTTCCGTGTACGAAACATGCGGCCCAATCATCACCGGGTGGTTTGCGGGAGGCGCAGAAATGAGGTATCTCACGAGTGATTAGTATAAATAGGGACATTCGTTCCTCATATTTCTCACGCGAGTGTCCTCCCTTCTCTTCTCTCTTTGCATTCTAAGACCACGCTCTTGCTTTTTGGCGTCTACGTGCTTGAACTTTCGACCACGTAAGCTCGGATCTTTCTGAGTACAAGCCTCGTTTTGCATGACCGACCAATTTGACCAACTCCACATCAATCAACTTAATCAATCATGTTTAATTTCCTCTTAGAGGGCACTTTCGTCGTACATTCGAGTCGAGCATCACTAAATGTTAACTTAGTTAAACTCGTTTCGTCAAACATGTAAGTCTGAGGGTGTAAATCCCACCTTTTATTATTGTATTTTATTTTTTGTAATCATTATTGTAAGATTTACGTCGAAAACATATTCAAAACCGATTTCTAAAACTTTTATTCAAACCTCTTTTCCGGATTAACGGGAGACAAACGTCGAAAAGGAATGCAGCAACTGTTGCGCCTCTTCGAAGGGACGCAGCACCTGCTGCGCCTCGTCTTGAGGCTGCCGCAGTTCCTGCTTTCCTTCTTCTTCCTTCGTTTTCTGTTAATTTCGTCTGTTCATTTTGTTTCGTCTTTGTTTGTTCTTATAATTCTAACATGATAATTTTAGCATATAATATCATTAATAATTTATCATCCTTTTAATTCCCAACTTAAATCCCTTATAATTCATATTTGCGGGTTTTCGTCACTAAAATCAATTCGGGTTTTTAGAGGTTCGATTCATCAATATTGAGTCTCTGAAATCCATCTTTGGTATATTTGCATCTGTTATTTATCATTATCATCAATAGTTTAGCATTAAAAACCTAACTAGTTTGTTAATTTGTTATTAACCTTATCTTTAAGCTTGTAATTAACTCGTTCTAATTAGTTTTATCCCGTCTTTTATTGTTTTTATGACCAATTCACATGTAAATAATATATTAATCCACTTCTATCCGAGTCAAATATCGATAATCAAGCATTAAATTCACCAATGAACATTAACGATATGCAATTCCGGCTTCACAGCCAGAATTCACCTCAGGAACAGACGCAGTGAGCACTGCGCCTCTTCCAAAGGACGCAGCTCTGCTATGCCTGTTCCGGGTTGAATTCTACCTCTGACCTTCCGTTGTTGCTTTGACCTAGTTTATTAGCTTACGTATTAATTAACTATTACTTGTAATATCGCTGCTAATCTGTTCGTTTATTTATTTTCTAGGCTTTTCTCAAATCATCCGTTTTAAGTGTATTTTCGACGTAAATCAATTAACCCATTGTAATTATTTCAATTGTTGTTCTTTTATCGTATTCTTCATTATTCATTGTTTGTATGCTCTCACATGCAATTAACCTAAATTCCTACCTCAACATTAATGTATGCTAAAATTACATGTTCACCGACTTAGTTAATTCTCACATGCTAGGATTAATCTAATGTATGTTGATTTGCATGCATATAACCTTCAACATATCGAGTATAGATGATTTTCCCTAATCATTAGTAGAGGCCGCTATCGAGGCGGGCGGGATTAGGTGTTCGTGTTGGAATATGTGTCCTCCGACAATAATGCGATCACGACTGTTGATCATGATGATCACATGTTTAAGTCTCATTAAAATGAATACAATTGGGAAGTAATTTTGTTACTGTCAACTGGTCAACATATATCGGTAATGATTGGCTGACTAGAGTTTGACATTACTGTCGTGTGACGGTGGTGATCAGTTGACCCCCTTGGTCATACCTATAGGGCAACACTCTTAATTGATTATTTAATTAATCGTATAATGTTGCGAGTTAATTAAAATACTTGATAATTGACGGACGATTTTGGAAGTAAAATTTACGTATCAAATTGAAATGTGAATAAATGAGATACGGTCTGAGTAATCAAATTGTATAATTACTCGGATGAAATAATTGGTTATTTACTCGTTCTCATCGTCATTATTTTCCCCCAAATCGATTTTTACTACTTTATTCTCCCCAAATCCGCCGACCACCACCACACCACCACCACTCTCTCGTGCCGCCGACCACCACCACCCCAGGTTTGTCATTTATCTCTTGTTTTTCCTTTTCCTTTTCCTTTTCCTTTTTCCTTTTCTTGTCTTTATTTATATTATTTGTATAGGTTAACGCCACGCGCGCCGCAGCCCTCCGTCCACCACCACTGCTTGGGTCACCCTTCCTTTTTACTTATTAGTAAAATTAATTAGGTATTTTTAATCTCTTTTTAATTAATTTTTTTGTTTAATTAGTTTAATTATCTTAATTAGTATTAGTTAGTGTTGATGCATGTTGAATTAGGATAGAAGCCATTTTGTTGTAGTTTTTTGTGAATTGTTAAATTTTGTGTAGTAGTTAGTAGTAGATAGTAGTAGCTTAATTAGCTTAATTAGTAATAGTTTGTAGTAGTTTTGTGAATTGTTAAATTTTGTGTAATGTTAATGTTTTTAAAATGATAATTTGAATTAATGTTAATTAGATTAGATATTTAAAATGAAAAATTAGTCATGTTACTTAGTTTTTGTTAATTAACATTATTAAGAAAGTAGTCATTGTTGTATGTTTTGTTTTTAATATTATTGAAATTAATGTTCATATTGACTTAGTACCCGTTCAAAAATTACTCATTAGGAGTAATTTTTGAATAGTCCCGTTTTGGGATCTGTCTTTGTACGTTTCAAGTCACTTAGGTAGTAAACATGTATTTGTGATTTGTTAATGAGGAAAGAGCTCGGTGACAATTCCTTTAATGTTCTCTGAATGCATATGTGGAGTAATTATTTATTCTACATTGTGTATTTGGAGAACTAAGGGGAATTGCTGCCGAATTTTTTCCTCATTAATAAATTACAAGTGTGTGTTTGCTAGTGACTTGAAACGTACATTGATGGGTTTAGGTGGGAGTGATAAGGACCCAATTCAAAAAAAAAAGACTACTTGTTGACAATAGTTATTTGTTGGTGATAATGTTTATTGAGTATTATTTTTGGTCGTTATTGTGTTTTTATGACATATATACAAACAAATTGAATTGTAGATATATATATATATATAAACATGAAAAGATTAGAACGGCAATGGATGTATGAAAGATTAGACGAAAAAAAGAAACCGAAGCGTGAATTTGCA
This sequence comes from Silene latifolia, assembly GCF_048544455.1. NCBI lineage: Eukaryota > Viridiplantae > Streptophyta > Magnoliopsida > Caryophyllales > Caryophyllaceae > Silene > Silene latifolia. Next base: position 53,499,470 of record NC_133529.1, on the reverse strand, counting down.
AAGGGGGTGAAAGAGTTTATTAACTTCGTGGAACAAAGTAGTATGTATAAGAATTTTGGTGAAATAAGATGTCCGTGTAAGAAATGCAATAACAGAGCTTTTAAAGGGAAAAAAGTAGTTGAAGATCATCTTTGGTCGAATGGTTTTGCCGATATTTACTATGTATGGACGTATCACGGTGAGGAAATGCCTACCGAAGGAAGTTCAAGTAGTATCGTAGTTAGTGAAAATCCTTACCGTGAGCTCGTGGAAAATGCATTACGTGATAATGTTGAGCAACTATTGGAGGAGCAACTGAATCCCGACGACTTTAGCGATGAAGAAGTGCGTTATGAAACCCCAAACCCCCAAGTTTCTTCCTTCTATAAAATGCTAGAAAAAGCCGAACAACCAGAGTATGAGGGAAGTAATATGAGTTTGTTGCAAGCGGCAGTTAGGTTGGTAACACTCAAATGTGAGAATAACATATCTCTTAGATGCGCGAATGGGCTTGTGTCGTTCGTAGGTGACATTATTCCAAAGAATAATGACATGGCGCGCAATTTTAATGAGATTAAGAATGTGCTTAAAGGACTCCAACTACCCCACCAGAAGATTGATGCATGTCCTACTGGATGCATGCTTTTTTGGGAGGAAAATGCTAATCTTGAGGAATGTACAAAGTGTCATGCATCTCGGTAAAAAAGTACAAAAAATTCAAGTGGGAGGCGAATTCCTTGTACACCGTTAACTTATTTCCCGATTGCGCCAAGGTTACAACGATTATATGCAACCAAGCAGATAACAGGTGAGATGAGTTGGCATCATAGAAACTCTCTATTAAGAGAAAGGGGGACAATGGCACACCCAAGTGATGGAGAAGCGTGGAAACATTTTGATAGAGAGCATCCAGAATTTGCATGTGAGCCTCGTAATGTTCGGCTTGGTTTGTGTACAGATGGATTTAATCCTTATGGGCAATTTGGGAGGAATTACTCATGTTGGCCTGTGATTGTCACTCCATACAACTTACCTCCTTGGTTATGTATGAAGCGACAATTTATGTTCTTATCTCTGCTCGTTCCAGTTCCTAAGAACCCTAAGACAAATTTGGATGTGTACCTGCAACCGTTGATTAAAGAGTTGAAAGAACTTTGGGAAACCGGCGTGTACACTTACGATGTTTCTAAGAAACAAAATTTCCAATTAAAGGATGCATTAATGTGGACGATCAATGATTTCCCGGCATATGGCATGCTTTCCGGTTAGTCCACAAGTGGGTACCATGCTTGTCCTTATTGTCAAGAAAAAGAACATAGATCTTTTTGGCTTAAAAATAGCAAAAAGGTTTGTTGGTTCGATTGTCACCGTGAGTTCTTAAGACCTGATCATCCTTTCCGCAACAATTGTAAGCATTTTCTAAAGAACAGAAAAACTGAGAATCGCATAGCCGCGTCGAAATTAACAGGTGATGAAGTGTGGGATTCCGTTAAGGATTTGTCAAAAATAGTTGATGCTTCTGATCAAGAATTGAAAAGATTGAAAGACAAGAATGAAGGTTGGTGGAAACAAAGCATACTTTGGGAACTTCCTTACTGGAAAACGTTGTTAATTCGACACAACCTAGACGTTATGCACATTGAGAAAAACTTCTTCGAACAACTTATCAACACGATGATGGATGTACCAGGTAAAACTAAATTTGGCCCTAAGGAAAAAATAGACTTTAATGAACTTTGTTATAAACAACCAATATCATCTAGGTTTGTTTTAAAAACTGCGGAGAAAAAGGCTCTATGTGAATGGGTTGCGAAATTGAAATTCCCGGATGGTTATGCTTCAGATTTGAGTCGGTGTGTTGACCATAAAAATAAGGTGTTGCATTCCATGAAAAGTCATGACTGTCATGTCTTTATGGAACGGCTACTCCCTGTTGTCTTGAGAGAGTTGCTCCCAATTAATTCTTGGAATGCAATAACTGAGATCAGCCAATTTTTCAGAGACCTGTGTACTTCTACGATTAGAGTTGATTCTATGGAACGTCTAGAGAATAACATTCCGGATATAATATGCAAGTTAGAGAAGATATTTCCCCCGTCTTTCTTCAATTCCATGGAGCATTTACCAATTCACATACCTTATGAAGCGAAGGTTGGAGGACCTGTTCAATATCGATGGATGTATCCATTTGAGAGATTTCTTAATCATATAAAAAGAAAGATTGGCAACAAAGCTCGGGTGGAGGGTTCCATATGCAATTCTTTTTTGTTAGAGGAAATTGCAAATTTATGTTCCCTATATTTTAAAAGTCACATTGACACAAAAGCGAAAGATTTAGATGGTGTGAATTCCGATGACGACATAGATTCAATGAAATTACTCGAGTTATTCAATGCTGACATGGGTACTACAACTGGGAAATGTATTCAGAGGCACTTGAGTCAGAAAGAGTATGAAGATTCTCATTTTTATGTGCTACGGAATTGTGGGAAATTGTTAGAGCCTTATGAAAAGTAAGTTATTATTTCGTCATTACTCAATACATTTTTAATTATCAAATAACATCAAAATTATAGGTAATACATAATTAAAATATTTTCCTGCTATATATAGGGAATTTGAGACACATATCAAACTCACATTTCCTGATGTCATGTCCTCTGATGATGTTTGGAGCAAACATGACAAAAGTTATCCGAAATGGTTCCGAAATGAAGTAAGTAATACGTTTCATACTATCATATACCAATCCATTTATTTTGTTTGTCCATATCATTAGTTATGGAGATTATTAATATATATAACACATTAATTAACATATTGTTTTATTGATAGTCTTATAGATTAAAGGACCCTTTAATAGTAGCTCTAGCATTAGGTCCTAGTAGCAAGGTGAAGACATGGAGACGATATTCTATCAATGGCTATAAATTTCGAGCTTATAAGGAGGGAGTTGATCTTTCGAAAGCTACCTCAAGTAATGGGGTTTGTGTGAATTCTACAGAAGGTTTGGACTACTATGGAACCCTAAATGAAGCAATTGAGCTTGGTTATTATACCGAGAAAAGGGTTTATAGGGTGATATTGTTTAAATGTGATTGGTTTGATAATTCTCAACTAGGACTTAATATCCATAAGGCATACGGACTTGTAGATGTAAATGAGAAAAAGAAGTTTCGTGGACATAACCCATTCGTGGCAGCTTTTCAAGTCGATCAAGTTTGTTATGCTCCTTATCCAACCACTAAGAAAGGTAATCAGCAATGGTCCGCGGTTTTTAAAATCAAGGCAAGATCACATGTTGATGCTCCTGTTGACGAAATTGTCTTCCAAGAGGATGTGGTTCTCAATGATCACGCATCTTCACCAATTTTGGTGGAAGAGTCAGAAACTGAAGATGAATATGAAGTGGTTGTGGGTGAAAGGGAATATGACGGGGATGTCGGAGAAGAAGAGGATAATGAAGTTGAAGTTGAAGAAAATAGAATTGAGGAAAATGGGGAAGAAGATGAAGAAGTCGGAATGCTTTTTTCAGATGATGATGAACCTCTTTTGATTCATAATGATAGTGATAGTGATAGTGATGAGTGATGGGAGTATGAATTTTAATGTATGAATTTTAATAAAATCATTTTTATGTATGAATTTTAATCATTGAATCAAATTGAAGCATTTTAATCATGACACTTCATTTTTGTTTTCATTTTTGTTGGACTACCAATTTGCGGTGTTAATTATTTATTTATTATATTGTTCATGACACTCCAATTTGTACTAACGATTTTTATTCAACTGACAATTTCTGTTGTTTATGATTAGTATATGGCAGGTTTCATTCAAAGGATAATAGGGAGCGGTAGTGGGGGAAGTCGCCGTAACGAGGAGAACGATGTGATTGATAATGATGATGACGATGTTCAGACATTTAATCCGGAAACGGATAATATGCAGATAATTCTATCACAAAACAAACCTGATGGTAAATGGTAAGTGTTCTAAAACTTATTTTTAGCTTTATGAAATATATATCATTCAAATCATTTTATTTAAATTTTCAATATATGTTTGTTTTAATTTTCAGGTGGAATGACAAGTGCATAAAAAAATATGTCAGTTGGTCGTTCACAAATAACATTTCAGATGAAGAGTACTTCACCAAATGGAGTGAGGCGAGCCAAGCGCAGCGTTTGAAGATGTGGAATTGGTTTAGAGTAATTTAAAAGTTACCTATTATTTACTTTACGTTAATAATTTTTATTTTATTTTTATTAATTAAAGTCATCTTCTATTACTAATTAAATACTTGTTTTTGAAATAGAAACATGTGAAGTCCGTCGATAAAGAGTATAACCCTAAGCCCGATTGGCAAAAGGAGGTCACGAGGCGGATTACCAAGCTTATTAATGGACTCAAGTATCTAAAGAACAAACCCGAGTGGGTACCGCTCTCTTGGTGGGTGAATCTGAAGGAAAGAGAAGAAAAGACCCTGAATTTGCCAAAAGTTCTAAGACAAATAAGGCAAATAGAATGTCGGGTGCTAAGGACGGGAAAGCACTAGGCACTCATACTCTAGGCCGTAAGAGTTGCTCTGATGCTTTCAAGGAATTGGTAAGTATTATACTCCCTCCAAATTTATTATTTTTCACAAATTGGTTACAAGTATTATTGATTGCCGAATATAATCAATTTACGTTTTTATGCTACTTTCAGGGTAAGTCGGCCACACCATACAAGTTGTTTACAAAGACCAAGAAAAACAAGAAGGGGGAGTGGGTTAATCCTCGAGCCGCTAAGACCGACGTAAGTTAATATTTATTGTATTTCTCTAATTCATAATGTTAATAGTTATTATATTTTTCTCGTTTTTAAATATAACATCATTTTTTCCTTATTTGTTTTTCTTTTAGGCCATTTATCAAGAAGAGATGAGTCGACCAATGCCCCCCGGAGAGGCTCCAGACGAGTACCATTCGTTCTACAAAGCGGTCGATGGTTTTGACAATCGTGGAAGATTTTTCGGGAACGGTGATGTAGCGGCCGAACAATGGTTTGAACGTCCGTGTAAAAAAGGTACTCGTCGATCATTCTCTTACACTCCTACCCAGTATACTCAATTTGCCACCCAACTAAACAATGAGAGAACCGCACGACAAAGTCTTGAGGAAACAGTCCATCTCCAAGCTCAGGAAATGGCAGAAATAAAACAAGCAATGGCTCAGATGCGCGCATCTCAACCCCCTCCCTCGTGCTCCGGTTTCGCCCGCCCTTTCCGTAGAGAAGACAATGAGGATGGTGGGCATGGCTTTGGTAATGACTTTATTGAGCCTCTAGGTAATTATTAGTACCGTCGTCTATGTTCTTATGTTGGTAGTTTAGTTAAGGCTACCTTAGGACACTTATTATTATGGATTTTAGTAGTTTAGTTGGTATGTAAAAGACATTATTTTATGAGACATGTAAAAATTTGACCTTTAGCTTTTTTGTAATTACTTCGGTCTTCCAATCGTGTTTGGTTTTCTTTCGATGCTTTCGTTGTCTACTCTTGATTCCCGCTCATGCGGTCGACATGATAATGGATTCCCGCGTGGCGGTCGACGGTCGTATTTGGTTTTTGCAGGTTTGGTGCGTAAAAACAATGCAAAATCCGCATTGTGGCTGGGCAGCAAGCTGCTGTTTTCAGCTACTGCCCAAATAAGTCCTGACGGAAATACCGTCACATAAGTCAACAAAATGTTGACCAATCCTGACGGAATAACCGTCAGTAGTAGGCCAATACTGACGGAAAATCCGTCAGTGTAGTCAAATAATTTCTTGACCTATGTGATGGCAATTCCGTCAGTTTTGGCTCTGTACTGACGGTTTTTCCGTCAGGATTGGTCAACATTTTGTTGACTTGCCTAGTCACCCTAAATGTGACATTATGACGGAATAACCGTCAGGAGTAGAATTTGTGACGGAAATACCGTCAGATATCTGTTTTCTGTGACCATCTGTAGTGACGCTTTAATCCTGACGGAAAAACCGTCAAGAATGGCTATTCCTGACGGAAAAGAGGCCGTAGTGACGGTTTTTTTTCCGTTAGTTTTCCGCGTTTATTTTGTAGTGATTACAATTGAAGAATCTACCTTAGATTGTTCACACCTCATTTCTCGAGTCGAAGATGAGATCCATGCAATAGAAGATGAAGGGAACTACTCCACCATTTCCCCTACTATCACCGACTTTATTACATGGGCAAAGAGTGTGAACAGGTAACTCTCAAAATTAGAAAGTGTAGTGGCAGCCCTGCGTGATCCAAATACAACACCCAAAGAACGTGCACCACTAAATCTCTCTCGAAATGCTACAATGCAAGAAGTAATAGACGTGGTTGATGAACTAATCGACCAAATCATCCAATTGGAGGCCGAAATCATGAGGTTGAGAAAGCTTGCTACTGTCAATGGAGTATGGGCCGACGATGATGAGGATGAATATCTCACCGAACAGTACCTAGTCAAAGTCAGTGAAGAGATAGTCCAAAATAGTGAGGACCCAGATATAGACCACCTTACTCGTTCGGGGCGTCCATATCAAAACATTTCCCAAAATGGTCCCATAGCAAATGGTACAATCATCAATACCAACGTTGTCACGCCAAATGATAACGAAGATACCTCTGCTGACCATTTACTAAAGCAACTACAGAATACAAAGGTTGATCTTTCAGTCTGGCAACTAGTTGCAAGCTCGTTCCCACATCGCCAAGCTTTACTACAAGCTTTGGCCAAATTAAACGTGGCGCATAACTCCACACCCGAAGACGTAGTCAACTTGGTCTTCCAAGATTCGTCTAAGTAAAGTAACCCTGTTACTTTCTCGGATGAAGATTTGCCACCTTTCAGCGCTAGTCACAACTTGGCTCTATACATTACTGTCATTTGCTTAAAGAAGAATGTACCAATGACTTTGGTATATGATGGCTCGGCAGTCAACGTCATACCATTAAAAATAGCGTACAAATTAGGCATAAAAGAGTAAGATTGGACCCCTACCAACCAAGGTGTTCGCGCATATGATGGTACACGACGAAAAGTGGTAGGACTAGTTAACCTTACCATAGCCACAGGGCCAATTGAACGAAAGGTTAACTTCCAAATAGTGGACATTGAAGCATCCTTCAACATACTTCTGGGAAGAACTTGGATTCACGCTTCCAAAGTGACAGGGCAGTCGTATACCTATCAAATATAACCAACTGGCTCTAACTAATATAGCTAGGGAAGTCGGGTCGATCTCCACAGGGAGATGGGAAAATGTCAGCTTTAACTAAGTTCGTCACGGTAACCAATTTGGGGGTTTTAATTTGGTTGTTCTAAACTAAGGAGGATGAGAAAGAGAGAAAGATAAAAGAATGAAGATTGAGCAAATAAGGGGAAAACAGCTAAGACAGTCGGTTCACCATGATTATTCAGTCAAGCTATCTAGGCCTCAGGTCAATGCAAATATAGTCTATGGGGCAGTGAATATCTCCTTCCGGTCTCAATTCGCCCTAAAGCACAAATAGCTTAGCTTCCGCCCTCACTATAGTGCCCTAATGTTCGCTACGAGTCTCACGCTTCCCAACCTTTCGGTCAAGGTCAAGGTTTACTAAGATTAAATTCCTAATTGCGTCGAGTCAATTAGATAGATATAATTAATTGTAGCGATTAACAATAAAGGCTACACAAGCATAAAACCTAAGACGGCGATTACTATTCCTTCATAATCATGGATTTCCTAGTCTTAGCAAGAGGGAATTAGCTACATATCATTATTGAATCAACAACAATAACATATAGATAATAGGGATTGAACATGATAATAATAAACAAGATAAAAACAAATAAGCAATCGCAGGGATAAAAGAAGAGAAAGAAGTATTAGCAATAAAATAAATTAAGAGTAAGAATTAAGAATTAAAAGGGAAAATAGTACCGATTACAAGTTCCGAATTCGAGCAATAGAATAGGAAAGAGTAGAGTAAAAGAGGCAATGAGTAAAGATGAAGTGGGGAAGAGTTACGCAGTCTACTCTTTAAAGTAGCACACGAAATCTCCTCCTAAACCTAATCCAAAAGCCTAATTACAAAAGCCCATACGAAAATAGGGGAAAACATAATTACAGGGTAAAACCACTCGATCGAGTGGAATAAAACCGCTCGATCGAGTAACTAAGCAACAAACCCTTCGATCGAGTGGAAATAAACCACTCGATCGAGTAACTCCTTATAATGCCTTCTCGATCGAGTAATATTTATGCTCGATCGTGTGATCTTCATGATATAAAGCATTTGATCGACTGGAAAAGTGGTCGATCGAGCTATTTTGGCACGTTAGGCACTATGACACCTTCCGAAATCAGCTCACGCGTCTTCAAGGTGATAGATTCCAAGCTCTGATTCCTTGTTCTCCATAAATGTATGCAAATGGGACGAGTTTGAGCTCGATTTATCTTCTTTTCGGTTTGAACCTGCAATTTACACAAGACAAACCAAAGCAGACTATTCGGGGGTATTTGTAGCTAGATGCTACATAAAATAGTACATAAATGCGTGTAAAAATGAGGTAAAAACCTTATATAAAACACACGCATCAAATCTCCCCAAACCAAACCTTTGCTTGTCCCCAATCAACCTATCAATACAACTAAGAATTAACAGTGGAACGGGACCAACGCATTAGCTACAAATCATCCGCCAAAACCAGTTTAATGCAACAACGAACAAAGTGGCAGATGATAAGTGCAAACGAATTAAATCAATGTCTCAAACTTTACTGAACCGTCGACCTTACAAGACTCAAAGATATCGGACTCTCACGGGTCACTCATCACTCAGATTTAGGCACAGGGTGAGTATATATGTGAAAGATAGAAAGAAGTAAAGACTCTCACCTAACTCGACCTATAAGAACATGCATGCAGTTAACATGAATAAAGTCTCTACAACCGTACATATGCATTCCAACCAAACTAATGACCAAGACACATGTCGAGGACTTACATTTGGGTAAGTGAGGTGATGGGTAAGAAGGGGCTAAGATGAATTCGGAAATGTGGAGTTAATAGCCAAACTAGCAACACGGATCCAAATTATGAAACTGCATCCCAACTTCGTACTCAATATAACAATACAGAACGGTGCAAATTCGATGCACTCAACTCACAAAACACCATAAACTTGTCAACTCCCCATAGAAAATAAATAAGACATGGGAGCGAAAATCATCTATACAATTTTCATTTTTCGCATATGATTTTTCTTTCTTACTTTTCATTTTTCTTTTTCAATTCTCTTTTTTTTTCATTTCATTCATTTTTTCTTTTCCCCAACATTTTCTTTCTTTTCATTCCCTTCGATTCTTCCACCATCTTCTGAAATCAGATGTATAACCAAACTGCAGTAAAGCATTCCAAACAGCTACTCATCACTAGCTTGGCTAGGGTAGGCAAAATTATAGAATGTAGCTAATAGGACAAAAAGGCAATTTGGCTATGTGAGGCTCATGGGTAGAATGAAATAAAGGGAACTGCCTCTCCTAACATGTGTCACCATCCACAGACCGAATGCATACAGGTATTAAAAAGACTAGACTCATGCTTATGCAAATTGATGTTACATGCCTTACAGAGAGTACTACTCACTTCCTAAATGAAACCGGTCATGAATGTCACCAGTTTATAAGGCTCTAACCTCAGAATGTATAGTAGCTTGCCAATATATGAGTCAAGTCTATTCGTTCAGATAAGAGAGAGATAAAAACTCGTAGATTATGCACATTATCATACCAACAATAAGTCAAGAATATGTAAGGCAGAGGTAAAGATTCAATGTAGCGTCAAAGTTCAAACGTTCCGACTCAAATTAAACGTGAAAATTTTTGAATTTTATGTGATTTTTTTTAATTTAAAAACGACAATGCATGCGGAAATAAATAAACGTGCAAACGGAAATGCAAGAAAACATGCAGACACAGATATGGATGCATACCTCCCCAAACCAAATCGTACAATGCCCTCATTGTACCAAAAATAGGGAAAGGAATGCAAACTTAGGAGAAAGGGATAACTGGAGTCGGAATACTTACAAGACGTCATGAAGAGGGACCTCCCCAAACTGACCATGAACATGGGAGGTCATAGGTAGTCACACAGCAGCTCAACAGGCGAAAACTAGCAGCTGGAAGACAAAACAGCTCAATCGAGAAACTTAGAATGGATCGATCGAGTGATTTGGTGTCAATAATACTCGATCAAGTGAATAAATTACTCGATCGAATGAACGTGATATTGCAGCTTGTCGATCGGGTAGAAATGTTACTCGATCGAGAGAAACTCTTGGCAAAAGTGCTCGATCGAGTTGAAAAACTCCTCGATCGAGTAACTGCACCTGCAAAACACGTATAAGAAGCATAGGAAATGTAGTGAAAGCATAGTTTGGTGTCTAAAGTTCAAAAAAGCTAAAGGAAAATAAAAAAGTTCAACAAAAATACAATAAAATAGTCCGGGTTGCCTCTCGAAAGCGCAGGTTTAAGAGGTCCCGCACGACCTTTCTGACATCAATTGACTGGCGTGTCAAGCTTGTCGAAGTACAAGACTTCAACACGATTACCTGCTTCATTTTCTTCATGATAATGCTTCACATATTGCCCATTCACCTTGAACTGGTTTCCTTCGGGGCCTTCTAGCTCAACGGATCCAAATTTAGTAACAGCTGTTACCGTATAAGGACCACTCCACCTGGACTTCAGCTTGCCAGAAAATAATCGCAGTCGGGCATTAAACAGCAACACCTTCTGCCCGACCTGAAATTCCCGAGGTAGAATTCTTTTGTCATGCCATCTCTTCGTCTTTTCCTTGTAAATGCGCGAGCTATCATAGGCATTAAGCCTAAACTCTTCCAATTCATCTAGCTGAAAAAGACGATTCTGACCACACAAATTAGGATCAAAGTTAAGTTCACGAATTGCCCACCAAGCCTTACATTCCAATTCAACAGGTAAATGACATGATCTCCCATAAACTAACCGATAAGGTGATGCACCGATCGGTGTCTTAAAGGCAGTTTTGTAAGCTCATAATGTGTCTTCCAATTTAAGACTCCAGTGTTTCCGTGATTTAGAAACTACCTTAGACAAGATCTCTTTAATCTCGCGATTAGAGACCTCAACCTGACCACTGGTTTGGGGATGATACCCCAAACCACGCCGGTGTTGAACACTAACCTTAGACAGAATGGAAGTTAGTTTCTTTTCTTTAAAGTGCATTCCTCCATCGCTAATGACGACCCTAGGGACACCAAATCAGGGAAATATGACCTTTTTAAACATCTTAATCACGGTCTTGGCATCACAATGGGGTGAGGCAATTGCCTCAACCCACTTCGACACATAATCGACAACTACTAAAATATACCTATTACCTTTACTAGATGGGAACGGTCCTTGGAAGTCAATGCCCCAGACATCGAAAACTTCGACCTCTAAGATATCATTTTGTGGCATCTCATGTCTCTTTAAAATGTTCCCTGATGGTTGGCAGGCATCACAAGCTGAAACAAAAGCCTTAGCATCAGCAAACAAAGAAGGCCAGTAAAAACCAGACTGAAGTACCTTAGCCACGGTGCGCGATGGACCGTGGTGACCACCATAAGGAGAGGAGTGACAGCCTTCCAGGACTACTTTGGTCTCCCACTGCGGAATACACCGTCTGTAGAGACCGTCTGCACATTCCTTAAACCAATAAGGATCATCCCAGAAATACTGCTTAGCGTTATACAGAAAACGCTACCTCTGCTAATGAGAAAGGTCAGGCGGTAGCTTGCCACTGACAACGTAATTAGCTATATCTGCATACCATGGTTCTTGGTTAACAATAGAAGATAATATGGCAAATAATGAATCATCCGGAAAAGACTCATCAATAGGTAAAGAATCTTCCCCCTCTTGTCGCGACAGATGATCAGCCACAACGTTCTCAACTCCTTTCTTATCTTTTATCTGCAAATCAAACTCCTGAAGAAGGAGTATCCATCTTAATAGCTGTGGTTTAGCCTCCTTCTTAGCAAGGAGGTGCCTCAGAGCTGCATGGTCGAAAAACAAACCGACCCAATCAAATAAGAACGAAATTTCTCTAAGCCATAAACTACAGCTAGCAGCTCTTTTTCAGTGGTGGTGTACTTCACTTGAGCCTCATCTAGAGTTCGGCTCGCATAGTAGGTTTCATTTAAAGCTTTGTCTTTCCTTTGGCCTAGCACCGCTCCTAGTGCATAGTCACTGGCATCACACATTATCTCGAACGGCAAATCCCAGTCGAGAGGTTGTATGATCGGCGCAGATACCAAAGCCTGCGTTAACCTGTTAAAAGCAGAAAGACACTCGTCAGTAAATAAAAAAGCGGCATCCTTAAGTAGCATTTGTGTAAGTGGTTTAGCAATTTTTGAGAAATCCTTGATAAACCGGCGATAAAAGCCGGCGTGACCAAGGAAACTTCTCACTCCTTTGACATTAACAGGAGGAGGTAATTGCTGAATCACTTCCACTTTTGCTTTATCAACTTCTATTCCCCTATCAGAAACTAAGTGCCCTAAGACAACTCCCTCGTTGACCATGAAATGGCACTTCTCCCAGTTAAGCACGAGATTAACCTCAATGCAGTGCTGCAACACTTTATCAAGGTTAGACAGACAGTTAGAAAAATCACTTCCATAAACACTAAAATCGTCCATGAAAACTTCCATAATAGACTCAATATACACTGAAAATATCCCCATCTTGCACCTCTGGAAGGTGGCAGGGGCATTACATAAACCAAAAGGCATCATGCGATAAGCAAACACGCCCTGAGGATTAGTAAAAGTAGTCTTAGCTTGATCATCTAGGTGAATAGGGATCTAAAAGAACCCTGAATACCCGTCTAAATAGCAGAAAAACTTATGAGAAGCTAACCTTTCTACCATATGATCAATAAAGGGAAGGGGAAAGTGATCTTTCTTGGTGGCGGCATTTAGCTGTCTGTAATCTATACACATCCGCCAACTAGTCACTACTCTAGTAGATATTAACTCATTTTTGTCATTCCTAACCACGGTAGTCCCTCCTTTATTAGGGACCACCTGCACTGGACTCACCCACTTAGAATGACCAACAGAATCGATAATACCTGCATCGAGCAGCTTCATTACCTCAGCCATCACAACATCTTGCATCTTCTGATTCTGCCGGCGCTGACCCTGTCTGCAAGGTTTGTGATCTTCCTCCAGCTCTATCCTGTGCATACAAATATCAGGACTAATCCCCTTGATATCGTCCAAGGAATAACCCAAAGCTTTCCTGTTTTTCTTAAGCACAGCTAACAAGGAAGTCAGCTGATCATTATCAAGCTTAGCACTAACATTGACTGGATATTGCTAAGTATCATCTAAGAAAACATATTTTAGATGAGAGGGGAGAGGCTTACGCTCAGGTACCTTTAACTCAATGGAGCAAAGGGTACTGATCATCTGTTCCACTTGCTCTCCCTCAGCGTCGGTGAATTCACGCTTATCTAAATCATCTTTAAGCAAATCCAACACAGCGTCATCGTCATCTGGGCTATCTGCACACTCATCAAAAAGCATAAGAGCCTCTAGTGGGTCCTTTATAAAAGAACCCGACCAGAAGTCATAAATAGACTAGTCAATAATATCAACAGAATTACATGTGTCCTCTATCATTGGCCGAGCCAAAGGGCTAGGCAGACTGAAAGTGATCACGTCATCCCCTACTGCAAGAGTCAAATGCCCTTATTTGACATCAATAATGGCCCCAGCTGTACAAAGCAACGGTCTTCCTAATATAATTGGGGTCCGGGCGTCTTCAGCTATGTCTAGAACAATAAAATCTACTGGTATAAAGAGCTTGCCTATTTTCACAGGCACGTCTTCTAAGACACCCAAGGGTCGCCTAACAGAACTATCAGACATCTGTAGGGTAATATTAGTCAATTTAAGGTGACCCATATTCAATTTATTGCAGATAGATAGGGGCATGACACTGACACTGGCTCCTAAATCACAAAGCGCCTTATCAATTACCTCATTGCCTATAATACAGGTAATAGAGAAGCTACCCGGGTCCTTCATTTTAGGTGGAGCCATATTTAAAAGTAAATTACTAGACTCTTCCAAAAATGAAACGGTCTCAAATTCACTTAGCTCTCTCTTACGCGTCACAATATCTTTCATGAATTTAGCGTAAGTAGGTACCTGGGTAATAAGTTTGGAAAAAGGGACGGTTACCTGGAGGTTCTTGTCAACTTCCACAAACTTACCGTACTATCGCTCAACCTTTACGTCCTTCAGACAACCTGGAAAGGGTACTCTGGTAGCAATGAGTGGACCCATGACTTTCTCTTTACCGTTATCAGCACGTGACGTCTTCACAGCAGGGGAAGATGACACGGTAGCGGAATTAGATTTCAAAATAGGATCTCCGCTGGTTTTGGCACTCGATCGAGCACTTTCCTCACTCGATCGAGTGAATTTATCTTGAGAACTACTCGATCGAAGTGTTTGAGCTACTCGATCGAGCTCTTGTATATCAGGCTCACTCGATCGACCACAATTTTCACTCGATCGAGTGACTTCTTTTGCCAGATCACTCGATCGAGGGGAATATATACTCGATCGACCATCTTTCATTTGGGCACCTCTCGATCGAGTAAGATTTTTACTCGATCGATCATCTGGAATGGATATTTCACTCGATCGAGTGCCTGGATAATATACAGCAGGGATATCGTCCGTAAACTCGTCCGGCTCTTCTTCCGGGGCATTATCAGCTATCACAACCCCGTCTTTTAGCATTTTTGGCCCCTCATAAGCACGGCCACTTCGGAGATTGATGACGTTGACTGGGTCGCACATCGGTGGATGGTTAGCTTGGTCTTTCCCGAGTGTTAACTGCGCGACTTGTTCTCTTAACTCCATGATAACGGTATCATCCTTGTTGCATTTCTCCCCAAACTGTTGTGTTAAGATCAAAACCAAGGATTTCAGTTCGGCAATCTCCCCATTTGTAGAAGGGGGGTCTGGCTGCGGCACTGGCGTTGAAGGAGTAGAAACATTTTTCATTTCTTCATATAATTGAGAAAAAGGAACTCCTTGCTTGTATTTCTGATAAGCAATGACGCGCTCTATTTTCGCCATCCAACCAATGGGGTCATGCCCCTCCATGCCACATATCTCCATATGCTCAGTAATTGCACAAATTTGTGCATGCTCACCCATAGGCTCCGTAATCTCCACATTACCAAGATTTTTGCTAGGACTCTCCACTTCAGCTGCTACCAAGTCGTTAACTTGCCCACTTCCTCGGGGATTTCCATATTCGGCAACATGGATGGCCATCTTCTCGATAAGACGCCACCCTTGATCATCCTCCACATTTTTCGTGAACCTCCCCTTAGCTACACTATCAAGGATAGCTCTCCGGTTTCGATAAAACCCATTGTAGAATTGGGTACATAAGAACCAGCGCTTGAACCCGTGATGAGGCACAGAACGGACGAGCTTCTTGAACCTAGTTCAAGCCCCATTCAAGTATTCGGTGGGTAATTGCTCAAATGAAGTAATCTGAGCTCTCAACGCATTAGTGCGCTGTGGCGGAAAATATCGCCTGTAAAAGGCAAAGGCAAGGGAATTCCAGTCAGTTACACCAGCTGCTTCCCTGTCTAAATCCCTCAACCATTCCCGAGCATCATCAGCTAAAGAGAAAGGAAAGAGAACTCCCTTCACTCTATCTTGTGTCACCCCAGCAGCAAGAGGAATGGTAGAGCAATACTCTGTAAATAACTCTATGTGCCTGCACGGATCTTCTTCAGGTACCCCCCTGAAGAGATTTCTCTTGACCAGCTGTATGTAGGATGGGTGGATTCCAAAAGTTCCCGATTCAGTAGTGGGTAGTAAGAAACCTTTTGGAAGGGAATCCACGTTAGGCTCTAAATGGCTGGCTATATTCGGCATCCTGGCAGATAGAATTTACAGACTGGAGCAGGTATGACAATGTTCTCTTTCTAGAATAGATATCCTGCAAACTAATCAAAAAATTTGCAAAAATGAGATCAGTCTCAAGGAATAAATTCCTCGAGACGTAAGACAAACTTAAATAAAGCAACAAAGTTACGCCACCTCCCCGGCAACGGCGCCAAAATTTGACAGGGCAGTCGTATACCTATCAAATATAACCAACTGGCTCTAACTAATATAGCTAGGGAAGTCGGGTCGATCTCCACAGGGAGATGGGAAAATGTCAGCTTTAACTAAGTTCGTCACGGTAACCAATTTCGGGGTTTTAGTTTGGTTGTTCTAAACTAAGGAGGTTGAGAAAGAGAGAAAGTGATGTGACCATAATTGGCGCATATTTAGCCCCCGAATTACCATTGTTTCCATGCTTTTTAGTGCCTATTTGGGTCATTTCTTATCTTTAGTTCTTTGTTTTGCATATTCTTTGAGATTTTGATCCCTTGGTAGGAAAGGAGTAAGAATCTTGCATTTTCATGGCAAAACGAGGCTAAATTGATTGTATTCAATGACCAAGCATCAAGAAGAGACAAGACTAGAAGGCCTTTGTACATATCATAGTAGAAGAACAATGTTAAGAAAGGATCCTTGCGTCCCCAAGGAAATCCCCAAGGAATTTATGAAGAAAAGGGAAGAAAAAGAAGAAGAATTGACGCTGACCAACAGTCCGAACGGATTGCAGACAATCCGTCCGTCCAGCCTCAACAATCCGAGCGTCCCTCCTTGGAATCCGCTCGGATTCCCCCAAGACAATCCGAGCGTCCCTCTCCTGAATCCGCTCGGATTGCACCACCCAAATCCGGCCGTCCCGACTCTAATCCGCACGGATTTCATGACAAAGACGGATTTCATTCTTCAAGCTACGAAAAGAGAAGCCCTTCTCTCGGAAAATACCGGGTCCTCCTTGCTCAACTTAAAAAGTGTAATTACTAGTTTAGCCCTTAGTTAACCCTAATGCATCCTCCCTAATTTTCACTATAAATACCCCATTAGGCTAATTAGAGGAGCATGTTCTTCTTATCAATAATTAGTGTAGTTAATATCAATCAATTCTCTCTTCAATATTGTAATCAAGTATTAATCAAGTTTTAATCCAAGTTTTAGTTCTTTAATCTCTCTCTTGTTCTTCCTTTATTTTGGGTAATTGAAGATTATTTGGGTTATTATTGGGAGATTGACAACCTCTCAATCTAGGATTCAAGTACTTCTATTATTCTTGCTTTATTATTGGAATCATTAGTAGGTATAATCTCTTAATCACTTTTTAATTATTGTTAATTACTTTCATTTATTCATCATGTTTCACTATGTTAGTATGATTGACAACCTTTCTAGCATGATCAACATGATAATGAGTGAGTAGTCTCTTAGCTAGGGTTTAATGGGTGATTAGGGGAAACCATCATGGGGATGATTCATGCTTAAATCAATATGCTTTCATATCTTATTTGCTTGCTTGTTTTGATCTTAATACATGCACATGTTATATTTGATGAAATACTAAGCCTATGAATCCTTGCATTTACTATCATCTTCTATCCTTTCAACTTGACTTGTAAGACATAACCCAACTCGAGTCTTGTTAGACCATGCATGTGTTGAGTAGGAAAGATTAAGTCGACTTGTAGGTGTTGTACAATCTAATCGATTCGGCTCCGGGATCCAAACTTTCCTAGGATTGTAAGATATAACCCAACTCAATCCATCACAACAATAATTGCTTGCTTATAATTTGAGAACATGTTTGTATGATCATATCCCATGATTCCCCTATGAACCCATGACACCCTAGTGCTTTTAATCAATTGTCTACACCCCTTTTTATTCATCTTGCTTGTTTATTTTCATTGTTATTCTAGTTTAGTAACCTTCTACATCAACCCAATTTGTGACACCCCCTAGACACTACTAGTTACAATAGAATTCTCATTTCAATACCCGTCCCTTGGGATCCGACCTTTACTTGCCTCTTTACTAATTGTAGAGTTGTTTGTGAAGTATAAATTGTGTTTTGTATCTCGACCATTGACCAACGACCACATATACTTAATTGTGAACATGAAATGGCCTCGATCAAAAATGGCGCCGTTGCCAGGGACGGTGTTTAATTGATTTAAGATTTCTTTTATTGTTATTAGTTGTGTCTTTTTCACCTTGGGGAAGTAAAACTCCTCAAGGCTTGTTCTAATTGTTTTCGAGTTGTTTGATATTTTGCATGTCTAGAAGGTCACAAGGTGATTTGTTACCTTTTGACCGTGAAATCGAAAGAACCTTGACGAATAATAGGAGACTTGTTAGGAGGAATTTGAGAGGTGTTGGTGAAGTTGTTCAACCCACTAGTGAGTTTGTCAATCCTTTCGCAATAGAAGGAGAAGAAAACCCATTACACAATATCCCACAAAATCCACCTACAATGCCTAAATTCTCGTCACACTCTATACCCACCGAGGAGAATCTACCAAATGGTACTCCTACACCGCAACATCTCACCGGTAATTTTATTGCCAAGTCCGCCTTCATCCAACTAGTTGAGAGGAGCCAATTCGGGGGAATGCCTAGTGAGGACCCTCATTCTCATATGGAAACCTTTTGCGATTATTGTGATGCTATCTCTCAAACGGGCGTGACTCAAGACCAAATAAGATGGGTCTTATTTCCCTTTTCGTTAATCGGCACCGCAAAGCAATGGTTGAAGGGCCTTGATAAGGCCACCCTTGGAATAGATTCTTGGAAGAAGTTGGCTCTAGCTTTCTACAAAAATTCTACCCACCGGAAAAGACTAACATGCTAAGAGCTCAAATTACGGGTTTTAAGCAAAGGGATGAAGAATCTTTGTATGAAGCTTGGGAGCGGTTCAAGGGTATTTGTCGCTCATGTCCTCACCATGGACTTAGCGAATGGTTTTTAGTGCAACAATTTTGGAATGGTTTATATGAAGATTCAAGGAACATTCTCAATATGGGATCAAATGGAATGTTCACCGAAGTTGATGACAATCAAACATGGAACAAGAGTGAGGAAATGGCGGTCCATAATTCACAATATAGTAGACCTCGCAAGGCTACTAGAGGAGGAAAGCATGAAGTGGACTCCGTTACTCAATTGGGTGCTCAACTTAGTGCTCACATTGACACAATCAACTTGAAGTTTGAACAAGCTATGGCTAGACTTGAGGAAAACTCAAAATCATCAAAGCATCATGTCAATGCCATGACGGCATCCTCATCAATCCCAAGTGGGATATGTGAGAATTGTGGAACTTTGGGTCATGACCCAAGTGAGTGTAGGGGAACAACCGAACAAGTTAATGCTTTCCAAGCTTACAAAAGTGGTACCCCTTACTCAAATTTTTACAATGAAAACACCAAGTTCCATCCAAATCTCTCATACAAAAGCCAAAATGTTCAAAACCCTCAAACAACATACACTCCACCACCCATGAGGAACCAAAATCAAAGACCCTTTTACAATCAAAACCAAGGTTACCAAAATCAAAATCCATACAATCACCAAAATGACCAAGGTTTTGATGTCCAAAAAACGGTCCTCCAAATGCAAAAGAATCAACAAGAATTTTTCACCCAAATGCAAAAAGATAGCCAAGCAAAGGACACCACCATCAACAACATTCTAGCTCACACCAAGATGTTGGAAACACAATTGACTCAACTAGCATCTTCAAGCTCACAAAGACAAAAGGGGCAATTACCACCTCAAAGTAACCCCCCTAGACATGAAACGGTTAGTGCCATTCACTTGAGAAGTGGTACAAGATATGAAGCACCGAAGGAGCAAGTTGAGAATGAAGTTGTGAAAGCTAGTGAAAAGGAAGAAATTGTGCAAAGCCCCAAAGAAGGGGAATCATCAAAAGAAGAAAGTTCAAAGAAAAATGAAGACAAAGCCAAAGAGAAGGAGCCCATTGTGATTAGACTTCCTTTTCCAAGTCGTCAAGCCAAGCCCAAATTTGATGATCAACTTGGAAAGTTCATGGAAATTGTGAAGAACTTAGAAGTCTCAATTCCTTTCACGGAATTAATCAATCACGTACCGGCCTATGCAAAGTACATGAAAGATATCCTCACAAAGAAGAAGTCGCTCCGGAAACTTGAGACTATCGCCTTCACTAAGGTGAGTAGTGCAATACTTCAAGGGAGTTCACCTCCAAAGTTAAAGGATCCGGGAAGCTTCTCAATACCGTGTACCATTGGCAACACGACGATCAACAAAGCCTTATGTGATCTAGGGGCTAGTGTGAGTGTCATGCCGTACTCGGTGAGTAAAAGGTTGGGAATGGGAGAGCTTAAATGCACCAATATCACACTCCAAATGGCCGATAGATCGACGAAGACACCATTAGGGATATGGGAAGATGTCCCCGTGCGAATAGAGAAGTTTTTCATCCCGGTGGACTTTGTCATTGTTGATATGGAGGAAGACTCCAACATTCCAATCATCTTAGGAAGACCTTTCCTACACACCGCGGGTGCGGTGATTGATGTGAAACATGGAGAGCTCACTCTAGAAGTGGGAGATGAAAGCATAACTTTTAATCTTAACAAGACCATGAGAGCTCCTCGTTTGCATGAGCCATGTTTCATGATTGATCATTATAGCCGAAAAGATGAAAGGAAGAAATCGGAACTCCAATGGAGGAAGAAAGTTGAAGATGCTCCATTCAAAGAGCAAGTGAATTGTGACAAGGAGAGCTTGCAAAGCTCATCAAAATCAACCAAGGAAGAAGAGGATGGCCTCATTGGCCAAGAGAAGAAATTGGGAGAGTTGTCTCCATCTAAGCAAGAGATTTTCAATGATCAACTCAATGAAGTTTGTGGTCTTTGGGACGACGAATTTGAAGGGATCTTTAATCCCTACATTGGGCATGCCATCGATCATGATCAACAACAAGGGGCACGGTCTATTGAGGACCTCTACCATAACAATGAACAAGATTTTGACTACTTCTTCAAGGTGTTGAGCAACATCAACAACACCTTGAACATGCCCCCTTGACATCTCATCAAGAATGAGAGTTTGGTGGAGTCCTCCCTAAACCACCACTTGTAAATATTTCTAACTCCCTAACTTACATTTCAATTCTTGTATTGCATTTTTGTCATTTTTGGATTTTTATTTACTTTGATCAAAATAATTGTCATGTAAGAGAGAAGTGAGGGAGGGACTAACAATTTTAATTGATGTGTAGTGCTTTACCTTAGTGTGGGGATGGGAATTGCCTAGGCTATTCATGCCTTAGTAGTGCCCCCATAATGAAGAACACAAGAAATGAAGAAGAATGGAAGAATGGTAAAGGGAAATGCATTGTGCACGAATGAAGTGAATCCGGGTACAAAGGACCAGAATCCGAGCGGACTGTACCAAATCCGCCCGTCTTCAACAATCCGAGCGTCCTGCTGAGAAGACGCCCGTCCTGAGCTGAGCTGAAATTGAAAATTTCTTGACTGTTGAAGAATCCAAGCGTATTTCTGGAAAGACGCCCGTCTCACAGAATCCGTCCGTCTTGTGAAGAAGACGCCCGTCTTTGCAGCTGAAGAAAACAAAGAAATTTCTCTGGACTAGAATCCGTCCGTCCTGAAGCAAATCCGCCCGTCCCATCACAGAAGAATCCGAGCGGATTCCCAAGAATCCGCCCGTCTTTAGGCGAGCTTCTGAAAATTTTGAAGCTGCAGAATCCGCACGGATTGTGCCTAATCCGCACGGATTGCCCCTGCGTTTTCGAAATTTTCGACTTCTTCAAATACCCTCCTACCTTCATTCCTTCATTCATTCATTCATAAACACTACCCTAAACATCAAAACCCTCATCCTCTCCATCACAAAAACAAAAACCCTCAACAAAATCCACCAAAATCAAATCAAACCATCCTTCAAACAACAAATCAATCACTCCATCTTCAATAAAAATCAAAACCAAGAACAAATTCTTCAACCTTTGAGTCGATTTTTGATTTCATAAAGGCAAAGCCTTTCACCTTCAAATCGATTTGGGCATTCTACAAATTGAAGATTTTTGATTCTTTTCTTGGTTAGTTCATCAAATGGCAAGGACAAAGGGTGCAACAAAGGCACCAAAGGCAAAGGCTCTCTCTCAAAGGCAAAAAGCTCTCCAAACAAAGAAAGCTTTGGCAATGGTGGTAGCAACACCAAACTTGGAAGTGCAACAACAACAACAAACCTCTATGGGAGCATCACCTTCTACTCCGGTAATCGATCAACTCTTGCATTATCCGGAGGTAACTTTTATTTCCGATACCCATAGAAAGACATTTGCTAAGTTTGCTATGAAATCAATTCAATCCACCAAATTCATATGTAAAGATGCTTTGGAGAAATTGGGTGTTCTTGAACAAACAAAAGCCTTTTTCAATGCCATGGGTTTGAAGAAATTGTTTGAAACAAAGGAATTGACATACCCCTCCCTTGTCTTGGAATTCTTAAGTTCTTTAAAAGTCACCAAAGTTGAGAATAGGGAAAATCTTGAGTTTCGTCTAGCTAACATTAGTAGACGCATTACCTTTAAGGAATTGGGTGAAATTTTGGGTCTTAGCGATGAATCGAGATACTTTAAGCATTATGGAAAGTATGACCCCGAGCCTCTTTGGGAGGCAATCTCCGGGAAGAAATTTGATGATTTTCATGCTTGTCGTGCTCTTTTGGTCCATCATCCGGGCATAAGAGCATGACACAAAGTTGTGGGAAATACCATAATTGCTAGGAAAGACACCAATCATTTCACAAGACTTGATTTTATTCTCCTTGAATCGGCTTTGAATATCGGAAGAATCCATACCAAGCCTTTCAATTCTTTGAGGCTATTGGTTGATAGATGGCTCCATGTTGATAGTGGGAAGAAGGGTACAACCGTTATTGTTAATGGCGGCCTAGTCACGGTTCTAGCCAAGCACTTTGATCCTAATTTCAATAAGGATAGCAAGTACAAGGCAAAGGAAGGTGGCCATCTTATTGATATGCCTATGATGATTAACAAGTTCAAGTGGGGTGCTCAAAACCCCCTTGACACCAAGTGTGGATGGCTTACTAGTGAGGCTCGATCATTCACTTTACTCGCGAAGATTTGTCGTCTAAGTGTCCACCGGACCAACTATCTACTTCCCCTATCCGAAGAGGCCGAGTACATCATTCAACAACAAAAGGGTGATCATGAAACCCCCTCCTCTTCCATTGTTATACCACCTTACCCCTTTGTGTATGAAGAGTTCAAACCGCAAGGAGTTGAAATTGGGAAAGACTATGTCACTCTTCTTATGCAAGCCATGCACAAGCAAGCTTATGAAGATCGGAAGAATGCATATTTGGCTCAATATCCTCCCCTCTTACATTTAGCTAGGCAAGGACTCCTTGATCCATCTTGTCCTTTGCCTAGTTGGGCGGATAAAGAAGCCTTGTTTCCGGGTGCATCTAGGGACGTGGTGGAAGACAATGAGGTTGTAGGAAATGGTGAAGAAATTGATGATAATATTGAGGAAGAAGCAAGTGGAGATGGAGAAAGAGATGGTGAAGATGATGATGAACAAGATGATGGAGAAAAAGAAGAAGAAAGTGCCAAGGAAAGTGGCAATGTGACCACTTCTCATGAGGGAAGTGATGATGATGATAGCATGATGGAAGACTAGCCTTGGAGACTCCTACACTCCCATGGTTTGTCTATATCTCTTTGTATTTTATTTCATTTTGATCATTGTTGGTTTAGTCCTAGCAACATCAAAGGACTCACACCTCGGTACCATTGAGGTGTTCTTTATTGTTCCCATTTTTGTAAAATCCAAAATGACAATCTAGTTTCATGCATAGCATAGTGTGTGCATGAACTATACCCATCCTTGACATTAGCAATAGTGTCTTATTTGGTTTGGGGAAGTTAATGCATACACAACGGGAGGTAATCTAAATTATCCTCTCCGTCATAACAAAAACCATGCATCATGTAGTATAGCTTAGTGTAGAATTGCATTTAGTATAGAAATCATGCATCATCTTTGCATAATTTCCATCATTTTGGCCATTGAGGACAATGCCCATATTAGTGTGGGGATGGGAATTCTAACACTTAACTTTTATTCAAAAACCATAAAAATTGAAAAATTTCAAAAAGCATAAAAATTGAAAAAATTGAAAAACCAAAAACAAGTTCATTTCCTTTGTATATATTGTCTTGTATATATTGTGTTTGTTTATCCTTGTTCACTTTGATTGACTACGCCACATCCGAGACATGAGGATATTGAAGACCGCATGGTATGATCTTTCCAATCTCCTTTTTCCTCTTTATGTTAATGACTATGTGGCTTTATTTTGATTGATGCGGTAAAACAATGTGAACTTAGGATTGCATTTAGTTTATATGCCATATTAGTTGGTAGAATCATTTGCATTAGGATGTGTATATGTTAGTTGCATCATGGCATGTAGTTTGCATGTTAGAAAAATTTTGTGAAACCGTCTATTTGGGAAGCTTGACAAGTGTATATAGGCCCTAGTAGATGCTTTTTATTCTTAAGACTTTGCTTGTTAGAATACTTGTAAAACACCCTAGGATGTGTCATGCTAGTATCCTTTGACCCATGGTTTAAGGCCTAGTCAAGAGTACCTTGTGGTGTGATAACTCCTTGGCTACCGTTTATTCCAAGGTGACCCTTGAAACCATGCATACTTCCATCATTCATCCATGTTCTACCATACATTTTGTCATCAAAAAGGGAATGGGCACAAAAAGAAATCAATTTGAGTTCAATGAAATGAAAAGTAAAAGAAAGTTTGCAAAAATGCATCAAATGAAAAGAGGAGCAAAAAAAAGATAATAGAACTCCTAAGCTTCAAATACAAGGCACCCTCGTTACTAATTGGGGTGACTTTGAAAATGTTCAAAAAGAAATGCAAAAAAAAGTTGTCAAGTATTGAAAAGCCAAAAATCAAAAAGAAATGGCAAGAAAGTGTTCTCAATTGTCAAATGCCAAATGAAATTGGGGGGAAAACAAAAACAAAAGCAAACTCCCAAAAGTGAAACTCAAATATCTATTGATCCCTTTATCCACCGTATCCATTTTTGTGCATGGTAGAGAGGGGACGACCCTTCTTCTTGTCTAGGCAAGAGGGGGAATTCCGCGATCCTCCAGTGTTTCTAACACCATAGGGAGTCTATTCTTGACGAAAGCATTTAACGATTGAGGACAAAGGTACCTTAGCTTGACACAACTTGGAGGTGATTTATTGGTATCCTTCTAGGCTTAGTAGTTTGAACAAATTGCATCTATGAAGGATTGTGTACCCTTGAATTGCTTCCCTTGTAGATAATTTCCGCCACTTAGATGAGGAAAGTGGCTATTCTTTTTGTAGATGCATCCATTACTTGATTTTATGTGCTTTAATGTTTGGATGTGTCGCCATTTTGGCAAGACCCACCTTGCCTTGCAAGAAGGCATCCTACCTCATGGTTGTCTTGTTGTGAGTTGAAGGGGCGGAGTGAGACCCGCTAATTGTCTCATATCGGCTATTATTATTAGGATAGGTTAGTATTGGTCCTAGTCTTTGTCACCTCTTTACTCGGGACGAGCAAAGGTTCGGTTTGGGGATATTTGATGTGAACATAATTGGCGCATATTTAGCCCCCGAATTACCATTGTTTCCATGCTTTTTAGTGCCTATTTGGGTCATTTCTTATCTTTAGTTCTTTGTTTTGCATATTCTTTGAGATTTTGATCCCTTGGTAGGAAAGGAGTAAGAATCTTGCATTTTCATGGCAAAACGAGGCTAAATTGATTGTATTCAATGACCAAGCATCAAGAAGAGACAAGACTAGAAGGCCTTTGTACATATCATAGTAGAAGAACAATGTTGAGAAAGGATCCTTGCGTCCCCAAGGAAATCCCCAAGGAATTTATGAAGAAAAGGGAAGAAAAAGAAGAAGAATTGACGCTGACCAACAATCCAAACGGATTGCAGACAATCCGTCCGTCCAGCCTCAACAATCCGAGCGTCCCTCCTTGGAATCCGCTCGGATTCCCCCAGCACAATCCGAGCGTCCCTCTCCTGAATCCGCTCGGATTGCCCAGCCCAAATCCGGCCGTCCCGACTCTAATCCGCACGGATTTCAGTACATCACGTATTTCATTCTTCAAGCTACGAAAAGAGAAGCCCTTCTCTCAGAAAATACCGGGTCCTCCTTGCTCAACTTAAAAAGTGTAA
This sequence comes from Silene latifolia, assembly GCF_048544455.1. Taxonomy (NCBI): domain Eukaryota; kingdom Viridiplantae; phylum Streptophyta; class Magnoliopsida; order Caryophyllales; family Caryophyllaceae; genus Silene; species Silene latifolia. The sequence goes on along the minus strand of NC_133529.1, from coordinate 53,473,192 downwards.
TTACTAGTTTAGCCCTTAGTTAACCCTAATGCATCCTCCCTAATTTTCACTATAAATACCCCATTAGGCTAATTAGAGGAGCATGTTCTTCTTATCAATAATTAGTGTAGTTAATATCAATCAATTCTCTCTTCAATATTGTAATCAAGTATTAATCAAGTTTTAATCCAAGTTTTAGTTCTTTAATCTCTCTCTTGTTCTTCCTTTATTTTGGGTAATTGAAGATTATTTGGGTTATTATTGGGAGATTGACAACCTCTCAATCTAGGATTCAAGTACTTCTATTATTCTTGCTTTATTATTGGAATCATTAGTAGGTATAATCTCTTAATCCCTTTTTAATTATTGTTAATTACTTTCATTTATTCATCATGTTTCACTATGTTAGTATGATTGACAACCTTTCTAGCATGATCAACATGATAATGAGTGAGTAGTCTCTTAGCTAGGGTTTAATGGGTGATTAGGGGAAACCATCATGGGGATGATTCATGCTTAAATCAATATGCTTTCATATCTTATTTGCTTGCTTGTTTTGATCTTAATACATGCACATGTTATATTTGATGAAATGCTAAGCCTATGAATCCTTGCATTTACTATCATCTTCTATCCTTTCAACTTGGCTTGTAAGACATAACCCAACTCGAGTCTTGTTAGACCATGCATGTGTTGAGTAGGAAAGATTAAGTCGACTTGTAGGTGTTGTACAATCTAATCGATTCGGCTCCGGGACCTAAACTTTCCTAGGATTGTAAGATATAACCCAACTCAATCCATCACAACAATAATTGCTTGCTTATAATTTGAGAACATGTTTGTATGATCATATCCCATGATTCCCCTATAAACCCATGACACCCTAGTGCTTTTAATCAATTGTCTACACCCCTTTTTATTCATCTTGCTTGTTTATTTTCATTGTTATTCTAGTTTAGTAACCTTCTACATCAACCCAATTTGTGACACCCCCTAGACACTACTAGTTACAATAGAATTCTCATTTCAATACCCGTCCCTTGGGATCCGACCTTTACTTGCCTCTTTACTAATTGTAGAGTTGTTTGTGAAGTATAAATTGTGTTTTGTATCGACCATTGACCAACGACCACATATACTTAATTGTGAACACGAAATGGCCTCGATCAGAAAGATAAAAGAATGAAGATTGAGCAAATAAGGGGAAAACAGCTAAGACAGTCGGTTCACCATAATTATTCAGTCAAGCTATCTAGGCCTCAGGTCAATGCAAATATAGTCTATGGGGCAGTGAATATCTCCTTCCGGTCTCAATTCGCCCTAAAGCACAAATAGCTTAGCTTCCGCCCTCACTACAGTGCCCTAATGTTCGCTACGAGTCTCACCCTTCCCAACCATTCGGTCCAGGTCAAGGTTTACTAAGATTAAATGCCTAATTGTGTCGACTCAATTAGATAGATATAATTAATTGTAGCGATTAACAACAAAGGCTACACAAGCATAAAACCTAATACGGCGATTACTATTCCTTCATAATCATGGATTCGCTAGTCTTAGCAAGAGGGAATTAGCTACATATCATTATCGAATCAACAACAATAACATATAGATAATAGGGATTGAACATGATAATAATTAACAAGATAAAAAAAAATAAGCAATCGAAGGGATAAAAGAAGAGAAAGAAGTATTAGCAATAAAATCAATTAAGAGTAAGAATTAAGAATTAAAAGGGAAAATAGTACCGATTACTAGTTCCGAATTCGAGCAATAGAATAGGAAAGAGTAGAGTAAAAGAGGCAGTGAGTAAAGATGAAGTGGGGAAGAGTTACGCAGTCTACTCTTTAAAGTAGCACACGAAATCTCCTCCTAAACCTAATCCAAAAGCCATATTACAAAAGCCCATACGAAAATAAGCGGAAAAACATAATTACAGGGTAAAACCACTCGATCGAGTGGAATAAAACCGCTCGATCGAGTAACTAAGCAACAAACCCTTCGATCAAGTGGAAATAAACCACTCGATCGAGTAACTCCTTATAATGCCTTCTCGATCGAGTAATATTTATGCTCGATCGTGTGATCTTCATGATATAAAGCATTTGATTGACTGGAAAAGTGGTCGATCGAGCTATTTTGGCACGTTAGGCACTATGACACCTTCCGAAATCAGCTCACGCGTCTTCAAGGTGATAGATTCCAAGCTCCGATTCCTTGTTCTCCACAAATGTATGCAAATGGGACGAGTTTGGGCTCGATGTATCTTCTTTTCGGTCTGAACCTGCAATTTACACAAGACAAACCAAAGTAGACTATTCGGGGGTATTTGTAGCTAGATGCTACATAAAATAGTACAGAAATGCGTGTAAAAATGAGGTAAAAACCTTATATAAAACACACGCATCACAAAGCGGTAACATCCACCCTCCACCAGAAAATCAAGAGCCCACTAGATGGTAAAGTGGTGACGATCACTTCGTCACCCATCAAGGCGGTAATAGAAAAGAGGTCAAGGAACCAAGTACTTACAGATCCAGTATATGAGCTTGGGGGCTTCCATAACATAAACCTTGTAGAGAGTGAGTTGGCACCTTTGTATTTCGATCCCTACTCTAATTTAGTGGTCAACCAAATACTCAAATCTCAGGGATACTTCCCGGGAATGCCATTAAATCATGTCCAAAGAAATACCTTTGCACCTTAAAAAGAAGGCAACTCGCAAAGGATACCACTAGGATTAGGATACAAACCCACCAAGGAGGAAGCCCTAGAAATGCTCACTCAATTCCAAAACCGCAAGAATGTGGGAATCCAAATGCGGCCCTACCTCCCTACCCTAAATGGATACTTCGTTAGAGAATGGAGTCAAGAACTCTTTCATGGGTTTCCCGAGCCTTGGCACTACATAGGAAAGCAACTGGCTGGAATCGAGATCTTTCACGATTGCTACTTTATTCCCACAGAAACGGTTCCTACCGTCAAGACTCGTCAAGCACCTTGCTTAGACAAACAAGTTGTTAACTTACTATTTGGAGAAGATCGTTTTGTTAGAGCCGCGCAGGACGAGATCATTACTATGATACTTCAAGACAATCACTTCAATCCCACCGCATTGATCACAGAAACTAGTTTGAATCAACAGAAAGGATGGAGAAAATCGATCAAGTGGACGAACAACCAAGGAAGACACTTCAAGCTCACCACTGGAGAAGGAGAGATGTTCAAAGGAGAACCAGAAGACGATGAATTTGAGTCAGAGTCAGAGTCCGAGTCCGAGTCGGAGTCTAGAGAAGTCCCTAGAGAGTCTCCTCATGTCGTCACTCCCACTCCCCTTGTTCCTCCTAGCTTAGCATCGAGTAGTAACAGCAGTTCGGGAAATGTCCCAACAGCTGTCCCTTTACCGCCACTGACTACTGAACAGATGTCCTCTTTGTTTCAAGTCTTTTCAAATTTTAATATGAATAAATCAGGTTCTGCTTACTCTTTGTGTTATTCTGAATGTAATTCTGTTTACGATGATAATGAGGATGACCCAGACCCAGACTCAATCGAAATACCTCCTTACATAGCCAAAGAAATACTACAAGAGGGGGAGGGGGACCAGTTATAGAAAACACCGTACTTATCAACGTGGGAACCGTACTAGAACCCCAAGAACTTAGGATAGTGACGACCTTGAGCCCCGCCGAAAGGGCCAGTTTTATAGACCTCCTACACGAGTTCAAGGACATTTTTGCTTGGTCCTACAAAGACAGGGATCGACAGGGATATCGCAGAGCATAGAATCCCATTCAAACCAGGTTTCAAACCCGTAAAACAGAAGCTTCGTCGAATGAGGACAGAATGGGCTCTTAAGATCAAAGAAGAAGTCGATAAGCAATTCAAAGCCGGGTTTATCAAAGTATCCGAATACTCAGACTGGGTAGCCAACATAGTACCCGTACCAATGAAGGATGGGAGAATCCGTGTTTGTGTTGATTTCAGAGACTTAAACAAAGCAAGTCCCGAGGACGACTTTCCTCTACCACATATCGACATATTGGTGGATAATACAGCGGATCATGCGTTGCTATCCGTCATGGATGGATATGCAGGGTATAATCAGATCAAGATGGCCATAGAGCATATGCACAAAACCGCCTTCGTCACTCAATGGGGCACCTATTGCTACACGGTTATGCCGTTTGGGTTAATCAATGCCGGAGCTACATATCAACGCACCGCAACTACACTACTACACGACATGATGCATAAAGAAGTTGAGGTATACGTAGATGACATGATTGTCAAGTCCAAAGATAAAGAGGGGCACATTGCGAACCTTGGCAAATTCTTCTCAAGATTACGAAAGTACAACATGAGACTCAATCCACAGAAATGTGCATTTGGGGTAACATCCGGCAAACTCCTGGGATATGTTATTAGCCAACGAGGAGTAGAAATAGACCCTTCCAAGATCAAAGCTCTAATCGAAATGCCACAACCTCAAACAGAGAAGGAACTTAGAGGATTCTTGGGTAAGAAGCAATACATAAGTCGATTCATATCGAAACTCACAATAATCTGTGAACCTATCTTCAAAAAGCTAAAGAAAACGGATCACACCATGTGGGATGATGACTGTCAAAAGGCATTCGACCGAATCAAGGAGATACTAGCCAAGCTACCAGTGCTCATGCCACCCCAACGAGATCAACCTCTTGGTTTATATCTCACAGTAACTGAAACAGCCATAGGTGCCTTGCTGGCCCGAACTGTAGGAAAAGAAGAAAGGGCTATCTACTACCTTAGTAAGAAATTCTTGGAATACGAGTGCAAGTATACACCACTCGAGAATACATGCCTCGCTCTTGTGTGGGCAACAAAGAAGCTACGCCATTACATGCTTAGCTACTCCGTCAAAATATACTCCAAAATGGATCCTGTCAAATACCTCTTCGAAAAACATGTTCTCAATGGACGCCTAGCGAGACGGACTTTGATTCTCTCAGAGTTCGATCTCAAGTATGTACCTCTGAAAGTTATAAAAGGGCGCGCTATCGCCGAGTTCTTCGCAGAAAATCCCATCAATGATGCACAAGCAATAGACACCTGGTCGTTTTCGGACGACGATATACCCCAAACCGATGTAGACTCCTGGGACCTTTACTTTGATGGAGCGTCGAACTTAAGAGGATTTGGAATAGGAGTGTTGCTCATTTCTCCTGAAGGGGAGCATACACAACTCTCTGTCAAACTCGCCTTCGAGGTGACAAATAATGCGGCAGAATATGAGGCTTGCCTCATTGGACTACAAGCAGCAGTAGGTTTAGGCATCAAGAATCTTCGGGTACATGGAGATTCATCTTTGATCATCAACCAAATTACGTGATCTTGGAAAATTCGGAGTGAAAGCCTAGCACCGTATCAAGCCAGGATAGACCAAGTTGCCCAATTCTTCGATCAAGTAACGTACCTACACCTACCTCGAGAAGAGAATCAATTTGCAGATGCTCTTGCAAAACTTGCATCTTTGATTAATATGTCGGATGATATGGTAGAAATGCCTTTATGCATCGAACGACGGTTCGAACCAGCTTATGTGCACCAAATTACAGATGAAGAAGAAAACCCAGAAGAACCTTGGTTCCAAGAAATTCTGAACTTCAAACTCAATGGCACCTATGCACCAGACATGGACAAAAGGGGACAACGTGCTATGCGCTTACTAGCCTCCTAATAAGTCCTCATGCAAGGAGAATTATATAAAAGAACGCCTCTTGGTGTAATCCTGCATTGCCTTGATCATTCACAGGCACGGAAAGTGATGGAAGAAGTTCATGATGGAGAATGTGGCCCTCACATGAGTGGACCAATGATGGCAAAGAAAATCACGCGTTTGGGGTATTATTGGACCACAATGGAATCCGATTGCGTCAAGTATGTCAGACATTGTCATAACTGCCAAATCTTCGGGAATGTGCAACACGTCCCTCCTTCACTACTCTACACCATGACATCTCCTTGGCCATTTTCTGCTTGGGGAATCGACATCATCGGAAAGATCACCCCAGCCAGAACAGGAGGTCACTGTTTCATTCTGGTGGCTATCGACTATTTTACCAAATGGGTAGAGGCGGCTTCTTATACGAGTCTCATAGCCAAGAACGTGGCAAAATTCATACAAACCAATATCATCTGTCGATACGGCTGACCACATGAGATCATCAGTGACAATGGGTCACATTTCCAGGCTGACACTCAGCAATTGGTAGCTAAGTACAAAATCAAGGTTCACCATTCCTCGCTGTATAGACCACAAACTAATGGTGCAGTAGAGGAAGCAAACAAAAACGTTGTCATACTCCTCAAGAAAATGATTGACAATTATCGATATTGGCCAAGTAAGATACCATTTGCCTTGTGGGGGTATCGCATATCCGTTAGGATGCCCACTGGGGCTACTCCTTTCTATTTGACCTACGGTATGGAAGCTGTGCAACTAGTCAAGCTCGAAATACCATCCTTGCGTATTCTACTTGAAAGTCAAATCCCAGAAGCCGATTGGAAGAAGGATAGATATGAAGAACTCATCCTCCTGGATGAACGAAGATTGCGCGCATTACACAATGTGCAAACGTATCAGACACGTATCAAACGAGCCTTCAACAAAAGGGTTAAGCCAAGAAACATCAAAGAAGGAGACATAGTTCTCAAATCAGTTAGAGCTCTTTTACCTGTCGATCCACGAAGAAAGTTCAAACCCAACTGGGCCGGACCATTTCTAGTCAAGTCCATACTCCCGCGGGGGAGCGGGGGTGCGGTTAGAATCACAAACCTAGATGGGAATGAATTTGCTAACCCAACTAACCTCGACCAACTGAAACGTTATTATGCCTAGAATGGGAATAAAAACGCGCCTCGCATAACACCACGTGTCGCTCCTGTGGCACGGAATAAAAAACGGCCCCTGGCCAGCTGAAATAAAGTTTGTGTCACCTTGCTCTTACATTTTGAGAAATCGTCATCCTCATATCATCAAATAAACTGAATTGTGCTTTAGGAGTAAGTAAAGCTCATGCTTATTTTCTAGTTCATTACACAAGCTCTTGCTTAGAATAATTATTATTTTACATCTACTTGAACTACGAGCAAGGGTTTGATTTCATTTTTTTTCAAAATGAATACGTAGGCAATCCTTCACAGGATACAACCCATTATTATTTTAAATGTAAATAGAAGGACATTTGCATATGCATTTGGAATTCGACAAGAATAATAAAAGAAAATCACAACGGTTGCATAACCAATTAACCTTTTTATTCATTTTTTTCCATAATAATAATAGTATGCCACATAATAAAATAATGCTAAAATAAATAGGCTAGGATTCTAAAAACCTCACCATTTTATTACAAACAATAATAATAATAATAATAATAATAATAATAATAATAATAATAATAATAATAATAATAATAATAATAATAATAATAATAATAATAATAATAATAATAATAATAATAATAATAATAATAATAATAATAATAATAATAATAATAATAATAATAATAAATACTAAGACTTAGGCTATTCTTCCATTTTCCCTTTGCCTTTGTCATTCTTGTCATATTTCCTATCTCGACCACGAGCCGGGCGCACATGCGCTATCTCAGATCTAATCACCAATGGTCTCTCTCATGGTCTAGCCTTGCCATTCTTATCAACCACCTTTTCGACGACAGGAGAGGTCTTCGGTTTCTTCGACGGATGAACAACTCGGAGTCTGGCTTCTTCCTCTCCCTCGGTCAAGTGTTTCTCTTTCTCCTTCTATACGTCACGAACCTTGTAGTCAACAGGCTCGCGCTTCCTTAGTCTCTCGCGCTCCTTAGGAGTAGTAGCCTTCCTCCGCTGCAAGTAGAAATCTGATACCCATAATGCGCTGACAGAAGAGTTTAGGAACCAAATGTTTCTTTGAGCCCATTTGATGGCCCACTCTCTTCGGCTCTCGTAGTAAGCGCCATGGCAGTCTGAGGAACAGTGTCAAGCCTAGAAATCGTCTGCTTCAATCCAACGTGCCTTACAGCCTCTCGGGGAAGATGCATATCATGAATTCCAAACCAGGAATGCGCACCGATTGGGTAGGATCCAGAGACGATACTCCAGTGACAGACGTGAGATGCCACCATGGTACAATCCATCTAATCAGGGGTCCATCCTCGTTCTTCAATTTATTTTCCCAGTAGTTGCAAACCCTGGTAAAATCCACCATGTAAAGCCTGGTCCTCATTGCAATTGAGCGAGCATGATAAGCAGGAACATTAACTTGGGGCTCGATCAATCGAAGACGCTCCATAAGCCAAACCTACTGTTTAGGTATTTTTTACCGAATTAGTTGATTCGGGTCAATGCGATCTTACTCGTTGGATATTCGATTAATTGTTTGTATGTTGATGTGTAAATAAAGAAATAAAGTGTGAAATAGAAGTTGACACGTGAGATTTGGTGACGCGGAAAACCCGATGTGGGAACAACCGCGGGAGGGACGGTACCCTGCCAAATATTGCACTATACTTGAATAGGAGGATGATTACAATTGAGATGTAATGCTAATCTCGCTGGCACGAGGTATTAGGCCTGCAAGATCTTGGACTGATGTATATTTGGGTATGGGAATATGTTAATGCCGAGGTGTGTGTGTGGATGGGTTGTTGAATGTGTTGTTGAATGTCCTTCTTTGATTGCTTCCTTGGCTATTTATAGGGTAAGAACCCTAGACGCCTCCTACCTCGATTATGGAAAGGGAATATAACTTCCATAATAACTCTTTCCATGTTTGGTCGTCTCCCTCAATTCTCCATGATCTCCCTAACATCTCCCTGACTCCCCCTTTCCTAATTCCAGACGCTTCCTCTGACGGGCTCCAATCTTCTCTTGCGTGCATGCCGGCCCAATGCTTTATTTGATTACGGGCTCCTTTCCTCCTTGTCACTCCTCCCATGATCCATTATTTTATCAAGTGGGCCCTCTCTTTATTGTGTTATTTTTAGCCCAAACAGTTTGCCCCAAATTTCTTGTGAAGTACGCTTCGAGGTGTCGAGCAAGGAATTTACGTAATCAAATGCTAAAACCCTAAGCCGTCATTTACACTCTTTTTCATGCTACACCATCACGTCAGCCGCCCCACTACTCTTTTCTCGCACCCTACTCCCTCTCTCTTCTTTATAACCCCAACCCCCACTTTGTACTTCCATTAACTCCAAATCATTTCAAAAAACTCTCCCTCTCTCTAAACCCTCAACCTTACTCTTCTCTTACCTCGCCGGCTTCACTGTTCCGCTCTTCGTTGCCACTTCCAGCAGGTATTCTTCCCCTTTTCTCCTTTAATTTCCATTTTCTCTTTCTTTACCATGGGTAAAACCCGACAATCTTCATCAACCCCTGCACCCGTCGACCGCAATCCTGACCCAACCTTTCCTTCTCGGGGACTCTTTACTTATCCCCATGACTGCGACTCTGCTTTGACTGCTGCTGACATTCCCATGATCAAGGGCATGCTTGGTCTCGGTGATGGGGTAGATATTGTCATCCCTGGACCAGGACAGAAAGCCGATGCCCTTCGTCCAGGATGGGTCTACTTTTAACTGTACCCTTTTAAATACGGCCTCCGTTTTCCTTTTCCCAAACTCATCCAGGATTTTATCTTTACCAATAATTTCACCATGGCAGAAATTTCTGCTGCCGTCTGGAGAGTTCTTCTTTACTCTCTGGTCGCTGGTCAAAACACTGGTAACTCTATCACCCTGGGCGATCTAGCCCATATGTACAACATCAGGTCCCTGGGTAGGGGTCAATTCTCATTCCGGGGCCGTGGAGAGGCTCCCTTCAGGCATGTGTCCAAATCCCGTGATGAGAAATGGTTTGAGGACTTCTTCTTCGTGAGGAAAGACTCCATCCAGCCGCCTGCTTATTACATCTTCGAGAAATGGGTCATAACTTCGAGTAAGTAGTCTCCCTGTCACCTGATTTATTTATCTCACTGCTTACTAGCTTACTTCATCGTCTTCGTGCAGGCCCCTGTGACCTGACTCACATTGGTACCAAGATCCCTGCCTGCAGCAAATTGTTCAGTATCTCTGAATCTGAGAGAAAGTTCCCTGACCTGCTTCCTGGTTTTTCACCTGCTTCCTCTTCCAACCCTCTTTTATCAGCTCACAGCATGTCTTCTGGTGAGCTGACCACAATCATTTTAGTTTGCAGCTTTTATTAATGTTTTAGTTGTCCTGACGCCAGAGACTACATCTGCTTGCAGGCTCAAAAGTTGATCCTTTAGAAATCATCCTCCAAAGCGCAAAAAGGAAGAGACCTTCTGCCAGTCCTGACGTGGCATCCGCCTCCAAGAGGAGTTCTCATGCTGCTTCCTTCCAAACTCCTCCTACACATTCCAGTTCTGCTGCACCCGAGCCCTTGGAGGTTGACTCGTTGTCTCGTCATCCGCCCACTCCTCCTGTCAGTCCTCGTGCTTCATCTAGCGGAGGTATTACTGCTCACTTCCCATAAGGTTTTGGGAATGTGGACAAGGTACCATACTGGCCGGAGATCGACCAGCTGTTCTTCCCTCCTCTAAAGGAGACGTTCTCAGAGTTCTCTTCAGAGGAGATGGCTGAGAATGATGTGCACAATGCCTTCATGGTGAATGATCTTCGTCTTCTACCTATTTCTTTATTTTACCCTTTGATTCCTCTTGCTGACTTCTGATTGTTCCTGCCCCAGACCCTCCAGTCTGCACTCTACAATAGGAAGATGATCAACATAGTGCAGACCACCAGTCGTGCCACCAACACCAAAAACCAGGAGCTGAAGGGGACAATTGCCAACTTGGCGCAGCTGCGGTCTGATCTGAAGAAACGCGTAGTGGAGTTGAAGGCTGAGCTTGCTGTCACCAAGAAGAAGCTGAAGGAAGGGGCTGATCAGCTGGCCCGCACTCAAGAGGTGTGCAACACTTTCTCTGACTCCCTCAAGCGTTCTGATGAGAAGATCAACGAGTTGATCTCCCTGGCCACCAATGTTATTGCCTATGCTACCTGGCGGGAAAAAATCAGCGGGATGCGTGCTGCTCTTGAGGAGGCTCCCACCCAGCAAGCTATAGAGGAGAAGGAGAAACAGCTGCAGATGCTCTACCCACCCAACCTGATCTGAGTGCGCTGATGCCTGAAGTTGGGGAGGTGAATTCTCCTGCACTGGCTGAGCAAGCTGCTGGGGGTGGTGCTGGAATGTCCCAGGATGCTGCTGACGGAGCTTAGGAAGCTATGGCAGCTGAGGATGTACAAGCTGGTGCGGTACCTGAAACAGGAGGTCAGCAGGCAGAGGAGGTGCCAGAGGTGGAGGTCATTAATGTGACCGATAATTAAGTATTTTTATTTTTAATGAACCTTTTTGGCAGTCTGGCCCAGAGGTGGCAGACTTGTAAGTTTTTTTAAACTCTTTTTTGGTTGCTCCGCCCAGGTGGCAGTTAAACTTAGGGGCCGTATTTTGGCCACACTTTGGAATATCCTTGCCGTAGTTTTGGCAAGGTTTGATTTATATCTTGTGCTTGTTTTTTAGTTTCCTTAGTTTAGGAAGTTGTCGTGTCAGCCTGCTGGCTGATTTAGGCGAGTCCCGTCATCCTGAAAAGGCTGACTTTCGACTCGGCCTAGTCTGCTGTTTGACCGATGGCTGATTTAGGCATATGCCGCAATGTAAGGAGGAGTGACCGTGTCAACCTAAGAGGCTGATTTAGACCAGCCTGGTCATCCTGAAAAGGCTGATCCAGACTAAGCTAGCTGCCGTGTCAGCCTGATAGCTGATTTAGGCGTATGCCGCAGTTTTGGACTACTTAACCTTGTTCATGACGCAAGGTGTGTTCATCACGTTTAAAGCCAACATGGGCATAATTTAGGCAAGTTTATCGTCATTCTAGAACCAATGGGACGCTGCAGGATTCTGGTAGCGCAGAGATCCCTAGGTTCCATGTATGTGCATGCATGCTGGGGCCCTGATTAATTGCGATTAGTGCGAGCTACGTCCAGGGGGTGGTATCAGGGGTAGCTGGGTAAGCGTGTTTAGCTGTCAACCGGGCTCCCTTTCGTATGTTCCACGATCCGCTTTGGTGAGGGTGCTCCTTATGGAGAAAATAGGTTAGGCATGTTGGAGTGCCACGTGCCTTGTCACCCGCGTTGGCGGTTGGGATGATCTGCTAGATATCCTTTCAAAGTACCATAGACACTAGGATTCGAGTGATGTACCTAGAGAAGTCCGAAAATAGAAAAATCTACTAAAATGGTGTGAAGTACTGTCGCTATCTCTTGGGGTACTGTGAGCAATTGTGGTCCCAGTGACGCCGCTGCACCACGCCATCTAATAGCAATTTAAAATTTAAAATAGTTAGAGGTACCGAAAATAGGAGTGAAATTGGCGATATGCCTACTACCGGATTTTTATTTTAATTTTGAAATGTTTTGGCTTTTCATAGTACATCATTCTGAAGGCTAAAGTCTACTTATTATTAAAAGTAATATCTCTTCAGGTGAAGTATGTTCCATGGGCGTTGTATGATTTGACCGTCCATGGTCATCAGTCTGTATGCACCATGGCCAACAACTCCTTCTACCTGGTATGGTCCTTCCCATTTGTAGGCGAATTTGCCTTCTTTACGATTCTTAGTGTTTTGAAACACCTCTCGGAGAACCTGGTCTCCTACCTCCAGGAGCCTGACTTTCATATTCTTGTTATAACTCCTGGCCACTGACTGTTTGTAGGCAGCAAGATGTATTTTTGCGCTTGCTCATAGCTCGTCAATTGTGTCCAGGCTTCTGACCATCTCTGCATTGTTCAGTTCCCCTGTCATATTTTCATACCTGTGAGTGGGAACTAGAACCTCTGATGGAATGACTGCTTCTGCGCCAAACACTAGGCTGAAGGGTGTTTGACCTGTTGCTACTTTTGGCGGCGTTCTGTCTGACCATAATACCAGTGGCAATTCATCTGCCCACTTTCCTCCTAACTCCTGTAACCTCCTTCTTAGATTGTCCATGATGATTTTGTTGTTGGACTTAGCTTGCCCGTTGGACTTTGGAGTCCTGGGTGCTGACTTTTTTAGGGTGATGTTCCACCTGGCACAGTATCCCTCGGTGTCGTTGGAAATGAATTGTGAGCCATTGTCGCATATGATTTCTGATGGGATACCAAACCTGCAAATGATGTTTAGTTTTATAAACGAAATGACTTGTTTGTCCTTTACTTCTGTGAATGCTTCTGCCTCTATCCATTTGGAGAAGTAATCTATCATCGCTAGCATCCACGTCCTGTTTCCACATTATGATCTCTGGGGATCTGCTTAAGTTTGCAAGTTGCGAATTTCTGTTTTAATTCCTTTGCTATTTTCAAGTATGCAATCATCTTTGAATCTTTGGCTATAAACTCGTCATTCACGTGATTGACTATTAGCAGAGAGTCGCTGGATATGCGCAGGTGCCTGACTCCTAACTCCAGTGCTAGCTTCATTCCTAGTATCAAGGCCTCGTACTCTGTTTCATTGTTGGTTTCCTTGAATTCACATCTCACCGCTTGCGCTATCAGGTCTCCCTGTGGTGACCGCAGGATTAACCCTTCACCTGCCCCCCTCTGATTGGAGGCTCCGTCAATGTGCGTCTGCCAAACCTCTGCTTCCTTGCTCCCTTCTAGAGTGAGGATTTCCTCATCCGCCATATTTTGGATGGCTGGGCTGAAGTCTGACACGAAGTCTGCCAGTGCTTGTGATTTGATTGCTGTTCTGGGGTCATACTGGATATCATACCCACTGAGGTGTACAGACCACTTTGACATTCTGCCGGACAGTTCAGGCTTCCTCATGATAGATTTCAGCGGGTAGTTGGTCACGACATGTATAGTGTGAGACTCGAAATAGAGGCGCAGTTTGCGAGATGATACTACCAGTGCTAATACTAACTTTTCAAGAGATGTGTACCTGGTCTCTGCCGCGCAGACTTGCTAACGTAGTACATCGGCTTCTCGCTCCTTTTTTTCTCGCTCTCGACCAGAACGGCGCTCACTGCCACCTCTGTGACGGCCATGTATAGGAATAGTGGTTCTCCTGGCTCCGGCTTCGACAGCAGTGGCGGGCTGCTGAGGTAGTGTTTCAGCTCTCTGAAGGCTTGCTCGTGATCCGCAGTCCATTCAAACTTCTGAGTTTTTCTTAGTACGTCGTAAAACAGCCTGCACTTATCTGAAGATCTTGAGATGAACCTGCTTAAGGCTGCTACCTTTCCAGCTAGTCTTTGAACATCTTTAGGCTTCTCAGGTGACTCTAGTTGTAAGACGGCTTTGATCTGCTCGATGCTGGCCTCTATCCCTCTTTGAGTTACAATATAGCCTAAGAATTTGCCAGAAGATACTCCGAAGGTGCATTTAGATGGATTTAGCTTCATTTTGTATTCCCTCAGGGTGCTGAATGTTTCTGCCAGATGCCGCATGTGATCTTTGGCTCTTTCTGATTTTACCACCATGTCATCAATATATACCTCCATAGTTCTTCTTATCTGCTCTTTGAACATGCGGTTAACCAGCCTTTGATACGTGGAGCCGGCGTTCTTCAACCGAATGGCATAACGTTGTAGCAATATATTCCTCTTTCAGACATGAATGCTGTCTTCTCTTGATCTGCAGGATCCATCTTAATCTGATTGTATCCACTCCATGCGTCCAGGAATGTCAACATCTCATGCCCAGCTGTCGCGTCTACCATTGCATCAATATGAGGCAGCGGGAAGAGATCTTTAGGGCATGCCTTGTTGAGATCGGTGAAGTCCACACATACTCTCCACTTTCCATTTTTCTTAGGCACCACCACTACGTTAGACAGCCATTCTGGATATTTTACTTCTCTTATTTTCTTTGCTACCAGCAGACTATCTAGCTCTTGGTTGACCACCTTGTTTCTTTCTGCTGCAAACTTTCTTCTTCTCTGCTGGATGGGTTTACACTTTGGGTCCACACTAAGCTTATGCGTTATGATGGACGGATCTATTCCTATCATGTCATCGTGTGACCATGCAAAACAATCCATGTTATCCTGTAGGAACTTGATTAGTTGTTGTCTCAAGCTTCCTGCGCATCCTGCTCTAATGAGCACAGTTCTTTCTGGGTGCAGCTTGTCCAGGTTGATTTGATCTAGCTCTTCTGCTGGGGGTTCAATGTATTCGTCTGGATAGGTCGTCATCATGCTATGCGGGAGGGCTGGCAGTACACTTGAGTGCCTTCTTATAGCAGCCTCTAGCTTTATCCTGATCTCCTCTTATTGTCTCTACTCCCCATGGTGTGGGGAACTTTATGCACTGGTGTTATGTTGAGGGGACTGCTTTTATTTGGTGTAGCCACGGCCTTCCCAAGATGACATTGTAGGTGGAGGGGCCGTCTATAACCAGATACCTGACTTGCTTGTTGACTCCTCTCACATAGGTTGGGATGACTATTTCTCCCAGCGAGTTAGTTGTTTCCCCACTGAAGCCTACTAGCGGAATAGTCTTCTTCTGCAGATCCTTCTCACTGAATCCCATGTTCTCTATGGTCTTCAACATGATAAGGTTGACTGAGCTGCCTGTATCCACCAAGACCTTTCTAACCGTGCAATTGGCCATTGATAAGGTGATAATAAGTGCGTCATGATGTTCTCGTTCGTCGTATGTATCTCCTTCATCAAAGCTGACAGCTGGTAAGTCGCTGTGAGAAATTCTGCAAGAATTTGCTGGCCTATCTCCTTTGGTCTCGGTAGCACATCTCTTAGCTGCTGAGTATGTCAGCCCGCTCAGGTCTGAGCCGCCTGTTATCACGTTTATAATTTTGGTGCATGTGGGTGGGGTTGCAGGCTTGGTGGAGCCTACCTTATCCTGTTGCTTGCCCCCACGTGGTAATAGGTGGCTTAGCTTTCCTTGCTCGTACAGGCGCTTGATCTCTCTTCGTAATGTGTAGCAATCCTCAGTGTTGTGCCCAATATCACGGTGGAACTCACACTTCTTTTTGCTATCTTTTCTCCATGCTTGCTCCCCTACTGGTGGGTTGGGCCACCTGACTCCGTCTCCCATCTCCCTAAGTGCCTTCAGGATTCCTCCGATACCTGTAGTGAATCCATATTCTGCCAAGGTAGGGAGTTGCTGATTTTCCTCGATTCTGTTAACTCCCCTTCCATATGGTCTGTATCTTTCGTCTTTCTTACTGGTGGTTTGCTTTCTTCCTGATTTCTCCACGGCTGAGGTACTAGAAATACTTGGCGTATTAAGTAAGCTGGCTCTAGCGAGAATATCTTCCTCCAATCTGATTGCGGCAGCTGCCTTCTCTTGCACTGCCTCGAAACTATGGCAGGGATGCATAGTTAGCTGCTTGTATAGGTCGGAATCATGGTGGAGGCCTCTTCTGAAGGCTTCTACTGCTGTCGAAATGTCGCACTCTCGTACTGCTACCTTCTCATTGTTGAATCTAGTATTGTATTCTCCAATGGTCTCTCCTGCCCCCTGGACGATTCTGTATAGGTCTCCTCCATGCTTCTACGGCTTCCTACTGCTTACAAATTGCTGAGTGAATGCGTTCACTAATTCAGCAAATGTGGATATCGACCTATTGGGCAGGCTTACAAACCATCAGAGTGTCGGTCCTATTAGGGTGGATCCAAATCCTTTGCACATGCAAGCCTCCTTGACTTGCCCTACAGCTGTTACTGTCATCATCTTCTGCTTGTACTGGCTTATATGATCAAAGGTATCTGCTGTTCCGTCGAAGAGAGGCATATTTGGATTTGTGAATCCCTTTGGCATGGCTGTGATGGATATGGTATCCACGAATGGTGAGTCGGCATAGCTGTCTAGTGCTTCTTTCTCGAGTGGGGGTGGCAACCCTGGGACCCTGCTCAGTATTTCTTTTAGCTCCAAGTACTGCTGATTTGTTATGCTTTGCTGAATGGGTCCGTCTGTCACCGCCTCGATTCAATATACTGCCTTCTGATCCGAGCTCTTGAAGGTTCTGATGTGTTCCAGCTGCTAGAGGAGTTGTTGTAACGATTGTCCCCTACTGCCAGCTCACTTGTTGGTTCGACTCGGATTTTGCTCCAGGTGTCTGATCGATCGTTGCGGGGCTGCTGACAGGGATGCCACCTGCTCGTGCTTCCACACAGCTGGCTGCAGGCCAGTTATCCGGCGTGAGGTATCCCAGCCCTTGTGGGGTTATCCTTTCATCTGAAGGTATTGTGGACAGATCCAATCTTTTTATTAGTTCAGCCGGTATCTGTCGAAGTGGATTCCTGTTGCCTGATGCCCCCTGCGTCAGATCTACTAGTGGAGACCTTCCCTCTCCTGTCATGCTTGCTGGAGTGACAGACTGCTGTTTGAGAATGTCAATTTGCGCCCAGAGCTCTTTGTCTCTCCTTCTTGCTTCAGCTTCTGATTTCCTCTGATCTTCTCTCATGTTTTCTATGGCTTTCTGAAGATTTTCTACGCCAGTGAGCAAGATTTGTGTGGGACTAGGTGGCGGGGTGAGGCCTGAACTTGCTGCTCCCTTATCTGATCTGGCTTGGGTCGCGATAGCAGGAGTCCTAGGAGGTAGAGAGGTTTTTTCTGTTGGTATGATTCTTGAGGTGTGTCCGGGAGCCTGTGTTGCCACTGTTGATGTTGGATTTTGAGTAGAGGGCGGTGGTGGCGATGGTTGTCTGCTCCCTGACACGACATCCGATGCTTGCTTATCCATTGTGTATTTAGAGTATCAATGATTGACGGTCACAGTGCCCCACGGTGGGCGCCAAACTGTTTAGGTATTTTTTACCGAATTAGTTGATTCGGGTCAATGCGGTCTTACTCGTTGGATATTCGATTAATTGTTTGTATGTTGATGCGTAAATAAAGAAATAAAGTGTGAAATAGAAGTTGACACGTGAGATTTGGTGACGCGGAAAACCCGATATGGGAACAACCGCAGGAGGAACGGTATCCTGCCAAATATTGCACTATACTTTAATAGGAGGATGATTACAAATGAGACGTAATGCTAATCTCGCTGGCACGAGGTATCAGGCCTGCAAGTTCTTTGACTGATGTATATTTGGGTATGGGAATATGTTAATGCCGAGGTGTGTGTATGGATGCGTTGTTGAATGTGTTGTTGAATGTCCTTCTTTGATTGCTTCCTTGGCTATTTATAGGGTAAGAACCCTAGACGCCTCCTACCTCGATTATGGAAAGGGAATATAACTTCCATAATAACTTTTTCCATGTTTGGTCGTCTCCCTCAATTCTCCCTGATCTCCCTAACATCTCCCTGACTCCCCCTCTCCTAATTCCAGACGCTTCTTCTGACGGGCTCCAATCTTCTCTTGCGTGCATGCCGGCCCAATGCTTTATTTGTATACGGGCTCCTTTCCTCCTTGTCACTCCTCCCATGATCCATTATTTTATCAAGTTGGCCCTCTCTTTATTGTGCTATTTTTAGCCCAAACACCTACCAAGGCAGGTATTAGTATCCAACACACACACACAAAAAAAAAAAAAAAAAAAAAAAGAAGAAAAAGTTGTATTCTTTTACCTGCAAGATGATGGGACTTCCTAAATAAGGAAGGTCGCGGTTGGCTTTCCTGTTATCTAACCCCAATAGGATCTCTCCTAAACATAAGCAAGCTGGGCTCCTGCGCAGCTCCATCTGCTCAACTAGACTCAAATAGCGAGGATCACTTCTCATATCCTCATCAGCATGCCCTTGAAGGACATAACCATGCAATAAGCAAAACCCAAATGCCCTACGCCTCGCCACATAGGAGATAGAAGGGTCTGCTCTATTTATGAATCGATCGATTAAATCAAGCATTCGGACTCCTTTTGAGGTCATAAGACGATCAACCTCATCTCTTGTCAATCCAAGCAAATCCCTAAATTTATTCTTATATCCTTGAGAAGTAGAGGGAATAGCAGGCATATGTTCTGGGTCCGGCCGCCAATTGCAGCAATTTCTTCGGGAAATGGACAGATATCACCTCCAGGGAAGGCAAACACGTGGAAGTTCGGGTCCCAATACTCAAGACAAGCATCCAAGAACGGTTTGACGACCTTAATTAGCTTCAAGCTCAAAATCGATCCAAAGTTGTAGGCATCCATATCGTGTTTCTCCACATTTGAAAATTCGTTGGTCCATTCTTTGAGACGGATTTTTAAAGTATTCATGATGTATGAGAGTTTTTATGTAATAAACGGAAGAAAGACGGAAGAATTATCTGAATAAAACCTCCATCGACGTCTATATTTATACTAAAAGTTGTTTCCTAAAATCTGTCAGGACGGACACACTAGGGAAAGGGCGCAGCACCTGCTGCGCCTCTTCAAAGGGACGCAGCTCATGCTGCGCCTCTTCCCCAACTTTATTTATGTGATTTTCCGCGTTGGATCTTTCCTAATTCCTTAAAGCGTAATTTCCTATTCATATGGGTTATTATTTTTGGCAATTCCGTCCAATTACCGTATTTCGAGTTTCCTAATTCCACAGGCACATATTTCGAGGCGAGATCGGCATTTTCGTCAATTCAGCACACTTATCCATTTCTTTTAATTTTTCTTTTTGGGGAATCATTTCACCAATTTAATTATTTATTTTATTTATTTTCTCAAACTTATCCATTTCTTTTTAATTTTTCTTTTTGGAGAATCATTTCACTCCCGTTTTATATTACATTTCAAACTTATATGTTTTCATTTTCTTTTTTTTAGGGGGTAACCCTCCCTACCGTCCGGTCATATCCGGCAAATTTTTTGCATTTTTTTTCGAGTCTTTGTCTTGCGCTAATTTAGGCCATGTGTACAAATATGTGTTTTATGCGCAATTTCTATGTAAATTTCGGCAGCATGACGACATAAACCGTCATCTACTAAACCTGTTCAAAGCTGACCTGCAGGTACAAGCAAGACAACCCAGCAACAAAGGCACTCAGGCCGTCATATATACAACCAAAAAGGGATATGTACACCAAGCTGGGGGCTCGTGCCCGAAACAAAGTCCGAAAGTCCAAAATAAAGGTCCTAAAAATGTACAAAAGTGTATGCAGTACAGCCAACAACAAAAATAACAGGAAAACAAACGAACCACTGCTGGTCGCCACCTAGCTCAGTAACTCTCACCTCGAGAGCATCGATCTCGGCGTCGCGGACCTCTAGCTCTCTCAGCAGGCAAGCTGTCTCCTCTCGAGACTGCGCTAGCTCTCGCTCCAAGTCACGCTCCCTCTGCAAATGTCAAGAATTGGCTCATGTCAATCATTTCAAACATAAAGAAAGTTAGAAAGCGAAGTAAACGGAAGGTTCATACCTGACGTCCTCGACCGCCAGCAAGTGCCTCGGCGGCAGTAGCCCGTAGCCGGTTGGCTACCCTCCACAAAGCCACGAACCGAGATGGAGCTACCTGCATTTCAATAAACAAGGACTCTCAATGATTGGACAAGAATTAAACAAATGTATTTTTATACTAATTAAGTTGGGGAACTTACCCTCCGAATCAGATGCTGCCACTCGTCCAGGCCAGCATCCGTCACCACCTCGCCGAAGTCGCGAAGCTCGGAGATCGTCGTCATCCCCGTCGCATCAGTGTACTCAAGTCTCGGGGTACGCTGGGGGCTCGACGCCCGCCGCCTCAACCTCCTGCAAAATTCAAATGGTTTCCATTAATCGATGATCATTCATCTTGTTTTCGAACCAATCGAAAGAACAGTAAAGTATTTACCACGACCGGCCAGTACGCCAACCTCCGGTAGAGGAACGCCGAGTAGTCCTCACCAGGAAGAAGGAGAGCGTCGCCACCAACGCCTGCCAAGTCAGCCTCCCTCTCAGCATCAGAAGGTTTCCTGAACATCGTCCGAGGAGGGTCGATGGGGACCGTGAAGCCATCTCGAGAGCACTGGTAAGCCAAACGCTCACCCAAGTACCACACGAGACCCATCGACGTCCTCATCAGCAACTGGCTCGAGCTCCTGGGTCGAGAAGGACCTCAGCCACAAAAGGAGGGACGCCAGTGTAGTCCGCAAAAGCCTGTGCACCTACTGAGATAAGCAAACAAGAGGACATTATTATGATACTCACGCCACTCAGCTGCAGGGCGTTCACATCCTGTTGACAGACGTCGTGAGAAGAACGCTGACTCTTCTTGCGACACATCACCCAATCCCTCACGATGGGATAGGCTCTCTCCCCTGGCTCCGTCCTCTTGGGCGCGAAACCCGGAAAGTAGGAGTACACCCACGCCTGAAAATAAGATAATCAATAACGATCTTTCGTGTTTCGATAAGGAAAGGAAATGATATTTCATGATACGATGTGAAGGTTCATACCTCCAGCAGCATTCCAGGACCAACAGTGGCAGGAGAAGTCCCCTTCTCCACCAGCTCCGGACGAACCATGGCCTCATATAGCGAATGAGGACCGCAAAGCCAGCAGTGACCCAGTCCCAACGACCTAGGCCACTCAGGTCAGAAAAGAAGGGAAGAAGCTTCGTCGACAGCCTATGTCCCTTATCTCCGAGGTAGAGCGAAGACAAAAAACACCAGAGCCACAAATGAGCTCTATGCTCCGCATTACAGGGAGGAGGAGCCATCTCCCTCCCATCGATCGTCACCACCGTCAGGACCTTGCCAGCAAAGTAATCCCTGACGTAGGAACTCGGCACCAACCCGGGAACCCCAGCAGCTTTTCCCGCCAGGTTTAAACCGATCAAGCTCCTTGCCTCAGCCGAGTCCACTCTCATGGCTGTCTCCGGCCACACCACAGCCTCGGTCCCACACGGCAAGCCAGAAATCATGCCGTAATCCTCCAACGTGACCCCAACCTCACCAAAAGGCATGTGAAAGGTAGAGGTCGTATCCCAGAACCGATTAAGGAAAGATCGAATCAGGCAAAGGTTAGCCCGAATCTTCCTTCCCTTGATATCCCTCCACGCTCGTACCAAAGCACCAAACGCTCCCAGCTCGATGATGGTCTGCTCCTCCGCCGACTGTCTCCCGTAAGCCTCCATCATCGTAGTGTAACCCGAGAGAGACCTGATGTTCTCGGCCTCCTATTTTGATTCAAAGCAAGAGCTATCTTTTGCTCGAATGAAAGAGGAAAGGGATAGCAAATGAAAATAAAAGAGGGTGAATAAAAGAATGATGAATTCAATTTACCAAGCTCTTCACCGTCCTGTATGACAGGTGACTTTCCGCTGCCCAGATGAGATGTCGACTATCCCATTTCTCAGCCCACTCGGGTGCTCCCCTCAGCTGATGACCGCCTCGTCCGATGTTGGCCCGCCTCGGGGCCTCCTCCTCAACAGCCTCCTCCTCGACAACCTCGTCCTCAGCTGCCACTCCAACAGCAAAAGCCTCCTCTAACGCCTCCTCGAGCATACGAGAAGGGTTAAGAACAGTATCCACATCCATGGGACCTCTCCCAAACGTAGAAGCCTCATCACCTGCAAAATTAATGTGAATTAGGTCGCGTCAAGTGACGACGAGCCTTAAGTAGGGGATTTTCGAGCTTTCAATGCTCCGGAACCGCTCTTTTCTCGCCATCTTTGGCCATTTTCCCAAAAGCCCGACCGCTCATGTGGTAATATGGGTGAAGTCAAGTCTAAGTAGAGGCCTAGTCATGGGTTCGAGTCGGAATTTCGACAGCATTTCGTTATAACGTCGATTATGCCCTAGAAAAGTGTCCTGAAAAAGCCGTCACAAATCAAAATTTCGAGATGGTATGATGTTTACTCATCATACAAGGATCCCAAATATCGAGTTTCATCACAAATGGGCAATCCTAAGGCTATTTTCGAAGCAATTTACGGTTCAGCTATGAGACCGTCACAATTTCACTCAAACGCTCAAAACTCAATGAAAATTCAAAATGAACACATGGTTATAATCCTTATACTGCCAATTATCCATGTACAAAGTCAATTCTACAAGGTAAAATCTTTTGGGGGAAAAGCCGCAAATTTTCGACATTTTTAGGGTTGGAAACCCTAATTTGTCGGTCCAAATTGTTCAAATGCAGAAGATTAATGCAAAAATAATATACATACCTCGATTAGTCATGGGAAATGCACGATTTTGATCAAATTTTGGCGAGAAATGGTTGGAATTTGAGGGAGTATTTGATGATTTATGTTTCGAAAATTATGAATAAAACACGATTTTTATCAAGTTTTTACTCAGACAGGGACACATCCAGGAAAGGACGCAGCAGGTGCTGCACCTCTTCCAAGAGACGCAGCTCTTGCTGCGCCTCTTCCTCCGTTCCCCTCCAAGTCAAATTTCGAAAATTCGTTATAAGTTCGTTATTTGTGGGCCCATGTTTGGTGCGCCTCTTCCTCAACACCATATATCATATATTTGGTCCATTTGATGTTTATTCTTCGCCCGGGCCTGTATTTTCGAGCAAACTACGAACTGTCGCGGTACTTTATCAAGACCTCGCTTGCCACAATGAGCGAATACCCTCTGACAGGTGTTTTGACACGCTTCGGTTATGTTCCCTCAACGAGAGTTCCGGACAACCAATTGTCCCTCTTAACACGTGGAGATCAGCCTCAATTATGTTCCCCAGCGAGAGTTCCGGACAGCCAATTGTCCCTCTCAACACATGAAGATCAGCCTCAATTATGTTTCCCCAGCGAGAGTTTTGGACAGCCGATTGTCCCTCTCAACACGTGGAGTTCAACATCAATCTCGAGTTTTCTTTTTTTCCGAAGTTTGTTTGAAGACCGACCCAAGCATATTTCTCCCAGCAGTTCCTACCGACGTCCTGCTGCCCCCTTCAATCCTTCAATCTTACGTTTTGCCTTCCCCTTAAAGCCCGATGGTGTAATCTAAAGGAATTTCAGGTATGGTCTCTTCTTATGGCTGGCGAGCCTCCTTACGTAGTCTAATGGACTTTAAACGACCCTCCCCGGAAGTCGACAGACTCAAAAATGTTCCCGACGACAGGTCCTTGGCTCAGACTCCTTGAGCCGCCTCGCGTCGCCATAGTCGTCATGTTGTAATCTTCAATTGACCTGATGGCTATTCTTTGACTTTCACCTTCTCCAAGCCTCAGTCAAAGTGGGGGCTCTGTAGATACCTCATTTCTGCACCTCCCGCAAGCCACCCGGTGATGATTGGACCGCATGTTTGGTACACGGAACGATTTATGACAGTTCCTAAGTTTATCTTCAAGTGATAACTCAAACACTTGTGTTAACCCCTTGGTCGTCATCTACGCGCCATTACGGTCATTTTGACAATAATTAGAGTACATTTGGAGTCCGGGTCAAAAACCGTCTTCATTTTATAATAACCGTTTAAAAATGCCGAGTCAGGATACTCTGGAATATTTCGGGTATTTCTATTCCATATTTTCAATCTTTTAATCTTTGGTAAATTATATCCCGAAATTATTTTATAAATATTAAGGAAATCAAGATCAAACCGCAATTCCATAATAGAAACGCGGAAATCTTTCTTCCGCAGGAGGAAACCATTGGGGAAAGGGCGCAGCACCTGCTGCGCCTCTTCCAAGAGACGCAGTGACTGCTGCGCCTCTTCCCCAGCTCCTTTTGGCGTATTTTCCAATCTTTTCGAGATTTACTTCCAAAGTTTTACCGAAACCCTAATTCCTCCGTGTGATTAGTATAAATAGGGACCTTCGTTCAACATATTTCACACGCGAGTGTCCGCCCTTCTCTTCTCCCTTTGCATTCTAAGACCAAGCTCTTGCTTTTTGGCATCTACGTGCTTAAACTTTCGACCACGTAAGCTCGGATCTTTCTGAGTACCAGCCTCGTTTTGCATGACCGACCAATTTTACCAACTCCACATCAATCAACTTAATCAATCTTGTTTAATTTCCTCTTAGAGGGCACTTTCGTCGTACATTCGAGTCGAGCATCACTAAACGTTAACTTAGTTAATCTCGTTTCGTCAAACATGTAGTCTGAGGGTGTAAATCCCATCTTTTATTATTGTATTTTATTTTTTGTAATTATTATTGTAAGATTTACGTCGAAAACATATTCAAAACCGATTTCTAAAACCTTTATTCAAACCCCTTTTACTGATTAACGGGAGACAAACGTCGAGAAGGATCGCAGCAACTGATGTGCCTCTTCGAAGGGACGCAGCACCTGCTGCGCCTCTTCTCTAAGGCTGCCGCAGTTCCTGCTTTCCTTCTTCTTCCTTCGTCTTCTGTTAATTTCGTCTGTTCCTTTTGTTTCGTCTTTGTTTGTTCTTATAATTCTAACATGATAATTTTAGCATATAATATCATTAATAATTTATCATCCTTTTAATTCCCGACTTAAATCCCTTATAATTCATATTTGCGGGTTTTCGTCATTAAAATCAATTCGGGTTTTTAGAGGTTCGATTCATCAATATTGAGTCTCCGAAATCCTTCTTTGGTATATTTGCATCTGTTATTTATCATAATAATCAATAGTTTAGCATTAATAACCTAACTAGTTTGTTAATTTGTTATTAACCTTATCTTTAATCTTGTAATTAACTCGTTCTAATTAGTTTTATGCCGTCTTTTATTGTTTTTATGACCAATTCACATGTAAATAATATATTAATCCACTTCTATCCGAGTCAAATATCGATAATCAAGCATTAAATTCACCAATGAACATTAACGATATGCAATTCCAGCTTCACAGCCAGAATTCACCTCAGGAACAGACGCAGTGAGCACTGCGCCTCTTCCAAAGGACGCAGCTCTGTTGCGCCTGTTCCGGGTTGAATTCTGCCTCTGACCTTCCATTGTTGCTTTCACCTAGTTTATTAGCTTACGTATTAATTAACTATTACTTGTAATATCGCTGCTAATATGTTCGTTTATTTATTTTCTATTCTTTTCTCAAATCATCCGTTTTAAGTGTATTTTCAACGTAAATCAATTAACCCATTGTAATTATTTCAATTGTTGTTCTTTTATCGTATTCTTCATTATTCATTGTTTGTATGCTCTCACATGCAATTAGCCTAAATTTCTACCTCGACATTAATGTATGCTAAAATTACATGTTCACCGACTTAGTTAATTCTCTCATGCTAGGATTAATCTAATGGATGTTGCATTGCTGCATATAACCTTCAACATATCGAGTATAGACGATTTTCCATAATCATTAGTAGAGGCCGCTATCGAGGCGGGCGGGATTAGGTGTTCGATCAAAAGAGCTTTCTAATACGAACCCTCACCTCTTACTTCAGATCTTTGTGAACATCCGTGTTCATTGGCATCCACGAGAGTCATTCTACACATAGAATGCTAAGGGTAACGAGTTCTTGGTGTTCATGTCACTACTTTGTGTCTTGACATGGCATGAGGTATTCGAACGGTTTCCAATTTTCCACAATAAATTGGTAGCGACTCCACAAATGCAAAGTTTGCTCGCTTTTTACCCGAGCGACCCCCGTGGGTCCGCGTCCACAATACTCTATACTCGACCGAGTATCCGGTCTGATGAGTGTTTTTTCCGCGGTTTGGTTTGGAAATGATTAGAGTTATATAAAAACGTAAATGAGTTTCTAATTACACTTTTACAAAACCTAATCACTCAACGACGCTCTAATCTTCTCCAAATCTCTCCCTAGTGTGTGTGTGATCGTTAGCAAGTTCATTCATCCTTTGTTTCATCGTTGGTAAGTCCTCGTTTCTATAATTCGTTGTTTTATCATTTAGGGTTTGGCTTTAATTATGATTTGGGGAAAATGGGATTTTGCATATAGTGATTGTTGTTAGGCGAGGACTTCGTAGAGGAGCCGTTCTAGATGGCTTGCTTGTGTTTCTTGCATTTGTGCTAAGGTAGGGTTTCCCTACTCAGCTTTAATGTTTAATTGAATTAAGATTGATGTGGTACTATGATCATTGTAATTATTGTTGTGATTGTCTGTTGATCTTGGAGTTGGAGTATTCTGGTTTGTGTTGGTGTCGTGATGGTGATGATGATGATGATGATGGTTCGCGAGGTGCGTCCTCGGCTGAGTGGAGTCACTTGCGGGAGTGGCTTCACGCCCTAGTTTCGCCCTCCATTGAACCCGCCACTGGAGGGGATGTGCACATTAATGGGACAGGGTTATCGCTCGTTGATGAGCAGGGGCTTAGGTGGGGATTGGCTGCGGTCCCCCACTAGCGGCGAGGATTACCTGTTGCGATGGGTAATCTGGCAGGGCTACACACTTTAGTGTGTAGTCAGTGATTGTGTGTGATTGGGAGACGGAGGTGGATGTTGATCAGCTGATTACCTTATTGTACTTGTCTTACTTTAATTATTCAGTAACTGACCCATTCGGGGATGGTGAGGAAATTGTGACAGGAGATGTAGTCGTTTAGCTTTGGGGCAGTCATGGGGAGTCACCATACAAGCTTAGCTTCCGCTGTCAAGAGTTTTAGTTGTCTTTTGTAGTTGTTGGTTTTATGATAGTGTGGACATCGGCCCACCTCCAAGCCCGGTCGATCTGCGGACGTGCAGCGGTCTTTTGAAAGCCACGCTCGGCGGCGTAAAAATGCTTTCGACCGGATAGTTTTAGATCGGTCGGTTTCGTCTCGGTAAGGGTCTCGAAACGATTAGAGATGTTCGGGGTTGCCACCAAGCATTTGTGGGATGCTTGGAACCCGTTCAAATCAACTTTATACCTCAGTCAAACGAAGCACAAAGCAGTGTTTGACATAGGTACTAAAGATAAGGAATCGTCCCTCTTTAGCATCCTATCTCTAGAATGACTCTCGTACGCCCTGGATAAGGTCGTGCACTATCCGAAGTTTCTGAGTAAGAGATGAAGGTACGTATTGGGAATCCCTTTAATCAGACACCCAATCCCGCCCGCGGTAGCGGCCTCTACTGATCAATCTTGGTTAGTTGAATGCAAAAGTTGATAAAACGGTTTAAATGCATGAATGCGCATCCAATAATTTAAACCTAACATGTGAGAGCTTTCTAAGTCGGTTGATTTAATCCAAGTATCAAGTATAAGATGTCGAGTTGGATTTATGGTTGATTTGCATGCAAGACGGAAATTAAACATCCATTTACCGTATTAGGTTTATGGTGCATAACGCGATCCATTTGTCTTAGTAAGGCATTTTGCAAATGTGATTTTTGAATGATCAAATAGTCATCTGATCCCTTCTATCCGGGTTGGCCGGAGTCGGGATCGTCCTAGACTAATGCTGGAAAGGGAACAGACCCTGCACCAGGCGGCCACATGAGGCGCGAGCCTGTTGGCGGTGCAAGGGGGTCTCCCCTGGTTTTGAAAATAAGAAAGAAAAGGCCTGTTTAGGCGCGGGTCAGTCAACGGTTATATGCCGTGCTATGACCATTTGAAAAACGTTTATGAAATGTGTTGAAAAGTGGGTATTTAAACCCGTTTTGGTTTGAAAGGGTCGTTTAGAACGTATTTGTTGATTTGAGGAACGAGACTCGAATAATCATCATTATTTTGATGATATTCGGTGCCGGGTTCGACTTGACATGGATAGTTTTGAGAATGATCATGAACTAATTGTTTTAAGTTCATTTGAATATAATTAGTCGATACTCATCATCGTACCCGGGTTAAAATCCGGCATGGTATGTGGAACCAAGGATGACTTTGTTTTGGTGACTAATATGTTTATTTTGGAAATGTAAATAAATGATGAAAGGCTTTAAAATACCTCTCAAAATGTAAAGAAATGAAATAAAAGGCTTTAAAATACCTTTTAAATGTTATTAACCAAATATTATCACCGGAACACGGATTAAACCGTCATGGTATTAAGAACCAAGGGTGAAAAACGTTTTATGGTTAAAATTTGTAAAAATAAATAAAAGGGTTTGAAAACATTCGAAATGGTAAAAACCGATTACAAATATGAAAATAGATTAATGAGGAAGGACGAGAACAAACACAGTTGAGTTCGACTGGCACCCCATTGAGGCGCGGGCCTGCTCGTGCGTAACAAGGGGCTTCTGCCTCAGGCCAAAACTCAGTTTTGACTCATCTATCCTATGTTTTGGATCGTGTTATGCATGTTTTAGCATGTTATGGTCATAAAACAAGCAAAGACATGATAAAAGAAGGATTTTTACACCCTCATACTTACATGTTTGGTTATGGCGAGAAACCGACGTAAGTGTAACAACTCGTTTGGTCGGAAAAGACTCGGTTTAAAACCGTTTGGGTAAGTAAAAAGAGTGTTTTATTAAGATTAGTGACGGTGTAGTGGTCTAAATGGTCGGTCAAGTGATTTAATGCACGATGACGGTACTAAAAAATGTGTAAGGCTTGTGTTTACGATCGGTAGATCGTAAATACGCGTCGGATTGTGACTTAAGAAGTCGAGTCGAGAATTTTAAGGGAGAAAAGAGGGGGCGGACACTCGCGTAAGTTCTCAAATGGGGGCATTTGAGGGGTATTTATAGGAAAATGAGTGGTTGTGTGAGTTTTGAGCGACGTGGCCACCTGGGCTGCTCAAAGAGGCGCGAGCCACGTCGCGGGTCTTCGAGTTGTCCTGTCACTTTCACACAAGTGCAATCATGATTTGTTCTATCCTAGGATTTGTAGTCACATGTTTGGTACTTGACCATTCATGAATACGGGAAATCTTAGTATAGAAGGTTTGAAATGGTTTGCTTTTTGTGATTGACTCGGTTTGACTCGTTGTTGGAGTCGGGATTTGAATTTTTGAGTCGGTTTTTGGTCCGGTGTCGGTTTTGACTCTAATTAGTGTCATTGCGACCCCATTGTCGTGCATTAAACACTCCAGGTACTTTTGAAAAGTTTTGAAATGTTTTATTTTTGAAATCGTTTCAAGTTTTCTGACGTAAAGTTGTACACAAACTGTCGATCAAACGCCACGATTCCAAAACATGTTGTAGTCCGATAATCATCGGGTGTTTGTTGGAGTCTCAACAGCTACTGGGTATCTACAGAGCCCCCACTTTGACTGAGGCTTGGACAGGGCGAAAGTCAAAGTAGAGCCCCCAGGTCAATCGAAGATTACAACCTGGAGACCCAAACGACGTCAAGGCGGCTCGAAAGGATTCGGGCCAAGGACCTGCCGTCAGGAAGGGCGACGCCAAGGCTACTCGAGGGTACGAGCCAAGGACCTGTCGTCGGGAATAGGTTAGAGTCTGTCGACTGTCTGTGCGGGTCGTTTAAAGTCCGTTAGACTACGTACAAAGGCTCGCCAGCCATAAGAAGGAGTTATACCTGAGGCATCTTCGGATACATCCTTGCGTGTTTGCGGACAAAGGCTCGCCAGCTGTGGTGTGTACATGAAGAGGGCTCGCCAGCCACGATGCGTAGTAAGGCTCGCCAGCCGCGATGGTGCGTATATGAGGAGGGCTCACCAGCCGCGGTGCGTAGTAAGGCTTGCCAGCTATGGTGCGTATATGAGGAGGGCTTGCCAGCCGCGATGCGTAGTAAGGCTCGCCAGCCATGGTGCGTATATGATGAGGGCTCGCCAGCCGCGATGTGTAGTAAGGCTTGCCAGCCATGGGGCGTATATGAGGAGGGCTCGCCAGCCGCGATGCGTAGTAAGGCTCGCCAGCCATGGTACGTATATGAGGAGGGCTCGCCAGTCGCGATGCGTAGTAAGGCTCGCCAGCCATGGTGCGTATATGAGGAGGGTTCGCCAGTCGCGATGCGTAGTAAGGCTCGCCAGCCATTGTGCGTATATGAGGAGGGCTCACCAGCCGCGATGCGTTGTAAGGCTCGCCAGCCATGGTGCGTATATGAGGAGGGCTCGCCAGCCGCAATGCGTAGTAAGGCTCGCCAGCCATGGGGCGGTCGGTTAATTGACCGTGAGAATAGCCGCATTGGATGGGCTTGTTTTGAAGGTAGCGGACTCATGATGCCGCCGTGGAAATGGTGAATTTTGAATTTCACTACCAATGTTGTTGAAATGAGCGGGTCCCGTGGTCGTGATCCCTCGTGAGGGGTTTAGTTTTCAGTACTTGTCGTTAGGAGCACCTAGACCAAAACACAATTTATAACTTCACCAACAACTCTACAATTAGTAAAGAGGCAAGTAAAGGTCGGATCCCAAGGGATGGGAATTGAGATGAGATTTCTATTGCAACTAGTGGTGTCTAAGGGTGTCACAATTGGGGTTGAAGTAGAAGGTCACTAAAATAAATAGCAATGAAAGTAAACAAGCAAGATGAAATAAAAGGGATGTAAACAATTGATAAAAAGCACTAGGGTGTCATGGGGTCATAGGGGATTCATAGGAATTGATCATACAAACATATTCTCAAACTATAAGCAAGCAATTATTGTTGTGATGGATCGAGTTGGTTTATGTCTTACAATACTAGGAAAGTTTGGGTCCCAGAGCCGAATCGATTAGATTGTGCAACACCTACAAGTCGACTTAATCTTCCCTACTCAACAATATGCATGGTCTAATGAGACTCGAGTTGGTTTATGTCTTACAAGTCTCATTGAAAAGATAGGTGATGGGTAAAAAATGCAAGGATTCATAGGCTCGCATTTCATCAAACATAACATGTGCATAAGTTGAGATCACAACAAGCAAGCAAATAAATTATGAAAACATATTAAATTAAGCATGAATCATTCCCCATGTTGGTTTTCCCTAATTACCCATTAACCCTAGCTAAGGAAACTACTCACTCATTATCATGTTGAACATGCTAGCAAGGTTGTCAATCATACCAACAAAGTGAAACATGATGAATAAATGAAAGTGATTAACAATAATTAAAGAGGGATTAAAAGAATTATACATACTAATGATTCCAATAATAAAGCAAAGAATAAAAGAAGTACTTGATGCTTGATTGGAAGGTTGTCAATCTCCCAATAATAACCCAAATAATCTTCAATTACCCAAAATAAAGGATGAACAAGAGAGAGATTAAGGAAATAAAACTTGTATTAAAACTTGATTAAATGTTGATTACAAGATTAAAGAGAGATTTCATTGATATTAACTACACTAAAGATTGCTAAGAAGAACATGCCCTTCTAATTAGACTAATGGGATATTTATAGTGGGGATTAGGTACATAAATTAGGGTTTACTAAGTGTAGATACCCGTATCCGTCGATATTGGAATTTATAGAGAACCCGACAAACACCCGATGATGATAGGACACATGTATTTATTAGTTGTCATTGTCATTATTTGGGTTCGTTTTACGATGTAGAATGAGCGTTGTCGACGGAGTATTTTAATTTAAATGATACTTAAATTAAAGTCTTTTTTAAGGTGATTTCAATTTATTTTATTTTATTTTGAATTTATTTTCTTAAGTTTATTTTATTGAAAATAAAATAAATATTTGATTTGAAAAATCATTTTATGAGTATATTTGATTTGAAAAATCATTTATTTTAATATGTTAATCGATTTGAAAAATCGATTTTAAAAGCGAAGAAAACTCGTTTTAAACATGTGTTTTGAAGCTCGATTATAGCTCGGTTTTTGAGCCCGTTTTCTTTACGAGTTGACACGAATATCGAGTACACTAACCAACCTAAGCCTCTACCCATCCAACCCCAGTTCGAACCCCATAACCACGGCCCAAATCATGCCCCAAATCACCCCCAACAGCCCGCACAAAAACACGAGCAGCCCCCCCTGTTTTGCAGCTCAAACCCGAGTCCAAAACCCGCTCCAAACACCACCAAAACCCGTACCCATTAACCCTAACCCATACCCTAGTATCCTACCCATATTACCTTAGCTTAACCACCAAGAAAACCCCTCTCAAAGCCTCACAAAAGCTGCTGGACAGCAGCTATGCGTGAATGAGCCCGTCTGCCTCTCCCCTCTAAAACCCTACCTTAGCTCCTTATAAATACCCCCCCTTCACCATACATTCATTCCTCTAAGTTCTCCACACATCCTACCGTCACTCACAAGCTTTAAACCCCAGAAACAAACCCTAATTGCCTCTCAAAAACCCTCCACAAAACCGACTTACAAACTGAAACAGTTTGTGTGTCCTCTTCGAAAAACAATTCGTTCCTCCATCAAACCTCCATCAAAATTCGAGTTTCTTGTTCCAAATTAACCATACAACATCCATCTACACATTAGACAAAGATTTACGAGCCAAATTGCCCTTGAGAGTACACGAATTCCCTCGAAAAACAGAGTGTTATACACTCTGTTTTCGCGGCTTTTCCTGTCTGTCCAGTTCTGTTTGTGCTCGTTTTTCATGCCCAATAACTCAAAACGAGCAGGGGTTGCTTTAAGATCTCTGTTCTCCTCTCTTTCTAGTTTTCAAAACATCTTTTAAATCGAATTTTCACCGTGAAACGAGAGAGAAATCGCAGTTTAAAAGTTGCTGTCCAGATTTGCAAAAAACGAGTTGTTTGCTTTGTTTCTTCGTCGACGACGGCCTCTCGAGATAAAATCTACCATCGGTTACGACCCAAGACGGTGTCAACGATACATGTAGGTTGAGGGTGCATCAAACCCTCCTCTTTCTCCCTTTTATTTCGTTTTTTATGTTTGTTTTCTTATAGTTCGTTTTTGTTTGTTTATCGTTTTTGTTTATCGTTTGCTATCATTAACTATGAAACTAGTTTAGTCCGAGTATGAGTTAAAGTACCACCATGAACACCCGCGTTGACTTGAGATGGGAAAGAAACCGCTACATCAGTCGGTCGTACACCCCCGTCTCATTTACATATCCTCGTGTTCAAGGTAGGGCATTAATAAAATGAATTCTGACTTGGCTCTTCGCTTTTGACCCCTCTTTTGTTTCATGTAATTCGACCCACCTTAGGACCATTCACATATTAGTATGACCTCTGATTGTTAACATATAACTCGTTTAGATGACATTAGATTAATTTAATAACCTAATTAGACACGTTAGGGTACATCGACATAGCTTTAAAAATCAACTGACGATTCTGTAAATTAATTGAACGCATCTCTCTCTTTCACCTGATTTCTCGTTAGTATAAGAGTGCGTGATTAGCATCTTCTTATTAACACTCGATGAGTTAAATTAATTAGCAAACTTGACCTAATTTGACCCCTTTAGGCCGTGTAGAATGCGCGTTTGCAAGGTACCTTTTCAAATCGATCAACGTCGTTTCTAACTTGTTTTCTAGCCCGCTTTCGAACTTGTTTCGCAATCAATTGATCTAACTAATGAACCTGACCTAGGACCTAGGGTTGGACGTGGCTTTAGGCCGTGAGGCTTGGCCATGTCCTTTGGTCTTTCTTGTTTCGTTTATTTTACATCGTTCGTTCTTTATTTGTTTTGTCGCTTGTAATTTATCGTTTGTTATCGAGTTGTAATTTTCAAGTTAGCTTTCTTTTATCGAGTCAAAACTTCTTCCAAAAACCTTAGTCTTGTTTGGTTAGATGGTTGTGCCCCAATGCAAGTAAGAGCGTAGTAAATCGCATGTTGTTTAAAGCAACATGGCCCGATTTATGCTAATGCATGCTTTGGTGTGTGACCCAATGTCTAATTCGATAAGATTAAGTGAAAGCACGCATTACGAGGAGTGACCCAAGGCCGTGAGTCATGTGAGCCGTGGGCCACCCCTTTTTGCACGTTTCCCTAGGCCGAATTGGCCGTATAATGCGTCTTGTACGGTTTTGTGTATGGCGTTGTATTTTAGATCGAGTTGTGTCTTTAATTTCTTGTTGTGTCGGCATGAAATGCCTGGGTTGTAATAGGGTAGATCCCAACGGCTCCCCCATTCCCATCAAGCCTTGTTGTTTTGTTTGTATGTTGTTAGATCAATCAACCCACATGCTAAATTACAACTTTGACAAAGTTAGTTTAGTTGCATCTAAATCGACATAGAAACTTCACATGTTAGGGTTTTGAAAACGATGTTTGCATATCATATATCGTAGTAGCTATGACCTTGTTTGAAATCCGACACTTGACTTAGTAGAGGCCGTTATCGACGGGCGGGGTTAGGTGTCCTTATGGGCTTCCTAACACGTACCCTCACCCCTTACTCAAGATCTATGGTTTGTGGATCCGTCTAAATACCATTGGATTACGAGAGTCATTCTAATCGAGTGATGTAGGGTACAAGTCTTTATCTTTAATCACTCGTAGTCGATTGGCTTTATGATTTTCGATGAAAGGTGTAAAGTTGACTTGAACGGTTCCAAGTTCCCAAAAAACTTGGTGGCGATTCTAATTTGTCTTAATTCGATTCGAAAGAACCTCGAGTCGATTATGCCTAGTGTGGATCCCGCGGACGCAGTTCCCGAGGGCCTTGTCCACACTAAGGGCTTAAATGACGATTAAGTCCTTGAGGAATCGCTGGTCTCTAGGGAGACTCCGGTCTCTTTTTCTCCGGTCTTAGAAAAAGATGTGCATCCTTCCTTGAAGCTTGTAGAAGACGAAATGGAACTGTCTGGGAATCCGGGCGTCTTTAGCATGGGACGGGCGGATTTGGGCGTTCCTGGACGGGCGTCCAGAGGGTGAAGACTGGCGTCTTCTCGAGTTTTTGCCCGGGCGTCCAGCTGAGGAAGACGCTCGGATTGTAGGCCTTGGACGGGCGTCTTCAAGGCAATCCGCACGGATTGTCAGGCAGTTTCTTTCCTTCTTCTTTTCTTCCTTTTTCTTCATAAAATCCTTGAGGATTTCCTCGGGGATGCAAGGATCTTTTCTCATCATTGCCCATCTACCATAGTATGTACAAAGGCCTTCTAATCTTGTCTCTCCTTAATGCTTGGTCATTGAATTCAATCAATTTTGCCATGAAAATGCAAGGTTTGCACTCCTTTCCTACCAAGGACACAAAACCTCAAAGAATATGCAAAACAAAGAACTAAAGACAATAAATGACCCAAATATGCACTAAAAGGCATGGGAACAAGGCTAATTCAGGGACTAAATGTGCTCTAATTATGGTCACATCAAATATCCCAAAACCGAACATTTGCTCGTCCCGAGTAAAGAGGTGACAAAGACTAGGCCCATTATTTAAACTAACCTAATAACAAAGCCGATATGAGACAATTAGCGGGTCTCACTCCGCCCCTTCAACTCACAACAAGACAACCATGAGGTAGGATGCCTTCTTGCAAGGCAAGGTGGGTCTTGCCAAAATGGCGACACATCCGAACATTAAAGCACACAAAATCAAGTGATGGATGCATCTACAAAAGAATAGTCACTTTCCTCATCTAAGTGGCGGAAATTATCTATAAGGGAAGCAATTCAAGGGTACACACTCCTTCATAGATGCAATTTCTTCAAACTACTAAGCCTGGAAGGATACCAATAAATCACCTCCAAGTTGTGTCAAGCTAGGGTACCTTTGTCCTCAATCGTTAAATGCTTTTGTCAAGAATAGACTCCCTATGGTGTTAGAAAAACTGGAGGATCGCGGAATTCCCCTTCTTGCCTAGACAAGAAGAAGGGTCGTCCCCTCTCTACCATGCACAAAAATGGATACGATGGATAAAGGGATTGATAGATATTTGAGATTCACTTTGGGAGTTTGCTTTTGATGTTGTTTTTTCCCCCCAATTTATTGTGGCATATAACATTTGAGAACACTTTCTTTTGCCATTTCTTTTGATTTTAGGCTTTTCAACACTTGACAACTTTTCTTTGCATTTCTTTTTGAACATTTTCAAAGTCACCCCATATGTAGTGAGGGTGCCTTATATTTGAAGCTTTAGGAGTTCTATTTTTGCTCCTCTTTTCATTTGATGCATTTGCAAACTTTTTCTTTTCTTTTCTTTTCTTGAACTCAAATTGATTACTTTTTGTGCCCATTCCCTTTGATGACAAAAATGTGGTAGAACATGGATGATGGATGCATGGTTTCAAGGGTCACCTTGGAATAAACGGTAGCCAAGGAGTTATCACACCACAAGGTACTCTTGACTAGGCCTTAATCCATGGGTCAAAGGATACTAGCATGACACATCCTAGGGTGTTTTACAAGTATTCTAACAAGCAAAGTCTTAAGAAGAAAAAGCATCTACTAGGGCCTATGTACACTTGTCAAGCTTCCCAAGTAGACGGTTTCACAAAATTTTTCTAACCATGCAAACTACATGCCATGATGCAACTATCATATATACATCCTAATGCAAATGATTCTACCAACTAATATGACATATAATCTAAATGCAAGTCCTAAATTCACATTGTTATACCGCATCAATCAAAATAAAGCCACATAGTCATTAACATAGAGAGGAAAAAGGAGATTGGAAAGATCATACCATGCGGTCTTCATGATCCTCATGTCTCGGATGTGGCGTAGTCAATAAATGTGAACAAGGATAGAACAAACACAATATATACAATAATATATACAAGACTACACTACAAAGGAAATGAACTTATTTTTGGTTTTTCAGTTTTTCAAATTTTTATGGTTTTTCGAAATTTTTTGATTTTTTTTTTTTGGGGTTTTTGAAAAAAAGTTAAGTTAGAATTCCACATCCCCACACTAATATGGGCATTGTCCTCAATGGCCAAAATGATGGGAAATTATGCAAACATGATGCATGATTTCTACACTAAATGCAAGCTATACTATACTACACTACATGATGCATGGGTTTTTGTTTATGACAGAGAGCGTAATTTAGATTACCTCCCGTTGCGTATGCATGTACTTCCCCAAACCGAGATAGACATTATTTCTAATGTCCTAAAGTTGGGAGTAGTTCATGCACACAAGATGCAATGCATGAAACTAAATTGTCATTTTGGATTTTCAAAAGTGGGAACAATGAAATAAGAACACCTCAATGGGGCCGAGGTGTTAGTCCTCTATGTTGCTAGGACTCTCCAACCATGATCAAGATAAAATAAATAAAACAAAGAAAGAAGTAGACAAACCTCAAGAGGGTAGGAGCCTCCAAAGCTTGCTAGTCTTCCACCATATCATCATTGTCATCATCTTCCTCAATAGAAGTGGACTCATCACCACTTCCCTCTTTACTTCCTTGCTCACTTCCTTCATCATCCTCTTCTTCTTCATTTACCTCTTCTTCTTCATTTACCTCTTCATCAATGTCTTCATCAACCACCTCATCACCGACAACCTCATCGTCACCCGGTATATCACCCCTAGATGCACTTGGAAAGAAGACTTCCCTATCCGCCCAACTAGGCAAAGGACATGAAGGATCAAGTAGTCCTTGCCTAGCTAAATGAAGGAGGGGTGGATATTGGGCTAAGTATGCATCTTCCTGATCCTTAAAAGCTTGTTTGTGCATCTCTTGCATAAGTAGAGTCATGTAGTCTTTGCTTGCTTCAACACCTTCGGGTTTGAACTATTGATACTTGAATGGATAGGGTGGTGTGACAATGGAGGAGGAGGGCATTTCAATTTCACCCCTTTGTTGACGGATGATGTATTCGGCTTCTTTTGAGAAGGGAAGGAGGTATTTGGTCCGATGGACACTCAAACGGCATATCTTGGAAGGCAAAGTAAAAGATCTAGCATCATTGGTAAGCCACCCATATTTGGTGTCAAGAGGATTATGGGTAACCCACTTGTACTTGTTAATCATGGCATCCATGTCAATGAGATGACCCCCTTTTTTCGCCACATACTTGCTATCCTTGTTGAAATTCGGATCAAAGTACTTAGCCAAAAGAGTGACTAGACCTCCATTTACAATAAAAGCGGTGCCTTGCTTTCCACAATCAATATTGAGCCATATTTCCACCAAAAGCCTTAGAGAATTGTAAGGCTTGGTGAATTCCCTTCCAATATTTAAGGCCGACTCAAGTAGAACACAATCGAGCTTGGTAAAGTGGTTAGTGTCTTTTCTTGCAATGATAGTATTCCCGATGACCTTGTGCCACACTCTAATGCCCGGATGGTGGACTAATAGAGTGCGACTAGCATGATAGTTCTCAAATTTCCTCCCGGAAATCGCCTCCCAAAGAGGAGCGGGGTCATATTTTTCGGGCTTCTTGTAATAACTAGGTGAATCGCTAAGACCTAATACTTTACCCAATTCATCAAAGGTGATGCGCCTACTCACATTGGCAAGGCGGAACTCGATGTTTTCTCTAGTCTCTACCTTAGTCACTTTCAAAGAACTCAAGAATTCTAAGGTAAGGGAGGGGTATGTCAATTCTCTTGTAGCAAACAATTTTCCCAACCCCATGGCTTCAAATAAGGCTTTTGTTTGTTCAAAGACACCCAATTTGTTCAAGGCATCTTCACATATGAATTTGGTGGGTAGAAAGGATTTTCTAGCATACTTGGCAAATGTATCCCTATGGGAGTTAGAAATGAAAATTACCTCCGGATAGTTTGATAATTGAGCAATTTCCGGAGTTGTTGATGTTGTTGCTTCCAAGGGGGGATTTTGTTGTTGTTGAACTTCCAAGTTTGAACTAGCTACCACCATAGCCAATGAGGCTTTCTTTGCTTGAAGACATTTTTGTCTTTTTGAGAGTGCATTTGCCTTAGGTGCCTTTGTTGATCCTTTTGTTCTTGCCATTGATGAAAATACCAAGAAAAGAGTGAAAATCTTCAATTTCCAAGTATACCCAAATCGATTTTAAGATGAAATGCTTTGCCTTTGTAATTTCAAAAATCGACTCAAAGGTTGAAGATTTTGGTTCTTGGTTTGATTTTTGTTGGAAGATGAGTGATTAATTATTGTTAAAAGGAAGTTTGGATTTGATTTTGTTGAATTTGGTTGAGGAAATCTTGTTTTGGTGATGGAGAGGATGAGGGTTTTGAGTTTTGGGGTTTATGGGTAGTGTTTTGAATGAATGAATGAAGAAATGAATGTGGGATGGGGTATTTAAAATACCCGAAAATTTCAAAACTGCAGGGGAAGACGGGCGTCTTTCCTTCGGGACGCTCGGATTCTGCCTATTTTGGGTTCAGGATTCTCGCCTAAAGACGGGCGTCTTTCAGCAAAGACGCTCGGATTTATCGACTGCAGGACGAGCATCTTTTGCTGAAGACGGGCGGATTGTGAGACAGTGAGCTTTCTTGTTTTACACTGGCAAAAACATGGACGTCTTTCCTTCAAAGACGGGCGGATTTCTGAAGACGAGCGTCTTCTCTACCAGGACGCTCGGATTTTTCGACAGTCCCAAAATTTCTAATTTTCAGATAAAATGGACTGGCGGATTTTGACGAAGACGCCCGGATTGCCTGAAGACGAGCGGATTCCCCTTGAAAACGCTCGGATTCTCCTTGGTCTACCCGGATTCAGTTCCATCCGTGCACTTGCATATCCCGTGTCATTTTTCATTCTTCAAATCCCGTGTTCTTCATTGTAGGGGCACTACTAAGGCATGAATAGCCTAGGCAATTGTTATCCCCACACTAAGCTAAAGCACTACACATCAATTAAATCATTAGTCCCTCCCTCACTTCTCTCAATAATGATAATTACCATGATCAAAGCATAAAAATACAAGAATGACAAAAAATGCAATATAAGAATTAAAATGCGAGTTAGGGAGTTAGAAATATTTACAAATGGTGGTTTAGGGAGGACTCCACCAAACTCTCATCCTTAGTGAGATGTCATGGGGGCATGTCCAAGGTGTTGTTGATGTTGCTCAACACCTTGAAGAAGTATTCAAAAGCTTGTTCATTATCATGATAAAGATCTTCAATAGATCTTTGCCCTTGTTGTGCTTCATGTTAGTCTTTATCAATAGCATTACCAATATAGGGATTGAAAATCCCTTCAAACTCATCGTCCCAACGACCACAAACTTCATCTACTTGGTCACTAAAGATCTCTTGAGTTGATAAAGACAACTCTCCCACTTTCTTGTCTTGGCCAATGAGGCCATCCTCTTCATTGCTTGACTTTGGTGAGCTTTTCAAGCTCTCTTTGTTACAATTCACTTGCTCTTTGAATGGAGCATCATCAATTTTCTTCTTCCATTGGAATTCCGACTTCTTCCTATCATCTAAAACATGGTTCATGCAAACGGGGAGCTCTCATGGTCTTGTCAAGATTGAAAGTTATGTTCTCATCTCCAACTTCTAGAGTGAGCCTCCATGCTTCACATCAATCACCGCACCCGCGGTGTGTAAGAAAGGTCTTCCTAGAATGATTGGAATGTTGGAGTCTTCTTCCATGTCCACAATGACAAAGTCCACCGGGATGAAAAATTTCCCAACTCTTACGGGAACATCTTCCCATATCCCTAATGGTGTCTTCGTCGATCTATCGGCCATTTGGAGTGTGATATTGGTGCATTTAAGCTCTCCCATCCCTAACCTTTTACTCACCGAGTACGGCATAACACTCACACTAGCCCCTGGATCACATAAGGCTTTGTTGATCGTGGTGTCGCCAATGGTACACGGTATTGAGAAGCTTCCCGGATCTTTGAGTTTTGGAGGTGAACTCCCTTGAAGGATTGCACAACTCACCTTAGTGAAGGCGATAGTCTCAAGCTTCCGGATTGACTTCATATTTGTGAGGATGTCTTTCATGTATTTCGCATAGGCCGGCACGTGATTGATTAATTCTGTGAAAGGAATCAAGACTTCCAAATTCTTCACAATTTCCATAAATTTTCCAAGTTGGTCATCAAATTTGGGCTTGGCTTGACGACTTGGAAAAGGAAGTCTAATCACAATGGGCTCCTTCTCCTTGACCTTGTCTTCATTTTTCCTTGAAATTTCTTCTTTTGATGGTTCTCCATCCTTGGAGTTTTGCACAATTTCTTCTTTGTCACTAGCTTCCACAACTTCATCCTCAACTTGCTTCTTCGGTGCTTCATACCTTGTACCACTTCTCAATTGAATGGCACTAACCGTTTCATGTCTTGGGGGATTACTTTGAGGTGGTAATTGCCCCTTTTGTCTTTGTGAGCTTGAAGATGCTAGTTGAGTCAATTGGGTTACCAACATTTTGGTGTGAGCTAGGATGTTGTTGATGGTGATTTCCTTTGCTTGACTATCTTTTTGCATTTGAGTGAAAAACTCTTGTTGATTCTTTTGCATTTGGAGGACCGCTTTTTGAACATCAAAACCTTGGTCATTTTGTTGATTGTATGGAGTTTGATTTTGGTAGCCTTGGTTTTGGTTGTAAAAGGGTCTTTGATTTTGGTTTCTCATGGGAGGTGGGGTGTATGTTGGTTGAGGGTTTTGAACATTTTGGCTTTTGTATGAGAGATTTGGATGGAATTTGGTGTTTTCATTGTAATAGTTCGAATAAGGGGTACCACTCTTGTATGCTTGGAAAGCATTCACTTGTTCATTTGTTCCCCTACATTCACTTTGGTCATGTCCCAAAGTTCCACAATTCTCACATATCCCACTTGGGATTGATGAAGATGCAGTCATGGCATTAACATGATGCTTTGGTGATTTTGAGGCTTCTTCAAGTCTAGCCATAGCTTTTTCAAACTTCAAATTGATGGTGTCAATGTGAGCACTAAGTTGAGCACCCAATTGAGTAATGGAGTCCACTTCATGCTTTCCTCCTCTAGTAGCCTTGCGTGGTCTACTATATTGTGAGTTATGGACCGTCATTTACTCAATTTTGTTCCAAGTTTGATTGTCATCAACTTCGGTGAACATTCCATTTGATCCCATGTTGAGAATGTTCCTTGAATCTTCATAAAGACCGTTCCAAAATTGTCGTACCAAGAACCACTCGCTAAGTCCATGATGCGGACATGAGCGGCAAATTCCCTTGAATCGCTCCCAAGCTTCATACAAAGATTCTTCATCTCTTTGCT
Source organism: Silene latifolia (assembly GCF_048544455.1). Classification (NCBI taxonomy): domain Eukaryota; kingdom Viridiplantae; phylum Streptophyta; class Magnoliopsida; order Caryophyllales; family Caryophyllaceae; genus Silene; species Silene latifolia. The sequence continues at coordinate 53,430,522 of NC_133529.1, read as the reverse complement.
TAAAGCCCGTAATTTGAGCTCTTAGCATGTTAGTCTTTTCCGGTGGATAGAACTTTTTGTAGAAAGCTAGAGCCAACTTCTTCCAATAATCAATTCCGAGAGTAGCCTTATCAAGGCCTTTCAACCATTGTTTCGTGGTGCCAATTAGAGAAAAAGGAAATAAGACCCATCGAATTTGGTCTTGAGTTACACCGGTTTGAGAAATCGCATCACAATAGTCGCAAAAACTCTCCATATGAGAGTGAGGGTCTTCACTAGGCATCCCCCTAAATTGGCATCTTTTGACTAATTGGATAAATGCGGATTTGGCAATAAAATTTCCGGTTAAGTGTTGTGGTGTGGGAGTACCATTGGGTAGGTTCTCCTCGGTGGGTACGGAATGTGATGAAAACTTAGGCATTGTGGGTTGATTTTGTGTTGGGTTCTCCTCACCTTCTCTTGCAAAAGGGTTGATGAACTCAATAGTATTTGGTTGAATATCTACAACCTCACCGATACCTCTCAAAGTTCTCCTAGCAAGTCTTCTATTGGTTGTCAAAGTCCTTTCAATTTCGTGATCAAAGGGTAACAAGTCACCTTGTGACCTTCTAGACATGCAAAATATCAAACAACTCGAAAATAATTAGAACAAACCTTGAGGAGTTTTACTTCCCCAAGGCAAAGAAAGACACAACTAATAACAATACAAGAAAATCTAAATCAAGTTAACACCGTCCCCGGCAACGGCGCCATTTTTGGTCGTGATCCCTCGTGAGGGGTTTAGTTTTCAGTACTTGTCGTTAGGAGCACCTAGACCAAAACACAATTTATAACTTCACCAACAACTCTACAATTAATAAAGAGGCAAGTAAAGGTCGTATCCCAAGGGACGGGAATTGAGATGAGATTTCTATTGCAACTAGTGGTGTCTAAGGGTGTCACAATTGGGGTTGAAGTAGAAGGTCACTAAACTAAATAGCAATGAAAGTAAACAAGCAAGATGAAATAAAAGGGATGTAAACAATTGATAAAAAGCACTAGGGTGTCATGGGGTCATAGGGGATTCATGGGAATTGATCATACAAACATATTCTCAAACTATAAGCAAGCAATTATTGTTGTGATGGAGCGAGTTGGTTTATGTCTTACAATCCTAGGAAAGTTTGGGTCCCGGAGCCGAATCGATTAGATTATACAACACCTACAAGTCGACTTAATCTTCCCTACTCAACAATATGCATGGTCTAATGAGACTCGAGTTGGTTTATGTCTTACAAGTCTCATTGAAAAGACAGGTGATGGGTAAAAAATGCAAGGATTCATAGGCTCACATTTCATCAAACATAACATGTGCATAAGTTGAGATCACAACAAGCAAGCAAATAAATTATGAAAAAATATTAAATTAAGCATGAATCATTCCCCATGTTGGTTTCCCCTAATTACCCATTAACCCTAGCTAAGGAAACTACTCACTCATTATCATGTTGAACATGCTAGCAAGGTTGTCAATCATACCAACAAAGTGAAACATGATGAATAAATGAAAGTGATTAACAATAATTAAAGAGGGATTAAGAGAATTATACCTACTAATGATTCCAATAATAAAGCAAAGAATAAAAGAAGTACTTGATGCTTGATTGGAAGGTTGTCAATCTCCCAATAATAACCCAAATAATATTCAACTACCCAAAATAAAGGATGAACAAGAGAGAGATTAAGGAAATAAAACTTGTATTAAAACTTGATTAAATGTTGATTACAAGATTAAAGAGAGATTTGATTGATATTAACTACACTAAAGATTGCTAAGAAGAACATGCCCTTCTAATTAGACTAATGGGGTATTTATAGTGGGGATTAGGTACATAAATTAGGGTTTACTAAGGGCTTAAATGACGATTAAGTCCTTGAGGAATCGCCGGTCTCTAGGGAGACTCCGGTCTCTTTTTCGCCGGTCTTAGAAAAAGATGTGCATCCTTCCTTGAAGCTTGTAGAAGACGAAATGGAACTGTCTGGGAATCCTGGCGTCTTTAGCACGGGACGGGCAGATTTGGGCGTTCCTGGACGGGCGTCCAGAGGGTGAAGACGGGTGTCTTCTGGAGTTTTTGCCTGGGCGTCCAGCTGAGGAAGACGCTCGGATTGTAGGCCTTGGACGGGCGTCTTCAAGGCAATCCGCACGGATTGTCAGGCAGTTTCTTTCCTTCTTCTTTTCTTCCTTTTTCTTCATAAAATCCTTGAGGCTTTCCTCGGGGATGCAAGGATCTTTTCTCATCATTGCCCATCTACCATAGTATGTACAAAGGCCTTCTAATCTTGTCTCTCCTTGATGCTTGGTCAGTGAATTCAATCAATTTTGCCATGAAAATGCAAGGTTTGCACTCCTTTCCTACCAAGGACGCTGATAAGAGTGTCGTTGGGGCTCTCAATCAAACACATTTATAATACTCAACATACAACTAGTTAGCGGTAAGTCGAGGTCGATCCATGGGACGGTGTGCTTTGGGTTCTAAGTCTATCTATCTCAATTTATGCTAGTGTCACAATTTGGTTGGGTTTGTAGTTGTGTCTAAACTAATGCAAGCAATATAGTGAAACAAGCAATAAAGGAAAGATGTAAACAAACGATTAAAAGTGCTAGGATATCATGGGGTCATGGGGGATTTATGGTGTTGATCATACAAACATGTTTACAAGGTTGCAAGCAATTAATGTTGTGGGGGAACCGAGTTGGGTTATGTCTTACGGTTCTTAGGAAGAGTTGGGTCCCGGAGCCGAATCGATTAGATTGTACAACACCTACAAGTCGACTTACTTTCCTCCTAATCAACTTCTATGCATGGTCTAACAAGACTCGAGTTGGTTTATATCTTACAAGTCAAGTTGAATAGATAAGAGATGGTAAAAATGCAAGGATTCATAGGCTTAGCATTTCATCAAACATAACATGTGCATAAAGTTGACATCACAACAAGCAAGCAATTTAATCATGTGAACATATTAGATTAAGCATGAATCAATCCCATGTTGGTTTCCCCTAATTACCCATTAATCCTAGCTAAATAACTACTCACTCATTATCATGGGAAACATGTCATTAATGGTGTCAATCATCACAACAAGTATAAACATGATAATAGAATGAAGAAATGAACAATAAAGATTAAAGAGTAAAGGAATTATACCAACTTAAGATGATCCAAATAATAAAGCAAGAATAATAGAAGAAACTTGATTCATTGATGGAAGGTTGTCAATCTCCCAATAATAACCCAATAATCTTCAATTACCCAATAATAAACTTGAATAATAAACTTGAACAATAATTAAAGAGAGATTAATGTGTAATTTGTGGAAAGATTAAAGAGTAATCTATTCTAATCTACTCCTAATCTAATCTAAAGAAGGATTTTCTACCCTAAAAACAACATGCTTGATTAATTACAAAGATGGGGTATTTATAGTGGAAATTAGGTGGGATGCATTAGGTTAACTAAGGGATAAACTAGTAATTACACTTTTGAGATTTGAGCAGGGAGACTCCGGTATTTCTTGAAGGAAGGGAGTCTTTCTTTGAAGCTTGGAGAAGACGAAATCATGCTGTGAAGGAATCCGTGCGTATTGGGGTCGGGACGGGCGGAATCTGGTAGTGGAATCCGAGCGGATTCATGGGAATCCGGACGGATTCTAGTGGGGCAATCCGAGCGGATTAGAGAGCAGGACGCTCGGATTGTTTAGTGGAGACGGGCGGATCTGAGACAATCCGCTCGGATTGTTCTTCAGCCGTGGTTCTTCTTCTTTTCTTCCCTTTTTGCTCATTTCCATTTTATTCTTGCGGGATTGGTCTTTAGTCCTTGCTTCCTCTTCATACTAGTCCATCCATTATCGTCAATAAGCTTCCAAATATGCACGAAAAGACAGGAATTTCCGCCTTATTATCTCCTTTTCTACAAAACATATGAAATGCGATAGAAAAGCAAATAGGAAGGTTTTGACGGATAAAATGGCCAAAGAATGCTATAATAGTATGCAAAATAGGCTCAATTAGGGGACTAAATGTGCGCTAATTATGGTCACATCAAATATCCCCAAACCGAACCTTTACTCGTCCCGAGTAAAGAGGTGACAAAAACTAGACCTTTATTTAAACTAACCTAATAACATAACCGATATGAGACAATTAGCGGGTCTCACTCCGCCCCTTCAACTCACAACAAGACAACCATGAGGTAGGATGCCTTCTTGCAAGGCAAGGTGGGTCTTGCCAAAATGGCGACACATCCAATCATTAAGCACACAAAATCAAGTAATGGATGCATCTACAAAAGAATAGCCACTTTCCTCATCTAAGTGGCGGAAATTATCTACAAGGGAAGCAATTCAAGGGTACACAATCCTTCATAGATGCAATTTGTTCAAACTACTAAGCCTAGAAGGATACCAATAAATCACCTCCAAAATGTGTCAAGCTAGGGTACCTTTGTCCTCAATCGTTAAATGCTTTTGTCAAGAGTAGACTCCCCATGGTGTTAGAAACACTGGAGGATCGCGGAATTCCCCCTCTTGCCTAGACAAGAAGAAGGGTCGTCCCCTCTCTACCATGCACAAAAATGGATACGATGGATAAAGGGATCAATAGATATTTGAGTTTCACTTTGGGAGTTTGCTTTCATTTTTGTTTTCCCCCCAATTTCATTGGCATTTGACATTTGAGAATACTTTCTTTGCCATTTCTTTTTGATTTTTGGCTTTTCAATACTTGACAACTTTTTGCATTTCTTTTTGAACATTTTCAAAGTCACCCCAATTAGTAACGAGGGTGCCTTGTATTTGAAGCTTAGGAGTTCTATTTTTGCTCCTCTTTTCATTTGATACATTTTTGCAAACTTTCTTTCATTTTTCATTTCATTGAACTCAAATTGATTTCTTTTTGTGCCGATTCCCTTTTGTTGACAAAGATATGGTAGAATATGGATGAATGATGGTTGCATGGTTTCAAGGGTCACCTTGGAATAAACGGTAGCCAAGGAGTTATCACACCACAAGGTACTCTTGACTAGGCCTTAAACCATGGGTCAAAGGATACTAGCATGACACATCCTAGGGTGTTTTACAAGTATTCTAACAAGCAAAGTCTTAAGAATAAAAAGCATCTACTAGGGCCTATATACACTTGTCAAGCTTCCCAAATAGACGGTTTCGCAAAATTTTTCTAACCATGCAAACTACATGCCATGATGCAACTAACATATACACATCCTAATGCAAATGATTCTACCAACTAGTATGACATATAAACTAAATGCAAGTCCTAAGTTCACATTGTTATACCGCATCAATCAAAATAAAGCCACATAGTCATTAACATAAAGAGGAAAAAGGAGATTGGAAAGATCATACCATGCGGTCTTCAATATCCTCATGTCTCGGATGTGGCGTAGTCAATCAATGTGAAAAAGGATAAACAAACACAATGTATACAAAACAATATATACAAGTCTACACTACAAGGGAAATGAACTTGTTTTTGGATTTTTCAAATTTTCAAATTTTTAAGGTTTTTCTTTTTATGAAATTAAAAGACATATTTTTGTGATTTTTCGAAATTTTTCAATTTTTATGCATTTTGGAATATAAATTCCCATCCCCCACTTTATTTTGGACATTGTCCTCAATGTACATGTAGGAGTAGGAATAAAAAAGAAAGTACATGTTTTTTGGATTTTTGAATTTATGGAAATTGAAGTACAAATGCAAAATGATATGAATGAATGCACTCTCTAACTAAATGCAATTCTATATGACATATATAACAAGTGAATGCAATCTACACTATACTATATGATGCATGCTTTCTAGTAAACTATGGTCACTTATGATCAAACCTCCCCAAACCGATTTAAACACTATCTCTAGTGTAGAAAAGAATAGGATTGGTCATTAGTGACTATGCATGAATTCTAGTCTATATGCAACTATCTACATGAATCATATGAAATATATTACAATGCAAACTAATGTAAATGGACTAACTAATGCAAATGCAATATGAAATATAATACAAATGCAAGCTAAATGCTATACTAAATGCAATGTAAATATAAAAGAGAGAGGGAGAGATGGGTATCATACAAATGGAAGTGGTGAATTAGGCCTCTTTCACTCGTCATCCTCATCTTGGTCATAACCATAACCATGAGAGCTTCCGGCTTGATCATGTCCGGGAGCTTGGCCCCAATATCCTCCTTGGTCAAAAGCTCCTTCTTGACCCGAGTACCCTCCACCTTGGCTAGAATGCCCTCCATCGCCGCGACCCCAAGCTTGGTCCCCATAATTCGGGAACAAGAGCTCCGGTTGTGCCCAAGAGGGTTTAGGACCATCGGGGTCAATATACCCTTGTTGAGCCATGTTATAGTATTGGGGGTAGAGGGCTAGGTAGTTGTCTTCCCTCCCTTTGTGCACCCCAAGGTCCACTCTATTCATGAGTTCCATCAAATCATTAATACCCGGGGTGTTGGGGATTGCCGGTTGGAAAGGGGTATGCGGAATAGGGTAAGGCGGGATAGGGACGTAGGAAGGTGGGCGCATTTGTATGCCCGGCCCTCCACGAGGTGGTTGACGGCGTGGCTCTTCCCTTTGAGGGGGATTATCAAGAATTTGGATATCAAGGAGGTAGCTTGGTGGAGGGGAGTATGGACTCAATCGTGGTTCGATGCCCGGTATCTTCCATCCTTCAAGGATCATCGAAGTGCAACCCTTGGTGTACCATTCCACACTCCCATCTTGAGTGTAGTTGCACCATCGGTGACTATAGAAGATGGTGTGCTCATCAATCAAAGTCCTCCCTTCAAGAGGAATATAGGTTCCTCGGGCATTGAACCCGGGGCAAAGGTGTTTAGCCAACATTGTAATTAGACCTCCCATCACGAAGGTTTTAAGTTGAGATGTCCCTTGAGCAAAGTCATTGAACCTATTGAGTATCTCAAGTGGCGTATTGAAGTTATAATGCCTCACCGCTCGAACATTCAAATGAGACTCAAGAAAAGTTAAGTCGATGAGAGTACACCGATCTTGCTCGTACCTCCCATTGATGCATCCGGCTACAAAGCGTTCGGTGAATCGAATCACCGGGTGTTGAATAGCAAATGTATAGCAACGCTTTATATGGGTAAAGTTCCTCCCGGAGATAGCTTTCCAAAGAAAGTCCACATTAAAATTATCGGGCTTTTCGGTATAGGCGGTGGGTATTTCAAGACCGAAAACATAGGCAAATTCCTCAAGAGAAAGAACATGGTCTCGGTTGCATAACCTAAACTCCATGCCTAAATTGTTGCGGGCATCCGCTATAATGCGAAGGCTACTCAAGAACTCAAGGGTGAGACTAAGGTAAGTCTCTTCATGAGCATGGAAAAGGTTCCCAATGCCAAGGCCATTGAAGAACGCCTCGGTAGGGTACCTTATCTTAAGGATTTCCAACACCCTAGTGTCAACAAATTGAGTAGGTTTGTATTTCTTACCTAGAAGCTCGACGAAATTTTCGCGGTGGTCGTCGGATATGAAGATCACTTCTTGGAAGTTGTTGAGTTGTTCAATACCTCCCCTCATTATCACATCTCGTGGTGTTGAAGAGGATGATCCCTTGCGCTTCTTTCCGATCGAATCAAACAATTTCTTGGCCTTTCCCTTGGAACTCATGTTGGTGATGGGGGTGATGTGGGTGTTTTTGAGGATATGAAGGTGATTTTGAGAATTGAAGAGAGTGTTTTAGGGTTTGATAAGATGAGGAAATGAGGGAGAAGGGGGGTGTTTATATAGAAGAAGAAGGGAATCCGAACGGATAGGGTTGGACCTAACCCGTTTTCTCGCGTGAATGCGATAAATCCGAGCGGATTGCGGACGGGACACGACGGATTCTCGATGGGCAAGACGGCGTCTTACCGTAGAATCCGCGCGGATTCTAGAACAAGAAAATCGTCGGTTGAGAAGCGAGGACAAGACGGGCGGATTTCGTGCGGGACGGACGTCTTGATCAGGACGGGCGGATTCTTGATAATCCGCACGGATTCTAGCGCAGAATAAAATCTTGCTTCTGGACGTCATTTGGGACGGGCGTCCCGTGAAGAGGACGGACGGATTGTAGGGGACGGGCGGATTTCTTCGAATCCGCACGGATTCTTCAGCGATTTCACTTTTTCTCTTCCGTGGGCCCTGGACGGGCGGATTTGCTTGGATCCGAGCGTCTCTGCTTTTTTCTCTTTCTTCTTTCTTCTTTCGTGAAATGATAAACCCCTTTTCACCGATTTTCTCCTTTTTCCTTATCTTTTTAAAATTTGCTCATAAATCATGTAAGATGACTCTCTCTCTCTTCTCTCTCATGCAAGAAATTAAATGCAAAAATAAAATGTACAATATTATACAAAATAAAGAGGTTCAAGAAATATCTTACAAATGGTGGTTTGAGGTAGGACTCCACCAAACTAGTTCAATTTGTAGAAGTTCTTATCCATAGAGCTTAAGGCTCTTAGTAGAAGATCAAAAGCTTGTGAGCAAGCTCCAAACAAGCATAAGTATGGGTTGCTCCACTTGAAGATGAAATTTGGCCAAGGAAGTTTGTCATATATCCTTTCTTTCACCTTGTCCTTGGCACTAGAGCTTTCCCGATGCTTCAAGTAAATACATCCATGATTCTTGTTAAGATTAAGCATGAAGTGTGGTTCATTTCCATCCGGGGACTTCCACTTACCAACTTCTCCTTCAATTTTGGTGATGACGATAGCATTTTGATTTTTCAATCCTTCCAAGGTGGAAGGAGAATTTTCATGACTTTGATGATCGGATACCATGGGAGTTGAGATTATGGGTGCCAAATCCTCACAAGTAGTCTCACGAGCAATTTTCTCTTTGAGCTTTTTCACCAAATAACTCTTGTAAGACACTTTGGCTTTTTGAAGAAGATCTAACATATCCTCTTCAATGATCATTGGCTCCATGATAGGTGCCAAGTGGTCTCCATGAAGGATAAAGGAAGGACGTTCTTCTTCATGATAGGGTATCTCAAATGTCTCAAGGATAGGCTCCTCAAGTAAGGTGATATTGTGAATCCCTCCTCTAGGTTCATCGTCATTGTTGCTATCTTCACGTAAATCATGAATGGGGGCTTCTTTTAGCTCTTTTTCCAACACCTCAATGTTCACATCAAAGGACACACCCTCATACTCACAAAGGCTAAGAACATTTGGTTTGCTCAACCTCATGTCTTCCTCATTAAACACAACACTCTCATAGTCACAAGAGCTCAAGGAATTTGGCTCCTCCCACTTCTCATCTTCCATGTCAAAGGTCACTACTTCAAACTCGCATTTATGCTCAATATCCAAAGAATGGTGGTGAGTGATTGCTTGGAATTCTTTTAATTGGTCAATTTGAATCTCCAACTCCTCACTTTGGGAAACAATGCTTTGAAGGACATTGTCCCTCTTTTGGCTCTCCTCTAGCATTTGTTTGAAGAAGTTTTGTTGATCTCCCATCATTTGAAGAATCATATTTTTAATGGGTTTATCTTCTTGTTGTGGGTGGGTGTGAAAGTGGTTGTATTGTGGCAATTGAAGTTCATTGTGAAATGGGTATTGGGTGGGTGGTTGTTGTTGATATTGGGTGTGGTGCTTTTGGTGGGAAAAATTGGGGTAGTGGTTAGGATTTTCGTTGTACAAATAATAAGGTAGGTTTGTGTTGACTTGCTTCTCAAACTCCCCATACCCATAGTCATACTCAAAAGATCCACCACATACTCCATGTACAAAGTCTTGGGTCATCATCATGGTTAAGACAAGTAAACAACTACAAGCATGGAAACTACACAAAAACGGTAAGAACAATCCTTGAGGAACAAGTTCCTCAAGGTGAAAGCACAATTAAAATAGACAAACAAGTAAGAACTTAATCACATAGCACCGTCCCCGGCAACGGCGCCATTTTGATAAGAGTGTCGTTGGGGCTCTCAATCAAACACATTTATAATACTCAACATACAACTAGTTAGCGGTAAGTCGAGGTCGATCCATGGGACGGTGTGCTTTGGGTTCTAAGTCTATCTATCTCAATTTATGCTAGTGTCACAATTTGGTTGGGTTTGTAGTTGTGTCTAAACTAATGCAAGCAATATAGTGAAACAAGCAATAAAGGAAAGATGTAAACAAACGATTAAAAGTGCTAGGATATCATGGGGTCATGGGGGATTTATGGTGTTGATCATACAAACATGTTTACAAGGTTGCAAGCAATTAATGTTGTGGGGGAACCGAGTTGGGTTATGTCTTACGGTTCTTAGGAAGAGTTGGGTCCCGGAGCCGAATCGATTAGATTGTACAACACCTACAAGTCGACTTACTTTCCTCCTAATCAACTTCTATGCATGGTCTAACAAGACTCGAGTTGGTTTATATCTTACAAGTCAAGTTGAATAGATAAGAGATGGTAAAAATGCAAGGATTCATAGGCTTAGCATTTCATCAAACATAACATGTGCATAAAGTTGACATCACAACAAGCAAGCAATTTAATCATGTGAACATATTAGATTAAGCATGAATCAATCCCATGTTGGTTTCCCCTAATTACCCATTAATCCTAGCTAAATAACTACTCACTCATTATCATGGGAAACATGTCATTAATGGTGTCAATCATCACAACAAGTATAAACATGATAATAGAATGAAGAAATGAACAATAAAGATTAAAGAGTAAAGGAATTATACCAACTTAAGATGATCCAAATAATAAAGCAAGAATAATAGAAGAAACTTGATTCATTGATGGAAGGTTGTCAATCTCCCAATAATAACCCAATAATCTTCAATTACCCAATAATAAACTTGAATAATAAACTTGAACAATAATTAAAGAGAGATTAATGTGTAATTTGTGGAAAGATTAAAGAGTAATCTATTCTAATCTACTCCTAATCTAATCTAAAGAAGGATTTTCTACCCTAAAAACAACATGCTTGATTAATTACAAAGATGGGGTATTTATAGTGGAAATTAGGTGGGATGCATTAGGTTAACTAAGGGATAAACTAGTAATTACACTTTTGAGATTTGAGCAGGGAGACTCCGGTATTTCTTGAAGGAAGGGAGTCTTTCTTTGAAGCTTGGAGAAGACGAAATCATGCTGTGAAGGAATCCGTGCGTATTGGGGTCGGGACGGGCGAAATCTGGTAGTGGAATCCGAGCGGATTCATGGGAATCCGGACGGATTCTAGTGGGGCAATCCGAGCGGATTAGAGAGCAGGATGCTCGGATTGTTTAGTGGAGACGGGCGGATCTGAGACAATCCGCTCGGATTGTTCTTCAGCCGTGGTTCTTCTTCTTTTCTTCCCTTTTTGCTCATTTCCATTTTATTCTTGCGGGATTCGTCTTTAGTCCTTGCTTCCTCTTCATACTAGTCCATCCATTATCGTCAATAAGCTTCCAAATATGCACGAAAAGACAGGAATTTCCGCCTTATTATCTCCTTTTCTACAAAACATATGAAATGCGATAGAAAAGCAAATAGGAAGGTTTTGACGGATAAAATGGCCAAAGAATGCTATAATAGTATGCAATATAGGCTCAATTAGGGGACTAAATGTGCGCTAATTATGGTCACATCAGACGCAAAACCTCAAAGAATATGCAAAACAAAGAACTAAAGACAATAAATGACCCAAATATGCACTAAAAGGCATGGGAACAAGGCTAATTCGGGGACTAAATGTGCTCTAATTATGGTCACATCATCCCGCGAGGAAACCCATGTTGACATTTTGAAGGAATAGTGAATTTTGAATCTTCACTACTCGTTTTTTGAATTTGAAGTGGCGGTTTTAATCACCGTTTGTTTGGATTTTTTGAAGGAAATAGCGAATTTTAAATTTCGCTATTACGTCTGAAGTGACGGTTTATGTGCCGCTGTTGACATGTGTGGTGAAAATAGTGGAATTTAATTTCCAACTATTATTTTGAAAATGACGGTTTTAATTGCCGTCGTATGAAATTTGACGAAATAGTGACATTGAATTTTCACTATTATTTTGAAAATTGACGGTTTTAATTGCCGTCGTTGAAATTTGAAGGAAAATAGTGAATTTGAATTTTCACTATTATTTTGAAAATTGACGGTTTTAATTGCCGTCGTTGAAATTTGACGAAATAGTGAATTTGATTTTTCACTATTATTTTGAAAATTGACGGTTTTAATTGTCGTCGTTGAAATTTGAAGGAAAATAGTGAATTTGAATTTTCACTATTTGCTTTTGTATTTGAAAAATGGCGGTTTTAATCGCCGTTTGTTTGGAATTTTGAAGGAAAATAGTGAATTTTGATTTCACTATTTGTTGTTGTATTTGAAAAATGACGGTCCTTAATGTCGTCATTGAAAATTTGAAGTTTGTTATGGGAAATTGGGCCAAATCCCAAAATTTCGCTGAAAGAGCAGGGAGCACCTCATTGAGGCGCGAGCAAACTAGCGAGTCAAGGGAGCTTCCCTATTTTTCTGTAAAAGACGCGAGGATGGTCCGCATATCATCCTCATTTCGTCTTCAACCTTCGACACAAACAAATCAAAAAACCGCCATTGTTGGTCTTTAGCTTGCTTCCATTCGTGCCATTATCAACAATGTCATCTCAAGGTATGTATTTCTGTTGGAGCTTGTGTCCTCCACAAATTAGTGTGATAACATTTGTAAATCTCTTACAGGTTCACAAGGGTATACTTCGTATATTTAATCAGTTGATTAACGTTTACCTAATAACGGTTGGCTTGCTAGAAAGTTTGACGTTATTATCATACAGATGGCGGTGATCAACTGGTCCCTAAAGGTCACACCTATAGGATGTGTTTGAGAAATGTGGTTATAGAAATATAATCATATTGATGCCCAAAATGACTAAAAAGTTAGTCAATGTGTTGATGAGATAATTATTTAATGAAAATTAAATAATATTAAGTTGAGACGAATTAACTGTCAATTCGTAAATTAAATATAATAAGTTATATTTAAATTAAATATATATAAGGTTAGTTTGGACGAATTAATGTGTTAATTCGTAATTAAATATAATCAGTTGTATTTAATATCATAAGTTGAATGTGTCATAGTGGTAATAGTGAGGGTACACAAGCCAAGAGGTCATGGGTTCGATCCTCACTAGATGACAATTTAACACACTTTATATATTTTTGGAAAGACCAAAAATAAGGAAATTTTTATTCCTTATTTTGGTCATTATTGGCCGAAAATTAGGAGAGTAATATATTTCCTAATTAATTTGGTAATTCGGTCTATATAAGAGAAAAGGGGAGAATTATTTCTACCCTAATGCTTTTTCTGACCTAGCCTCTCTTTCTCATCACAAGAACACAAAGACAATTAAATTTTACAGAAAATTTTAGATTGATTTCTAGCATAATCAAAGGGCATATCTCAGATCGTCTTGGGTGCAACCAATAGGCGAATACCTACTTTGGTATTGTTCTTAGGCCATATTTGCTAGGACCGGAGGTTAATTCTAAATCTTTTTACTTATGTTTATGTATTTTATTTTATGACCTTAGATCATCTTTATTAAATCGTTATAATCCTTCTAAATTAAGGGGAATTATACAGATTATTTCCCACAAGTGGTATCAGAGCACTAGGCTACGATTTTAATCTTGATGATTTTCATAAAAATTGTATGTAAACATTAACCTGTTTTTCGAAAAATTAGGGTTTCGAATTTTTATGATTCGAAATTTTTGTGTGTGCCGTTTTTTTTGTGCCGTTTTTTCTTTCTAGTTTGATGATATTTTTTCCATTCTATTTTTCATATTATAGTTTATAATCAGTTAAAATTATCATATGAAGAATTGGTTGTTTTAATTTAATGCAGATTAAGTTAAAATTGAATAGAATCATCATGTTTATGATAAAAGGATTGTTTTTGCTATATAGTTTTTGGCATATAAATTGATCATGTTCATTATTTCATATGCTAATCATGTTCTAATAGCAAAGGTAAACAATTTAGTCATCAAATCTTGTTTTAGGGCATTTTGCCGCAAAAAGAAAAATAAAAAAAGAGGCCGTTTTTAGGGTTTACCGAAAAAAAAAAAATTTGTTAATTTTTGTTTTTGGTAAACCGAGAAAAAGAAAAGAAAAAAAATTAGGAAAGTTTTTTTATTGCCTTTTGCCGAAAAAGATGGAGAAAAATTTTTATGGAAAGTTTTTCCTTGTTTTTTTTCTATTTACCGAATTAAAATAGGAAAGGGGTTGTTTTTTTTTTTGTTTTTTTTTATTTCAGCCGTGACAAATAAAAAAAAAATTTTTGTTTTTTTTGGCCGAGACATATTTAAAGCATTGGAATTTTTTTTTTTTTTCGGCCAATTAGTTATTGTGAATCGGTTCACAATTTAATGATACCGAGTTATTTTAAAGCAGTTTAAAATTTTTGACGGATAGAATTCATATTACAAGTTTAATATGGATTAAGTATGAAATTAATGTGATTAAATTGCGGAATTGTCACTTAATTTAATTTAAATAGGTGGTTTGGATAAATTAATCAACATAATTAATGTATTGTATTATGTATGTTTAATTTATTTTAGTTGATGCTTTTATTTTTGTTGAATGAATCGAATGAATGAATTTTATTTACGTATTTAATTTTTGCAATCGGTTGTATTATGTAATACTTAGTGTGGCCTTAGTCAAATTATGTTTTCGTAATGAAGGAAACATGATTTTTATGTAATTATGAGATCTCGAATCTCCTTTATTTTAGCTTTGGGTTTTGAAATTAGAATGTAATTAATAGGTCAATTATGTAATTTTATTTATCGTAATTTCAAAGAAGACTAAAGATGAAGATTCAAGCTCACTCCCGCTACATGGATCAAGATGGAACATCAAGACAAGCTTCTCGGGTCCAAGGATGGATTCCAAACTTGTATTTATTGTTCATTTTGATAGGATAGGCCACACTAGGACTTTTACTGTTTTTTTTTTTTACGTTTTTCATTTTATTGCTTTTCATTCACATGCTAGTAATTGCATCATATTCCGCCTAAAACCAAACCACCTACTACTAAAATGCATGAAAATTGACTCATATAGGTTGTATGTTAGTTTTCATGGACATGCGAGATGTCACATCTTTAAGCCATCACCTTAGTTTAAATCATTCTCGCATGCTAGATTATAGTTCACTTAAAATGAATTAAAAAGTTGATGGGATCTTCCTCTAAAACGGAAATTGAGATTAGTCTTTATAAGGGCAAACATCTATGAATCCCTTCTTCGTCGGTAGGCCTAATATGACCCCTTCTACGTTGGGTAAGTAGTTGTGTTGACTTAGTTTACCTCAACATTGTAGTCCGAAGAGTTTCTCGTGATTATGATGGACTAAAGATAGTATTTACAGAAATTTATCGACCAAGAATTCTACGGTAGAATTACCTAACAGGTTAGCTTATCAATTTACAGAGAATTGAGTCTTGGGGTCATTTATATAATTCTTGAGGGAGGTCAATTGTATAAATGTTTTTGAGTCTTCGCGTTATGACATTAGTTCATTAGACTTAAAATAAAAACGATGCATGCTTATTATTTTATTCTTCTTTCGCAGTGTGTAGAACACGCTTATTATCAATAATCTTTTACAACAAATGGCTAGAAATAACGCAATCCCAATGCCTAGTGCCACACTAGATCGTTCGTCCTGGCTTAAAATGTTCATGGACCAAATGAATCGAGTCCACTCGATCAAGAATGATGGGTCCAATTTTGCGGATCGGGAGGCGGCACTACGGAATGGTGCCACTGCGACGACGTAAGCTCGGGTATTTAATCGAGCCAATACCGGTCAACCCAGGCCCAAATGCAGGAGTCAACGAGTCACTCGCTTATAGTGATTTCGTTATGGAAGCGGGTGCGATAAAGAACGTACTCATCTTTGCAATGGAAACCAATTTGTAGAGACGCTTCATTGCCCAAGGTGCAAACAAGATTTTCACCACGCTCACTAACGAGTTCTCAAAGGCACCGAGAATCGTTACATATGAGCATACCTGTCGCTTCTTTGATGCGAAACTCCAGAAGGGCCAACCGGTTAGCCCACACATTCTTCACATGATTGAGAATGTCGAGAAACTGGAGTCACTGAATTGTAGAATCAGTGAGAGCATTGTCATTGACCGAATGCTTCATTCTCTTCACGATGGTTTTGCCCTTTTCAGGGCAAACTACTATATGAATGACTTGAAAAAGAGTCCTCATGAGCTACACTCCCTTCTCGTACAGACCGAGAAGGATATGAAATTGAGTGGGAGCGTGAAGCAGGATGTTCTCACGATTTACAACAAAGGTAAAGGTAAGGGCAAGGCTCATGGCGACCTAGCTGTAGGTAAGCCAAAGTTTAAGAAGCCAGGAAACGGTAAGAGTGCGCCTGGTGAGACTAGTGGCTCACAGGGCAAGACAAAGAGCAAGGGCGGTGACATAGAGTGCCACCATTGTCACAAGACTGGACATTGGAGGAGGAACTGTCCCGTCTACCGTGAGGACATCAAGGCAGGCCGCGTCGTTCCTGTTGGTATGTCATCTTATATTCATATGATTGAGATTAACCATGCAAGTTTCGGAACTTGGGTACTAGATACTGGTTGTGGTTCTCATCTGTGTAATCATTTGCAGGGCCTAAAGAACATCATACCTCTCGAAAAAGATGATGTGGACCTGCGAGTCGAGAATGGAGCACGAGTTGCTGCTGCCTCGAAGGGAACATATGTAATCCAACTCCCTAGTGGTTTTGAGTTATCTTTAAATAACTGTTACTATGTACCCAGTTTATCTTAGAATATTATTTCTGTTTCCGTACTTGCTAAAGACGGTTTTATATTTTCAATAAAGGATAATAGTTGTATTTTCTCTTTTAATGAAATGATTTATGGCAAAGCAATTTCCATGAATGGAATTTATATCTTAGATCAAACCACGGAAATATTACACATGAATAATAAGAAATTAAAGGTTGGTGACAAAGATCAAACCTATCTATGGGATTGTCGAATGGGACACATAAATGAGAAACGCGTAAAGAAACTCGTCGATAATGGGACTATTCCCTCATTCGGATTTTCTGCATATGGCACGTGTGAATCATGTCTCATTGGCAAAATGACTCGAATTTCCTTCAAAGGTGTTGGAATGTGCGCTAGTGACCTATTAGGACTCATACATACGGACGTATGTGGACCTATGTCAGTTACCGCTAGAGATGGCTATAGATATTTTATCACTTTCACGGACGATTTGAGTAGATACGGATATGTCTACTTAATGAAGCATAAAAGTGAGTCCTTTGAGAAATTCAAGGAATATCAGAATAGGGTAAAGAACCAACTGGGTAGAAAGATTAAAGCACTTCGTTCAGATCGGGGTGGCGAATATCTTTCAAATGAGTTTGATCAACACCTGAAAGACTGTGGAATCGCTCTACAGTTAACTCCACCTGGAACACCTCAATTAAATGGTGTGTCCGAACGGAGAAATCAAACCTTACTTGATATGGTTCGATCCATGATGAGTCACACAGTAGTGCCTGATTCATTATGGGGTTATGCTCTTTTGTCAGCTACTCTTATACTTAACCGAAGTCCGTCTAAAGCTGTTGACAAGACTCCATATGAAATGGGGAAGGGAACGGTACCTAACTTGTCCTTTATTCGGGTTTGGGGCTGCGAGGCTTATGTCAAGTGGCGACACGAGGATAAGCTCGGCCTGCGATTGGTCAAGACATACTTTATAGGTTATCCAAAAGGAACATTTGGTCATTACTTCTACTCGCCTACCGAACATCGAGTTTTTGTTGCGGCTAGTGTGACGTTCTTAGAGAAAGAATTTCTCGAGAACAAAACGAGTAATAGAACCTTCGAGCTGTCGGAGATTCCAGAACCAACAACCGAGGAACAGATGGAGGAAGCTGTACCTCCAATTGATGATACGGTTTATATTCCTGAGGAACCTAGGAGGTCAGGTAGAGACTCTCATCCTCCGGACAGATACATTGGTATGGTCGAGGAGAATGACGTTTTACTTCTAGAAAGTAATGAACCCGCAACCTATAAAGGTGCTATGGCCTGTTCCGACTCAAAGTTATGGCTCGAAGCCATGCAATCCGAGATGGACTCCATGTATGAGAATAACGTATGGGATCTAGTTGATTTACCTAATAAGGTAAAACCTCTACAGTGCAAATGGCTTTACAAAATAAAGCGTTCTGTAGACGCGCAACCAGATATCTATAAGGCACGACTTGTGGCAAAAGGTTTCACTCAAGTGCAAGGATTGCATTATGATGAGATTTTTGCACCTGTAGTCATGCTACGTTCCATTCGGATAATCTTAGCGATTGCCGCATTTCATGATTATGAGATTTGGCAAATGGATGTGAAAACCGCCTTCTTAAATGGTTATTTGGAGGAAGAGTTGTACATGGTGCAACCCGAAGGTTTCATAGATCCTAAGTATCCTAAGAAAGTATGCAAGCTTAAGCGTTCCATATATGGACTTAAGCAAGCTTCTCGGAGTTGGAATCATCGTTTCGACCAAGTGATAAAAGAGTATGGTTTCACTCGATCGGTCGAAGAACCATGCTTATATATCAAGTCGAGTGGGAGCAAGATTGTATTCTTGATATTGTATGTCGATGACATACTCTTGATTGGGAATGACATTCCTCTCCTTTCTTCGGTTAAAGAATGGTTGAAGAACCATTTCCAGATGAAAGATCTGGGTGAGGCACAGCGTATTTTGGGAATCCGTATCTACCGAGATAGATCACAACGGACGTTATCACTTACTCAGGAGTCTTATTTGGATAAGGTTCTTGAGAGGTTCAGCATGACCAACTCCAAGAAGAGGAACCTTCCTATGATGACTGGGATGCAGTTGAGCAAGTCTCAGTCACCCACGACGCCTGAAGGGATAGAGCGCATGAGTCGTGTTCCTTATGCATCTGCAATAGGATCGATCATGTATGCCATGATATGCACACGTCCAGACGTGGCATATGCATTGAGTATGACGAGTCGGTACCAAAAGACTCCAGGTGAAACACACTGGATAGCAGTCAAAAATATCCTCAAGTACCTACGGAGGACTAAGGATTGGGTATTGACTTATGGAGGCGATACTAAGCTATGCGCAACCGATTCTGTGAGATGCTAGCTTCCAAACGGATCGAGATGATTCAAAATCTCAGTCCGGGTTCGTCTTCACTCTTAATGGTTCTGCGCTCAGCTGGAAGAGTTCCAAACAGAGTGTTGTAGAAGATTCTACTACTGAATCCGAGTACTATGCCGCTTCGGAGGCAGCAAAGGAAGCGATATGGATGCGTCAATTCTTACAAGGGCTCTCGGTAGTTCCTAGTTCGAATGACCTGATCACCATCTATTGTGACAATAGAGGTGCCATCTTCCTGGCTAAGGAGCCAAAGTCTAGCAACAAATCTAGACATGTACTTCGGAAGGCTCACCTGATCCGTGATTACGTGGAGCAAGAAGAGATAGTGATTGACAAGATTGCGACGGATGATAACATCGCGGATCCTCTCACTAAACCGTTGAATTATGATAAGCATGTAGGGCATGTTCATTCCAAGGGAATTAAACATGTTCCTGAGTTGTAGTACTTGATTATGGATTTGATACATTATCTTTTTCATATATTATTTATAACTTCATCGTTTTATATATATAATATTTTGTTTTTCATGTGGATTGTCTTGACAAACATTGAACGCATACAAAGTGAACTGAATTACATTATATTTGTTTTGGTCCGTAATCGCCAATGTGAGCTGATAACTCCGGCTATTATATTGTGCAGTCGATTGATGGTGGGTTCAACGAGCCATAAGTTAAACGGTTGACTAATCGATCACAGATACGAGATTATGACGATACCTCGTAGGACAATTTGGGTGACAACGTAATGGAGTACTAAATGTTTAATAAACATTCGGTGCCAGGTCGTGGATAGGACATCCATTGTGTTCCTAGAGTCGATTCTTTTGACTATCAACTGTCTCTTGAGATTAAGGCAGTTTTTGGGTGACTTTGGTTTCTTTCTCACGGTCTACCGTAACTGGGGCTAAGTAGATTTTTTTGGGTCATTTCATACTGCGCTTACATCTGCAGGATTCGAGTTGAGGAAAATATCCAACCCTTATCAGTTATAGTTATTTCTCAGGGCCACTCGAGGAGTTGTAACTGAAATGCATGGCCATGCTCGAATGATGATTCGTTTATCAGTTAAGTTACTCTTTAGTCGGGGAAACCACTCTTGATACTGATCGCTTGTAAAATACGACCTTTGTGAATTCGGATTTGCAAATTGTTTTACATTGAGTGGGAGAAATTTTAAAGGATATGAGAATCGGTTATCGCACATACACTTGTGAGGACAAGTGGGAGTTTGTTGGAGCTTGTGTCCTCCACAAATTAGTGTGATAACATTTGTAAATCTCTTAGAGGTTCACAAGGGTATACTTCGTATATTTAATTCAGTTGATTAACGTTTACCTAATAACGGTTGGCTTGCTAGAAAGTTTGACGTTATTATCATACAGATGGCGGTGATCAACTGGTCCCTAAAGGTCACACCTATAGGATGTGTTTGAGAAATGTGGTTATAGAAATATAATCATATTGATGCCCAAAATGACTAAAAAGTTAGTCAATGTGTTGATGAGATAATTATTTAATGAAAATTAAATAATATTAAGTTGAGACGAATTAACTGTCAATTCGTAAATTAAATATAATAAGTTATATTTAAATTAAATATATATAAGGTTAGTTTGGACGAATTAATCTGTTAATTCGTAATTAAATATAATCAGTTGTATATAATATCAACAAGTTGAATGTGTCATAGTGGTAATAGTGAGGGTACACAAGCCAAGAGGTCATGGGTTCGATCCTCACTAGATGACAATTTAACACACTTTATATATTTTTGGAAAGACCAAAAATAAGGAAATTTTTATTCCTTATTTCGGTCATTATTGGCCGAAAATTAGGAGAGTAATATCTTTCCTAATTAATTTGGTAATTCGGTCTATATAAGAGAAAAGGGGAGAATTATTTCTACCCTAATGCTTTTTCTGACCTAGCCTCTCTTTCTCATCACAAGAACACAAAGACAATTAAATTTTACAGAAAATTTTAGATTGATTTCTAGCATAATCAAAGGGCATATCTCAGATCGTCTTGGGTGCAACCAATAGGCGAATACCTACTTTGGTATTGTTCTTAGGCCATATTTGCTAGGACCGGAGGTTAATTCTAAATCTTTTTACTTATGTTTATGTATTTTATTTTATGACCTTAGATCATCTTTATTAAATCGTTATAATCCTTCTAAATTAAGGGGAAGTATACAGATTATTTCCCACAATTTCCTCTTGAATCCATTTAAATTTGTTGGTCTTTTAGCTGAATTGAATTAGGGCAAGAATTTTGCCCTAGAAAATCGATTTGGGCGTTTTTGATTGAGCCCATTTTGAGTGAAATTGATGATTGTATTAGGTTAGAAACCTGTTTAGGAGTATAGGGGTGCTTTTAGTTTGCATTTTGGTCCCCGTTCCCGCTCCCTATGCTCGAAAAATGTGAGTGAGGCGAAGAAACCGTCTCATTTCACAATGCCAAGTTTATTTGCTTAAGTAGTGGGTCCCACTAGGTTGCATTGTAGTCGGGAAAGACCGTATTTGCCATTGTGGACCTTTGTTGGGTATTGTGGGCAAAATTGGAATTTTTGCCTTTTGTGACGGTCTTATATCTGACGGAATAAGCGCCTGTTTGAGCTTGAATTGAGTCAGTTTGCCTTGAAATGGACCTTATTGGTAGTTTAGGTCGCTTTGAGGCGTGATAAAATCACGTTGTCTCGTCGTGGTCGTATTTTGAATTTTTTACCGGTTTGCGCTCAAATTAGCGTAGAAATTGCCTTTTTGAGCCTGTAGAAAAATACCCCATTGTATCGGGAATGTATTTTGATTTGTTGGCGGACCTTGTATGGGTCTTGGGGTGCTGTTTTTTTTTGTGGTTGTTTTGACTCGTCTTTTGCTTGAAAAGAAGGGCGAGTCGTTTTTTTTGCGTTTTTTTTTTTTGTAAATTGTTTTTGTTTGGCTAGATTTAGGCGGGATTGCCCTTGTTCTGCTTTTCAGGGTTTTTTTTTGGATTTGTCCATTTTACGCCGTCGTAATGCCGAAATTTCGCCTGATATTCTTTGTTTGCATGAGAGTGCTCGGGACAGGCTGGGTCCCTTGCTGCGACCTTTGAGGAGCTGTTTGGGACGGGGACGGTTGGCACTCCTGTTAGTGCACCTGCCGCGATAGTAGAGGACGCTTCCGAGGAGGAGGGGCCCCCTGAGGGGACTGTTGGGGCCGAGAGGGCCGTTGAGGAGCATGAGGAGCCCGTTGTTGGGGCTACTGGCGTTGAGAGAGCTCAGACTGGGTCTGAGGCTGGTACCTCTAGGAGGAGGGTTTCTACGAGGAGGCGGACTCCTCGGCCGACCAGGCGGACGTTACGGAACGTCGCTAGGGTCGTTGAGATGCCTCCTATCCGTCACGTTGAGTCTCGTGGTCAGAAGAGACGGAGGGCGGAGATGGTTGAGGATGATGTAGACGTCGCGAGTTGGGAGGCTAGACGGGTTACAACCCCGCGGGGGCTGAACCTGCAGGCGGCGCCTGCTTAGGCCGAGGGTTTTGACGGTAGCCAGTTGCTGCTTCGACTAGACAGGCACATCTCCTACCGTGCTCACGAGGGCTTGGTGAGTCATGTCACCTGATTGAACTTTCGTCACTTTTGAAGTATCAGACCTGGACAGGTGTTCTGACGTTGTTTGTTTTTTATTTCAGGAGATCGGCACCATGAGGACTTTCTCGTGCTTCACTACTTGCCTGGGCTTTTACAACGTTCTCCGAGCCGGGACGAGGGCGTTGATAGAGAGGTCGGCTTTTGGGCCGTTGGTGGCCGCTTGGCGGGACATTCACAGGTCTTCGATTAGGTCGAACCTGTGTTTGATCCGTGCCATGTTGGATCGGTACTGGGATACGACGTCGTCGTTCCACATGGAGTTCGGGGAGGTCGGCGTGACCTTAGAGGATTTTGCTATGATATCCGGCCTTCCTTGCGGCGAGACGCCTGTCGAGTTTACAGAGACACCGGAGAGGGTGTCTTCTCCTGCGGTTACTCATCTGATCGGTACTGCTCTTCCTGAGCCTTCCGACATTACTTCGTACCTGATCGCGAGTTCGTATGTGAGAGACCACTTTAGAGGGAGAGTGGTGGGTGTTGCTCCGGCGCCGTTGGCGAGTTCGGAGGCTGAGGCTAGAGTTGTCGCGCAGGAGGCGCGGTTATGGTTGTGGTACTTCTTGAGTGCCACGTACTTTGGCGACAAGGGTGAGCGCTTGTCAACCAAGGTACTTCCTCTCCTTGCTGACCTTGACACTTTGGGTCAGTTTGACTGGGTTACGCCGGCCTTGGCGAGTTTCACCCGATACTTGCACACGGCGGTGCGTCCGGAGTCAGTGGGGGACGGTAGTGCCCCTGCTTTGGTTGGTCCCGGCCTCATCTTTGAGGTACGAGCATTTTTTGCAGTTTTGAGTTTGATTTTGATTTTGATTTTGATTTTGGCAATTTATTTTGGAAAGATTGGCTGATTTATGTTTGTTGTGTTTGATTACAGGCTTGGTTATATGCTTACTTCGTCCCTCTGCGTCCGGGGACTACAGGTGGTGTCCCTTCGACCTACCCTGCCGTGAGGGGTTGGACGGTGGCTCGGAAGAAGTCGATTAAGTCGACTTACGAGGACTGCAGTCGTCGTGTGAACGCCCTTCGAGTTGCTAACGTAAGTTGCTGTTCCTTACTCCTTCTTTATAGAAATAGATAGAGATAGGATGACTAGGTAGCTTAGGAAGCCCCCATTCGGTTGAGTAGCTTTGTTTTGAATGCAGTTTGTAGGGCGGCCTTGGGAGCACTACACGGAGGTGTCGGCCGCTGTCAGGGAGAGTCTGCGGCCTCGCAGCTCCCATCGCTTGTACTTGGAGACGGCGATCGAGCCGGTTTGGTACCTGGGCGAGCGTCTAGCTCGTCAGTGCTTTACTGAGACTTTCATGGTACCAGTCGACCTGCCTAGGGTGTTGCTCCAGGAGTCGACCCCCGACGAGGTTGAGGAGCACCTTCACGGTCAGGGAGGTCAGAAGTTGTTGCTGCGGGAGGTTGACTACGACACCTTTCGGTTGTCGAGGCTTGCCTGGTACCCGATCGAGGTATATTTCCCTCTGTTTTGTTCTCGTTGTCCCTTTTGATAGGAGGGTTCATTATTTTTGATACGGACCCAAACTACAAAGAGTCGAGAGGCTGATGAGGGCTTAACCCCCAGATTTCCCGGCGGAGACCACCTTTCAGGGGCGGGTGGCTAGAAGCTACAGTTGCGCCTGCCAGAGCCTGCGGTTTCTGAGGTGACCGACGTTGGCATGGAGTGGAGGTTGATCGTTCTGCGGGTGAGTTCTTGATTTGAACATTTTTCCTCATTCGTGTCTTGCCTTGCATTGTATTGAAGGGCCTTTTTGGATGTAGCTGACGACCGTTAGTCATCAGGCTTTGTGGCGGATGGCTAACCGCTGGAGGGCGCTTGCTGGTGACCTGGCTGCGAGGGAGGGTCGCCTTTCTCAGGTATTTTTGTGTATTTTGTGTTGCATTTCACGTTTTTAGATCTTGACGACCTGTATTGTGTTTTGCAGGGTATTGCGGATCCGGCGGAGCTTGCTCGGGTCCGTGCTGAGTTGGATACAGCCAGGTCGATGATCGAGGCCCAGGGGTTGGGGATCACCCGTCGAGACCAGGAGTTGAGGCGTCGTGAGGATGAGTTACGGAGTCAAGACGCGGAGCTTGCCTCTCTAAGGGCTCAGTTGGCTGCAGCGGAGAAGCTTCATGTCGAGATGGAGCGTGAGACGCTAGAGAGTTCTCCGGAGAGGGAGTCTGAGCAGGTGGTAGTGTCCGTGTTGGCGGCGACTCCTCGTGAGACCGGGACTGGTCCGACAGGAGGCGCTGAGTAGTTGTAGTAGTTTGTCCGTGTCTTCGAATCTTGCTCGTACACATTTATATTTTGCGTGAGGCGGTTTACATATATGTGTTTTTGGATTGTGGTTCATTTTGTGATTTTTGGCTTTTTTATGTTGTGTTTCGGAGGAGCGTTGTCGGCTGTCAATTCCCCTTTTTGCTTCGCACTAGTTCATGCATCGTTAGTGTAGAAAAACAGGCAACAGGTAGCACATATGCATAAACGCAAACACGTAAAAAGCATTTGATTGAAAACAAAGATTAACCACGATGTCACGAAGTTAAAAATTGAAATTTGAAATTTGAAATGAATTTTGAAAATTTTCGCGACAAGTCGTCACGTTTGGACTCCGAAAGGAATTGATTTGAAAATTTGAGCAATTAACTCGTGTCGTGAATTAAATTGCATCGAAATTATTGAAATTGATTTGTGACTCGAAAAATCCAAACTCAAACCGTCAGGGATGAATTTTAGAAAACAAATTTACGAGTATATTATTGATTTTTTTGTTAGGTCAAGACTCGAATTTGTGAGCGCTTGAATTTTGAGGAAAACTAATGGCGTGTTATCAATTCTCGATTTTTATTTTTGCTGCAAAATTGCGAAAAAGTGAAAAAAATTTCGGAATTTCGACTAACATGGAAACGATCCGCGAAAATTTTTGGAATTTCGACTGACATGGAAACGATCCGTCGCGGATCGGGGCGACTAGCCCTTCCCCCCTTAAAAAAAGAAAGAAAAATCCGTATGTTTAAAGCTGCGTCATGGAAACCGTGTCGGATTTCGTAAAACGCGAAAACAAGAAAATGTGAGTGTGAGGAAACACAAAATGTCCTGGATCATCCCGAAGAGGCGCGAGCGTTCTGGCAGGAGGTTTGAGGTGTCAGGACAAAACACAACTTGAAAGAGACAAGTCAAAGCGGGAATCCTGGGAGAAGGCCTAAAGAGGCGCGAGCGGCCTGGCGATGGGAGTCAGCTATCCTCTTTTTCTGAAAAACGCGCTGATTGTTTTTGTATAAACTTATTTCTGAAAAATGCGTTGCGACAATGGTGCCGGGATTTGTCGCCTCCCTAAAAGTATCAACTTATTTGCATGGGAGTTGGTCAATTGTTGGTGCTCCGTCAAGTCAAGGTGCAATCCTCATTTCTCGAAGCATGTTCTCGGTTGTGGGATTAGAAACACCATGTTTTCGTTTTTCCGAAAGGTGAAATTTGTCCACTAGCCGAAGAAGTTGGAGCCATTGGTGGGTGGCCGGGTTGTGTTCCGGTGCTTCCTCTGACTCGGTTATGCTATAAGGAGAAATTTCGTTCAATGTTGGGCTTGTCGACGAGTCAAGTCAACTTCCTTCTTGCTCCACATGGTGTGGATATGTTGGCTCTTATCGACATCTTTTCAAACCTATTAGACGCCAATGTTTCGAAGGTCGCTAGGAGAAGGGCTCTTGCCTTTTGCCTTATCCATGTGTACCTCTTTGTTGATGCTTTGAAGAAGGGGGGGCCGAAATGCTATGGTAGCATGACCCTTGTACATGTGGTCGAGCAAATGGAGCATGGTAGAGATCCATTATGGTTGGTGCTTGGCGAGATCATCCAAGCTTTGGACTAGGAAGGCTCTTGTGGAGAAGCTCCTTCATTCGGATCTCCAAGGATCCTCCAAGTGTGGCTATTGGAGAGGTTAAGGTATGTAGAGCCTCCGGTTGATTCTTCTTCTTATTCCTTCCGTTACCTTACTATGAGGAAGAAGTTGTACCCGGATAGCTTTGCTTCCACCGAGGCTTATTGGGTCGCAAGATTGGTGGAGGAGGGTGGTCCTCAAATCCGTTGGGTGGTGCCATGGTGGCAATTGAGGTCCTTCACGGGGTTGCCCGCTTCGGATGCTAGTCCTCGTTGTTGGATGGTGGTGGGTTTGAAGGTTGCTTCCTTCATCTATCCCGAAAGGCTCATGAGGCAAATGGGGCGTCAACAAAAGGTGCCCGCTCAAGATACCCTTGTCCAAGAGAATTTTTTCCGGAATTCCGAGCTTGTGGAGGTCTTCGAAAGATGGTGGGCCACTCGGCCGGTTTGGGAGGTACCAAACCCCGTTGCCACGACATGGGTGACTCCCGCTTATGTCAAGTGGTCAAGAGCTTCGTCCATCGAAGAGAGGTCCAAATTCCGTAAGGACGAGGCTGTCGACTTGAAGTATCGAGAGGTTGGCAAGGCCAACCGTGCCTTCTTTGAGGAGTACGTTGATGGGGTTAGCCCCGATGTGATGAGTCCACCAAAGAGGAGAAGCTCGGGTCCCAAAAATGTGGTGGGCCGTGCATGGGCTCGTTTCGGGCTGAACATGGGGTCTTGCACTAGACCGGAGGCCGTTGCCATTGTAGATCCGTTGAGGATCCGTTCTGAAGAGTAAATCCATGCTAGGTGGGCCAACAAGAAGAACAAGGGGAAGATGTACCCCGAGGGAAAAGGCAAGGGTAGAATGAAAGAGTGAAGACCTCCATTACCCACTTTATTATTATGTTGTATTATTGTTGTGAGTTTTTATTATGTTGTACTATCTATGTTTTGTGTGTTTTGTGCTAGTTTTATTATGTGAGGTGTTTTAGTCGACACCTTAGATTTCACAAGTTGTAGACTCGTCGAGCTTTATTTGTTGTTGAAATTGTAATCCCTTCCATTATTAATTAAATAAGAGGATTGCTTGTGTCAAAAATTGTGAACGCTTGTTTCTTCCATCCATTTTGTAAAGGCAAATCGATTTGAATCGTCCTAAACGTTTGCACTTGGGAAAGTGGGATTTTTAGGAGGAAGGGAGAAAGGCTTATTTTTGTATTTTTTTGTGGGGAAAAAGGAATGTTGTTCCCTTTTCTCTTTTTTTCTTATGGGGATGTTTTTTTGTATGTGGGGTTTTTTTTTATTATGGGTATGGTTGTATCCTTCCTGTGTAGGAAAGGACTGCCTACGTATCCACCTGGAGAGGTGAAATCAAACCATGATCGTAGTTCGAAATGTTCTGTAAATTTGATTGGATTTTGTGGTTGTATCCCTCATGCACAAGAGGGACTGCCTACGTATCTGTTGGGGCTGGTGTCCTTTACAGTTAGTGTAAGGACTTATAAATCTCTAAAAGGATCAAAGGGTATACTTTTGTATTATAATCAGTTGGTCCACGTTTATCAATAACGGTTGGCTTGCTAGATAAGTTTGACGTTATTGTCATACAGATGGCGGTGATCAACTGGTCCCTAAAAGTCACACCTATAGGTTACGTTTGAGAGATGTGACGGTATGAAAATACAATCATGTTGATGCGAAAAAATTGACTAAGAGGTTAGTCCGAGTTATTTGACTAATAATTAGTCAAAATGCGATGTTGAGATATTTTATTTAATACGGATTAAATAAAATGGGCTAAGGCGAATTAAACAGTTAATTCGTAAATTAAATATAAACGGTTATATTTAATTAATGTATATTGAATTAATTATACAATATCGTCTTTGTCGGACATGTATTAATATTTCAACTAATCCGAGTTATTAGTTGATGTTATAATAACCGATAACCGATGACGATTTATAATAAAACCGCGTCATATACATTTAGCATTTTACGAACCGGACCACGAGTTAAAATTAAAAGGAAGTGGAAGCCCACTTCCCAAGAGGGCTCACGGTTTGGCCGAGTAGAGCAAACAAAAGGAGAGCCTCTCCTCATTTGCAACCGAATCATTTTCATTTGTAAAATTATTAGGGTTTTGGGAGAACATTTCCTCTCTAAACCTAGATCTCACATCTAGCAAAAACACACAACAATTCTCTCAATATTGCAAGGCAATTAGAGAATACATTTCTAGCACAAGGGCATAGTCTCAGACGGTCTTGGGTGTATCGATTAGGAGGAAATCTACTTTGATTTCTGTTCTTAGGCCGCATCTCAAAGGACCCGAGGTTATTTCTAATGCTTTATCGTTTTTCTCATGTTTTTCGTTTTATGACAATAATCACATATAAAATTTGCGTTATAGTCCTAATTTTATAGGGTATTATACGGATATTACCCCACAAGTGGTATCAGAGCGAGGCCACGTAAATTTTTCTATGTGTTTTTCATCAAACGAATTTGAATCGATAAATTTTGGCATAAAAAAATTGTAAACCGTGTGTTTTTTTTTGGTCTCGGCACATTTTTTTTATTTGTCACGGCCTGTTTTTTTTATGCTTTGGAAATCGTGCTTTTTGGTTTCCGTCTGATCAGACGATGTTTTGTTTTCAATCGTTCTTTGCATATTGTTATTGTAATCGATATTCATAGCAATATGTTAAAGATTCACCAATTGTAGTTTCAATTCTATACGGATTAGATTAAATTGCAATTGGGTTTTAACAAATCGTTTTGTCTTGTTAATTGATGCTCACGTTTTTTTTGAGCCGAGAAATTTTTTTTTTTGTTCTTTTGTTGCTCTCGGCATTTCAGCAGCAGAAATAAAAAAAAAAAAAAAAAAAAAAAAAAAATTGGTACTGTTCACGCTCAGCCGTGAAGAAAAAAAAAAAAAAAAAAATTGTTTTGTTTTTTTTTTCGGCCAATTTTTGCATAATACGGATTTATGCATTCGCTTGATAGTGAAACGGTTCACCCACGTACAATTTAGTTACTTTAAAACGATTTAAAGTAACGGATTATCTCGGATTAAAATTAACTTGACTAAAGCGGTTTTGTCACATAATTTTAATCATTAAAGGTGGTTTGGATAAATTTAACATAATTACGGAATTATGTCACGAATAAATTTAATTTAGTTGATGCATTTTATTTATCGTTATTTTGATTGTTTTGAATGCTTTTAATTACGTATTTATTTAATTTTACAAACGGTTGTAACTTAGTGTGGCCTTAGTAGAACGTGTTACCGTAATGATGGAACACAGTCTTGGTTGTAT
Source organism: Silene latifolia (assembly GCF_048544455.1). Classification (NCBI taxonomy): domain Eukaryota; kingdom Viridiplantae; phylum Streptophyta; class Magnoliopsida; order Caryophyllales; family Caryophyllaceae; genus Silene; species Silene latifolia. The sequence goes on along the minus strand of NC_133529.1, from coordinate 53,400,468 downwards.
TTTGAGATCTCGTATTTCCCTTTTTATTTTTTTTCAATTACAGTTTTTATTTAGAATGTAAATAGGTTTATATTTTGTAAATTTTAATTGTAATTTTGAGAAGACTAAAGATGGAGATCGGATGCTCACTCCCGCTGCATGGACAAAGATGGAACATCAAGACAAGCTTCTCGGGTCCAACGGTGGATTCCAAAGTTGTATTATTTTCTTTTTACTAGGATAGGCCACACTAGGAATTTTTATTTACGTATTGCATTCATTTATTTATTTTATCGTAACGATAGATTGCATCATATTCCGCCTAAAACCAAACCACCTAATAATTGCATGAAAACTGACTCATATAGAGGTCACGCGTTAGTTTTCTATGACATTCTCATGTCACACGATCATTTTAAGCCATCACCTAAGTTAATTCATTCACGTAATGCTAGTTATTCGTTCACTTAAAATGAATTAAAACTAAGTTGATGGGATCTTCCTCGTATAAACAAAAATTGAGAACAGTCTTTATAGGTCAAACTCCAATGAATCCCTTCTTCGTCGGTAGGCATAATATGACCCCTTCTACGTCGGGTAAGTTGGAACTGATTGACTTATTTTATCTCAACACTATGGTCACTCGTATGATCCTGTGATTATGGTGGACTATAGATAGGATTTACGGAAATCTATCGACCAAGAGTTCTTACGGAAGAACTAGCTAAACAGTTGGCTTATCAATTTACGGAAATTGAGTCTTGGGATCACTTGTATTATTCTTGAGGGAGATCAATTATGCAAGTGCAATGAGTCTACACGATTAAAATGAATTTTTAATAGACTTAAATCACCTCGATGAGTTACTTATTTCGTTTTTGTTTTTCTTTCTTTTTCAGCGTAGATCACGTTTTTAAACTGCTAATAACATAATGGCTGGCATCCTCGATGACCCAATGCCAAGTGCCACATTGGACCGTGAGTCCCGGCTTCGGATCTTCATGAATCGGATGAATCACCCACTAGACCGAAGAATGATGGATCAAACTTCGCGGAATGGGAGGCGGCATTACGGAATGCCGCCACCGCTGACGGAAGCTCAAGTATCGACCGAGCCCCTCCCGCCAGCCCCAGGCCCCACGGCTCAAGTTAACGAGGTCTCCACTTATAGCGACTTCGTCATGGAAGCGGGTGCGATTAAAAACGTACTCATTTTTGCAATGGAATCCAATTTGCAGAAACGCTTCATAGCCCAAGGTGCAAACAAGATTTTCACCACGCTCACCAAGGAATTCTCGAAAGCACCGAGAATCGTGACCTATGAGCATACCACTCGCTTCTTTGATGCGAGACTCCGAGAAGAACCAACCAACCGGTTAGCCCACACATTCTCAAAGATGATTGAGAATGTCGAGAGACTGGAGGCGCTTGATTGTAAAATCAGCGAGAACATTGTTATTGACCGCATGCTTCATTCACTCCACGATGGTTTTGCGCTCTTTAGAGCGAATTACTATATGAATGATTTGAAGAAAAGTCCCCATGAATCGCACTCCCTTCTCGTGCACCGAGAAGGACATGAAGTTCGATGGGAGCTCAAACAGATGTTCTCGTTGTGTCAAACAAGGGCAAGGGTAAGGGCAAAGCTCAAGCAGACCTAGCTGTAGGTAAACCGAAGTTTAAGAAGTCGGGATCAGGTAAGAGTGGGCCTGGTGAGGCAAGTAACTCATCAGGTGCGACAAAGAGCAAAACCGAAAACATGGAATGCCATCATTGCCACAAGACTGGGCATTGGAGGCGTACATGTCCTGTTTATCATGAGGACATAAAAGCAGGTCGCGTTAAACCTGTTGGTATGTCTTCTTCCTCTTCTACTTTTATTCATATGATTGAGATTAACCACGCAAGTTACGAAACTTGGGTACTAGATACTGGTTGTGGTTCTCATCTGTGTAATCATGTGCAGGGGCTCCGAAACATCGAACCCCTCGTAAAGGGTGAGGTGGACCTGCGTGTTGGGAATGGAGCACGAGTGGCTGCCGTCTCAAGGGGAACATACGTGATCCAGCTTCCTAGCGGATTTGAGTTATTTTTATATAATCGCTATTATGTACCATCTTTGAAAAACATTATTTCGGTTTACGCACTTGACAAACTTGGTTTTCATTTGTAATAGAGAATAATTCTTGCATTTTCTCATTACACGATATGATTTATGGCAAGGCAGTCTCCATGAACGGAATTTATGTTTTAGATCAGACCACCGAAATATTACACGTAATGAATAAAAAGTTAAAGGTTGGTGACAAAGATCAAACGTATCTATGGCACTGCCGTATGGGACACATTAATGAGAAACGCGTAAAACAGCTCATAAAGAATGGAGCTATCTCGGCCTTTGATTTTCAATCATTTGGCACGTGTGAATCATGTCTCATCGGTAAGATGACTCGAATTTCCTTCAAAGGTGTTGGAATGCGCGGCTGGCGACCTATTAGGACTCATACATACGGATGTATGTGGGCCTATGTCAATCACCGCACGAGAAGGCTATAGGTATTTCATCACTTTCACGGATGATTTAAGTAGATATGGCTATGTCTACTTAATGAAACACAAAAGTGAATCCTTTGAGAAATTCAAGGAATACCGAATAGGGTACATGAACCTCATCGGCGAAAGATTAAAACATCTGCGCTCGGGGCCGTGGTGGCGAGTATCTTTCTCACGAGTTTGATCAACACCTTAAGGACTGTGGGATTGCCCTACGCTTAACTCCACCGAACACCTCGGTTGAATGGTGTGTCCGAACGGAGAAATCGAACACTACTTGATATGGTTCGATCCATGATGAGTCACACCGTGTTGCCGACTCATTGTGGGGTTATGCTCTTCTTGCTCTAATACTTAACAAAGTCCGTCTAAAGCTCATGACAAGACTCCATATGAACTATGGAAGGGAACGGTCCCTAACTTGTCCTTTATACGGGTTTGGGGCTGCGAGGCTTATGTCAAGTGGAGACACGAGGATAATCTCGGCCCGCGATCGGTCAAGACATACTTTATAGGTTATCCTAAAGGAACACTTGGTCATTACTTCTATTCGCCAACCGAACAACGTGTTTTTGTTGCGGCTAGTGCGACATTCTTAGAGAAGGAAATTCTCGAGAATGCAAAGAGTGATAGAACCTTCGAACTGTCGGAGATTCCAGAACCAAATACCGAGCAACCATTGGAGGAACCAATTCCTTCAATCCCTAGCTGCGTGAATATTCTGAGGAACCTAGGAGGTCGGGAAGAGTCTCTATTCCTCCGGACAGATACATTGGTATGGTCGAGGAACATGACATAGATGACATTCTACTCTTAACGAGTAGTGAACCCGCAACCTATAAAGGTGCCATGACCATTCGACTCAAAGCTATGGCTTGAGACCATGCAATCCGAGATGGACTCCATGTATGAGAACAACGTATGGGATCTTGTTGACTTACCTGCTAAGGTTCGTCCCCTTCAATGCAAATGGCTTTACAAGATAAAGCATTCTGTGGAAGGTCAACAAGATATCTATAAAGCACGACTAGTTGCTAAAGGTTTCACCCAAGTGCCAGGTTTGCACTACGATGAAATTTTTGCACCCGTAGTCATGCTGCGTTCCATTCGGATTATCTTAGCGATCGCCGCTTTTCATGACTATGAAATTTGGCAGATGGATGTGAAAACCGCCTTCTTAAACGGTTTTTTGGAGGAAGAGTTGTACATGGTACAACCCGAAGGTTTCATCGATCCTGAACATCCTAAGAAAGTATGCAAGCTTAAGCGTTCCATTTATGGACTTAAGCAAGCATCTCGGAGTTGGAATCATCGCTTCGACCAAATGATTAAAGAAAATGGATTTACTCGATCGGTCGAGGAACCATGTCTTTACATCAAGTCGAGTGGGAGCAAGATTGTCTTCCTAATATTGTATGTCGATGACATACTCCTGATTGGGAATGACATACCTCTCTTAACTTCGGTGAAAGTATGGTTGAAAAACCATTTCCAGATGAAAGATCTGGGTGAGGCACAAAGAATTTTAGGCATCCGTATCTATCGAGATAGATCACGTCGGATGTTGTCTCTCGATCAGAGTCTTACATAGACAAAATCCTAGAGAGATTCAGCATGACTAACTCCAAAAAGGGGTTTCTTCCTATGGCTCCAGGGGTGCATTTGAGCAAGTCTCAGGCACCAGAGACACCGGAAGAGAAAGAGCGCTTGACACGGATTCCTTATGCCTCGGCTATAGGATCAATCATGTATGCCATGATATGCACACGTCCGGACGTGGCATATGCATTGAGTATGACAAGTCGATTCCAACAAAGATCCAGTGAATCACATTGGATGGCTATCAAGAACATTCTTAAGTACCTACGGAGGACTAAAGATTGGGCATTGACTTATGGAGGCGATCGAAGCTATGCGCAACCTGAACCGATTCTGTGATGCTAGCTTCCAAACGGATCGAGATGACTCAAAATCTCGATGCCGGATTCGTTTTTACTCTTAATGGCGCTGATCACCGGAAGAGTTCCAAACAAAGTGTTACAGCAGATTCTACGACTGAGTCCGAGTACTATGCCGCGTCTGAAGCTGCAAAGGAAGCGATATGGATGCGTCAATTCTTACAAGGACTATTTGTAGTGCCTAGTTCGAATGACCCGATCACCATCTATTGCGACAATAGAGGTGCCATCTTCCAAGCTAAGGAGCCAAAGTCTAGCAACAAGTCTAGACATATACAACAGAAAGCTCATCTAATCCGAGATTACGTGGAGCAAAAGGAAGTAGTGATAGAAAAGATTGCTACAGATGATAATATAGCAGATCCTCTCACTAAACCATTACGACAAGATAAGCATGAAGGGCATGTAAATTCCATGGGAATTAAACGTGTTCCTAAGTTGTAGTACTCTTTTATGGATTAGATTCATTCTCTTATGTACTCTATACGACATCATCGTTTTGATATTTATATATTTTGTTTTTCATGTGGTTTTGTACGACAATTTTGAACACCACAAAGTGAACTGAACAAACATTATATTTTTGGTCCTTAATTGCCCACGTGAGCTGATAACTCAAGGTAATTATTTTGTGACGTTGGTTGATGGTGGGTTCAACGAGCCATAAGTCAAAAGGTTGACTGACCAATCACAGAGGCGATTTATACGGATATCTCGTAGGACACAATTGTGACATCGACGTGGAGTCCTAAATGTTTTATAACATTCGGTGCCCGGTCGTGGATAGGACCTCCATGGTGATCCTAAGAGTCGATTCTTTTGACTATCGACTGTCTCTTGAGACTAAGGCAGATTTTGGGTGACTTTGGTTTCTTTCTCACGGTCATCCGTAACAGGGGGCCAAGTAGATTTTTTCTGGGTCATTTCATGCTGTGCTTAGTTCGGAAGGAGTCGAGTTGAAGGAAATATTCAGCCTTTATCAGGTACTCGATATTTCTCAGGGCCACTCGAGGAGTCAGAATCGAAATGCATGGCCATGCTCGAATACGAATTCGTTTTATCAGTTGAGTTACTCTCTAGTCGGGGAAACCACTCTTGATACAGATCGATTGTAAAATACGACCTTTGCGGATCCGGATCTGCAAATTGTTTTACATTGAGTGGGAGAAATTTTAAATGAATATGAGAATCGGTTATCGCACATACACTTGTACGGACAAGTGGGAGTTTGTTGGAGCTGTGTCCTCCAGTTAGTGCGGATAACGTCATTGCACATACACTTGTACGGACAAGTGGGAGCTTGTTGGGGCTGGTGTCCTTTACAGTTAGTGCAAGGACTTATAAATCTCTAAAAGGATCAAAGGGTATACTTTTGTATTATAATTAGTTGGTCCACGTTTATCAATAACGGTTGGCTTGCTAGATAAGTTTGACGTTATTGTCATACAGATGGCGGTGATCAACTGGTCCCTAAAAGTCACACCTATAGGATACGTTTGAGAGATGTGACGGTATGAAAATACAGTCATGTTGATGCCAAAAATTGACTAAGCGATTAGTCCGAGTTATTTGACTAATAATTAGTCAAAATGCGATGTTGAGATATTTTATTTAATACGGATTAAATAAAATGGGCTAAGGCGAATTAATCAGTTAATTCGTAAATTAAATATAAACGGTTATATTTAATTAATGTATATTGAATTAATTATACAATATCGTCTTTGTCGGACATGTATTAATATTTCAACTAATCCGAGTTATTAGTTGATGTTATAATAACCGATAACCGATGACGATTTATAATAAAACCGCGTCATATACATTTAGCGTTTTACGAACCGGACCACGAGTTAAAATTAAAAGGAAGTGGAAGCCCACTTCCCAAGAGGGCTCACGGTTTGGCCGAGTAGAGCAAACAAAAGGAGAGCCTCTCCTCATTTGCAACCGAATCATTTTCATTTGTAAAATTATTAAGGTTTTGGGAGAACATTTCCTCTCTAAACCTATATCTCACATCTAGCAAAAACACACAACAATTCTCTCAATATTGCAAGGCAATTAGAGAATATATTTCTAGCACAAGGGCATAGTCTCAGACGGTCTTGGGTGTATCGATTAGGAGGAAATCTACTTTGATTTCTGTTCTTAGGCCGCATCTCAAAGGACCCGAGGTTATTTCTAATGCTTTATCGTTTTTCTCATGTTTTTCGTTTTATGACAATAATCACATATAAAATTTGCGTTATAGTCCTAATTTTATAGGGTATTATACGGATATTACCCCACAGTATCCACCTGAAGAGGTGAAATCAAACCATGCTCGTAGTTCAGGGTGTTTTTGTGAATTTGTTTTAGTGCAAATGGATGTTGCCTTTGACAGATCAAAGGACATTCAAAACGGGCAAGGTGACGCAACTTAGACTCGATAAAACATGCAATTTCAAATCAGAACGTGTTGAGGAACTTGACTTGAAAAAGGGTTAAGGTGAACGCTAGTTGTAAAACTAGGCTGAGGTCGTTGGTTGCTATGGTTCAAGGGTAGTATTTCTTGAGTTGGTCTAGGTTGGTCGGGTTTGTAAAATCCTCCCCGTCTAGGTCACCCAGTCTCACTGCGCCCCTCGAAAGTATTTTCTTGACCAGGTATGGCCCGGCCCAGTTGGGTTTGAATTTTCCCCTCGGATCTACGGGTAGCGCTGCTCGGACCGACTTGAGGACCAAGTCGCCCTCCTTAATGTTCCTGGGTTTGACCTTCTTGTTGAATGCCCCTTGTATACGTCGTTGGTATAGATGGACGTTGTGCAAGGCGTTGAGTCGCCGCTCGTCTAGAAGAGTGAGTTGCTCGTACCTTTGACGGGTCCACTCCGCCTCAGGGACTTGACTCTCTAACAGGATACGTAGTGAAGGGATCTCTAACTCTACCGGCTGAACCGCCTCCGTACCGTATGCTAGGTAGAAGGGTGTGGCGCCTGTCGGTGTTCGAATGAAGGTTCGGTATCCCCAGAGTGCGAATGGGAGTTTATTCGGCCAATCGCGGTAGTTGTCTTGCATTTTCTTGATAATGGTGAAAAGAGTTTTGTTAGCTGCCTCCACCGCTCCGTTAGTTTGGGGACGGTAAGGGGATGATCGATGTCGTTTGATCTTGTATTTGTCCAGCAAGGCCTGAGTTTTCGCCCGGAAGTGAGAGCCTTAATCGCTGATGATTTCATGGGGTACCCCATATCTGCAGATGATGTTATTTTGGATGAACTTGGCCACTTGTTTGGCGGTCAAGACTGCATATGACTGCGCTTCTACCCATTTGGTGAAATAGTCGATGGCGACGAGGACGAAACAATGCCCCTTGGTGCCTACCGGGTTAAATTTCTCGATGATGTCGATGCCCCAGGTCGAGAAAGGCCAGGGTGATGTCATGGTGTATAAAAGGGATGGTGGTATATGCTGTATGTTGGCGAAGATTTGGCAATTGTGGCAATGTTTGACGTAGTTACGGCAATCGGCTTCCATGGTGGTCCAGTAGTAACCTAGCCGCATGATCTTTCAGGTAAGCATCATTGCGCTCATGTGAGGGCCACATTCTCCGTCGTGGACCTCTCCCATGACTTTTTTTGACTTTGTGATGGTCAATGCAAAGGAGGAGAATCCCTTGGGGTGTTCTTTTGTATAGTTGATTTTGGTTTATCACGAATTGTGATGCAAGTAAACGGATGGCTCTTTGTCCTCTTGGGTCAGAGTTAGGAGGGAATTCGTTTTTGGTTATGTAGTTGAGGATGGCTTGGTACCAAGGTTCGACATGGCTTTCCTCGTCGTTGTTGATGGCACAAATATGAGCTGGCTCATTCCTTCTCTCGGCACATAGGGGCATCGATGTCATATCGACAGTTTTGCTAGGGCATCAGTAAATTGATTTTCCTCTCGTGGCAAGTGGAAGTAGTCGACTTGGTCGAAGAACTCGGCCTCTTGATTGATATTTGCTCGGTAGGGAGCTAAGATGTTACTTCGGATTTTCCATGATCCGGACACCTGATTGATGATGAGCGGGGAATCGCCGTGGACCCTCAGTCTCTTGATGCCAAGTGTGATGGCTGCTTGTAGGCCGATGAGGCATGCTTCATATTCAGCGGCATTGTTGGTGACGGCGAAGCCTAGTTTGACCGAGATCGGAACATGTTCTCCCTCTGGTGATATTAGAAGGATTCCTACCCCGAAGCCTCTCAGATTAGATGCACCGTCGAAGTATAGGTCCCATGCGTCGGAGTCGGCACAAAGGATGTCTTCGTCAGGAAGTGACCATGTGTCGGTCTTTGGATCCTCGTTGACGGGATTTCTGCCAGGAAATCGGCGACTACCCTTCCCTTGATAACCTTGAGGGGTACAAACTTGAGATCAAACTCGGACAGCATGAGTGTCCACCTAGACAGCCTTCCGTTTAGTACGGGTTTCTCAAAGATGTATTTGATTGGGTCCATCTTGGAGTAGATGTGGACCGTGTAGCTGAGCATGTAATGCCGCAGCTTCTTTGTTGACCATACTAGGGCAAGGCATGTCTTTTCCAGTTGAGTGTACCTCGTCTCGTACTCAATGAACTTTTTGCTGATGTAGTAGATGGCTCGTTCTTCGCCGTCGACTGTTTGTGCTAGCATTGCTCCCATGGCTATGTCGATAACAGTCAGTTATAGGGATAAAGGAATCCCCGGTTGAGGTGGCATGAGGACAGGAGGCTTGGATATGATTACCTTTATCCTGTCGAAGGCTTTTTGACAGTCGTCGTCCCAATCGGTGTGATCGGAGGCGCGAAGCTTCTTGAATATTGGTTCACAAATCATGGTGAGCTTGGCAATGAAGTGGCTGATGTATTGGACCTGACCGAGAAATCCCCGAATCTCCTTCTCGTTCTTAGGCCGTGGCATTTGTTGGAGGGCTTTGATTTTGGTTGGATCAATCTCAATGCCTCTTTTACTGATGAAACATGTCCCAAGAGTTTTCCGGAGGTGACCCCGAATGCCCACTTCTGAGGATTTAGTCTCATGTTATATTTCCGCAGACGAGCGAAGAATTTCCGAAGGGCACCGATGTGGCCGTCTCGTTCTCTTGACTTGACGATCATGTCATCGACATATACCTCTACCTCCTTGTGCATCATATCATGTAGGAGAGTGGTAGCGGTTCTTTGATAGGTTGCTCCGGCGTTTATGAGACCGAAAGGCATGACCGTGTAGCAATATGTACCCCACTGCATAGTGAATGCAGTCTTGTGCATGTCTTCCTCAGCCATTTTAATCTGGTTGTACCCAGCATACCCGTACATGAATGATAGGAAGGCGTGCTCGGCAGTATTGTCTACCAGAATGTCAACATGTGGCAAAGGGAAGTCGTCCTTTGGACTCGCCTTATTCAGATCCCTAAAGTCGATGCAAACCCGAATTCTTCCGTCTTTCTTCGATATAGGCACAATGTTGGCCACCCAGTAAGAGTATTCAGACACTTTGATGAAACGATTCTTGAACTGTTTATCCACTTCTTCCTTGATTTTCAGGGCCCATTCAGGACGCATTCGACGCAACTTCTGCTTCACAGGTTTAGCTTCGGGCTTAATGGGTATCCGGTGTTCCGCAATTTCCCTGTCAATCCCAGGCATATCTCTGTAGGACCAGGCGAATACGTCCTTGTATTCGTGGAGGAAGTCAATGAACTGTTATCTTTCCGAGGGGTCCAAGGTTGTCCCTATCCTAAGTTCTTGAGGTGTGTTGTCGGTTTCTACGTTAATAGGTTCGGTCTCCTCAATGACAGGGGTTCTGGTTTCCCGTTTGTCAAGTTCTTTGGCTAAGTGAGGTGGGTAGTCACTCAAGTCAAATTCCTCATAGTCATTCAGAATTGCATTGCGGTTAAATTGAGACGAGTCGTAAGCAAACTTAGTGTTCATTAAGTTGACATGAGCGAAAAGCTCGGAGAGGACAGACATCTCATGGTCGGTCAGAGGCGACACAGCATAGGAGGTGGCCCCTGGAACAGGCTCCAGGTTGTCACCTTTCATGGGAGTGGGGGTGACCCTAGTAGACTCACCTGCGACGAATCGCACAACTTTGTGATAAAACAAATGGGAAGGGGACCTTGACCGGGACATCGAGTGTTGGGAGCTATGACGACTCGACTCGACTCGGACTCGATTCGATTCTTCTTCACTTCCCTCTTTGAACATAGGGCCTTCTCCAGTTGTGATCTTGAGAATACGGCCTCGGCGATCGATCCACTTGACGGTCTTCCTCCAGCCTTGTGCAGCTTTCTCCGGGTCAGTGTCGGAGATCAAGGCGGTTGGGTCAAACTGGTTGTCCTTCAGGGCAATGTTGATGATGTCCTCATAGTTGAGGTGCTTGATGTTATCCTCTCCAAAGAGGAGGGTGACAGCTTGTCCATCGAGGCATGACGATGACTTAGACTCGGTTGATGCAACTTCGGTGTTGTCGGGGATGAAGTAGCAGTCCTGGAAGACTTCCACACCCGGATACCTGGTCTTGGCCACAGAGTCATAGATCGGCTCCGGAAAGCGATGGTAGAGCTCGGACTCTCCCTCGAAGACAAAGTATCCATTGAGAGTCAGATGATAGGGACAGAGGATAATCCCGTGCTTCTTGCGTTTTCGAACTAGGAGGTTTATCTCCTGGATATCTTCATCGGTAGGTTCATAGCTGAGTCTGAAGGGGATGTTGGGGACCTTAGCCTGTTTCAAGGGAGGTAAGGTGCTCTTCAGTGGATTGAGGGGCGGACCCGGGAACTAACCCTGGCGCATCATGATGCGGTTGACTGTGAGGTTGGCAAACGGGTCACAATCAAAGGGTGGTTATTCATCAGTTATGGCGTTCACAACTTGGAATCCCCACATTTCATTATCATCCTCCTCAATGGCTTGGGAGGCTATTCCCTTTCTCATGACGGCTTTGATCGGGGAAGCCGGAATCGTGATCGTTTTCCCGTTGAAGGGGACCCTTATTTTCTGGTGGAGAGTTGAGGTAACTGCCTTGACGGCGTGAATCCAGGGACGTCCCAGAAGCATATTGAAGGAGGCGTCAATGTCGACCACCTGAAAATTGGTTTGCCTTTCCAGTGGTCCGGTTGCGACAGTTAGAGTGATAAGTCCTGCGACCTTGCGACGAGTGCCGTCGTAGGCGCGTACTCCTTGATTTGTCGGGACCAGATCAGCTTCTTTAATACCCAATTTGTGAGCCGTATTGAGGGGAATGACATTCACTGCGGACCCGTCATCCACAAGGACCATGGGCACATTCTTCTTGAGACATTGTACGGTAATGTACAGGGCAAGATTATGATTGGCTCCAAAGGGAGGGATATCCTCGTCAGAGAAGACGACCGGGTTGTTCAAGTTAGGGGCGTCCCTTGTCATGTGTGCCACCATTTCTTCAGGGGAGGAGGTGGAGAGCACAGTTAATTTTCCCAAGGCCTGTAGCAAAGCCTGTCGATGCTCAAAGTATGTCGCGATCAGTTGCCAAATTGAGATTTCGGCTTTTGCCTTCTGGAGCTGCTTGAGGATCGAATGCTCGGGAGCCTTTGGTTGAGTGCCCATGTCCGGGACAACTTGGTCATTCATTGTTGGAAAGACCATTGGATTGTTCGGGTTCTGGTAGGGGCGTCCGGACGGGTAAGGTGACCGATCTTCTTCGCCTGCTTCCCTGGGACGATATAGACATCCTCAACATCATCTCTCCAGATGCCATTAATTTTCGAATTCCGAGGGTACCTTGGAGGGGTATTCCTCGGTGCGCAGTTTTTGTGAGGGACATTTTTATGGGGGTGATTCTTGTGAGGGTAGTTATTGTGAGGCTGATTATAGTGGGGGTGATTATCGTGAGGTGCATGCCAGAATGGTCGCGGGAGCAATCCATCCTAGTGAGGGTAGTTTTGGGCGCTCGGGGGACTCTCCCTCGGGCGTGGTGGTGGAGGATTGAAGATAAGTCGACGGTAGGCATCGTCAAGTCGGGTGATCCTTTTGGAGAGACTTGCTATGGCTTCCTCAACCTGTTGGAACATGGTGAGCATAGTGGCGGCACTGAACACGAATACCCCATCCGAGGGATCTTTCTCCAAAGCATTCACCTCGTCATCAACTGGCAGGATGAGGTGTGAGCAGTCCAGAGTTGGCTCATCGTTGGAGATAGCGTGGATTCCCAGAGGGTTTGTTTTGTTGTTTGGCTTAGTCGGCGGGGGTAAAGGCAAATCCCCTTTTTCAATCATGTCTTGGTTGATGTGTTTGAGTTTGAAGCAGGTTTCCGTATCATGCCCTTTCCCTTGATAGTACTGACAGTAGGCATTGGGGTTCCAAAAGCAGGATTTCTTAGCATCGGTCGGATCCGGGGTGGGTCCGATTGGTTGTAACTTCCCTTGGTCCATGAGCCTCTTCAGGGCACTTGCATAAGTTGACCCTATATTAGTGAACACTCTCTGGGGGCACTCAGCTCTCTTGGCGGTTGGTTCAAGAAGGTTGACCTCATCAATCTTGTTCGTTTGACCATAAGGGCGAGATCCGGTTGATGTGGATCCTTGGTAGCCTCTACCAGTGGTTTTGGCTAAGACGCCCTTCCGGAGGTCATCTTCAATGCGTGTCCCGAGGATTTGCAGATCCTGGAAGGTCTTAATATTTTGGTACCTTAGTAAGTTGGCATACACTGGGCGGAGATTGTTGACGAACTTTTCCACTAAGGTTGATTCACTCGGCTTGCTGACCAGCTGAGTACTTACCCTCCTCCAACGGGTTAAGAACTCGGTGAATCCCTCCTTGTCGTTTTGGGTTAGGACCTCAAGAGTACGGGTATTGGCTTGGATTTCAACATTGTCGGCATATTGCTTGGCAAATTCAACTGCGACCTCATCCCAAGTAGTAAGGTTCTTCGGATCAAGGGATTAGTAGCATTGGCAAGGGATCGGTTCCAGAGAGGATGGAAAGATCCGGATGAAAACTTCCTGTTTGACCCCTTTTATGGCCATATAGTCTTTAAAGGCATGGATATGATTGAGTGGGTCATCCACTCCTTTGAACTTGGGCACATCAGTCAGGGTAAAGTTTTCAGGTAATTGATCCCCAACAGGTTCGAACCTTCGGTTGTTCTCAAGATGGATATTGTTACCCCGGGCTAGGAGCTGTTCTTCTAAGAGCTTTAGCCTCTTCTCGGTTTCAGTGAAAGGTGGAGTATTATGTTTTCCAGCTTCCTTGTTTTCCATGGCGTCGATACGGGTCTCGACGCGATCCAGGGTGACCTTAAGAACGGTGAGCAGGCTGGTTAGCTGATCAGTCGTGACATCTCTATTGTTATCATTGTTGTTGTTGTTGACAGACGAAGTTGAAGACGGGGCCATGGCTCTGAGGCAGAAAAATGGCTCACATTACAACTCAATCCGACATGGTTCAAAGACTGAACGCAGACAACACAAAGGGCGAGACATGGATCAGACTCAACAAGACGAGGATAACCGTGTGTGGTACCTCGGTGCTGACTCGATTTATGACGTGACGGTGTTGACCGAACTTTTGACACGCGTCCAATGTAGTGGCGTGGCGCCATTGCACGAGTCTCGTGGTGAGACGACTCATAAGTAAAGACCCATAAGTACGTTTGCTTCGACTCGATAGACACGAGGCGGAATTGGAACGGTGGACTAAAGTTTTCAAAAATAGAAATTTCCAAAAAGATTCATTTGTCGCTTTATGGACGGCTTCCGAAGATAGAGATCCCCGCAAGTCGGTCAGTTGAAAGGGTTGTCTTGAGTTTATTTGCAAAAGACGGTTTTGAGTTTGAATCGGCTCGGAAAACAATGTACTGTATCCCAAGACGGTTTTTTTGAAATTCAAAATTATATGTTTTGAAAATCGAGTTGGAAATGTTTGAAGAGGTCTCGGGGACGGTGCATGGTCCTCGGGATCTCGAAAGTGTCTCGAGAAAAGGATGTGTGCTTTTCTCGGGTTTTGAAAGAGCCATTGTCGGCGCGAAACGGGTTAAAATCCGTGTCTAGACGCGGAGATTATAACGGCGTAAAAAGGTGATTTGAAATGGTTGTAGAAAACCGAGTTTGAAAATCGTCATTACGACGGCCTAAAAAGGCGTGTTGAAATGGTTATAAAAACCGGGTTTGAAAATCGTCATTACGACGGCCTAGAAAGGCGTGTTGAAGTGGTTATAAAAACCGGGTTTGGAAATCATCATTATGACGGCCTAGAAAGGCGTGCAACGGTCGGCGAAAGACCGATGTTTGAAATGGCCATTATAACGGCGCAAAAGGGTATTTTTGAAAGTTTGAAAATGACACGGGAGGACTTATGATCAAGTCGCACATAAGCACTCACAGTTTCATTATATTATGCATAATGCTGACACGGGTTTTGACTTAGAAGGGTGGGTGACACACCAAGCAATCAAACCCCGATTTGCGATAGGGATACCAATCCAAACAAAATGTGTAAGGAGGGTGCCCTAGCCTCGTTCTCGAAGGTGATGAAAGCTCTTTGACGAAACAGAAATGTGTAACGTCAACGGTATGCTTGACTCAATCGGGATTCAAAACGCGGGGATGAGAAAACTCACGCCGACGAGACGAGCCAATTGGTCGAAGAGGGTTAGGTTGTGGGTCCGGACAAAAAACCCGACCGTGACCGTAATATCAATTAATGCATTCCAACCAAGACCTCGTTCGAGTCTCACCATCTAGGGATCACAAAGACGTAAGTGTCCTAGTTATCCCAGAGTCGCCAATCTGGGACATCGCCCACCCGCAAGCCCTCCGATCTGCGGACGTGCAACGGTCTTTTGAAAGCCACGCTCGGCGGCGTAAAAATGCTTTCGACCGGATCGTTTTAGATCAGTCGGTTTCGTCTCGGTAAGGGTCTCGAAACGATTAGAGATGTTCGTAGTCGCCACCAAGCGTTTGTGGGATGCTTGGAACCCGTTCGAATCCACTTTATACCTCGGTCAAACGAAGCACAAAGCAGTGTTTGACATAGGTACTAAAGATAAAGAATCGTCCCTCTTTAGCATCTTATATCTAGAATGACTCTCGTACGCCCTGGATAAGGCCGTCCACTATCCAAAGTTTCTGAGTAAGAGGTGAAGGTACGTATTGGGAAGCCCTTTAATCAGACACCCAATCCCGCCATGAGCGCCTCTCTGATCGATCTTGGTTGGTTGAATGCAAAAGTTGATAAAACGGTTTAAATGCATGAATGCGCATCCAATAATTTAAACCTAACATGTGAGAACTTTCTAAGTCGGTTGATTTAATCCAAGTATCAAGTATAAGATGTTGAGTTGGATTTATGGTTGATTTGCATGCAAGACGGAAATTAAACATCCATTTACCGTATTAGGTTTATGGTGCATAACGCGATCCATTTGTCTTAGTAAGGCATTTTGCAAATGTGATTTTTGAATGAGCAAATAGTCATCTGATTCGTCCTATATCCGGGTTGGCCGGAGTCGGGAACGTCCTAGACTAATCTTTGAAAGGGAATGACCACGCACCAGGCGGCCACATGAGGCGCGAGCTCACATGGCGGTGCAAGGGGGTCTCCCCTGTTTTGACAATAAGAAAGAAAAGGCCTGTTTAGGCGCAGGTCAGTCGACGGTTATATGCCGTGCTCTGACCATTTGAAAAACGTTTATGAAATGTGTTGAAAAGTGGGTATTTAAACCCGTTTTGGTTTGAAAGGGTCGTTTAGAAAGTATTTGTTGATTTGAGGAACGAGACTCGAATAATCATCATTATTTTGATGATATTCGGTGTCGGGTTCGACTTGACATGGATAGTTTTGAGAATGATCATGAACTAATTGCTTTAAGTTCATTTGAATATAATTAGTCGATACTCATCATCGCATCTGTTAAAATCCGGCATGGTATGTGGAACCAAGGATGACTTTGTGTTGGTGACTAATATGTTTATTTTGGAAATGTAAAGAAATGATGAAAGGCTTTAAAATACCTCTCAAAATGTAAAGAAATGAAATAAAAGGCTTTAAAATACCTTTTAAATGTTATTAACCAAATATTATCACCGGAACACGGATTAAACCGTCATGGTATTAAGAACCAAGGGTGAAAAATGTTTTATGGTTAAAATTTATAAAAATAAATAAAAGGGTTTGAAAACATTCGAAATGGTAAAAACCGATTACAAATATGAAAATAGATTAATGAGGAAGGACGAGAACAAACACGGTTGAGTTCGACTGGCACCCCATTGAGGCGCGGGCCTGCCGTGCGAACAAGGGGGGCTTTCGCCTCGTGCCAAAACTCAATTTTGGCTCGTCTATCCTATGTTTTGGATCGTGTTATGCATGTTTTAGCATGTTATGGTCATAAAACAAGCAAAAACGTGATAAAAGAAGGATTTTTACACCCTCATACTTACATGTTTTGTTATGGCGAGAAACCGACGTAAGTGTAACAACTCGTTTGGTCGGAAAAGACTCGGTTTAAAACCATTTTGGTAAGTAAAAAGAGTGTTTTATTAAGATTAGTGACGGTGTAGTGGTCGAAATGGTCGGTCAAGTGATTTAATGCACGATGACGGTACCAAACAATGTGTAAGACTTGTATTTACGATCGGTAGGTCGTAAATACGTGCCGGATTGTGACTTAAGAAGTCGAGTCGAGAATTTTAAGGGAGAAAAGAGGGGGCGGACACTCGCGTAAGTTCTCAAATGGGGGCATTTGAGGGGTATTTATGGGAAAATGAGTGGTTGTGTGAGTTTTGAGCGACGTGGCACTGGTCGCTCAAAGAGGCGCGAGCCACGTCGCGGGTCTTCGAGTTGTCCTGTCACTTTCACACAAGTGCAATCATGATTTGTTCTATCCTAGGATTTGTAGTCACATGTTTGGTACTTGACCATTCATGAATCCGGGAAATCTAGTATAGAAGGTTTGAAATGGTTTGTTTTTTGTGGTTGACTCGGTTTGACTCGTTGTTGGAGTCGGGATTTGAATTTTTGAGTCGGTTTTTGGTCCGGTGTCGGTTTTGACTCTAATTAGTGTCATTGCGACCCCGTCGTCGTGCATTAAACACTCCAGGTACTTTTGAAAAGTTTTGAAATGTTTTATTTTCGAAATCGTTTAAAGTTTTCCGACGTAAAGTTGTACACAAACTGTCGATCAAACGCCGCGATTCCAAAACATGTTATAGTCCGATAATCATCGGGTGTTTGTTGGAGTCTCAGCAGATACTGGGTATCTACAGATAGTACTTTGGTGTCGGTTTTTGAGATTATGTAAACTTTACTCTCTCGTACTTTAATAAATGTGTTTTGGATTGTTCACTGTGATATTCCAACCTCGGGCAACCGAGATGGTAACAACCTTTCATGCTAGGGTAGTCCTTGGTAAGGTACCTTGTTATGAGGGGGTGTTACAGAATCAGACAGGCAGGTAAATTAAAATGACAAGAGAATAAGAGGGGAGGAGTAGGTTGCGTCTAAAAACTCTCCCTCCTATTCGGAAGATGTTAGAGTTACACCAGGTGTATGAGGGCTATCATACACAACCAATTAAAACGCGCCACTTGTTAAAGTTGAAGAATCTCATTTTAATCATTAATTCCCAAGATTCCTTCATTATTTGCCCTTTAATTAATGTTCTCGGTATTGACGTCCTATCTTATTAATTAATACTCCCTCCATACCACACCAATGGTAACATTGAGAATCTTGGCACTATTCATGGTCGTAGGGAATCTTTGATATTAATCTTAATCTATAAGACAAAATATAGTCATTTGAGATCTTGTTTGATTTATCGTCATGAATGCTATAAGAATATCAATTTTTTATAATTTTTAATAATGTGCAACTAAAGATATTCACATTACAAAACGTGTCTCGACAAGTGTGAAAAAGTCAATGTTACCATTGGTGTGGTATGGAGGGAGTATAAATTTTTCAACAAATTTTTATTTAACTCTGATCTACTAATAATATATTATTATTTGGGATATTCTCTCGTGTACCCCTGAATATTTTCGTTTTTTAAGGTATACCCCTCGTTTTTCACAGAAAAACTTTGACCGACAATAATTCTCTGTTACGAGTTCAGAAAACGGTAAATTTTTTTTTCAAACCAATTATCTCGTCAAGACCTTGAATTTGAAAAAAAAATCACCGTTTTTGAACTCGTAGCCGATAGTTATGCTTGGTCAAAGCTTGTTTAAGGAATAAACTTTGACCGACTATAATTCCAAACTACGAGTCGAGACGTCGGTGAATTCTTTTTTCAAACTGAAGACCTCTTAAAGACGGTCAATTTGAAAAAAAAAAATATCGTATTCTGAACTTATAGCCAAGCCTTATTGACGGTCAAAGTTTTTTTTGCAAGAAAAGAGGGGTACATCTTAAAAAATGAAAAAGTTGAGGGGTACATGAGAGAATATCCCTTATTATTTTTTGTATTTAAGTATTATTGTGTTTATTTAAGTTTCAGCGTAAACATTTCGTATATCTTATATTTGTACTTTGTTTATACGATATTAATTACCCCATATCCGTATTTTTCTTTGTACTTTTTTTTTATGATTACAGTAGTTTTATTAATTTGCGATTATTTTGTAATTAAATTTATTTTATCTTAAATTTTTCTTTGTACTTTCTCTTTATATAGAATCGTCTTATATAAAATTAAGGACTTATTCTTTTGAACTAAGATTATTTGAATTGAACTGAATTGAATTAAACTTATTTAATGAACTTAAAACTGAATTTATATAAACTCAAATTAAGTCTAAAAAGCAGGGTCCTAACTGACATAATTCAGGACAATGCACGTATATTAGACAATCAGTTGGTCTTCTTTAAGACGGAAGTATTCGTCTTAATATTAAAACGGGTCAAATATTACCCTACTTGAGCATATAAGCAAATCCATTCATTTTCTGTATACGCTTTGATTTTGTCCTATTCATACTACTTGATTCGTCTTAAGCTTAAAACGAATCCATCGATCTTAAATACAAGTAAGATTTGGGTGAGACTATTTTTTCTTATAATAATTTTTTCAAATCAAATGATGAAAAAGCCACTAGCTTTGCGAGATTAAGGGCTCAAGGCGCCTCTTCGTTGTCCAAGATTTAGGGCAAAAAGACTGGCAATTGATTTTGTAGGAGTCCTAGAAAACCTTTTGCTTTTGCCTTTCCCTTTTTATCCAGAGAGTTTGGACCTCCTTGCTAAATTATAAAACTAGTATGAAGTAACCCCTTAACTTGTAGGGCAAATGACTTCCTCTTTATGAAACATGATTGAAGCAAAGCATCCCAATTCCTAACTTAGCCTATAACTATGGTTGCTACGGAGTATATGACTAGACTTATAACATGACAACTAGCAAAGTAATACCCTTGTTTACTCTCAAGTCTCAACTTAACTTTATGTGAAATGTTACTACTTGTAATTATTATGTTCAAGTAATCCAACTCTAAGGACTAATTGCATACGATTCTTTTTAACGAGATTCATGAATGTGTTAAAAACGAATTAACAATATATGAATTGTCACGAGGTAATTCGTTTGACAGTTCATTGTACATTTGTACGTACATGCACATCAAATTATTATCGTGCCTTTCAATATTCATATTTTGGAAAATCTTGTATGGTAGGAAAGGTTGTAAATATCGTAGAGTATATGTCGGGATTAGTTGTCAGTTTAGAAGATACGTTTAGATCTCGTTACATGTATATACTAGTATTGGTGTCCGGCTTCGCGCGGGCTACCTCTACTTACCATTAATTTTTTTTTCATTAAATAAAATTACTTAAGGTTGTATAACCCATAAATTTATCATTAATATATTTTTTCTGATATATCCATTACGAAAATAAATTTTGAGACAATTCACTACTCCCGCTATTAATATTTTACTCTTATTAATGAAACAATAGTAATAACATTTCACTACTTGTCCGTAATCATTGTTACTTTCACTACTCTCGCCGTAATTATTATTGTTACTTTCACTACTGTCGCATTAATATTTATAATTTCACCACTTCCGCCGTAATTATTGTTACTTTCACTATTGCCGCATTAATATAGATTATTTCATTACTCCCGTTGTTGTTTCTATCACTTTCACTAATCTCGCTGATAATATTATTGCTTTTACTATTCAAATGAGTGATTACTGAAGTATCATATAATTATATCCAATGTTACTACAATTCTTTTCTTTACTAACGAAATTACTTTTACTACTTAGGCATGCAATTTTAAGAGGATTATGCATTAAATCAAATCGAAAGAATTATGCAATATTATATATTATGGAATCTAACTTGAATTATTTATAACCTACTTATTATATTTTTGTATGTTAAATAATTAACATCTATAATCTAATAAACTATAAAGTCTAATAAAATTGCATAGATTTTAAATTTAATACATAATTTTATGATGATAATAATTAATACCATAAGTGTGCATGTTTATACAAATTAATTATTTTATTTTAAGGAAATTGACCATCTTCTAGTCGTCTATAAATATTTAGGAAAATTATCAAGCATCTTCTTTCTTTTAGTCTCCTTGAAATTGACTATCTTAATTAATTATTTTATTTTAAAGAAATTGACCTTAGTTAATTATTTTATTTTAAGAAATTGACCATGTTTTAGCCTCTTACAAATATTTAGGAAAATTACCAAGCTTCTATATAATTTAATTTTAACCCAAACTATATAATATTTGCATTGATATCCCTTAATCGGGTCCATCACACAGTGCTAGTAATTTAAAAATATATAGTATAATTAATTTGTATAACTTTCTTTAATTACATTGAAGTCCCTTGGTTTCTGGATTTAATATATAGTATTGATACCTAGATTGTAATTCTTATTCAATATCAAGAAGTAATCTTCTACAATTCTCTGTCTCTTATTTTGGAATTCAAATTGTCTGCACAACTATCGAAACTTGATCGTGAACTTTGTCTCTCGATCAAAATTCACTACAATAGATCCAGATCTGGATCTAACAGAATTCATACATCTTCCGCTAGCTGCCAATATAATAATACTCGCACATTGAAATTTGAAGTACATTATCCAGCCAAGTGGGTTTGGTGTGGCGGTTACTCATCTCATTCCTTAACTATGAAGTCAGGTTTATGATCATGTCAATAGAAATGGAACAAACTTCTTAATCAACCGTTTATAAAAGTGCATTACCATAACAAAAAAAAAAAGCTGAGTTTTTTTGTCAAACACTACCTATAATTTAGGTCACTTTGAAAAGAACTATCTAAAATTTTTATTTTTTGTCAAACACTACCTAAAGGTTATATTTTTTTTTTTTTTTGGTCCAACACTACGAAAATCACTATTCACGCATGAAAAGTTCAAAATTAGTGATTTTAACTTGCCGATATTATAGTCGTGGAGTTTGTTTTGCTAAACTATACCGATGCTTAACCTCTTCTCTAAAAATATAGGCTCGTATCACTAGGATGAAGGTCATTATGGATGATGAGGTCAACGACTTTTAAAGTCGTTTCATGGAGAATAGGATTAAACTTAATTACTTAGGTTTTTTTTTTTTGACAGTTGAAAAAAGACGTAACTACATATTGTTTTGGCTTATAGAGTCATAATTACATCTAAATTTATTTAACATAAAAGCAAAACATAAACCTGTTAGAATTAACACCACCATATCACTAAAGATAGGAGTGGTGACCAAAACATGCTGGTGAAAGAAGGTAGATTGGCCGCGAGCAACTCCGTGCAAGATAACAGCAATAGCAACTTCCATAGGTTAATTCTACTTAGGTTAAACATTAGAGTGAAGCTTAGCAAAATAAATTTCAATGCTATGATATCGATAAGTTTAAATCGCTTAAGTAGATTGGCCACGAGCAACTCCGTGCAAGATAACAGCAATAGCAACTTCCATAGGTTAATTCTACTTAGGTTAAACATTAGAGTGAAGCTTAGCAAAATAAATTCCAATGCTATGATATCGATAAGTTTAAATCGCTTATTTTCACATTTTCATGCCAAAATAGTGATTTTGGTAGTGCTTGACAAACAAAATTTAAACTTTAAGTAGTGTTTCACAAAAAATAAAATTTTAGGTAGTTCCTCACAAAGTATCCTAAATTTTAGGTAGTGTTCAACAAAATACTCGAAACCTATTGTAAAATGTTCAAGTTGCTGAATTAGGAAGTAATTTACATATGCATATAGCCATAGAAATATTGAATCTACTGCTCGACTACCCTCCTGATATATTGCTTGTGTGTCATAGTTGCTATTACGTAGTATATGTTGGCTTTTCCACATAGTGCGTGAAAGTGACCATTAATTGACATGTGAAACCAAAGAACAGCTTCATTTGAAAGCTACTTTCCATGTTGCATAAAATGGACGTTTCATGAAACATGTTATCTTATGTGTTACAATTTGCAAACTACTCCTACCGTCCTTTGTACTATAAATCTATAACAAGTAACAAGTAACAACTAACAACTAACAACCCTTCAATGTATAAGTAACAAGCCAGCTCGATTCACCAACATGTGTGGGTCACGACTCATGGGTGCCATCATACCAGCACAAATGCGCAGATTAAATCAAAACGCGATTCACTAGAGCTAATATAGGCAACATTGATTGTCTTTCTATTTTCTAATAATAAAAATAATAATTCCAATAGGACATTTTTATTGTACTCATTCCATTTCAATGCATTATCTGTACTTTGGAAAAAAAAACAATTCTCATAAAATTTTAGTTTAGAGGTTAAAATAGAGAAATAGAGAACCATTTAACTTATCCCGCTTTGTATTGTTTCAATAGAGGGGACACACTGTGAATGACAAGTCGCGAGTTTAAATTTCGTCTGCCCTTGGCATTGCTCCAACAGACGACATACAAAAGCATATCAAAATTAAAGAGGGTGGATTTATCACAAGTTTGCGTTGTTTCTAAGCTTACAAAGACATCTCAGAAACATAGAATACAAGGATTGGACAGGGAAGATGCGAAAAAAAAAAAAAAAAGAAAAAGATGTAAAAGCAAACTATGTAGGACAATGAACTACACGGATCCACACTTTTGGTGAAGTTACAACTTGTCCAAAGAGAGAAGCCTTGTAACCGGCAAGAATGGGCCTGCAAGCCAAGCCTGGTTTGGGGCCTGACTAACCCTTGTAACTGGCAAGAATGGGCCTGCAAGCCAAGCCTGGTTTGGGGCCTGACTAACGACGAACTCATAGAATAAGTATACACAAAGGGCCCAACAGGTAATCATCGTTTACAAAGCGGTTTACACATATTTTGTAGAACGGAAATTTTGGTCTATATTAGAGAAAAAGTACTAACAAGACTAACCCCCGCTTTACAATATGTTTGTAAGGCGGGTTTTACACAAACATTCTGTAAAACAGATGCAATAATCAAGAAACCATGGTCTATACTAGCAGAAAGATAGTTACAAAACTAACTCGTTTACAATATGTAAGTGCAACTGTGCAAGGCTGCCTAACACAAAATATTGTGATTATCATCGGCTGTTCATGCGAAAATCATATCGTCTCATCATGGTGCTAACATATGCAAGTCGAAAGGGAAAAAAATGAGATAGTAAATGTGGCATTGTATCCCCAGCAGGATTAGCTGGTATCAAATATCGGGTTGAGGAATGATTTCGGAATTAGTCATGGCACTATGATTATGGTTGATACTGCGTTACAATGCAATCTCGGTAACCTGAGAACTCAGTTAGGATAGGCTATAAAGGCATTAGCAATAGAGGTTTGTCAAAAGGTTTGTAAGATGATATATCCATTATTTTAGAGGTTTGTCTATAAACTCTCTATTTTTGGACATGAGTGTCGAGGTTCATGGATGAAAGGGGTTACAAAATAATATCCAGGTTTGTAGAGAGAGAATGTGAGAGAAGAAATAGTATAGTAAGCCATGTTATGAACCTTGAGGAGGTTTATCTATTGTTGGTATGAGGTTTGTAAATGAGTTTGTATTATGTGGCATGAGAACAAACCTATTGATGGTTCGTCTATTGCTAATGCCCTAACTACTTGGAAGTGTTGTACGGAGTATTTGACAAGGAGTTTTCTTTGGCTAAGATCCCAAACACTAACTACATTCACTCATGGAGAATCCATTGATGATCACAAGGATAGGCGAAATTACATGTAAAGCCTGCCTGTGCCATTAACGATCAGTGTAGTGTTTGCTATGTAGCCTAAGGGCGAGTAAATGCATTGAGTAGAAGATGAGAAATCATGGCGATATTCTAGAACTATGGTGATCTACTCGCTTACACAGTTTTGATCAACTTATACTTGTGTTTCTTGACTGAACTATTCTACACTTTCCTGAACTTAAGTCAGTCTGCTACATTTCTCACTGTTTCTAGACATTACTGAAGCAAGAATAGAATTAGTCCAGTAATATGGCGGGGGTTTCTATGGCTCCATCTAACGGGTGGAAACACAAGTGCAACAAAGCACTCTGTTCTAACTTTTAACAACAATGCTACATTCCCATGATAACGAATTCAAAGTCTCCCATGATAACAATGCTACATTCCCATGATAACGAATTCAAAGTCTCCCATGATAACAATGCTACATTCCCATGCTCACTCTGCTACATTTCTCACTGTTTCTAAACATTACTGAACTAAACAACAACAATAACAAAAACAACATTAACCCAGTTCTTCAAGGGCTCTTGCAAATTGCGAGATAAGGGGAATCGGATTTACATAGCCTTATCTTTGTATTAGCAACACAGAGTTGACAGAATAACTTAGGGGGTGTTTGGTTGACTCTCTTAGAATGGATTGGAATGGATTTGTTCTATTCTAATGTTTGGTTGGAGTCTTTTGGAAAGGAGTTAGATACTCAATGGATTCTAACTCCATTCCAACCCGTTAGAATCTCATACCCAACTTCCCCCCCTTGGTATCAAAAACTTCATTCCTCCCTTCTACAATTTTAAGATGAACCAAACAAGTTTATGAGGGAATGGATTCATATTCCATGCTATTGAACCAAACGCTTCCTTATAATCTGAAAATATATCGAAAACATAATGCAGTTTTCTCACCAGACTAGAATTAGTCTAGTAATATGGCCAGGGTCTTTATGGCTCTATCTAACTCCTAGTAAGCAAAATTTTGGCGTGTTTGCAAAGAGACGGGTGGAATAACAGGTGCGCCAAAGCACTCTCTGTCAAGGTTTAGCAATGCTAGTATGCTACATTCCGATGATAATTGATTACGCACTTGAAGCCTCCCATTAAGCTAAACAGACCCCTTACCAAAGAAGGCACAAGGAACTACATTCCAAAGGTCTTAATTTCAATGTAACATCGATATCTAGCAAAACAAAAGCCAAACAAGTCCCTACACGTCAATATAGCACCACGTACTAAAGTTGGTTGGTTTGAGTGGTAAAACGGCTCTTAAGTGGTCCTGGGCCCCGCTTCGATGCCTCACTCTTGCAAATGAAGAAACCAAACTCGGGAGGAGTCTACCATTAATTTGGCTTCGTTACTCGAGGGATACTAAAGTATGGCACCATGTACTCGTGTAGCAACAAGAGCTACAGAAACAGGTAAATCAATGCATCTAATTTCCACTTCACACAACCAAAACCAGCATTTTAACTCACAGTATGCAGCACATTGCCCATATAATCAAATTGTGGCGGAAATCGCATCAAATACAGATCAAACATCATCACAACCAATAAATTAACAATGTCTACACCAAATTAAGTTAATATGAAGTCACAAAAATCATCAAATTAGTAAAATCAAACTCATAAATATCATCAAATTAGTAAATCCACAAATTCCACAAACCCAAATAAACCACTAATTAACAATTACAATATAATGATAAATCCCATTACTAAAACTCTAAAAGACCTAAATAAAACCTGGGTTTTTGCTAAAAAATCGAATGTATCAGAAAAGTGAATAAATTGAATTAATCATCGCCTCGTTTCTTGGGTTTGCGATAAGTTTCTTCAATGTGTTTAAGCAAAGCCATACCAGTATCTGACAATTTCTTTATGTTTGGAACGTTGTAATTTTGGGCTATATATATCCCAAATACTGTTCCTGCTATCACCGAGAACCCTGATCTAATAATACCCATTTATGAATTTAAAGGTTTTTTAGGGTTTATATGATGGGAGTGTCGATTTGAAGAATTGGGGGACAAGGGAGAGTTTTAGAGATGGTAATCAATCGATATGATTCATATGAAATAGGAATGACTTGTGTGAGGGGAAATCTCCGAGAAGTCGTTTATAATAAGAGTATATATAAGACCCGTCAAAATTTAACTCGAGTGAAAGCGTGATGGTTAAACGCGTTACCAGAGACGATCAAATGACCCAAGCTTATTGACCAAATCCAGCCCATTCCGTTTTTTAAAGAGCGCTTTTTATTTTGGACCAAAATGGCACATGGGTCGGCCCAAATTTTGGTCCAGCTTGGTTTTCGCGGTTATGAGAGTAAGAGTGTGCTACGTAATGCGTGTGGGTTTAATCACGTTGTTAAGAGATTTGATCACTTGTGTTATATAGCATGACACTTAAGCTAAGTGTGTATGCATGAAGTATGAAAGTAGCTGGGTGAGACTCTGGCCTATGAGTTATAGTACAAGATGTTGTTTGTAAAGTCGTCTTTTAGTTGTTACGCGAAGCATCCATGGTATGCAAGGTAACCTCGTTGTAGCGTTTGTTTGAGTGATAATGTTGTTATTATCCCTTGAGAATAATGGGTTGTTAGGGTCGTGTTCACGACATGGTATAAGGTGTTATGTATACCAATGTGACTATTGACTATTGTGTCGCACTATGGTGCAGTTGTTGGTGATGGTATGGTGATACCGTCGCCGGTGGTAGGAGAGGAGATGGAATGATTGCGAAAAAAATTATGAAATAGCATGTTTGTGTCGGTAGTGTGTCTCGAACATTTTATCTTAATTGTGTTGTGATGATGGTCTTAAGGCCAAGAGAGTGTTTTAAATTCGGTTATTTGATAGTGTAGTTGTTGGAGTAGGTGTCATCTACAATAGTGCGTATACATAATAAATCTCATGTAAGGAATATACTCAGGATATTCATTGGCAATACTAGTCAGGTGATCAACGTATATCGGTAACGGTTGGCCAACTAGGGTTTGACGTTACTATCGTTAAACGGCGGTGTTCAGCTGATCCCCTTCGGTCACACCTAAGGAACGAGCCCCATTATAAAAGCTAATATGTATGTATATCATACGATTAATTAGTCCCTTGATAAATTGACTAAAAGTTAGTCGATTGACTTATTTAGAGAGAACGAGTTAGGAACTCGTGCCGACGAAAGTTATTATTTAATTATGCGATAATGGAATAATAAATTAATTGAGACGAATTTTAGTAATTAATCGTTAATTTACTAAAATTGTACTACTTGACTAATGTGATTAGTGCTAGTAGATATTATATATACATGTAAGTTTACATGTATGTAGATAAAGAGTGTTATTGACAAAACATAATTGGGAAACATTTTATCATATAAGATGATTAAGTGGGCATTCACATAAATTTGTAAGACAAATTCTAAAATCAAAATGTATCCAGAGAAGGTCCATTTGGACCGTGTATATTGAGTAGTAATGGGTGTTTAGACACCATCATTACTACTTAAGCACGCTTTGTGTTCTCAATGTGTAATTATGAGATTCTTGCATAAAATAGAACAAAAGTAAAAGCATGCATAGGAATTCTCCTCTCCCTCTCTCCTCTTCATTTGGCCGGCTCCTAAGGCTCATAAGAGCAATTGTTGCTCATTTTACACTGACTTATGCAAGTGTGAAAAATTGCATACATCTCTCTAAAAATATTAGAAATCCTTACTAATAGTTAGTAACATAAAACTCTAATATCCTCACATTATTACTAAGAGTTAGTAATACTCCCTCCATTCAACTCCATTTTACATGTATTCCATTTCCGTCCATTCAACTCCACTTTACAGGTTTCCTTATTTGGCTAAAAAAATGACAATTCTGTCCTTATTGAAAATCTTTATTTACAAAAAATGTCACCCATACCCCACACTAACCCACCATAAAACCCCACCTTTATGTTTTTTTAATATTTTTAACTTCTTCTTTTTCTTTCCCCATGTACTTTTAATACTTTTTTTAATCCGCTCCTTAATATCCGTGTAAAAACCAAAGTTGCAAAGTGGAGTTGAATGGAGGGAGTAGTATTTTTAATATATTTAAGGAAAATATTTGTAGTATCTAGTTAATACTACACATACTAGTTTGAATGCCCGTGCGTTGCAACGGGGTAATTAACTTATTTATAATGCAAAAAAAAATATTATAAGGGTTTAATGTTTATATTCTATGTCTAATGATTTGTTTACATATTATTAAAATATCTGTTTCAAAAAAGAAATAAAAGATTAATATATACATAGGTTAACTCTTATTTATAATCATATAATCGCCCCACCTTATACTAATCTTTCGATGTGGGACAATTCTACTATTTATAAGTAATATATTCACCAAACTTGGATTATTTTTCTGATGTGGGACAATTCTACTATTTATACGTAGTATATATTCGTCAAACCTGCATTGTTTTTCAATGTGGGACAACTAACATACTCAGAATTATACCATCTTTTTTGCACTTAGTTCGACATCCAACCAAATCTCGAATACCGAATACGGACAATTGCTACTCATTATATCTAATGGTTATATTTAAATTTAATAATATGATCAAGTACTCTCCATTAATATTTGTACGTTGTTTTTCTTCAATTTTTTTTATCATAATTGAGATACGGAAATTTCCCGTGGCACCCCTTAATTTTGTCAGATATTCCATGTTACCCCTACTTTTAAGAATATGCCTATGATACCCTTGAGGTTCTATTTTTTTGCCCATAGTACCCCCTAATGTAAAGGTTGTTAAATGGACGTTAAGTTTGATGGCGTGACAATAAAATAACAATTAAAAAACAACACCCCCTTTATTGTTTTATTGGTACTGATATCTCTCTCTTTTAAATAAAAATTTAATTAACTATATCATTATAATATTGGAAATTTCTCATGGTAACCTTGAACTTTGATAGATTACACATGGTACCCCTAATTTTAAGTTTTTACAAATGGTACCTCTGTGTTCACCTTTTTCTTTCGCAGAATACCATTTGACAACTTCCGTCATAACGTCATTACTCCTATGACTTGTGAAGCCTTTTTCTTTTGTTATCTATTACACAAACACTTCATCACCTAATTCCTAAATCCATATTTTATTTAATAAACTAACATTTAATACCTAAATAACAAAACACAAATAGCATGGAATGCTCAATTACTCATCTAGTTACTCATAGGAGTAACAACGTTATGAAAAAAAAGTAAACACACGGGTATTATGTAGAAACTTAAAATTAGGGGTATTATGTGTAATCTACCAAAATTCGAGGGTACCATGAAAAATTTTCGTTATTATTGACCATTTTATCGCTCTTTCTCCCACCTAAAAAATGCTACAACTTTAAAAATTTAACATTTAATTCAAGATTATGTTTAAAGTCTCTTATATAATAAGTATACTTTGAGATATTCAATATATTTGGGGTGATACCTAAGTTCCAAGGATAAATCCTATTTATAATCATGAGATCAACCCAGCTTATGATAATCTTCTGATTTAGGACAATTCAACTATTTATACGTAGTATATATTTATCACACCTACATTATTTTTCAATGTGGAGCTTGGTAATAACAAGTTGGAATGGTTAACCATCATTCTGAAGGTTTGTTTTGTGGTGCTAAGGCCAAGGGCTATGGCTGCTGATGTGGTTGGAAATGGTGTCTCGGGTTTGATGAAACCCGAGTGCAAATGGGTTGGAAAATGATGTGGGTTCAAATTTCCATGTCTGGATCCTAAAGGCTTGGGTTTACTAACACAAGCAGACTGATTCTCAGAATCCCTACTATCCCCTTGTAACTGTCTCAGGAAGGACTTAGAGGGTAAAGAGGTTACTACCTGAGCTTTTGGGCTTCGCCCATTGAACTTCAACTATGGGTACTTGACTTGACTTCTGGTTTCCGTAACTTCGACATTCAACCAAAAGCGTTCTGCAATAACTTCAACATCTTTTTTTCTTTTTTCTTTTTCTTTCATCACTTTTCTTTTTTCTTTTTTCATTTTTCCAATTTTTCTCATTTTTTCAAATTTTTCTCTTTTTCTCAGTTTTTTCATTCTTTTTCATATTTTTTCTCTCTTTGAAAATGATCTTCTATTCGTTCTCTTAGTCATAAATGGATACACCTTGAAAACTGGGCTTCGCCAACTAATTTGGGTAGGAACTAACAATTCCTTGTTAGAACGGGTTGATATCTTCTCTCTTCGAGATGGGATGATTTTGTTGGGGAAAAGGCTTGCCTTTCATCATCGATAGGGGAAACAAGGAGCTAGTCTGGGTTTGTCATAGAATCATCTAAAAGCTTGTCACAAACATGGTTTTGATGGAGGTTTTCTACCGCCAGACATGGAATAGGTAAAGGAATCAAACACGGGATCCTAATGTACCTTACATTTTGAAACGGGACATATTTCTACCCCGGGGATGCCTTTCAGTGTGTTGTGCGTTTTATCATATTTCGGAATGATTGAGGATTGGAAACAAGAGATATTTGGAAACGAAACTGTAACTTTTTATTGGAAAGACAAATGCTTGACAGACTCGAAGGAACGATTCCTAGGACACACCCTAGGTCATCGCGGAACAAGCGACTCAACTTCAAGAAAAGAAAGTCCTAGACTCGACTCGACTATGATAAGAAAACAGATCCCGACTCATAATTTTCAAATACGGTCTTGAGCTTTCCCTTGCTCATCTGTCAGCTTAGATGCTCGGCTCTGGTCCTCAATTCCTATGATGGTCTGCCTCCATCCCGCGGTAGTCCTCTAAGGATCTATGCCAGTGATGAAGGTTGGTGAACCGAATTGTCTTTTATTAACTTTGTTAATAAGAGGAGTACATTCTAGAGCAAGACTTCCGACTTGAATTTCATTCTTCGGGTTTGGTAAGAATTCAGAGCAATCCAAAAATATTTTCCCGATAAACACCCCTTTCAAGTGACATGGGCAGATAAGATGGGAATAATCGACATTGTCTTCGACAGAAACAAAGTTGGCGTGATCGCCAAATGGATTGGTGATGTTATTGGGTTTAACAGTTGGGATTGGGAGTGTTCCATTCTCAATCATATCTTGAATTTCGTGCTTTAGTCTAAAGCACCTTTCAGTATCGTGTCCCTTCCCTTGATGGAAAGCACAATAGGCATTTGGTTTATACCATTTACCTTGTTGATCAGCGGGAGGGTCCGGAGTTGGACCAATAGGCTTCAGCTTTCCTTGGGCTGTGAGCCTTTGGAGAGCGTATGTATAAGTGCATCCGATATCGGTGAATGCCCTAGGTGTTTGGCGCTGCGACTTCTTCGATTGCCCTTCTAAGAGATTGATGGCTTCATCAATATGGGCCGTTGCTGGGGCTTTGCCCTTAGACGATGAGGCCCCTTGGTACCCTTTCGACTTTTCAGCCTCTACCATTCTGACATCATCTTCTACCTTTATCCCGATTCTTATCAATTCTTTGAAAGATCCAAAATTTTGGTATTTCAGAGCATTGCGGTAAACAGGTCGTAGATTCTTTACGAACTTATCTACCATTTCAACTTCATCAGGCTTCTTGGCTAATTTCACGCTTTCAGCGCGCCATCTTGCAAGGAATTCAGTAAATCCTTCTTTTTCTTTCTGCGTCATAACCTCTAGCGTTATTATATTGGTCCGAATCTCGACATTGTCAGCATAGTGCTTACAAAACTCCACCGTGATATCTTCGAAGGTAGGGAAGTTCTTAAGGTCCAGATTATAGAACCACGCCTTCGGGTGTTCATCCAGAGATTGTGCGAAAATTTCAGAGAGCATGTCAGCAGGTACTCCCTTCAGCGCTAAGTATCCCTTATAGGCCTTAACATGGTGGACTGGATCTTCTGTTCCCTTAAACTTTGGGATATCAGTGAGTACCATGTTTGTGGGCAACTTATCCTGAACTGGGGCATAGGCCCTAGCATTTTCGTAGTGGATGTTCTTCCCTTGGGAGAGTTTCAGACGGTCTTCAATGAATTTGAATCGTTTCTCCAGATCAGTCAGAGGTGGGGTAGATGAAGAGGAATCTTCACCCAGCTTGGATTCGATCGCATCCATTCTGGTCATCATGAGGTTCACGGCCTCAGTGAGTTTGTTAACAACATCTTCCATTGCTTGAAGTCGGGTTTTTGGCGGCCTTTCTACAAGAAAACCCCGAACCGAGTCAATATTTAAAGTAAGAGCCCCTGAACACTTAAGGACACGACACCAACTTGACTCAAACAAAGACTCGACTTGAGACTGACTAACCAAAGGTTCGACTCACGGTTGGATTTAGACCTCGATTTATTTTAGACTCGACAAGACGACATGACTCAAGTTGTCATAGCTCGATTCTAAACTGGACTCGGTGTGACTAAACCCGTGATTGGACTAACATAGCCCATAGGTTCGGGTGAAACGCCCTAAATGGCCTAGCTTGGGCGTTTACGGGACTATCCTAGACCAATTGGTCGACCAACATGACTCAAAGCCCAAGAGGTGAGCTTGGGTGACCCAACAGTCGTCGTGTTCTAGACTCTTGAACGAAAAACGCCTGGCCTAACACGGCCAGACCCTGGACACGACTCGACGCATTTCATGCTTGGTTGAGGTTCGAGAAACATTTTGGATTGAATTTGAAAAAAACGAATGATTGATTTGAAAATGAGATTTGAAATGGGCGACATCTTGGCTATAAAAGCTTATTTTTGGCCGAAAATTCTAGTCCTATTTGGGCAAAGATTCCGCGTTTTTAAAACCATGCTATTTTGAAAGTAAGTTGTTCAAAAGTTCGGTTTTGAAATCGATATGGAAAATTTTGAAAAGACTCGGAAAAACACCTTGCACATTGTCATTCTCATGTTATAAGGATGTATGCTCCTAGACATCTCTAAGTCTCGGCAAGTCTTCTACAAGAAGGTCTATGCCCTCCATCCTTTTGCGGTCTTATAGAGCAAGGGCCTTTAGGTAGAGTACCTAGAAGAGCATCCCCACCATCAAGAACCACGCGAGGCGGAGCGGAAGCAAGCAATGTGCGAGTTCCTGGCATAGTGGGACATCGCCCCCCACGCATCACAATGAAACGCTGGGACGGCCCGGGAAAATCCTTAAGGGTTTATGCATGAATCGTAGCACTATGAGTAATGTTTTACTTTCCAATACTTTCTTTTCAAGTTTCACCTCGGAGGAAAAGACCCTAGAAACAAGGTGTAACTAGTCCTCTTCTCCCCAGCGGAGTCGCCAAACTGTGGACAAGGCCCTCGGGAACTGCGTCCGCGGGATCCACACTAGGCATAATCGACTCGAGGTTCTTTCGAATCGAATTAAGACAAATTAGAGTCGCCACCAAGTTTTTTGGGAACTTGGAACCGTTCAAGTCAACTTTACACCTTTCATCGAAAAACATAAAGCCAATCGACTACGAGTGATTAAAGATAAAGACTTGTACCCTATATCACTCGATTTGAATGACTCTCGTAATCCAATGGTATTTAGACGGATCCACAAACCATTGATCTTGAGTAAGGGGTGAGTTGTTGGGAAATGTGTCCTCAACAATAGTGCGATCACATGATTTAAATATCATTATTAAAATCTCATGTTAAGAATACATGTGGGATGTAATATTTTACAGTCAACTGGTCCACACATATCGGTAATGATTGGCTGACTAGAGTTTGACATTACTGTCGTGCGACGGTGGTGATCAGTTGATCCCCTTAGGTCATACCTATAGGGAAATACTCTTAATTGATTATTTAATTAATCATATACTAATATGAGTTAATTAAATTGCTTAAAATTGACGGATGTTTTTGTGAGTATAATTTACGTATCTTATTGTAAATATGATTAAATAAGACACGGTCTAAGTAATCGAATTATTTTATTACTTGGATGAAATTATTGTTTACAGAAACAATTGAAACGGAATGAATAAATTATTATAAATACAGAATGTTGTAGTTTATAATTTGGAAACCTTTTTGGTACAAGTAATTACGAATTACTAGTCAATTTTGTAAATGACATATTTTATGAGTATGTTGATTTTTAATATGATAAAAATACATTGCATTGTAACATGTCATGTAACATGTTACATGTGACAAATTTGACAAATGACAAAATAAAATGGTTTCTCCATTTTATACTTAAAACCGAAAATATGGGTGGGTTTATAGTTTATATTGTGTTATTTATTTTAAATGGAAACACAATCATGAAACTAGGTAGTAGGCTTTGCATGCTTGGTCTCTTGTGAAGAGCAAAAATGAAAGCTATTGGGCAACCTACCCAATGCCATTTTTTCGGCCAAGATGAAAGAAAAGAGATGGTTTTCTTTTTCCAAAAAAAAATTCATTCATTCATTCAACATAATAATTTTCTAGTGTGAGAAAATTAATATACTCTCTACATATTGTGAAATCTAGAGAAATAAAATCACACAAAAACACCCCTCTTGACCGAAATAATCAAGAGCCCAAATACAATTTATTTGTATCAATTTTATTGTAAAACCATTATTATTACTAGATCTAAATAGTATTGGTTTATTAAGATGTATTCCTTGGGTATATGCTTTTGGGAGGGATTCTACTCTTGAATCCTTGTTCTTCCATTTGGAAAGCTCAAGAACAAAAGAAAAGGAGATTTCTTTTGTGCCCATAAAACCGAAAACAACAATGTAAGAACATGATTTCTTCTCCTTTATTATATTGTTTGCATGCATAAAATCCACATTTAATTTTATGACAAATTAATTTAGACATATATGAATATGTTAGTATGTATATGAATCTACATTTCCTTCAATCGGTATCATTAGCCACGGTTGTTTGCATGCAAATTGGTTAAAAGTTTTTCCGAGTTATAAGAATAACAAATAAAACTTGTAAAATTTGTGTTATTATGATATATCACGAAATTATTACATGCATGTTAATATTTCTGGTTCTAAAATGTTTTAGGATATTTTGGTTAATTTTTCGGATTTTTATTGTTCATAATTTACAATAATGGCATTTAAATGTGATTTTATGAGTAAAAATGTCATTTTTGGTCTAAAATTAGCTATACTTCGAATTTTAAGTTGATTTTTGGATATGTTGTCACATATATTATTTTGAGATAACCTGTAAATTTTCATAATTATTGGACTTGTTATGCTCGAAAAATGAATTTTTCATTATTAAATTCGGATTTAAGTGAAAAATAGGTTAATATGAGATAAATTTCGAATCTGGTCATAGAAAATTAATATGTTGTCACATGCAATTTTAAAAGATGTGTGTAAAATAATTGGCTATAAAGAAGTCTTTTTGCATGATTTATGAATTTTTGAAGAAAAATAGCATAAATAGTGACATTATTAGTGGAAAATTAATAAAACATAATCTATGACTTAGGAAAAACGTCTAATGTTGCATTTTATTATATTTTTCAGATCTAAAATTGAAAAGTTAATGAAAATAATTTTTCCATGTTTTTATGATTATTTTATTAAAATCGATAAACCGCAACATTGTTTTTCCGGAAAAATTTCGAAATTTTTAACCTAAGATTTTGAACATTATGAGTGTCATGGTATTTTTTCCAGAATGTTCATGATTTTTAATTTCAAATTTTGAATTTATTTGAAATTTTGTGATTTATTTGAAGTTTATAGCTTATTTTTGTAATTTTTGGTCCATTTATGAACAATTTTATAAAATATGGGTTAATTATGGTCAAATTATTAGTGAAGATTAAATTTTGAGTCCTAAGAGGTTAGGGTAATTAACTTATGCATAAATATGAATTTATGTATTTTTGTGATTGTAAAATGTTGAAATCACGCAAATCCGTAAAAACCAAGTAATATACGATATTGGCTAATTAAAGGCGATTTAGCATAAAATGTAGCATGTTCATACATATTATAATGCTGCATTTTCTTTATGATTGTCATAATTTTAGTTTATGTAATTTTGAATTATGTAATTTTACTTAGTATGGCCTTAGATTTTAATTGGTATTTCCCGAAATGTATGGGAATATCGATTCGGTTGTATTTTATTGTGATCTCGTATCACCGTTTTGTAATTTAATAGATTTATTTTATTTTAGTTACAAATGTATAATAGGAAATTATGTAATTTATTATGTAATTTTATTTATTCCGGAGTTCCTAAAGACGGATTTCTTCAAGAATGGCGATACATAAAGACGGTGTTACCTCGAGATGCGTGTCACAACCGAAGTTCAAGGGACCAATGGAGTTGGTTTCCGAATATGTAATAGTTAAAGAGTTTTTCTATTTTAGGAAAGGCCATACTAGGATTTATTTATTTTTATGCTTGCATTTTATTTTATGTCACATGCATCGCTAAATCGCCATAACTAAACATGCATTGTTATTTTATCGAGTTCATCGACCGTGTCAATTAGAATTATCGTAGTTCACCGCTTTGGTTCACTTAAAACGTGATAGATAATAAATTGACATGACCTCTCGCTAAAACAATTAATTGAGACATAGCCTTACCAAATAGTAGAAACCATGAAAACCTATTTCGTGAGGGAGTGCACTCGGCCACACCGGGTACAAACCTTGTTACGTAGGGGAAGTGGGTGATAAATGTCTATCCACCGAATTCATGTTGATGAGGGTTTCATCCGCCACACCGTGCCCAAGTTAATGTGGGTTTGGATCATGGACACATTTATTCGAAATTTGGATTGAACTCAACAAAAGTTTTTCGATAAGGGTTTCATCAGCCACACCGTCCCCTTGTTGAATGTGTTTTGGGCTAAAGATAAATGTTAATGTAATATTATCGACCAAGAGTTCTAAAAGTAGAATCGATTAAAGAGTTAATCCACCGAGTTATATTGATAAGGGTTTCATCGGCCACACCGTGCCCAAGTTAATATGAATTTGGGTCTTGGAATCATTTATCATAGTTGGGTAGAGGTCACTATGTAAATGCCTTACTTGTTATTTACAAGTATTAATAAAACGATGAATGTTAAGTTTTCCATTATTCCGTTATAATATTGTTCTATTTCTTTACCACTATTCATATACGATATCATTTCGTTTTTGATTCAAATCTCCATTAAAATATCGTAACTAAAGACAAATATGAATTTGCTTCTAAAACCTCAAATGAACCATTGCTAAGGATCTCTTGTAAAGAGTATAGATAAAAGTTATTCATTATCAAACAGGTTTTTGATTCTTGACTAACACATCTACTTACAATGGATTGTTTTTCATATACTTAAATGAATTAAGTACCTTGAAAAGATGATATTGTTTTGGTGATTAGATTTTCAGAATTCGTAATTGACCAAAATAACGCAACCACTTCGATGAAAGTTTTAAGACTAAAACGAACAAATGAAGAGTAATCTTCATGAATTCAATTTTGCTTCTCAAAGCAAAGACTCATTGAAATGAGTGGGAGCATTCTCTTAAACCGTTAAGATGAGGACGAGGTTCAAGAAGTAAAGATTATAATGGAATTGATACTAGGTAATGTTAAAGGTAAAGTTGTTGAGAATGACGATACTAAACTTATCAATCCCGACCGATATAGTTTCCATTGTCTTAAATGTTGGACACGAGAAAAAACTACCCCAAATTATTGAAGAATCAACAAGTTAGTTGTGGGACATCTAATGGGACCTTCTTCTTCAAAATGTTTATTTGATTAAACATAAAATTTTGCTAGTACTACTTCGTCAATATTAGAAACCAATGGAGGTTTTCATCATTGTACTTGATACATAGGATGCTTAGAATATGACGACTAGCAACAATAATGTCGAGAGATAGAGTAATTGTGTACTCAATCTAGTTTTTGGATTTAAAGTGGTACTTAATTGTGACTATTAAGTGCATAAACTCTAAATAAGAATATAAAATTGTTAAGAGACAAAAGAGGTTTTTCACTTTTGTGACCCTATTCACCACGATTTGATGAATGGCTAGCCCATTATCAAGGTGATTATATTCTAAACCAAACTAGAATGACATATCATGTAGATGATGTAAGATTCAAATTGGTAACCCAAGATTAAACCTTAAAAGATGGAATAATGAACGCAAAGAGTTATCGAGTACTCTTGAAACCATTAGATTGTTAATGGTATATGCGTATCTTGTATTCAAAGCAAGATATCTCGTGCCTTTTGGTTGAAAAGGAGATCGAGGTTATAAATCATCGATCCAAAATAGGTTGATCATCATCTTTTACCAACGATTTAAGTTGACACTAGTGTGTTCACTTATTAAGGTAAATAGAGAAATCTTTGAAGAGGTTCAAGAGTTCAAGGAATTACGATTTAGTCGTGATGGGATTATCAAAGTGAAGACTTTGATATAAGCCAATGGAAATGTGATCTAATATCACAAGTTAATCTCTCTTAGCACGCATTATGATATAATGTGTGATTGGATAAGAATTCAAACGCTATTCGATAAGGTTTGGACTTCGATCAAGTTACTTTGAGTTACTTGATCCTTTTGGGGATTTTATCATTTTGTCTAAATTATTTTTCCACTAAATCGAATCATATGAGATATGAAATGGTAAGGGTACCATGTTTGTAAGTTTTCACAAGAAACAAATGCTCATTTTTCCCTCTTCAATTATCACGAGTACGACGGGTTTTTAACGGCTCGTGAAGTCTGTCTTTTTCTAAAATACAAGTTTATTTTTAGAAGACAGAGTGGGAGAAATTATTCAAGAGCCACAAAGAATGCCACAGAGAATGTTATGTCGCAAGAAACTGGTCTTTCTTGGCTACATGAGACGTTTTGTGTAAGACATTATACATTGTTTCTTCAAAACCTAGGAGGTTAAATTTGTCACTTGTTAAAAATGATGAATTCATGCTACTTTTAAGAAAGTAAAGAGCTTATAACTTACAAAAGAAATTGTTTGATTCAAGTTAATTACTTCTAGAAAGTAATGAACATATGACTTGCATAAGAGTGTTTAAGTCACAACTCAATATAAGGCTTAGAGCCATGAAAATCCGAAATAAAAAGGCTTGATTGGTTGCAAAGGGTTTTGCACTAATAAAGAGAGATTTCAAGGCTGATTGGTTGCAAAGGGTTTTTACACCAATTGAAATGCTTAAGTCTATTTGGATCTTCTTAGGGATTGTGTTTCATTATTATGAAATACATAGCGAGTGAATCTAAAACCCACTTCTTCAATAGAAGGAATGTATTCAATACATGTCTTGAGTTTAGTAGATTCTTGCAATCCTAAGATAGTGTGAAACTTAAGAGAGGGTCTTAAGTAGGACATCAATGAGTTAGAATCAACATTTTTGATCATGTGATAAAACATTTCTCGATAAGTCGAGAAGTTGTGTTTATACATGGAGTTTAGTGGGAGTTACGGAAATTTTAGTTAGTCCGATATGTGGATGACATATTGATCATTGAGAATGATTTAAGACTTTTGGAGTATTATAATACATCTTGAATATCCGGATTCATGAAGATAAATCCACATGATATTAGCGTCAGTAAGAAGTCTTATGTTGATAAGATTCATGACTAGTTCAATTAAATTGAACATATTTGATTGATTCCATTTGCTTCAGCTGGGATCAATTAAATGAGTAATGATGTATAACACTTCATATACTTTGAGTATGATGAATTGTTTTCAAAATCGAATTTAAGTAATCTTTGCCAAGTAAGCCATAAAGATTACCCTTAAGTGCATGCAGAAGCATTAGGGAAGTAAAGCAAAGTGTTTATGATGCAATTTTGTGTAAGGGTGTTACACAAGTGACAATTGACAATTGAGGTTGCGCATGGTTTCCGACAAAACCATAATCAAAACACATTAGGATGGTTAAGATACCATTGTTGCTATGATAATTAAGAAGCAGATTTTCTAGAATCGTTCTAGGCAATAAAGAACAATGAGAGATATTTATAACGGAAATTGAGTACACTTGCAATCATGAGATGTGCAAGAGGATGAGTCCCGCACACTGTGAAAACAGTGGGAGCTATTCTTAGGCTAGAGGACCTATGTCTTGATGGATCTCGACACGTACTCAGAAAGTTTTGTAATGCAAATGTATACATTACAAAAGGAAAACGAGTATGTAGTAAGGTTGAGTAAGGTACAAGAAATTGATAAAACCTACTAACCAAAGCCTTCTCAAAGGCTAAACATGATGAGTCATGTCATTTCAATTGAATTGAAATGAACAACTACGTACAAGATCAAATTAGATTATAGAACATGAAATAGTAATCAGGCATTGACTATTCATGTGTGATAATCGCATTTGTCGTTCGAGTTTTATTTTAAAACTCTTTTATTATACTTTGTTACATCCAAACGGGTTGTGGAGACAATTGCACCCCGTTAAAGTGAACACGGATGAACATTGTATTTGCCCATAGTTACTTGTATGAGGTGACGTCTCGAAGTAACTAGAGTGTGATGCGATTGATGGCAAGTTCAAGTGCCATAGAGTCATGTGAGATGACTAGTCGATCACATAGGCAGACTGTTAGGAACATTTTGTCGGGCCTTATGACCGCTTATAGAGTTCTGGCAATTTATATAGCCTGGTCGTGGCGAGAGCTACTATAGTATTCAAATGAGTCGATTCTTTTGACTAAAGCTTATTCACCTAAGATGGCACAGTTTCAGATTAACTTTGATTTGTGTTACTACGACCTTCGTAAATGGGGTCAAATGGGCATATTTTGGGTTATGATGGCTGTGGCTAGTCGAAGGGAATGAGTGCGATAGGAATTGTCCATCCCCTTGTCAGGGTTAAAACAATATCTCAGGGCCACTCGAGGAGTAATTAACTGGAAATGCGTGGCCACGCTCGGAAGGTATCCAGAGTGGATAAATCCGGTCAAACAGTTATTCTCCAGATCGAGGAAACCACTCTCGATATGATCACTTGCAAGTACGACCTGAAAGACACCTTGCATTGAGTGGGAGATAGTAATAGGACAAGAAAATTGGTGACGCACACTTGTCGAGGACAAGTGGGAGATTGTTGGGAAATGTGTCCTCAACAATAGTGCGATCACATGATTTAAATATCATTATTAAAATCTCATTTTAAGAATACATGTGGGATGTAATATTTTACAGTCAACTGGTCCACACATATCGGTAATGATTGGCTGACTAGAGTTTGACATTACTGTCGTGCGACGGTGGTGATCAGTTGATCCCCTTAGGTCATACCTATAGGGAAATACTCTTGATTGATTATTTAATTAATCATATACTAATATGAGTTAATTAAATTGCTTAAAATTGACGGATGTTTTTGTGAGTATAATTTACGTATCTTATTGTAAATATGATTAAATAAGACACGGTCTAAGTAATCGAATTATTTTATTACTTGGATGAAATTATTGTTTACAGAAACAATTGAAACGGAATGAATAAATTATTATAAATACAGAATGTTGTAGTTTATAATTTGGAAACCTTTTTGGTACAAGTAATTCTTAATTACTAGTCAATTTTGTAAATGACATATTTTATGAGTATGTTGATTTTTAATATGATAAAAATACATTGCATTGTAACATGTCATGTAACATGTTACATGTGACAAATTTGACAAATGACAAAATAAAATGGTTTCTCCATTTTATACTTAAAACCGAAAATATGGGTGGGTTTATAATTTTATATTGTGTTATTTATTTTAAATGGAAACACAATCATGAAACTAGGTAGTAGGCTTTGCATGCTTGGTCTCTTGTGAAGAGCAAAAATGAAAGCTATTGGGCAACCTACCCAATGCCATTTTTTCGGCCAAGATGAAAGAAAAGAGATGGTTTTCTTTTTCCAAAAAAAAATTCATTCATTCATTCAACATAATAATTTTCTAGTGTGAGAAAATTAATATACTCTCTACATATTGTGAAATCTAGAGAAATAAAATCACACAAAAACACCCCTCTTGACCGAAATAATCAAGAGCCCAAATACAATTTATTTGTATCAATTTTATTGTAAAACCATTATTATTACTAGATCTAAATAGTATTGATTTATTAAGATGTATTCCTTGGGTATATGCTTTTGGGAGGGATTCTACTCTTGAATCCTTGTTCTTCCATTTGGAAAGCTCAAGAACAAAAGAAAAGGAGATTTCTTTTGTGCCCATAAAACCGAAAACAACAATGTAAGAACATGATTTCTTCTCCTTTATTATATTGTTTGCATGCATAAAATCCACATTTAATTTTATGAAAAATTAATTTAGACATATATGAATATGTTAGTATGTATATGAATTTACATTTCCTTCATGAGGGTACGTGTTAGGAAGCCCATAAGGACACCTAACCCCGCCCGTCGATAACGGCCTCTACTATGTCAAGTATCGGATTTCAAACAAGGTCATAGCTACTGCGATATATGATATGCAAACATCGTTTTAAAACCCTAACATGTGACAACAATTTCTATGTCGTTTTAGATGCAACTAAACTAACTTTGTCAAAGTTGTAATTTAGCATGTGGGTTAATTGATCTAACAACATACAAAGCAAACAAGGCTTAAGGGGAATGGGGGAGCCGTTGGGATCTACCCTATTACAACCCAGGCATTTCATGCCGAAACAACAAGAAATTAAAGATACAACTCGATCTAAAATACAACGCTATACGCAAAACCATACACGACACACTACACGGCCAATTCGGCCTAGGGAAACGTGCACAAGGGGGTGGCCCACGGCTTACATGACTCACGGCCTTGGGTCACTCCTCGTAATGTGTGCTTTCACTTAATCTCGTCGAATTAGACATAGGGCTACGCACCAAAGCATGCATTAGCATAAATCGGGCCATGTTGCTTTAAACAACATGCGATTTACTACGCTCTTACA
This sequence comes from Silene latifolia, assembly GCF_048544455.1. NCBI lineage: Eukaryota > Viridiplantae > Streptophyta > Magnoliopsida > Caryophyllales > Caryophyllaceae > Silene > Silene latifolia. The sequence goes on along the minus strand of NC_133529.1, from coordinate 53,356,823 downwards.
TGCATTGGGGCACAACCATCTAACCAAACAAGACTAAGGGTTTTAGAAATCATTTGACTCGATAAAAGAAAGCTAACTCGAAAATTACAACTCAACAAACAAACGATAAATTACAAGCGACAAAACAATAAAGAACAAACGATGTAAAACAAACGAAACAAGAAAGACCAAAGGACACGGCCAAGCCTCACGGCCTAAAGCCACGTCCAACCCTAGGTCCTAGGTCAGGTTCATTAGTTAGATCGATTGATTGCGAAACAAGTTCGAAAGCGGGCTAGAAAACAAGTTAGAAACGACGTTGATCGATTTGAAAAGATACCTTGCAAACGCGCATTCTACACGGCCTAAAGGGTCGAATTAGGTCAAGTTTGCTAATTAATTTAACTCATCGAGTGTTAATAAGAAGGTGCTAATCACGCACTCTTATACTAGCGAGAAATTAGGTGAAAGAGAGAGAGATGCATTCAATTAAGTTGCAGAATTGTTAGTTGATTTTTAAAGCTACGTCGATGTACCCTAATGTGTCTAATTAGGTTATCAAATTGATCTAATGTCATCTAAATGAGTTATATGTTAACAATCAGAGGTCATACTAACATGTGACGGGTCCTAAGGTGGGTCGAATCACACGAAACAAAAGAGGGGTCAAAAGCGAAGAGCGAAGTTAGGATTCGTTTTATTAATGCCCTACCTTGAACACGAGGATATGTAAATGAGACGGGGGTGTACGACCGACTGATGTAGCGGTTGCTTTCCCATCTCAAGTCAACGCGGGTGTTCATGGTGGTACTTTAACTCATACTCGGACTAAACTAGTTTCATAGTTAATTTAAACGATAAATAAAAACGATAAACGAAATAAAATGAAACAATAAAAAAACAAACATAAAAAAAACGAAATAAAAGGGAGAAAGAGGAGGATTTGATGCACCCTCAACCTACATGTATCGTTGACACCGTCTTGGGTCGTAATCGATGGTAGATTTTATCTCGAGAGGCCGTCGTCGACGAAGAAACAAAGCAAACAACACGTTTTTATCGAATCTGGACAGCAACTTTCAAACAGCGATTTCTCTCTCGTTTCACGATGAAAATTCGATTTAAAAGATGTTTTGAAAACTAGAAAGAGAGGAGAACAGAGATCTTAAAACAATCCCTGCTCGTTTTAGGTTATTGGGCACGAAAAACGAGCACAAACAGAACTGGACAGACAGGAAAAGCCGCGAAAACAGAGTGTATAACACTCTGTTTTTCGAGGGAATTCGTGTACTCTCAAGGGCAATTTGGCTCGTAAATCTTTGTCTAATGTGTATATGGATGTTGTATGGTTAATTTGGAACAAGAAACTCGAATTTTGATGGAAGTTTGAAGGGAGAACGAACGGTTTCGAAGAGGACACACAAACTGATTCTCAGTTTGTATGTCGGTTTTGTGGAGGGTTTTTGAGAGGCAATTAGGGTTTGTTTCTGGAGTTTAAAGCTTGTGAATGAAGGTAGTATGTATGGAGAACTTAGAGGAATGAGTGTATGGTGGAGATGAGGTATTTATAAGGAGTTTCGAAGGGTAGAAGTAGGGCAACAAGCAATCGTGCCTGTTTCGCATAGCTGCTGCCCATCAGCTATTTGTGGGGTTTTTAGGGTTTGTATGGGGGGTTTTCTTGGTGGTTAAGCTAAGGTAATATGGTATGGATGTCGGGTAAGAGTCTTAGTTCATGGGAACGGGTTTTAGTGGTGATTTGATACGGGTTTTGGGCTGCCAAAACAGGGCATACGGGATTGGAAAGGGATGTCTTGGGGCTTCGGTTTGGAGGGCTTAAGGGCTGATTTCGTGGTGGGCTAGGTGCTGGGTTGTTGTGGGTAATGTGAAGCACGGATTGGTAGTGATGGGTTGCGGGTTTGGACCAAGTTTGAGTCGGTTTAGAAAGGCTTTCGATGGGCTATGCAAACACGGGTAAGGGAGAGAGTTGGGCTGTTTTGTGTATGTTTGGGACGAGATTTGGAACGTGGGTATGGGGGTTTGAACTGGGGTTGGATGAGTAGAAGCCTAGGTCGGTTAGTGTACTCGAGATTCGTGCCAACTCGTAAAGAAAACGGGCTCAAAAACCGAGCTATAATCGAGCTCCAAAACGCGTGTTTAAAACGGGTTTTTTCGATTTTTAAATCGATTTTTCAAATCGATTAACACATTAAAATAAATGATTTTTCAAATCAAATACACTCATAAAATGATTTTTCAAATCAAATACACTCATAAAATGATTTTTCAAATCAATTATTCATTTTATTTTCAATAAAATAAACTTGAGAAAATAAATTCAAAAAAAATGAATTTACCTTAAAAAAGCTTTAATTTAAATATCATTTAAATTAATAAAATACTCCGTCGACAACGCTCATTCTACATCGTAAAACGAACCCAAGTAATGACAATGACAACTAAAGAATTCATGTGTCCTATCATCATCGGGTGTTTGTCGGGTTCTCTATAAATTCCAATATCGACGGATACGGGTATCTACAGAGCCCCCACTTTGACTGAGGCTTGGACAAGGCGAAAGTCAAAGTACACCCCAGTCCCTCTCGACCGAGGATTCTCAAGGGTCGTTTATAGTCCATTAGACTTGCGTATATAAGCTCGCTTGACCATAAGAAGAGATCATACCTGAAACTTCGTTGGGGATTGACTCTTGCTTCTGTTGTGTCAAGTTGTCATCGTTGGTCATCGACCCATAAAATTGCATATATGGTGGATTGAGCCTTATCCTTAGGCGCCTACGTATCCGTTTCTGACGGAATCAAACCCGCGTCGTAGTTCGGCAACTGCTGACACATGCCCAAAGTTTATCATCTGCTGGCGTTTGTCCAAAATGGGACGGGACTTTCCAAGGAGGTTACCGCCGCTTTCATCATTTGCTTTCAGCTACGGAATTCTTCCATTTCATACTCTTGTATTGAATTGAATTCTGAGTGGATGTCATCCATTTCATCTTGATAATGGTCTCTCGAAACCAACGGCCAGAGCCCTCGATTCTAATGGTTCTAAAGTCGAAGACTTTAGAGCCCCCAGTTGAAGCATATCATGCTACATTTGAAACACAAAAACGTACTAGCAATAATCATCACATAAGCACATTTGGATCATCGATCTTGAAATTGGATCATTTAAAAGATTGGGTCATCGACCCGAAAATTGAATTTGAAAATTTTGAATAATTGGGCCATTGACCCGAAGTTTGAATTTGACATCACTTGGTATGTTGGGCCATCGACCCTTCAAAAATTGAACTTGAAATTTTAAATTTCGAAAGATTGGGGTCATCGACTCGAAAAGATTCCACTACTTGGATCATCTATCCACAATTCGCAAAAAGTTTTTGGAATTTTGGAATTTTGAAATTTTGAAATTTTGAAATTTTTGAAATTTTTGAAATCGAACCTTGATGGGTGAGCATGAAATATGACACAGACACTCTGTATGACCCGTAAACAAACGTGGGCGTAGCCCGCTACCGTAAAACAAAAAAAACAAAATAAAACCGTAAGTATGCACGAGTTTAAATTCAAATATTGACTTGTTGGGGGTAGAAACGTAGATTGGCCATTCTGGCGCCAAAAGATGGCAAATGGGAATCACAAGGTCGTCGGACTTGGGACGAAGATTTCGTATGACATGGGCGTGCTCCCGAGGGCACATGGGAATCAAGATCACTTGGCATTGACAAGGTGGATTAAACTCACGGAGCAACAACGTTGGCTTCGCCTAGACACTAAACACAAACTGATTTTATGAGAACAGTTGGACATCACACATCACTCTTGTTGGGAACATTCTGCCACTCTTCTCCTCGCCTCCTTTCTTTTCAGCGAGTATTCATCATTTCTTGCCACCGCCTTCTTTCTTTTCAGCGGGCTTTTACTATTTTTTCTTCCACGCCTTCTTTCTTTTCAGCGGGTTTTTCATATTTTCTGTTCCCAACACAAACCCACATCTATGTGACTCAGCATCTTTGTCTAAACCATTAGATAAAGCTCATTCTGAGACTCGATACTATTCATCCGAACCTATATCCTCATCCTAGCCTACATCGAGTGCTAAGACCGACTCAAACAAAGGTGGCTTCATTTGGACTTGGTTAAAACCCGTAATAAACTGACAAGATGACAACTTGGTTGATGGGTGGATTGAATCCCTTATTCTGAAGGACTGCCTACGTATTCGCGTGGAGCGAAATCAAATCCGACGTAGTTCGATCATGGTGCATAAACATGGCATTTTGATTGTGTGTACACACTCGAAGGTTTCACCTAAGGTATCATGTCATATCCCATTCTAGCCTGTAAAGTACCGTTAAATCCCGTGTTTGGGGTTAGGTGTAAAAGGCTTGGATCTTCTGGGATGTGGAGCTTGGTAATAACAAGTTGGAATGGTTAACCATCATTCTGAAGGTTTGTTTTGTGGTGCTAAGGCCAAGGGCTATGGCTGCTGATGTGGTTGGAAATGGTGTCTCGGGTTTGATGAAACCCGAGTGCAAATGGGTTGGAAAATGATGTGGGTTCAAATTTCCATGTCTGGATCCTAAAGGCTTGGGTTTACTAACACAAGCAGACTGATTCCCAGAATCCCTACTATCCCCTTGTAACTGTCTCAGGAAGGACTTAGAGGGTAAAGAGGTTACTACCTAAGCTTTTGGGCTTCGCCCATTGAACTTCAACTATGGGTACTTGACTTGACTTCTGGCTTCCGTAACTTCGACATTCAACCAAAAGTGTTCTGCAATAACTTCAACATCTTTTTTTCTTTTTTCTTTTTCTTTCATCACTTTTCTTTTTTCTTTTTTCATTTTTCCAATTTTTCTCATTTTTTCAATTTTTTCTCTTTTTCTCAGTTTTTTCATTCTTTTTCATATTTTTTCTCTCTTTGAAAATGATCTTCTATTCATTCTCTTAGTCATAAATGGATACACGTTGAAAACTGGGCTTCGCCAACTAATTTGGGTAGGAACTAACAATTCCTTGTTAGAACGGGTTGATATCTTCTCTCTTCGAGATGGGATGATTTTGTTGGGGAAAAGGCTTGCCTTTCATCATCGATAGGGGAAACAAGGAGCTAGTCTGGGTTTGTCATAGAATCATCTAAAAGCTTGTCACAAACATGGTTTTGATGGAGGTTTTCTACCGCCAGACATGGAATAGGTAAAGGAATCAAACACGGGATCCTAGTGTACCTTACATTTTGAAACGGGACATATTTCTACCCCGGGGATGCCTTTGAGTGTGTTGTGCGTTTTATCATATTTCGGAATGATTGAGGATTGGAAACAAGAGATATTTGGAAACGAAACTGTAACTTTTTATTGGAAAGACAAATGCTTGACAGACTCGAAGGAACGATTCCTAGGACACACCCTAGGTCATCGCGGAACAAGCGACTCAACTTCAAGAAAAGAAAGTCCTAGACTCGACTCGACTATGATAAGAAAACAGATCCCGACTCATAATTTTCAAATACGGTCTTGAGCTTTCCCTTGCTCATCTCATCAACTTAGATGCTCGGCTCTCGGTCCTCAATTCCTATGATGGTCCGCCTCCATCCCGCGGTAGTCCTCTCGAGGATCTATGCCGTTGATGAAGGTTGGTGAACCGAATTGTCTTTTATTAACTTTGTTAATAAGAGGAGTACATTCTAGAGCAAGACTTCCGACTTGAATTTCATTCTTCGGGTTTGGTAAGAATTCAGCAATCCAAAATATTTTTTCGATAAACACCCCTTTCAAGTGACATGGGCGGATAAGATGGGAATAATCGACATTGTCTTCGACAGAAACAAAGTTGGCGTGATCGCCAAATGGATTGGTGATGTTATTGGGTTTAACAGTTGGGATTGGGAGTGTTCCATTCTCAATCATATCTTGAATTTCGTGCTTTAGTCTAAAGCACCTTTCAGTATCGTGTCCCTTCCCTTGATGGAAAGCACAATACGCATTTGGTTTATACCATTTACCTTGTTGATCAGCGGGAGGGTCCGGAGTTGGACCAATAGGCTTCAGCTTTCCTTGGGCTGTGAGCCTTTGGAGAGCGTATGTATAAGTGCATCCGATATCAGTGAATACCCTTGGTGTTTGGCGCTGCGACTTCTTCGATTGCCCTTCTAAGAGATTGATGGCTTCATCAATATGGGCCGTTGCTGGGGCATTGCCCTTAGACGATGAGGCCCCTTGGTACCCTTTCGGCTTTTCAGCCTCTACCATTCTGACATCATCTTCTACCTTTATCCCGATTCTTATCAATTCTTTGAAAGATCCAAAATTTTGGTATTTCAGAGCATTGCGGTAAACAGGTCGTAGATTCTTTACGAACTTATCTACCATTTCAACTTCATCAGGCTTCTTGGCTAATTTCACGCTTTCAAATAACGCCATCTTGCAAGGAATTCAGTAAATCCTTCTTTTTCTTTCTGCGTCATAACCTCTAGCGTTATTATATTGGTCCGAATCTCGACATTGTCAGCATAGTGCTTACAAAACTCCACCGTGATATCTTTGAAGGTAGGGAAGTTCTTAAGGTCCAGATTATAGAACCACGCCTTCGGGTGTTCATCCAGAGATTGAGCGAAAATTTCGTAGAGCATGTCAAATAGGTACTCCCTTCAGCGCTAAGTACCCCTTATAGGCCTTAACATGGTGGACTGGATCTTCTGTTCCCTTAAACTTTGGGATATCAGTGAGTACCATGTTTGTGGGCAACTTATCCTGAACTGGGGCATAGGCCCTAGCATTTTCGTAGTGGATGTTCTTCCCTTGGGAGAGTTTCAGACGGTCTTCAATGAATTTGAATCGTTTCTCCAGATCAGTCAGAGGTGGGGTAGATGAAGAGGAATCTTCACCCGACTTGATTCGATCGCATCCATTCGGGTCATCATGAGGTTCACGGCCTCAGTGAGTTTGTTAACAGCATCTTCCATTGCTTGAAGTCGGGTTTTTGGCGGCCTTTCTACAAGAAAACCCCGAACCGAGTCAATATTTAAAGTAAGAGCCCCTACACACTTAAGGACACGACACCAACTTGACTCAAACAAAGACTCAACTTGAGATTGACTAACCAAAGGTTCGACTCACGGTTGGATTTAGACCTCGATTTATTTTAGACTCGACAAGACGACATGACTCAAGTTGTCATAGCTCGATTCTAAACTGGACTCGGTGTGACTAAACCCGTGATTGGACTAACATAGCCCATAGGTTCGGGTGAAACACCCTAAATGGCCTAGCTTGGGCGTTTCTGTGGACTATCCTAGACCAATTGGTCGACCAACATGACTCAAAGCCCAAGAAGTGAGCTTGGGTGACCCAACAGGGTCGTGTTCTAGACTCTTGGAACGAAAAAACGCCTGGCCTAACACGGCCAGGACCCGGACACGACTCGACGCATTTCATGCTTGGTTGAGGTTCGAGAAACGTTTTGGATTGAATTTGAAAAAAAAAAACGAATGATTGATTTGAAAATGAGATTTGAAATGGGCAGCATGCCGGCTATAAAAGCTTATTTTTTGCCGAAAATTCTAGTCCTATTTGGGCAAAGATTCATTTTTAAAACCATGCTATTTTGAAAGTAAGTTGTTCAAAAGTTCGGTTTTGAAATCGATATGGAAAATTTTGAAAAGACTCGGAAAAACACCTTGCACATTGTCATTCTCATGTGATAAGGATGTATGCTCCTAGACATCTCTAAGTCTCGGCAAGTCTTCTACAAGAAGGTCTATGCCCTCCATCCTTTTGCGGTCTTATAGAGCAAGGGCCTTTAGGTAGAGTACCTAGAAGAGCATCCCCACCATCAAGAACCACGCGAGGCGGAGCGGAAGCAAGCAATGTGCGAGTTCCTGGCATAGTGGGATGTCGCCCCCCACGCATCACAAAGAAACGCTGGGACGGCCCGGGAAAATCCTTAAGGGTTTATGCATGAATCGTAGCACTATGAGTAATGTTTTACTTTCCAATACTTTCTTTTCAAGTTTCACCTCGAAGGAAAAGACCCTAGAAACAAGGTGTAACTAGTCCTCTTCTCCCCAGCGGAGTCGCCAAACTGTGGACAAGGCCCTCGGGAACTGCGTCCGCGGGATCCACACTAGGCATAATCGACTCGAGGTTCTTTCGAATCGAATTAAGACAAATTAGAGTCGCCACCAAGTTTTTTGGGAACTTGGAACCGTTCAAGTCAACTTTACACCTTTCATCGAAAAGCATAAAGCCAATCGACTACGAGTGATTAAAGATAAAGACTTGTACCCTATATCACTCGATTTGAATGACTCTCGTAATCCAATGGTATTTAGACGGATCCACAAACCATAGATCTTGAGTAAGGGGTGAGGGTACGTGTTAGGAAGCCCATAAGGACACCTAACCCCGCCCGTCGATAACGGCCTCTACTAAGTCAAGTATCGGATTTCAAACAAGGTCATAGCTACTGCGATATATGATATGCAAACATCGTTTTAAAACCCTAACATGTGACAACAATTTCTATGTCGTTTTAGATGCAACTAAACTAACTTTGTCAAAGTTGTAATTTAGCATGTGGGTTAATTGATCTAACAACATACAAAGCAAACAAGGCTTAAGGGGAATGGGGGAGCCGTTGGGATCTACCCTATTACAACCCAGGCATTTCATGCCGACACAACAAGAAATTAAAGATACAACTCGATCTAAAATACAACGCTATACGCAAAACCATACACGACACACTACACGGCCAATTCGGCCTAGGGAAACGTGCACAAGGGGGTGGCCCACGGCTTACATGACTCACGGCCTTGGGTCACTCCTCGTAATGTGTGCTTTCACTTAATCTCGTCGAATTAGACATAGGGCTACGCACCAAAGCATGCATTAGCATAAATCGGGCCATGTTGCTTTAAACAACATGCGATTTACTACGCTCTTACATGCATTGGGGCACAACCATCTAACCAAACAAGACTAAGGGTTTTAGAAATCATTTGACTCGATAAAAGAAAGCTAACTCGAAAATTACAACTCAACAAACAAACGATAAATTACAAGCGACAAAACAATAAAGAACAAACGATGTAAAACAAACGAAACAAGAAAGACCAAAGGACACGGCCAAGCCTCACGGCCTAAAGCCACGTCCAACCCTAGGTCCTAGGTCAGGTTCATTAGTTAGATCGATTGATTGCGAAACAAGTTCGAAAGCGGGCTAGAAAACAAGTTAGAAACGACGTTGATCGATTTGAAAAGATACCTTGCAAACGCGCATTCTACACGGCCTAAAGGGTCGAATTAGGTCAAGTTTGCTAATTAATTTAACTCATCGAGTGTTAATAAGAAGGTTCTAATCACGCACTCTTATACTAGCGAGAAATTAGGTGAAAGAGAGAGAGATGCATTCAATTAAGTTACAGAATTGTTAGTTGATTTTTAAAGCTACGTCGTTGTACCCTAATGTGTCTAATTAGGTTATCAAATTGATCTAATGTCATCTAAATGAGTTATATGTTAACAATCAGAGGTCATACTAACATGTGATGGGTCCTAAGGTGGGTCGAATCACACGAAACAAAAGAGGGGTCAAAAGCGAAGAGCGAAGTTAGGACTCGTTTTATTAATGCCCTACCTTGAACACGAGGATATGTAAATGAGACGGGGGTGTACGACCGACTGATGTAGCGGTTTCTTTCCCATCTCAAGTCAACGCAGGTGTTCATGGTGGTACTTTAACTCATACTCGGACTAAACTAGTTTCATAGTTAATTTAAACGATAAATAAAAACGATAAACGAAATAAAACGAAACAATAAAAAAACAAACATGAAAAAAACGAAATAAAAGGGAGAAAGAGGAGGATTTGATGCACCCTCAACCTACATGTATCGTTGACACCGTCTTGGGTCATAATCGATGGTAGATTTTATCTCGAGAGGCCGTCGTCGACGAAGAAACAAAGCAAACAACACGTTTTTATCGAATCTGGACAGCAACTTTCAAACAGCGATTTCTCTCTCGTTTCACGATGAAAATTTGATTTAAAAGATGTTTTGAAAACTAGAAAGAGAGGAGAACAGAGATATTAAAACAATCCCTGCTCGTTTTGGGTTATTGGGCACGAAAAACGAGCATAAACAGAACTGGACAGACAGGAAAAGCCGCGAAAACAGAGTGTATAACACTCTGTTTTTCGAGGGAATTCGTGTACTCTCAAGGGCAATTTTGTAACACCCCGCGCTTTCCTTATATTTTTAAATAAACTTTTAAGCGATTTTTATTAAATAATTATTATTTAAAGCTTATTTTCATAAAATATAGCCGTAGCCGTGTAACGGTAATAATAGTGTAGATTTTAATAATATTATTCTCCGACTCGAGTTATAGTAGACTTGGGACGAAAATTCTAGTGGATACCGACTCATTTTGAGTTATTGGGCTTAACTTGGCTCATGGGCCTTTTTCCCCTCTTTTCTCTACACAAAACCTCAACTAAACCCTCACAACTTCATCTCCCTCACTTGTAATTTCTGAAATTTCCCAACAACCACCCCACCATTGTTGAACCTTCCCTTACTAACCCTAAAACCACCATATCTCACTCAATTCTTCACCAATCTCGTTCCTTTTCGCGCCATTCTCTTCCTTTTCTCATTTCCTTTCTTTCTAAGTAAGAAAGTTGTCATCTTTCTCTCTATTTCGAAATTATCATCTTTCAAGGATGTGAATTCTTGACTTAATATCTTTATTTTTGTGTTTAGGGAGAACTTGGACAACCCGGAGGAGGATAGCTACATCATTGACGAGTCTTTGGAAGATTGAAGTGCAAAAAGGTAACGGTGATGGGTTACTCGACTTTTATGTTAGAATTGTGTGGTTTTATGTAGTTATAATCTCATATGAATGTTAAAAGTTGTATCTTTCATGATTGGTGCTAATTTGGATGTTGAGTATCATGCTTGTTTGCAATTCTCACATGTTTGGTTGAAAATCTCATGCTACATCTCTTGAATCCGAAATTACCCTTTCACATGCTCAAATATGTTGTTTTTCCGAGTTAGAAGCATGCTAGGATACGTAAACAATTGATGAGAAACGATTTTCGTTGGTTTCAAATGGTTTGGAAATGTGTTGCTTGGAATTCGCGTGTTAAGTAGTCCCAGGGTGACGGCGTCGGCTCTCGACCTACTGGGAGATCCTCGTAAATTTTGAGCATATTTTAGAAAGGTCGTAGTCCCAACGGTGATCGGCGGTCTCCATTGACCGGCTGGGAGTTTCCTGTAAGTTTTGGACAAATTTTAGTATGTTTGTATTCCCAGTAGGGTGGTGACCAGGGTGACCGGACCTACTGGGAGTACATCAAGGCCTTTTGTGTTTTTGGAAACTTGGTCGTATTCCCACCAGGTGACTGGCACTGGTGACCTACTGGGGAGTGCATCAAGCCTTTTTTTGAGAGTTTTGAAATTTGGTCAGTAGTCCCACCAGGGTGACCGGCCCCGGGTCGGTCTTGACCACTGGGAGTACACTGTAAGTTTTATTTAAATTTTTGACTTTGGCATGTTGTCCCAAATAGGTGGCTTCGGCAAGGTGCACCCTTACTGGGAGTCCCCTGTTTGCTCTATTTCACTTGTGATTTCTGATAACAATCGAGTTATGCATGCATCTTCTTTCCTATCGATAATTGGTTACTTTAAGACTCATTAATGTTATGATCATGCAAAATGGTTATGGTTCTTTTTCGGACCCGAATGTGACGTTTTACATTGTGAGACTACTCGACTTTCCCTATTTATTTGCCCTCGGACATTGGGTCACGGTTAGGTGCCATTGTCTCCGAGTTGGGCTACTCTTCCTTCCGCCTTTTTCGGACCGGGGGTCACGGTTAGGTGACAAGGTTCCGCTTGAGGTTACTCGAGTTTCGGGCACGGTTAGGTGTACCATATTTCGAGTCTTGGATACGATTTGGTATCGTTTGTCGAATCGGGTGTCGTCCATCCCGAGAGTCCGCCAGGTTTAGACTAGGACCGTATTATGATCGTCGTCCTACCAAGAGGTTGGAGTCTAGAGGGTTGTCTTGTTTGAGTCTATACTTTGTAAATTGTCTTACAATTGAGTCGGGTTGATATGTGATGTACTTGATCTAATAATTCCTCTCTCATTTATGCGTAACTACTCTTATTGTATTTTGCATACTAATCATGATCCTCTCGTCACCGTAAGTATGTTACTCTCATGCTCGTTTATTTAATTAAATTCTTAATTACTTGTATTTTGACATTTTGTGGCTGGGAGAACCCTGAGTTACTCCCCACTGACTGTGGCTTTCATATTTATTATGAATGACAGGTTGGTGATGAAGCTTAAGTGGGCAAGACCGTGTGAGCTAGCGAGTTCTTACCTTGGACCTTATTAGTTATCACATAATAGACTCACCTACTCTTGAACTTATGTTAATTCGTGGGATATCTTTTCCCCAATAAACAGACTTGTGTTGTAAACTTAAACTCAACTGTCTAGACTTGTTTATCGTATTGGTGATACCTCGCGTTGGACTTCATTAGAAGTCTTAAAAGTTTTAAAAATCTCGTGTTTCCGCCACGATTTACTAGTCACATTTAGTTACCTCAACGAGGGGTGTCACAGTTGGTATCAGAGCATACATTGCTCCCGACGCACACACGTGTACCCCAACTTAAAATTCTCACTTGACCTTAAATAATGAATGAGAGATGGGTAGAATTAAGGACCTAAGTTGGTAGCCTTTTTGTGTATGTTTTGTGATAGGTTCTAACTTGTTTGCTCTTGTGCGAAAAGATGGTGCGAGCGACCAATGTGGAGAATGCTATCATGCAAGCCCTCACTCAAGTACTTGCTAATCAACAAAATGCTCAACCCGCTCCCCTTGCACCCGAAGCTAACCGTCAAGGAAGTTATGCTTGGATTGCAAGTCAACTAGCAAGGAACAAGGCTAAGACCTATGGTGGTGAAGTGGATCCCGTTGCTCTCTCGGAGTGGTTTCGTGATATGGAGAAGAACTTCTCTCTCTTTGATGCCCGAGAGGAGGACAAGGTGAGATTAGCATCTCACTTTCTTGTGAAGGAAGCCGATAGGTGGTGGACTTTGACCGGTCCTACCGCTACTCAAGACCCCAACTTTGATTGGAACCGCTTCAAGTCACTTGTGGAGACTCGCTTCTACCCTAAGGAGCTCAAGCAACAAAGATTGAAGGAATTCATGGAGTTCAAGCAAGGGAAGCTATCAATTCAAGCCTACACCGACAAGTTTAATGAACTTGCTCATTATGCCTCCAAGTTCGTGAAAGATGAAGAGGATCGTGTCTACTTCTACAAGAACAAGTTGAACCCTAAGGTGGAAAGTATGGTGAGAAGAAGCTCAACTACCTTCGTGGAAGTTTATGATGATGCTATTTGGGCCGAAAGCTCTTTGAAGGCCATTGAAGAAGATTCCAAAGTCCACTCCTCTTCTCATTCTTACCGTCCTAACTTTCATGGCAAGAGACCATTTGTGCCTTCTACTTCCAACTATGCCAACAAGAGAAGGTTTGTGCCAAGGATACAAGACCATGGAGGACAAGGACCAAGAGTTCAAGAACCTAGAGGACAAGTTCCCACACCAACTAATGAACTTGAGAAGGACCGTAAGTGCTACCATTGTAGACAAGCTCTACACCCCGGAGTTGGATGCTATGGCAAGCCCTTGACTTGCTTTCATTGTAAGAAGCCCGGACATCGTGTTGCCGATTGCCCCGAGAAGAAGAATGCCCCTACTCCAAATGCTAGGCCAAGAGGAACCATCTTTGTCATGAGTCGAGCCGAAGCCGCCGCTCATCCCGATATCATTACGGGTATGTTCTCAATTTTTGATCAACCTTGCCTCATTTTATTTGATACCGGCGCATCTTTATCTTTTATATCTTCCAAATTCTCCGAAAAGCTAGCCATTGAACCTATTCCTAGTGAGGAAACTTCTATATCCTTACCTTCCGGAGAGATGTTCTCTTGCTCCCTCACTTTCTCCGACATTCCTATCTCTATTTCGGAACCTTATTCCCGCTAACCTACTTCGTTTTCCCCTTGAGGAATTCGATGTAATTTTGGGTATGGATTGGTTGTCAAAGTATGATGCAAGATTCGAGTGTAGAGACCAAAAGATTCGCCTCAAGAGTCCGTTAGGCACTCGTGTGTCCTATAGAGGAGTCCGTTCCCAAGAAGGTGTGAAGTTGATTTCCGCTTTGAAGTTGATGAGTATGAGGAGGAAAGGTTACCAAATCTTTCTTTGTGTGGTGACTTCTACCTCCCCTTCCTTACCAAAGATCGAAGAAGTGCCCGTGGTTTGTGAGTTCCCCGATGTCTTCCCCGAAGAATTGCCCGGAATCCCTCCCGAGCGTGATGTTGAGTTTTCTATCGACCTTGTACCCGGAACCGGACCGATTGCTAAAGCCCCGTACCGTATGGCGCCAACCGAGTTGAAGGAGTTGAGAAAGCAACTTGATGAGATGATTGAGAAAGGATTCATTAGACCTAGTGCCTCGCCTTGGGGTGCTCCCGTTCTCTTTGTGAAGAAGAAAGATGGATCCATGAGGCTTTGCATTGACTATCGTGAGCTTAACCGTGTTACCATCAAGAACAAGTATCCTCTACCAAGAATTGAAGATTTGTTTGATCAACTCAAAGGTGCTTCTACTTTCTCCAAGATTGATTTGAGATCCTGTTATCATCAAATCCCGTTCGTGAGTCCGACATCCCTAAGACCGCCTTTAGCACGAGATATGGACATTTCGAGTTTAAGGTGATGCCCTTTGGTTTAACCAATGCCCCTTCTATCTTCATGGACCAAATGAACCGGACCTTTAGTGAGTTCTTAGACAAGTGTGTTGTGGTCTTCATCGACGATATCCTCATCTTTTCCAAGTCCGAAGAAGAGCATGCCGATCACCTCCGTATCATTTTGGGAATCCTCCGTCGTCAAAAGTGGTTTGCCAAATTCTCCAAATGTGAATTTTGGTTGTCTAAAGTGTCTTTCCTAGGCCATGTGATATCTAAAGATGGTGTCATGGTAGATCCCTCGAAGATTGAAGCCGTGATTGAGTGGAAGAGTCCAACCGATGTTGGTGAGATCCGTAGTTTCTTGGGTTTGGCGGGTTACTACCGTCGCTTTGTGAAAGATTTTGCCAAGCTTGCTAGACCGATGACTCAACTTTTGAAGAAAGAGACCAAGTTTGTGTGGACCGAAGCTTGTGAAAGTGCATTCCAAGAGTTGAAGAAGAGGTTGACTACCGCCCCCGTGTTGACCTTGCCCGAGGATGGAGTTGATTTTGATGTGTTTTGTGATGCTTCTAAGATGGGTTTGGGTTGTGTTCTTATGCAAAATAGAAGAGTTGTTGCCTATGCTTCGCGACAATTGAGAGTTCATGAGGTGAACTATCCCACTCATGATTTGGAGTTAGCCGCCATTGTTCATGCTTTGAAGATGTGGAGACACTACCTCATTGGAGTCCATTGCCGTATCTACTCCGACCATAAGAGTTTGAGGTACATCTTCACCCAAAAGGATTTGAATATGAGACAACGACGATGGTTGGAATTGGTGAATGATTACGACATGGAGTTGTTGTATCATGAAGGAAAGGCAAATGTGGTTGCCGATGCCCTTAGTAGGAAGTCTACTCATTCCTTGAGTGTTATTCGTGTGCTCCCCGACGACCTTTGTGCCGAGTTTCGTAAGTTAGGTTTGCAACTTGTGGAGAGTGGTTTTGATTATCTTGGTGCTATGGTTGCCGAGCCCGTTCTTCACCGTGAGATTCTAGATAGCCTTGTGGACGATGCTACCTTTAAAAGTTTTCAAGCCAAGCTTCTTGAAGGGAAAGCAAAGGATTGTGAAATTGATGCTAGAGGTTACCTTCGTCACCGAGGACGCATGTTTGTGCCCGATGCCGTCGACTTGAGGAAGAGAGTTCTAGATGAAGCTCATCTATCCCCTTATTCGATTCACCCCGGAGGAGACAAGATGTATAAAGATTTGAAGCTTCAGTTTTGGTGGCCTAACATGAAGAATGACATTGTGTCATATGTTGGAAGATGTCTTACTTGTCAACAAGTGAAGATTGAGCATAAGAGACCCGGTGGTTTGCTGCAACCATTGGATGTTCCTTTATGGAAGTGGGAGTCCATTTCCATGGATTTTGTGATGGCTTTGCCTAAGACCGTTGGTGGAAAGGATGCCGTATGGGTTGTTGTGGATAGGTTGACCAAGTGTGCTAGGTTCATTCCTATCAAAGAGACTTGGAGTTTAGACCGTCTTGCTAGTGCTTATGTTGAAGAGATCGTTCGTTACCATGGTGTTCCTAAGGAGATCGTTTCGGATCGTGACCCGAGGTTTTGTTCAAGATTTTGGAAAGCCTTGCAAGATGCTATGGGTAGTAAGTTGTTGATGAGTACCGCTTTTCATGCCGCTACCGATGGACAATCCGAGAGGACAATTCAAACTCTAGAAGACTTGTTGCGTGCTTGTGCCCTTGATTTTCATTCTAGTTGGGAGAAGAGCTTACCTTTGGTGGAATTTTCTTACAACAATAGTTATCATGCTTCTATCAAGATGGCCCCTTATGAAGCCCTTTATGGAAGGAAATGCCGTAGTCCAATTTGTTGGGACCAAGCAAGTGATGTTCGTGATCTAGGACCCGACAAGTTAGCCGAGACGATTGATCAAGTGAAGCTCATCCGTGAAAGAATGAAGGCCGCCCAAGATCGCCAGAAATCCTATGCCGATGTTCGCCGTCGACCCTTGGAATTTGAAGTTGGAGATAAAGTGTTCTTGAAAGTGTCCCCGATGAAAGGAGTAAAGAGATTTGGAGTCAAAGGGAAGTTGAGTCCAAAGTACATTGGGCCTTATGAAGTGATCAAGAGGATTGGTGCCGTGGCTTATAAGTTGGATTTGCCCCCGAGTTTGGGTAAAGTTCATGATGTCTTTCATGTTTCTCAACTTAGGAAATACATTAGCGACCCTAGTCATGTGTTGCAAAATGAGATTCCCGCGCTTGAGCCTAGTCTTTCTTTCGAGGAGAGACCGATTCGTATCTTGGATAAGAAGGAGAAGAAGCTAAGGAGCAAAGTGGTGCCCTTGGTGAAGGTTTTGTGGAAGTGTGGTGATGTAGAAGAAGAGACTTGGGAGCCGGAAGCTTCCATGCGTGTCAAGTACCCTAGTTTGTTTTCTTAAGGTAATACCTTTTCGTCTCAAGTTTCGAGGGCGAAACTTTTTAAAAGGTGGGATGATTGTAACACCCCGCGCTTTCCTTATATTTTTAAATAAACTTTTAAGCGATTTTTATTAAATAATTATTATTTAAAGCTTATTTTCATAAAATATAGCCGTAGCCGTGTAACGGTAATAATAGTGTAGATTTTAATAATATTATTCTCCGACTCGAGTTATAGTAGACTTGGGACGAAAATTCTAGTGGATACCGACTCATTTTGAGTTATTGGGCTTAACTTGGCTCATGGGCCTTTTTCCCCTCTTTTCTCTACACAAAACCTCAACTAAACCCTCACAACTTCATCTCCCTCACTTGTAATTTCTGAAATTTCCCAACAACCACCCCACCATTGTTGAACCTTCCCTTACTAACCCTAAAACCACCATATCTCACTCAATTCTTCACCAATCTCGTTCCTTTTCGCGCCATTCTCTTCCTTTTCTCATTTCCTTTCTTTCTAAGTAAGAAAGTTGTCATCTTTCTCTCTATTTCGAAATTATCATCTTTCAAGGATGTGAATTCTTGACTTAATATCTTTATTTTTGTGTTTAGGGAGAACTTGGACAACCCGGAGGAGGATAGCTACATCATTGACGAGTCTTTGGAAGATTGAAGTGCAAAAAGGTAACGGTGATGGGTTACTCGACTTTTATGTTAGAATTGTGTGGTTTTATGTAGTTATAATCTCATATGAATGTTAAAAGTTGTATCTTTCATGATTGGTGCTAATTTGGATGTTGAGTATCATGCTTGTTTGCAATTCTCACATGTTTGGTTGAAAATCTCATGCTACATCTCTTGAATCCGAAATTACCCTTTCACATGCTCAAATATGTTGTTTTTCCGAGTTAGAAGCATGCTAGGATACGTAAACAATTGATGAGAAACGATTTTCGTTGGTTTCAAATGGTTTGGAAATGTGTTGCTTGGAATTCGTGTTCGTAGTCCCACCAGGATGACTGTGGCGGTTCATCGACCGATGGCTGGGAGATCCTCGTAAATTTTGAGCATATTTTAGAAAGGTCAGTAGTCCCACCCGGGTGATCGGCGGCCTCTTTGACCGACCTACTGGGAGTTTCCTGTAAGTTTTGGACAAATTTTAGTATGTTTGTATTCCCAGCCGGGTGACCGGCAGCCGGGTGACCGGCTGGGAGTACACTGAAGGCCTTTTTGTGTTTTTGGAAACTTGGTCAGTATTCCCACTGGGTGTGACCTGGCAAGAAGGGTGACCTACTGGGAGTGCATCAAGCCTTTTTTTTGAGAGTTTTGAAATTTGGTCAGTAGTCCCAGTAAGGTGACGTGCGGCCGGTCTCATCGACCACTGGGAGTACACTGTAAGTTTTATTTAAATTTTTGACTTTGGCATGTTGTCCCAAATGTGTGGTCTCAGTGCCACGGCACACCTTCCTACCGGGAGTCCCCTGTTTGCTCTATTTCACTTGTGATTTCTGATAACAATCGAGTTATGCATGCATCTTCTTTCCTATCGATAATTGGTTACTTTAAGACTCATTAATGTTATGATCATGCAAAATGGTTATGGTTCTTTTTCGGACCCGAATGTGACGTTTTACATTGTGAGACTACTCGACTTTCCCTATTTATTTGCCCTCGGACATTGGGTCACGGTTAGGTGCCATTGTCTCCGAGTTGGGCTACTCTTCCTTCCGCCTTTTTCGGACCGGGGGTCACGGTTAGGTGACAAGGTTCCGCTTGAGGTTACTCGAGTTTCGGGCACTGTTAGGTGTACCATATTTCGAGTCTTGGATACGATTTGGTATCGTTTGTCGAATCGGGTGTCGTCCATCCCGAGAGTCCGGATCCAGGTTTAGACTAGGACCGTATTATGATCGTCGTCCTACCAAGAGGTTGGAGTCTAGAGGGTTGTCTTGTTTGAGTCTATACTTTGTAAATTGTCTTACAATTGAGTCGGGTTGATATGTGACAGCTTGATCTAATAATTCCTCTCTCATTTATGCGTAACTACTCTTATTGTATTTTGCATACTAATCATGATCCTCTCGTCACCGTAAGTATGTTACTCTCATGCTCGTTTATTTAATTAAATTCTTAATTACTTGTATTTTGACATTTTGTGGCTGGGAGAACCCTGAGTTACTCCCCACTGACTGTGGCTTTCATATTTATTATGAATGACAGGTTGGTGATGAAGCTTAAGTGGGCAAGACCGTGTGAGCTAGCGAGTTCTTACCTTGGACCTTATTAGTTATCACATAATAGACTCACCTACTCTTGAACTTATGTTAATTCGTGGGATATCTTTTCCCCAATAAACAGACTTGTGTTGTAAACTTAAACTCAACTGTCTAGACTTGTTTATCGTATTGGTGATACCTCGCGTTGGACTTCATTAGAAGTCTTAAAAGTTTTAAAAATCTCGTGTTTCCGCCACGATTTACTAGTCACATTTAGTTACCTCAACGAGGGGTGTCACAAATTTGGCTCGTAAATCTTTGTCTAATGTGTAGATGGATGTTGTATGGTTAAATTGGAACAAGAAACTCGAATTTTGATGGAAGTTTGAAGGGAGAACGAACGGTTTCGAAGAGGACACACAAACTGATTCTCAGTTTGTATGTCGGTTTTGTGGAGGGTTTTTGAGAGGCAATTAGGGTTTGTTTCTGGAGTTTAAAGCTTGTGAATGAAGTTAGTATGTATGGAGAACTTATAGGAATGAGTTTATGGTGGAGAGGAGGTATTTATAAGGAGTTTCGAAGGGTAGAAGTAGGGCAACAAGCAATCGGGCCTGTTTCGCATAGCTGCTGCCCATCAGCTATTCGTGGGGTTTTTAGGGTTTGTATGGGGGGTGTTCTTGGTGGTTAAGCTAAGGTAATATGGTATGGATGTCGGGTAAGAGTCTTAGTTCATGGGCACGGGTTTTAGTGGTGATTTGATACGGGTTTTGGGCTGCCAAAACAGGGCATACGGGATTGGAAAGGGATGTCTTGGGGCTTCGGTTTGGAGGGCTTAAGGGCTGATTTCGTGGTGGGCTAGGTGCTGGGTTGTTGTGGGTAATGTGGAGCACGGGTTGGTAGTGATGGGTTGCGGTTTTGGACCAAGTTTGAGTCGGTTTAGAAAGGCTTTCGATGGGCTATGCAAACACGGGTAAGGGAGAGAGTTGGGCTGTTTTGTGTATGTTTGGGACGAGATTTGGAACGTGGGTATGGGGGTTTGAACTGGGGTTGGATGAGTAGAAGCCTAGGTCGGTTAGTGTACTCGAGATTCGTGCCAACTCGTAAAGAAAACGGGCTCAAAAACCGAGCTATAATCGAGCTCCAAAACGCGTGTTTAAAATGGGTTTTTTCGATTTTTAAATAGATTTTTCAAATCGATTAACACATTAAAATAAATGATTTTTCAAATCAAATACACTCATAAAATGATTTTTCAAATCAAATACACTCATAAAATGATTTTTCAAATCAATTATTCATTTTATTTTCAATAAAATAAACTTGAGAAAATAAATTCAAAAAAAATGAATTTACCTTAAAAAAGCTTTAATTTAAATATCATTTAAATTAATAAAATACTCCGTCGACAACGCTCATTCTACATCGTAAAACGAACCCAAGTAATGACAATGACAACTAAAGAATACATGTGTCCTATCATCATCGGGTGTTTGTCGGGTTCTCTATAAATTCCAATATCGACGGATACGGGTATCTACAGGTTATATTTAAATTTAATAATATGATCAAGTACTCTCCATTAATATTTGTACGTTGTTTTTCTTCAATTTTTTTTATCATAATTGAGATACGGAAATTTCCCGTGGCACCCCTTAATTTTGTCAGATATTCCATGTTACCCCTACTTTTAAGAATATGCCTATGATACCTTTGAGGTTCTATTTTTTTGCCCATAGTACCCCCTAATGTAAAGGTTGTTAAATGGACGTTAAGTTCGATGGCGTGACAGTAAAATAACAATTAAAAAACAACACCCCCTTTATTGTTTTATTGGTACTGATATCTCTCTTTTTTAAATAAAAATTTAATTAACTATATCATTATAATATTGGAAATTTCTCATGGTAACCTTGAACTTTGATAGATTACACATGGTACCCCTAATTATAAGTTTTTACAAATGGTACCCCTATATTCACCTTTTTCTTTCGCAGAATACCATTTGACAACTTCCGTCATAACGTCATTACTCCTATGACTTGTGAAGCCTTTTTCTTTTGTTATCTATTACACAAACACTTCATCACCTAATTCCTAAATCCATATTTTATTTAATAAACTAACATTTAATACCTAAATAACAAAACACAAATAGCATGGAATGCTCAATTACTCATCTAGTTACTCATAGGAGTAACAACGTTATGAAAAAAAAGTAAACACACGGGTATTATGTAGAAACTTAAAATTAGGGGTATTATGTGTAATCTACCAAAATTCGAGGGTACCATGAAAATTTTTCGTTATTATTGACCATTTTATAGCTCTTTCTCCCACCTAAAAAATGCTACAACTTTAAAAATTTAACATTTAATTCAAGATTATGTTTAAAGTCTCTTATATAATAAGTATACTTTGAGAGATTCAATATATTTGGGGTGATACCTAAGTTCCAAGGATAAATCCTATTTATAATCATGAGATCAACCCAGCTTATGATAATCTTCTGACTTAGGACAATTCAACTATTTATACGTAGTATATATTTATCACAACTACATTATTTTTCAATGTGAGACGAATAACATATTTAAAAGTACACCATATTTTTTGAACCTAATTCGACATCCAACCCGATTTAATAATAAACAAATACTATATTATCTATTAATATTCATACGTTTATTTTATAATTTTTTATCATAATTAAAATATGTGCAAATGATATGAACCTATACTCTAATGATAGAATTTTTTTTAACACAATTCTAATTATTTACCACGCCTGCATTATTTTTCAATGTGGACATATAAAATCTATAGGTAGAAAATATAATGATATAAACTTTTAAGAGCTCTCCAATACAATACTTAAGAGACTCAAAAGATTTTGGGTTGATGCCTAAGTTCCAAGGATGCCTCCTATTTATAATCATAGAATCACCCACCTTATGCTATATTTCGATGTGGGAAAATTCTGTTTTTTATATGTAGTATATTTGTCACACCTATACTATTTTTCAATGTGGGACATATAACATACTATGAAATATACCATCTTTAATATGTGCAAATTATATGACATCTATATATACTCTAATGATAGCATTTCTTACCATGAATCTAATAATATTATTTACATAATCTTTTTACCGACATTATTTTGCCAATTGAAATGTAAAAGTGTTTATATAAAAAATAGAAACATCACTTGTATATAAAATAAGAAATACAGAGTATATATTATTATAATAACTAAAAGATTTTCCAAAGATTAACTTAGGTTAGAAATCATTATTGTAGAGTCAGTAATACAAACTCTTTTAAGAGCTTTCTCTAACAATACGTAAGAGATTCAAAAGATTTTGGGTATGACTTCTATTTATAATCATAAGATCACCCTGCTTTATGGTAATCTTCCGATGTGGGACAATTCTAATATTTATATATAGTATATTCACCACACTTACATTATTTTTCAATATAGGACAAATAACATACTAAGTACACCATTTTTTTTCGCACCTACTTTGACATCAACCTGATTTAATAATGAGAAAATACAATACAATCTACACTCTAATGATAGCATTTTTTTGTCACAATCTATTATATAATTTTCATACGATATTTTTTTGTCAAATGAAATATTAAGTTTTTATATCAAAATTATAA
Source organism: Silene latifolia (assembly GCF_048544455.1). NCBI lineage: Eukaryota > Viridiplantae > Streptophyta > Magnoliopsida > Caryophyllales > Caryophyllaceae > Silene > Silene latifolia. Next base: position 53,333,713 of record NC_133529.1, on the reverse strand, counting down.
TTATCACTTTAATATAATATAGAAAATGTATATATATATATGGAACATTTCAATTATTTATACATAATATATTCACCACACCTACATTATTTTTCAATGTGGGACATATAACATACTAAAAAGTACATATCTTTTATGTCAAAAATTTTTGGGTTAATACCTAAATTTCAAGGATGCGTTCTATTTATATTTATAGAATCACCCTACCATATACTATTCTTTCGATGTGAGATACATAATTTAATTATTTAGACGTAGTATGTTCATCATGCCTACATTATTTTCCAATGTGAAAGATATAACATATCAAGTACATGTCTCTTCTTAAAAAAAACCACTATTGTATACATATTATTTTTCTTTGAAGGTAAAACCACTTAGTCTCGATCGTTAGATAGGATCTCTACATCATACATATAACGACTTATTAGCGCTCTATTACTGCATTCAGAAGACAACCATTAGTAAAATCTTTAGTTTTGTACTGTGTTAGAAGACTACCATTAGTAAAACCTTTAGTTTTGTATTTTTTGATTTTCTTGTTCATGTTCTTAACTCTTTCTCGGGTAGTTCCTAACGATTTCCACTTTATTTTTTATATCATATCGTAGATAATGATAAAAAATATTAAGAGCTCTTTAAAACAATATTTATGAGACTCAAAATTTTTTGGGTGGATACATAAGTTCCAAATATGTCTCCTATTTATAATCATAGGATCACATCACCTTATACTAATCTTTCGATGTGGGACAATTCTACTATTTATATGTAGTATATTCACCATGCCTACATTATTTTTCAATGTGGGACAAAATATACTAAAAATTACACAATTTTACATACTAAGAAGTTTTAATATGTGCAAATAATATGAAATTTATACTCTAATAATATCATTTTTTTACCACTAAGCTAATTATATTATTTTAATAATTTTTTTAACGATACTTTTTTGCTAAGTGAAATGTAAAAGTTTGATATAAAAATTGAAAATATCACTTAAATATAATTTAGGAAATATATATTATAATAATTAAAAGATTCTCCACTTTATTTTTTACATCAAAAATTATTATTTATGATACTTTCCTAAATTAATTTTTGATGATGTGGGCGCTCTCAGATCGCTCGAAAAGACTCTCATATATATATATATATATATATATATATATAGATAGAGAGAGAGAGAGAGAGAGAGAGAGAGAGAGAGAGAGAGAGAGAGAGAGAGAGAGAGAGAGAGAGAGAGAGAGAGAGAGAGAGAGAGAGGAGTTCTAATGAGTCCTCCTTTCCAATTGAGTCCATAAGTCCTTTTAAGGGCCATTGGATGGACTCATTGGATGGTTGAGATGAATTTGATTAAGGGCTATTAAAAAGAAAAGGAAAAAAAATGTGGATGGTTTGATTGAGATTAAAAATTACCAAAAAAAATTACCACTAATCAAATTTCTATACACTAATTAATTTTTCTTTCTCTCTCTAGCCCCTAATTAATCAGTTTTGAGTTTCAGATTTCAGAAGTGTAAATGTAATGTTGTATGAGTTTTACAAGTGTAAATGTGATGTTTTACGAGTGTAAATGTAACATTTTAAGAGTGTAAATTTGATTTTTTTTTTACGGAAATTTTGAATTTATATAATTTTAACATTTTACAAGTGTAAATGTGATGTTTTACGAGTGTAAATGTAACATTTTAAGAGTGTAAATTTGATTTTTTGTGACGGAAATTTTGAATCTATATAATTTTAACATTTTACAAGTGTAAATTTGATGTTTTACGAGTGTAAATGTAACATTTTAAGAGTGTAAATTTGTTTTTTTTGTGACGGAAATTTTGAATTTATATAATTTTAACATTTTACAAGTGTAAATGTGATGTTTTACGAGTATAAATGTAACATTTTAAGAGTGTAAATTTGATTTTTTGTGACGGAAATTTTGAATTTATATAATTTTAACATTTCACAAGTGTAAATGTGATGTTTTACGAGTGTAAATGTAACATTTTAAGAGTGTAAATTTGATTTTTTTGTGACGGAAATTTTGAATTTATATAATTTTAACATTTCACAAGTGTAAATGTGATATTTTCCGAGTGTAAATGTAAGATTTTAAGATTGTAAATTTAATTTTTTGTGACGGAAATTTTGAATTTATATAATTTTAACATTTTACAAGTGTAAATGTGATGTTTTTCGAGTGTAAATGTAACATTTTAAGAGTGTAAATTTGATTTTTTGTGACGGAAATTTTGAATTTATATAATTTTAACATTTTACAAGTGTAAATGTGATGTTTTCCGAGTGTAAATGTAACATTTTAAGAGTGTAAATTTGATTTTTTGTGACGGAAATTTTGAATCTATATAATTTTAACATTTTACAAGTGTAAATTTGATGTTTTACGAGTGTAAATGTAACATTTTAAGAGTGTAAATTTGTTTTTTTGTGACGGAAATTTTGAATTTATATAATTTTAACATTTTACAAGTGTAAATGTGATGTTTTACGAGTATAAATGTAACATTTTAAGAGTGTAAATTTGATTTTTTGTGACGGAAATTTTGAATTTATATAATTTTAACATTTCACAAGTGTAAATGTGATGTTTTACGAGTGTAAATGTAACATTTTAAGAGTGTAAATTTGATTTTTTTGTGACGGAAATTTTGAATTTATATAATTTTAACATTTCACAAGTGTAAATGTGATATTTTCCGAGTGTAAATGTAAGATTTTAAGATTGTAAATTTAATTTTTTGTGACGGAAATTTTGAATTTATATAATTTTAACATTTTACAAGTGTAAATGTGATGTTTTTCGAGTGTAAATGTAACATTTTAAGAGTGTAAATTTGATTTTTTGTGACGGAAATTTTGAATTTATATAATTTTAACATTTTACAAGTGTAAATGTGATGTTTTCCGAGTGTAAATGTAGTATTTTAAGTGTGAATTTGAAGGTTTAAGAGTGTAAATTTGGTCCTTTGAGTGTGACTTTGGTCCTTTATAAGTGTAACGTTGGTCCTTTACGAGTAAAACTTTAGTCCGACTACCAACAAACACCACCACGGTCGTCCTACACCACCAACTCATATCCACAAAAATATATTAGTGCAAATCTATATAAATTTAACGAGTGTAAATGTACAAATATACGAGTGTAAATGTAAAGAAATATGAGTGTAAATGTAAAGAAATATGAGTGTAAATGTAAAGAAATATGAGTGTAAATGTAAAAAATATGAGTGTAAATGTAAAGAAATACGAGTGTTAATGTAAAGAAATACGAGTGTAACTGTAAATAAGTACGAGTGTAAATCTGAAAAATGAGTGTAAATGTAAAGAAATATGAGTGTAAATGTAAAGAAATATGAGTGTAAATCTGAAAATTGCGTGTAAATGTAAAGAAATATGAGTGTAAATGTAAAGAAATACAAGTGTAAATGTAAAAAAATACGAGTATAAATATGGAACAATAACAATAACACCAACGAATATTAACAACTAACTTTATTATGAAACTTAGAAAAAAAAAAGATCTTAAAAAGACTAAGTATCTATTTTATAGATCTAAGAATAAAAGTAGATCTAAAAATTTTAAAAAAGCTTTTCGAGTGTATCTATTTTGAAGATTTAAGAAGAATAAAATAAAAGTATCTCACAATATAAAAGAAGACGAATTTTTAAAAGACGAGATTTAAAAAATATAAAACAAAACCATACATAAAAAAAAAAAAAAAAAAAACCAGGAAAACCAAACACCACATCTTTTAAAAACACTCAATCTAAACACGATAAACAAAAGAACAATAAAAAAAACCAAACACCACATCAACCACCACTCCTTAAAGCCGCGACGGAAGAGGTTGACGGCAGAGCAATGAGGGAAGCGACGTCGGGAGAGGGAGCGGCAGGAGTGGACGACCACCAAACAACCACCAATGACCCAGAAAAAACGAGATGTAAAAGTTCTAGAATTGTTTTCGAGATCTGGTGGTGGAGGGCGGCAGAGGAGGAGGCGTTAGGTGGTGAGTGTGGTCAGCTGCGGCCTGTCGGTGGTGGGACGTTTTGGTGGTGAGAAGGGTAGACGAGTGGTGGTGGACGGGTGTTTGTTGGCAGGTGTCGTAGGTCGTCGGATGATGTGAGTCAGTGAAGGAAGGCGGTGGTGCTTGGTGGTGCGGTGGTTGTGACTCACGGCGGACAGGGGGGAGTAGCATTACAGGGAGGTCGGGTTTTGGGTAGGGTAGGGTGGGGTGGTCGGTGGTGAGGCTGAGAGGAGGGAATTTATTTTTTGATTTTTTGAAAATTTGAATTTTTGGATTTTTTTTGGTTTTCTGAATTTTTTGGTTTTTAGAGAGATGGGAATGATGATATTTGTGTTGTGACACCCCGCGATAAAGCGGAAAATATAACTAATAAATTAAAGTGGAAATTGTGAGATTTTTAAAAACTTTTTGTTATAAGTTAAGGATTAATACGCGGGTGCCAAAAACTAAATGAAACAAATGCTAAAATAGACCAATATAGGTTATTACAACCCAAGTCTAGAAAGCGGGGAAAAGATATCCCACGAATAAACATATGAGGGGTTTCTAAACTAGAAACTAAGGTCCAAGGATTTAGTTCTCGCTAGCCCACACGTCTTCCCCACGTAAGCATCTTCACCACCTGTCATTCATGTAAACATGAACGCCACAGTCAGTGGGGAGTAACTCAAGGTTCTCTCAACCACAATATGTCGAAATGCAAGTAACAAACACTTAATTGAACATATTAGTCATGCATCACATGTAGATAATGAAGGACAAGAAGATATAATGAGAATCATGATGAGACAGGCATAATACTTTCTTAATAGAATAGGCATGATATGTTAAAATAAACATGCAATCAAGGGCATGGAGCAACCAAGTCAACCAACTCATATTGACCGACTCAACAAGTTTAAGACATATACTTAGTATGAACTCACAAGACAACCATTTAGACTCCAACCTCTTGGTAGGACGACGATCATAATACGGTCCTAGTCTAAACCTGGATCCAGACTCTCGGGATGGACGTCACCCGATTCGACAAACGATATTCCAATCGTATCCAAGACTCGAAACATGGCACACACTCGTAACCAAAGGTCGAGTAACCTCTAATCGGAAACATGGCACACACCCGTAACAAAAGGTCCGAAGAAAGGCGGAAGGATATCCTAATTCGGAAACATGGCACACACCCGTAACCAAAGGTCCGAAAGAGGAAAGATAACCCAATCCGGAAACATGGCACACACTCGTAACCAAAGGTCCGAAAGAGGAAAGATAACCCAATCCGGAAACATGGCACACACTTGTAACCAAAGGTCCGAATGGGGTAAATAAGGAATGTCAAGTAGTCACACAATGTAAAACGTCACACTTGAGTCACAATAAGAGTAAGAATGATCATGCAAACATCATATGACACGGGACCATTAATGTCACATTCATACTCATGGCTTGCATCTCACCATGAGTACGGATGGGAACATCAATCCCGACGATCATATCGCAACTAGAGTGCTTATAGCTCACCCCTAGTATCCGATAGGACCAAGACTCTCACAACAGACAGTACAAGGCATTATGAATAATACGACTCACTAGAAGTAACTACTTATAATAAAAATCTCATACTTGTATTATATTAATAGATATTCCATTTTTCTAATTTAACATGTCAGTTAGATAAAATATAATAAATGATAATGAATAAATTACGTTATATGAAATTTCGGGGTAAAATGTGACCGACTTATGTGGGTCATTCACAAACATTCCCTCAATAATGGGTTGGCCCAACCAAAAGAGCACTCAAGTCCAACCAAAAGAAACATACAAGCCCAGCAATTAAGATGTGTCAAGCCCATCAAACTAAACAAAATGAGTCCAATACTTAAGGTCAAAGAGTCCAATTGAGCAAATATGTAAAAGTGAAATGTTAATAATTTACGCTATATAAAATATGAGACGGAAATCAAACCGCTCGAAGAATCCGAACTTGGCGCCCAAAAGCACCCATCTTGGGGTCAAATTGAGATGGAAAATATTTAAATGACGGAATTGCATAATTATATATCATGAAGGGAAGGTATTTAAATGAACAAATTTAGCGAATTGCGTTTTATGAAAACATGAGACGGAAATTCCAAACATTTCAAATAAACTAAATAGCGCCAAAACTACTCAAACCCACGCCTCAAAGACCCAAAACACGGCCCAATCCTATGGCCAAATGCAACTCCTACGACCACCTAACCAAGACCCGAAAACCACCACATACGCACGCTACCCTAGCTACCATATCCGCCCCAAAGCAGCCACCAAAGATCGCCCAAATGGGCAGCCATGAGCAGCCCAGGGAGCGGCCCACGAACCATGACACAACAACCTAGACAACCACCCAAATCCGTATCAAGCAACTCGATAATTCTGTCCAAGGCCGAGCCGACCACAACCCATACAACCCATATAAAATCGAGCCAATGACGGGCGACTAAACACTTCAGCCCAATTAATCCTTATTACCGTTGTCCCAAGGCAGTCCTAAGGCTACAGTAAAACCGTTCCCAAATAGAGGGGGGGTAAACAGTCCATTTCGACTCAACCTTAAGATGGAAATGGAATCCGAACTTAGGCCGAAAGGAGCACGACTTAAACGTTAATAACCCTTACCATGTTTACCATACTAATGCCCAATAAAAACTAGAAAACAACTAGAAGTGTACGCAGTTCCTCAGGGAGACAACGAGCAACATTCGAGTTCCTAGGACGACAAACTCATGAAGGTTAAGCCATGAGAACGGCTAACACTCGAATAAACTGACCCCAAGCTTAACACAATTAATTCCACACATGAGAGAGCACATAAAGATTAAAACTTTAAGACGAATGAGTATAAAAACCGAGTGAAGGGACGGAATATCGACTCATTGTCGAGTAACCTATCACCGTTACCTTATCCTCGCGAATTCCAGAGTAAGAACGTCCAAAACACGAGCCTATCCTCAGTCTTCAACTAAAAGGGGAGAAAAACGAGTAACAAGGGTCACAAAACCGAGTTTGTAATAAGATGCCCATTTCGAAAATTCGACAAAATTAAGACTTTATTACCTAGAAATGAGGAGGAAGGAGAGAGGAAGCCAATAGCGTGAAAATAATGGAGTTTGGTTGAGAAATGAAGGAGGGATCTCGGGTTGAAGCTGCGTAAAAATGGTGGTACGGAGCTCTGCTTTGGTTCGCTGCTGCTGCTGTTTTGTTTTTGTTGAAATGAAGGAGGAGGAAAAGAGGGGGAGTGTCACGGTAACCCAACAACAATAATATAGTAATAATAATAATATATAATAATAATAATAATATAAAAGTAGAGTGTGGGGGTGGATAGGATATGTGTTGTCGACATACGATTGGTCCGTGTTAAGATAAGATTCTCAAATAAAATGTGACGGTCTAATGTTAGACGGGATTTAAGACGGGAATTATTACTATTACAGTCATTATTATTATTCGGCCAAAAATACGTATACATATATTATTATATAAATCGTGCCTTAAAAATATAATTTAATCGTACGTATTTTTATAAAAATGAGCTTTTATATAATACGTTTATAAAAATCGTGTTTGACATAAAATTAATTAAATAAAATAATTCAAAAATATATAACAAAATAATTAAACGGTTTAATAAATTTTAACTGTCAGAAAGGGAAATTCGCGGGTGTTACAATCACCCCATCTTTTAAAAAGTTTCGTCCTCGAAACTTGAAAGTAGAAATGAAAGGTTATTTAAAATGAAACTGGAACTGGACTCGGTAACCGAAACATTTAAAAGGTTGCTTATCGTAAGAATTAAAATTCTTTCAAAAGCTTCAACTAAAATTTTCCGATAAAACCAAGTCGAAAGACAAATCATTTGTATAAATCAAAATCAAAACACTTTCAAAAACATTAATGAAGAGTTTTCAAAAGTATAAGTCTCATTCATGGAACGAAATTGCTCTTGTCGTGCACACAAGAACGCTAACTTTCCAAGACAAATTCAAAACAAAATCATTCGCCGACAAGCATAGAACAAGTTATCAAACATCTCCAATAACGAGTTCTAACATCTGGTCAACGTCAAAATCAAAAGAAAATGGTAATTAACTCAAATTTTCTTTTGCAAAAGCCAAAATAGAAAGGGAGGTTCCAACTTTAAACTCAAAAGGAAGTCAAATTTCTTAAAATGTAATATCAAACTTTGACAAAGAAGTCATAAATAGGTCAAAGTTAACAGAAATTGGATAAAATTTAAAGAAATCTCGGGTTTAGCAATTAAAATCCTGATAAAGAAGTCTATACTCATGGAACAAATATGAAATTAAATCAAATTTTCATTTTCAAACCTTTAAAATAGGTAAGGTTTTGTAAAAGTAACATAAACTTTTAACAACGAAACAAAATTAGTAGCTTGAAATATTTAGGAATTGTATGAAATGAAAAGCAATTTAGACAACATAAATACCAGGTACGCTAAGAGAGCCCAAACTTAACCAATAAAAAGAGCTATGATGAACTTCATAGGGTAAGAATTGAAGTCAAAACAATAAAAATGTCAAGGGTAGGGTTTTTATAGGTCACTAGCATCAACTTAAGGGAGGAGCAAGATGAAGCGAGGAAGAGAGGTATGAACGGTAACGCTTGTGGTCAAGGAAGAAAGGGAATTAGGAAAGAAGGAAACGCCAAGTACTCATATCCCAAACAACAACATCATCCAGATGGTCCTGAGAACTTCCTAACAACAAAACTTATAACCATAACATTCCCGAGGATTCCCCAAATTACTTGGGTTACTTCATCTTAAGCTATCCCTTAAAACAAGGTACTTCACTATATGTGTGATCTCATCACTCCAAATTCTCAAACATCCACCAACAACTTCCACAAGATAAAGGTCAAGGTTTCCAACAAAGCTATACTCATATCCAACTAGTGTCAACCATACCATTACCCTTTCTAGTTACTAAAACAAGTGCTAAGACTTCCCAACAATGTAGCTTACTCTCACTCTCGTACCATACCTCAAGTAGTAATCAATATCACTCACTTAAACAAACTAATAATCCCACCATTCAATTTCATCCACCTTAGGTCAAGTATCAAGCACTAGTATCCCAAACATAAACAACAAGTCCAAGTTCTTTAACCCTAGTAACAAATGCAACTCACACCTAACACACAGAGTCCACCAATCAAGAATACTCACTTTATCAAGGATCTAGGTATAAGAACCATCAAGTATGTCTCATCACACTACCTAAGTCTTTCCAACACCAAATCCTCTCAAAACCAGGTTTAAGGGTCAAACACAACAATCTCCTCAAAAGTCAAATTTCCAACCAAGGTCGACATTCCTCAAAAGAAAGAGTACTATAAAAAGGCGTTAAGGGAGGATAAGCAAGGAACAAAGGACAAGTTAGGAGTACAAGAGTAACTTTCAAAGTAAAACAGAAGAGAGTTTAGAAGATGGATAAGCACCAAGAAATAAGGAATAAGACAAGGTACACCAAGAATGAGAAACATCTTCGAGAAAGTAGAACCGTTCTTCAAAGTTGAACAAATCTTCAATTTCTGGCTATAGGCATCAAATCTTGATCTTCACGTCGGTAAGTTCACGGTCATTGATCCAAGGGCACAACAATTATTAGGTGACAATCAACAAACACGTTAGAACTTAACAAAGAGCAAACACACTACAGACTACCACCTTAGGTCCTTAAGTCTACCCATCTCTCATTCATTATTCAAGGTCAAGTTCAATTTAAATTCGGGGTACACGTGTGTGCGTCGGGAGCAACATATGCTCTGATACCAACTGTGACACCCCGCGATAAAGCGGAAAATATAACTAATAAATTAAAGCGGAAATTGTGAGATTTTTAAAAACTTTTTGTTATAAGTTAAGGATTAATACGCGGGTGCCAAAAACTAAATGAAACAAATGCTAAAATAGACCAATATAGGTTATTACAACCCAAGTCTAGAAAGCGGGGAAAAGTATCCCACGAATAAACATATAAGGGGTTTCTAAACTAGAAACTAAGGTCCAAGGATTTAGTTCTCGCTAGCCCACACATCTTCCCCACGTAAGCATCTTCACCACCTGTCATTCATGTAAACATAAACGCCACAGTCAGTGGAGAGTAACTCAAGGTTCTCCCAACCACAATATGTCGAAATGCAAGTAACAAACACTTAATTGAACATATTAGTCATGCATCACATGTAGATAATGAAGGACAAGAAGATATAATGAGAATCATGATGAGACAGGCATAATACTTTCTTAATAGAATAGGCATGATATGTTAAAATAAACATGCAATCAAGGGCATGGAGCAACCAAGTCAACCAACTCATATTGACCGACTCAACAAGTGTAAGACATATACTTAGTATGAACTCACAAGACAACCATTTAGACTCCAACCTCTTGGTAGGACGACGATCATAATACGGTCTTAGTCTAAACCTGGATCCAGACTCTCGGGATGGACGTCACCCGATTCGACAAACAATATTCCAATCGTATCCAAGACTCGAAACATGGCACACACTCGTAACCAAAGGTCGAGTAACCTCTAATCGGAAACATGGCACACACCCGTAACCAAAGGTCCGAAGAAAGGCGGAAGGATATCCTAATTCGGAAACATGGCACACACCCGTAACCAAAGGTCCGAAAGAGGAAAGATAACCCAATCCGGAAACATGGCACAAACTCGTAACCAAAGGTCCGAAAGAGGAAAGATAACCCAATCCGGAAACATGGCACACACTCGTAACCAAAGGTCCGAAAGGGGTAAATAAGGAATGTCAAGTAGTCACACAATGTAAAACGTCACACTTGAGTCACAATAAGAGTAAGAATGATCATGCAAACATCATATGACACGGGACCATTAATGTCACATTCATACTCATGGCTTGCATCTCACCATGAGTACGGATGGGAACATCAATCCCGACGATCATATCGCAACTAGAGGGCTTATAGCTCACCCCTAGTATCCGATAGGACCAAGACTCTCACAACAGACAGTACAAGGCATTATCAAGAATACGACTCACTAGAAGTAACTACTTATAATAAAAATCTCATAGTTTTATTATATTAATAGATATTCTATTTTTCTAATTTAACATGTCAGTTAGATAAAATATAATAAATGATAATGAATAAATTACGTTATATGAAATTTCGGGGTAAAATGTGACCGACTTATGTGGGACATTCACAAACATTCCCTCAATAATGGGTTGGCCCAACCAAAAGAGCACTCAAGTCCAACCAAAAGAAACATACAAGCCCAACAATTAAGATGTGTCAAGCCCATCAAACTAAACAAAATGAGTCCAATACTTAAGGTCAAAGAGCCCAATTGAGCAAATATGTAAAAGTGAAATGTTAATAATTTACGCTATATAAAATATGAGACGGAAATCAAACCGTTCGAAGAATCCGAACTTGGCGCCCAAAAGCACCCATCTTGGGGTCAAATTGAGACGAAAAATATTTAAATGACGGAATTGCATAATTATATATCATGAAGGGAAGGTATTTAAATGAACAAATTTAGCGAATTGCGTTTTATGAAAACATGAGACGGAAATTCCAAACATTTCAAATAAACTAAATAGCGCCAAAACTACTCAAACCCACGCCTCAAAGACCCAAAACACGGCCCAATCCTACGGCCAAATGCAACTCCTACGACCACCTAACCAAGACCCGAAAACCACCACATACGCACGCTACCCTAGCTACCATATCCGCCCCAAAGCAGCCACCAAAGATCGCCCAAACGGGCAGCCATGAGCAGCCCAGGGAGCGGCCCATGAACCATGAAACAACAACCTAGACAACCACCCAAATCCGTATCAAGCAACTCGATAATTCTGTCCAAGGCCGAGCCGACCACAACCCATACAACCCATATAAAATCGAGCCAATGACGGGCGACTAAACACTTCAGCCCAATTAATCCTTATTACCGTTGTCCCAAGGCAGTCCTAAGGCTACAGTAAAACCGTTCCCAAACAGAGGGGGGGTAAGCAGTCCATTTCGACTCAACCTTAAGATGGAAATGGAATCCGAACTTAGGCCGAAAGGAGCACGCCTTAAACGTGAATAACCCTTACCATGTTTACCATACTAATGCCCAATAAAAACTAGAAAACAACTAGAAGTGTACGCAGTTCCTCAGGGAGACAACGAGCAACATTCGAGTTCCTAGGACGACAAACTCATGAAGGTTAAGCCATGAGAACGGCTAACACTCGAATAAACTGACCCCAAGCTTAACACAATTAATTCCACATATGAGAGAGCACATAAAGATTAAAACTTTAAGACGAATGAGTATAAAAACCAAGTGAAGGGACGGAATATCGACTCATTGTCGAGTAACCTATCACCGTTACCTTATCCTCGCGAATTCCAGAGTAAGAACGTCCAAAACACGAGCCTATCCTCAGTCTTCAACTAAAAGGGGAGAAAAACGAGTAACAAGGGTCACAAAACCGAGTTTGTAATAAGATGCCTGATGTGACCATAATTAGCGCATATTTAGCCCCCGAATTAGCCTTGTTCCCATGCTTTTTAGTGCATATTTGGGTCATTTATTATCTTTAGTTCTTTGTTTTGCATATTCTTTGAGATTTTGATCCCTTGGTAGGAAAGGAGTAAGAATCTTGCATTTGCATGGCAAAACGAGACTAAATTGATCGAATCCAATGACCAAGCATCAAGGAGAGACAAGATTAGAAGGCCTTTGTACATATTATAGTAGATGAGCAATGTTGAGAAAGGATCCTTGAGTCCCCAAGGAAATCCCCAAGGAATTTATGAAGAAAAGGGAAGAAAAGAAGAAGAAATAGTGCTGAGGTACAATCCGTGCGGTTTCTCCACAATCCGCCCGTCCTCCACAAGCACAATCCGTGCGTTTTTCTCCAAAGACGCCCGGGTTAGCAGCCACCAGAATCCGCCCGGATTCCTCCAAAGACGCCCGTGTTCCACCGCCAGAATCCGCCCGTCCCGACTCCAAAACGCACGGTTCTGTGCAAAGACAAATTTCGTCTTCTCTAAGCTACAAAGAAAGAAGCCCTTTCTTCGAAAAATACCGGCTCCTCCCTGCTCAATCTAAAAAGTGTAATTACTAGTTTAGCCCTTAGTTAACCCTAATGCATCCCCCTAATTTCCACTATAAATACCCCATTAGTCTAATTAGAAGAGCATGTTCTTCTTATCAATTCTTAGAGTAGTTAATATAAATCAAATCTCTCTTTAGTTTTGTAATCAACAATTAATCAAGTTTTAATACAAGTTTTATTTCCTTAATCTCTCTTTTGTTCATCCTTTATTTTGGGTAATTGAAGATTATTTGGGTTATTATTGGGAGATTGACAACCTCTCAATCAAGCATCAAGTACTTCTTTTATCTTTGCTTTATTATTGGAATCATTAGTAGGTATAATCCTCTTAATCCCTTTTTAATTATTGTTAATTACTTTCATTTATTCATCATGTTTCATTTTGTTGGTATGATTGACAACCTTGCTAGCATGATCAACATGATAATGAGTGAGTAGTCTCTTAGCTAGGGTTAATGGGTGATTAGGGGAAACCAACATGGGGAATGATTCATGCTTAAATTAATATGCTTTCATGTTTTATTTGCTTGCTTGCTTTGATCTCAACTCATGCACATGTTATGTTTGATGAAATGCGAGCCTATGAATCCTTGCATTTTTTACCCATCACCTATCTTTTCAATGAGACTTGTAAGACATAAACTAACTCGAGTCTCATTAGACCATGCATGTTGTTGAGTAGGGAAGATTAAGTCGACTTGTAGGTGTTGTACAATCTAATCGATTTGGCTCCGGGACCCAAACTTTCCTAGGATTGTAAGATATAACCCAACTCAATCCATCACAACAATAATTGCTTGCTTATAATTTGAGAACATGTTTGTATGATCAATTCCCATGATTCCCCTATGACCCCATGACACCCTTGTGCTTTTTATCAATTGTTTACACCCCTTTTAATTCATCTTACTTGTTTATTTACATTGCTATTTTAGTTAGTGACCTTCTACATCAACCCAAATTGTGACACCCCTAAGACACCACTAGTTTCAATAGAAATCTCATCTCAATTCCCGTCCCTTGGGATCCGACCTTTGCTTGCCTCTTTACTAATTGTAGAGTTGTTTGTGAAGCTATAAATTGTGTTTTGATTCGGACGTGACCCAACGACCACATCTATTTAATTGTGAACACGAAACGGACCGATCAAAAATGGCGCCGTTGCCGGGGACGGTGTTAGCTTGATTTAGATTTTCTTGTTATTAGTTGTGTCTTTCTTTGCCTTGGGGAAGTAAAACTCCTCAAGGTTTGTTCTAATTGTTTTCAAGTTATTTGATATTTTGCATGTCTAGAAGGTCACAAGGTGATTTGTTACCTTTTGATCGTGAAATTGAAAGAACTTTGACAACCAATAGGAGACTTTCTAGGAGGAATTTGAGAGGTATTGGTGAGGTTGTAGATATTCAACCAACTATTGAGTTCATCAACCCTTTTGCAAGAGAAGGTGAGGAGAACCCATTACAAAATACCACCCAAAATCAACCTACAATGCCTAAGTTTTCATCACATTCCGTACCCACCGAGGAGAACCTACCCAATGGTACTCCCACACCACAACATCTAACCGGAAATTTTATTGCCAAATCCGCCTTTATCCAATTAGTCGAAAGGAGCCAATTTGGGGGGATGCCTAGTGAAGACCCTCATTCTCATATGGAAACCTTTTGTGACTATTGTGATGCGATTTCTCAAACCGGTGTAACTCAAGACCAAATTCGATGGGTCTTATTTCCTTTTTCTCTAATTGGCACCGCGAAACAATGGTTGAAGGGCCTTGATAAGGCCACTCTCGGAATTGATTCTTGGAAGAAGTTGGCTCTAGCTTTCTACAAAAAATTCTACCCACCGGAAAAGACTAACATGCTAAGAGCTCAAATTACGGGTTTTAAGCAAAGGGATGAAGAATCTTTGTATGAAGCTTGGGTGCGGTTCAAGGGAATTTGTCGCTCATGTCCTCACCATGGACTTAGCGAATGGTTCTTGGTACAACAATTTTGGAACGGTTTATATGAAGATTCAAGGAACATTCTCAACATGGGATCAAATGGAATGTTCACCGAAGTTGATGACAATCAAACATGGAACAAAATTGAGGAAATGGCGGTCCATAACTCACAATATAGTAGACCTCGCAAGGCTACTAGAGGAGGAAAGCATGAAGTGGACTCCGTTACTCAATTGGGTACTCAACTTAGTGCTCACATTGACACAATCAATTTGAAGTTTGAAAAAGCTATGGCTAGACTTGAAGAAGCCTCAAAATCACCAAAGCATCATGTTAATGCCATGACGGCATCTTCATCAATCCCAAGTGGGATATGTGAGAATTGTGGAACTTTGGGACATGACCAAAGTGAATGTAGGGGAACAATTGAACAAGTAAATGCTTTCCAAGCATACAAGAGTGGTACCCCTTATTCCAACTATTACAATGAAAACACCAAATTCCATCCAAATCTCTCATACAAAAGCCAAAATGTTAAAAACCCTCAAACAACATACACCCCACCTCCCATGAGAAACCAAAATCAAAGACCCTTTTACAATCAAAACCAAGGTTACCAAAATCAAAATCCATACAATCACCAAAATGACCAAGGTTTTGATGTTCAAAAAGCGGTCCTCCAAATGCAAAAGAATCAACAAGAATTTTTCACTCAAATGCAAAAAGATAGTCAAGCAAAAGAAACCACCATCAACAACATCCTAGCTCACACCAAGATGTTGGAAACCCAATTGACTCAACTAGCATCTTCAAGCTCACAAAGACAAAAGGGGCAATTACCACCTCAAAGTAATCCCCCAAGACGTGAAACGGTTAGTGCCATTCACTTGAGAAGTGGTACAAGGTATGAAGCACCGAAGAAGCAAGTTGAGGATGAAGTTGTGGAAGCGAGCGATAAGGAAGAAATTGTGCAAAACTCCAAAGATGGAGAATCATCAAAAGAAGAGATTTCAAAGAAAAATGAAGACAAGGTCAAGGAGAAGGAGCCCATTGTGATTAGACTTCCTTTTCCAAGTCGTCAAGCCAAGCCCAAATTTGATGACCAACTTGGAAAGTTTATGGAAATTGTGAAGAATTTGGAAGTCTCGATTCCTTTCACGGAATTAATCAATCACGTCTTGGCCTATCGAAATACATGAAAGACATCCTCACAAAGAAGAAGTCGATCCGGAAGCTTGAGACTATCGCCTTCACTAAGGTGAGTAGTGCAATACTTCAAGGGAGTTCACCTCCGAAACTAAAGGATCCGGGAAGCTTCTCAATACCGTGTACCATTGGCGACACCACGATCAACAAAGACTTATGTGATCTAGGGGCTAGTGTGAGTGTTATGCCGTACTCGGTGAGTAAAAGGTTGGGGATGGGAGAGCTTAAATGCACCAATATCACACTCCAAATGGCCGATAGATCGACGAAGACACCATTAGGGATATGGGAAGATGTTCCGTCACGAATTGGGAAGTTTTCATCCCGGTGGACTTTGTCATTGTTGATATGGAGGAAGATTCCAACATTCCAATCATTCTAGGAAGACCTTTCCTACACACATGCGGTGCGGTGATTGATGTGAAACATGGTGAGCTCACTCTAGAAGTGGGAGATGAAAGTATAACTTTTAATCTTGACAAGACTATAAGAGCTCCTCGTTTGCATGAACCGTGTTTCATGATTGATCATTATAGCCGGAAGGATGATAGGAAGAAGTCGGAACTCCAATGGAAGAAGAAAATTGAAGATGCTCCATTCAAAGAGCAAGTGAATTGTGACAAGGAGAGCTTGCAAAGCTCATCAAAATCAAGCAAAGAAGAAGAGGATGGCCTCATTGGCCAAGAAGAAGAAATGGGAAAGTTGTCTCCATCAAATCAAGAGATTTTCAATGATCAACTTAATGAAGTTTGTGGTCTTTGGGACGACGAATTTGAAGGGATTTTTAATCCCTACATTGGTAATGCCATCGATCAAGACCGACAATAAGGGCCAAGGTCTATTGAAGAGCTTTATAACGATAATGAACAAGCTTTTGATTATTTCTTCAAGGTGTTGAGCAACATCAACAACACCTTGGACATGCCCCCTTGACATCTCATCAAGAATGAGAGTTTGGTGGAGTCCTCCCTAAACCACCATTTGTAAATATTTCTAACTCCCTAACTCGCATTTCAATTCTTATATTGCATTTTTGTCATCTTTGGATTTGTATATACTTTGATCAAGATAATTGTCATGTTTGAGAGAATTGAGGGAGGGACTAATAATTCCAATTGATGTGTAGTGCTTTAGCTTAGTGTGGGGATGGCAATTGCCTAGGCTATCCATGCCTTAGTAGTGCACCCACAATGAAGAACACGAGATATGAAGAAGAATGGAAGAATGACAAGGGATACGCATTGTACACGGATGGAACTGAATCCGGGTACAAAGGGGTCGAATCCGAGCGGATTCAGGAGAATCCGCCCGTCTTCAGACTATCCGGGCGTGTTGGGTAGAAGACGCACGTCCCTCTGAGCTGAACTTTTGAAATATTTTTGACTGTAAGCGAATCCGGGCGTCCTGAATTCAAATCCGCCCGTCTTTGAAAATCCTCCCGTCTTGAAGGGAAGACGTCCGTCTTCTAGGCTGAGGAAAACAAGAAAAATTGCTGCAAAGGAATCCGCCCGTCTTCTGCAGAAGACGCCCGTCCCGTGTCTGCGAATCCGAGCGTCTTCACTGAAAGACGCCCGTCTTTAGGCGAGTTTTTTCCAACCCAGAAAAGGCAGAATCCGCCCGTCCCGAGCAGAAACCGCATGGATTACCCCTGCAGTTCGAATTTTTCGGGCTTTATAAAACCCATCCCACCTTCATTTCTTCATTCCTTCATTCATAACACTACTCATAAACATCAAAACCCTCATCCTCTCCATCACAAAAACAAAATTCCTCAACTACATTCACCAAAATCAAATCAAAACATCCTTTTAACAACAAATCAATCACTCCTTTTTCAATAAAAATCAAAACCAAGCACAAAATCTTCAACCTTTGAGTCGATTTTTGAATTCATAAAGGCAAAGCCTTTCACCTTTAAATCGATTTGGGTACACTACAAATTGAAGATTTTTCACTCTTTTCTTGGTTAATTCATCAATGGCAAGGACTAAGGGAGCAACAAAGGCAACAAAGGCAAAGGTACCAAAGGCAAAGGTACCAAAGGCAAAGACACTTTCATCAAGGCAAAAGGCTCTTCAAGCAAAGAAAGCATTGGCTATCGTGGTAGCAAACCCAAACTTGGAAGTGCAACAACAACAACAACCTTCTATGGGAGCAACAACATCTACTACTCCGGAAATTGATCAACTTTTGCACTATCCGGAGGTAACTTTTATTTCCAAAACCCGTAGAGACACTTTTGCCAAGTTTGCTAGAAAATCATTTCAATCCACCAAGTTTATTTGTGAAGATACCTTAGATAAGTTGGGTATCCTTGAGCAAACTAGAGCCTTCTTTAAAGCCATGGGGTTGGAGAAATTGTTTGAATCAAAAGAATTGACATACCCCTCCCTTACCTTGGAATTTTTGAGTTCTTTGAAAGTCAACAAAGTTGAGACTAGGGAGAACCTCGAGTTTCGTCTAGCTAATGTTAGTAGATGCATTTCCTTTAGAGAAATAGGTGAAGCCTTGGGTCTTAGTGATGAACCGAGTTATTTTAAGAATGTTGGAAAGTATGACCCCGACCCTCTTTGGGAAGCAATTTCCGGAAGGAAATTTGAGGACTTTCATGCGAGTCGTGCTCTTTTAGTCCACCATCCGGGCATAAGAGTATGGCACAAGGTCATAGGAAACACCATCATTGCAAGAAAAGATACCAACCATTTCACCAAACTTGATTTTGTTCTTCTTGAGTCGGCTTTGAACATTGGAAGAGTACACACCAAGCTTTTCAACTCTCTAAGGCTTTTTGTGGATAGATGGCTCAACATTGATTGTGGGAAGGAAGGCACTACCGTTATTGTGAATGGCGGCCTAGTCACTATCCTAGCTAAATACTTTGATCCTAACTTCAACAAAGATAACAAGTATGAGGCGAAAGAGGGTGGTCATCTTGTTGATATGCATACTATGATACACAAGTACAAGTGGGTTTCCCATAACCCTCTTGACACCAAGTATGGATGGCTCACTAGTGAGGCTAGATCGTTTACTTTGCCTTCAAAGATTTGTCGTCTAAGCGTCCACCGGACCAATTATCTACTTCCCCTTTCAAAAGAGGCCGAGTATATTATCCGACAACAAAAGGGTTAACTTGAAATACCCTCCTCTTCCATTGTCACACCACCCTACCTTTTCAAGTACCAAGAGTTCAAGCCCGATGGCGTTGAAGCAAGAAATGATTATTTAACTCTTCTCATGCAAGCAATGCACAAGCAAGCCTTTGAGGATCGGAAAAATGCTTACTTGGCTCAATATCCACCCCTCCTACACTTAGCTAGGCAAGGACTACTTGATCCTTCATGTCCTTTGCCTAGTTGGGCGGATAGAGAACTCCTTTTTCCGAGTGCATCTAGGGTTGTTCCGGGTGACAATGAGGTTGTCGGTAATGAAGAAGTTGATGATAACATTGATGAGGAAGCAAGTGAAGAAGGAGAAGAGGATGATGAACAAGATGATGAGCAAGGTGAAGAAGAAAGTGAAGAAGCAAATGAAGAGGGAAGTGGCAATGAGACCACTTCTAATGAGGAAAGTGATGATATTGATGATATAATGGAAGATTAGCAAGCTTTGGAGGCTCCTACCCTCTCAAGGTTTGTCTATTTCTCTCTTTGTTTTAATTATTTTTCTTGATCATTGTTGGAGTAGTCCTAGCACCATAGAGGACTCACACCTCGGTACCATTGAGGTGTTCTCGTTTTATTGTTCCCACTTTCAAAATCCAAAATGACAAATTAGTTTCATGCATTGCATAGTGTGTGCATGATCTATACCCATCCTTAGGACATTAGCAATAGTGTCTAACTCGGTTTGGGGAAGTTAATGCATACACAACGGGAGGTAATCTAAATTATCCTCTCCGTCATAAACAAAAACCATGCATCATGTAGTGTAGATTAGTGTAGATTGCATTTAGTGTAGAAATCATGCATCATCTTTGCATAATTTCCCATTATTTTGGCCATTGAGGACAATGCCCATATTAGTGTGGGTATGGGGAATTATAACACTAAACTCTTATTCAAAAACCCAAAAAAATTGAAAAATTTCGAAAATCATAAAAATTTGAAAATTGAAAAGCCAAAAACATGTTTATTTCCTTTTGTAGTGTAGTCTTGTATATATCGTCTTGTATATATTGTGTTTGTTCTATCCTTGTTCACATTGATCGACTACGCCACATCCGAGACATGAGGATCATGAAGACCGCATGGTATGATCTTTCCAATCTCCTTTTTCCTCTTTATGTTAATGACTATGTGGCTTTATTTTGATTGATGCGGTATAACAATGTGAACTTAGGACTTGCATTTAGTTTATATGTCATATTAGTTGATAGAATCACTTGCATTAGGATGTTTATAATAGTTGCATCATAGCATGTAGTTGCATTTAGATTAAATTTTTGAAAAATGCCTAATTAGGAACTTTGACAAGAGCAACTAAGCCATTACAAATACTTTTTCAACTTAAGACTTTGCCTACTAGAATGCTTGTAAAACACCCTAGATAGTGTCATACTAGTGTCTTTTGACCCATGACCCAAAGCCTAGTCAATGGTTTGCATGTGAGTCACCTATCCAACCCCGTGATGCGATGTGGACTTGGTTAACTTGTCTAGGTGACCTTGATTGACCTTGTGGTAAGGCAACCCAAAAATACTTTCTATCAATAAGTTTGAAGTGCTCATTTCAAGAATTTTGTCACGTGGAAGTAATTTAATGCCAAGGAAACCTCAAATGTTATGAAATGTTGAAATGATGAGAAATTTAATTGTTTTGATGGAGGCGTACCACTTCGATGTGCTTTGGAGCGGGATCCATTGAATTGGGCCCCCACACGGTTGTGAATTCGGCCGCCCAGAGACAGAGTGACTATCACCCCGAAAAGCTATTGTCTAGAGGTTAACCGGTTGCCTAATAAGCGATTGGCGAAAGCAAAGGACACTAGCCCGGAAGGGACAAACCCCATCTTAAATTTTTGAAATGTGAAAGTTGAATGAGGTCAATTTTTGAATACTAGTCATATCCACCCGTTGTGTATAACGATTTGAGCATTTCATTCCCAAAAAGCCTTTTGTCAAGCCACTTTGTCGAGCTTGGGACGATCCATGACCTTTACTTTTGTAGAGAATTCGAGACTTGTCATGTCATATGCTACTAGCATCATAGGAATCATCATTCCACCACCATCCGATCGCCCTTGACGAAAGCATTTGGAAATTGAGGACGAAAGTAGTCTAGTTTAACACCATTTGGAGGTGATTTAGTGCCATCCTCTTAGCCTTAGTAATTTGTTGAACTAGTATTTGTAAAGGATTACATGCTCTTAAATTTGTTCCTCTTTAGTGCCTCCGCCACTTGATGAGGAAGTGGCTATTCCTTTTGTAGATGCATCCATTATGTGATTTTGTGTGCTTAATGTTTGGATGTGTCGCCATTTTGGCAAGACCCACCTTGCCTTGCAAGAAGGCATCCTACCTCATGGTTGTCTTGTTGTGAGTTGAAGGGGCGGAGTGAGACCCGCTAATTGTCTCATATCGGCTATGTTATTAGGTTAGTTTAAATAATGGTCCTAGTCTTTGTCACCTCTTTACTCGGGACGAGCAAAGGTTCGGTTTGGGGATATTTGATGTGACCATAATTAGCGCATATTTAGCCCCCGAATTAGCCTTGTTCCCATGCTTTTTAGTGCATATTTGGGTCATTTATTATCTTTAGTTCTTTGTTTTGCATATTCTTTGAGATTTTGATCCCTTGGTAGGAAAGGAGTCAGAATCTTACATTTGCATGGCAAAACGAAACTAAATTGATCGAATCCATTGACCAAGCATCAAGGAGAGACAAGATTAGAAGGCCTTTGTACATATTATAGTAGATGAGCAATGTTGAGAAAGGATCCTTGAGTCCCCAAGGAAATCCCCAAGGAATTTATGAAGAAAAGGGAAGAAAAGAAGAAGAAATAGTGCTGAGGTACAATCCGTGTGGTTTCTCCACAATCCGCCCGTCCTCCACAAGCACAATCCGTGCGTTTTCCTCCAAAGACGCCCGGGTTAGCAGCCACCAGAATCCGCCCGGATTCCTCCAAAGACGCCCGTGTTCCACCGCCAGAATCCGCCCGTCCCGACTCCAAAACGCACGGATTCTGTCAAAGACAATTTCGTCTTCTCCAAGCTACAAAGAAAGAAGCCCTTCCTTCGGAAAATACCGGCTCCCCCCTGCTCAATCTAAAAAGTGTAATTACTAGTTTAGCCCTTAGTTAACCCTAATGCATCCCCCTAATTTCCACTATAAATACCCCATTAGTCTAATTAGAAGAGCATGTTCTTCTTATCAATTCTTAGAGTAGTTAATATCAATCAAATCTCTCTTTAGTTTTGTAATCAACAATTAATCAAGTTTTAATACAAGTTTTATTTCCTTAATCTCTCTTTTGTTCATCCTTTATTTTGGGTAATTGAAGATTATTTGGGTTATTATTGGGAGATTGACAACCTCTCAATCAAGCATCAAGTACTTCTTTTATCTTTGCTTTATTATTGGAATCATTAGTATGTATAATCCTCTTAATCCCTTTTTAATTATTGTTAATTACTTTCATTTATTCATCATGTTTCATTTTGTTGGTATGATTGACAACCTTGCTAGCATGATCAACATGATAATGAGTGAGTAGTCTCTTAGCTAGGGTTAATGGGTGATTAGGGGAAACCAACATGGGGAATGATTCATGCTTAAATTAATATGCTTTCATGTTTTATTTGCTTGCTTGCTTTGATCTCAACCCATGCACATGTTATGTTTGATGAAATGCGAGCCTATGAATCTTTGCATTTTTTACCCATCACCTATCTTTTCAATGAGACTTGTAAGACATAAACCAACTCGAGTCTCATTAGACCATGCATGTTGTTGAGAGTAGGGAAGATTAAGTCGACTTGTAGGTGTTGTACAATCTAATCGATTCGGCTCCGGGACCCAAACTTTCCTAGGATTGTAAGATATAACCCAACTCAATCCATCACAACAATAATTGCTTGCTTATAATTTGAGCACATGTTTGTATGATCAATTCCCATGATTCCCCTATGACCCCATGACACCCTAGTGCTTTTTATCAATTGTTTACACCCCTTTTAATTCATCTTGCTTGTTTATTTACATTGCTATTTTAGTTAGTGACCTTCTACATCAACCCAAATTGTGACACCCCTAAGACACCACTAGTTTCAATAGAAATCTCATCTCAATTCCCGTCCCTTGGGATCCGACCTTTGCTTTCCTCTTTACTAATTGTAGAGTTGTTTGTGAAGCTATAAATTGTGTTTTGATTCGGACGTGACCCAACGACCACATCTATTTAATTGTGAACACTAAACGGACCGATCAATGCCCATTTCGAAAATTCGACAAAATTAAGACTTTCTTACCTAGAAATGAGGAGGAAGGAGAGAGGAAGCCAATGGCGTGAAAATAATGGAGTTTGGTTGAGAAATGAAGGAGGGATCTCGGGTTGAAGCTGCGTAAAAATGGTGGTATGGAGCTCTGCTTTGGTTCGCTGCTGCTGCTGTTTTGTTTTTGTTGAAATGAAGGAGGAGGAAAAGAGGGGGAGTGTCACGGTAACCCAACAACAATAATATAGTAATTATAATAATATATATAATAATAATAATAATAATATAAAAGTAGAGTGTGGGGGTGGATAGGATATGTGTTGTCGACATACGATTGGTCCGTGTTAAGATAAGATTCTCAAATAAAATGTGACGGTCTAATGTCAGACGGGATTTAAGACGTGAATTATTACTATTACAGTCATTATTATTA
This sequence comes from Silene latifolia, assembly GCF_048544455.1. Classification (NCBI taxonomy): domain Eukaryota; kingdom Viridiplantae; phylum Streptophyta; class Magnoliopsida; order Caryophyllales; family Caryophyllaceae; genus Silene; species Silene latifolia. The sequence continues at coordinate 53,309,468 of NC_133529.1, read as the reverse complement.
TCCGGCCAAAAATACGTATACATATATTATTATATAAATCGTGCCTTAAAAATATAATTTAATCGTACGTATTTTTATAAAAATGAGCTTTTATATAATACGTTTATAAAAATCGTGGTTGACATAAAATTAATTAAATAAAATAATTCAAAAATATATAACAAAATAATTAAACGGTTTAATAAATTTTAACTGTCAGAAAGGGAAATTCGCGGGTGTTACATGTGTGATAGGAGAGAGAAGTGGGTGGAAAAAGAAAGGTTATATATTGAAATTAAGGGTTGATTAGTGAGGTAGTGAGAGAGAGTGTCTTACATTAGCATTAATCTCTTCTTTTTGCACTAATCCCTTCCTTTTTTCCCTTCAATCTCAGCCCCTCATCCAATCTTTTCAATGGCCCTAAAGAGGACTTATGGACTCAATGAATTTTGGTGGACTCATTAGATCTCATTTCTATATATATATATATATATATATATATATATATATATATATATATATATATATATATATATAGAATTAGGATCACATGAGTCCACCCTATCTTTTTGAGTCTCGTGAGTCCACTTATGTATCACACGCTCTACACAAAAATATCACGATTTTTTTTATGAATATTTTTTTTTTATGAATAATTTTTTTTTTTTTTTTTTTTTTTAAGTCTAAGCTGTGATATTGTTTATTATAACATGTGATATTGTATCTGAGTCTTTGAGTCCAGTAAAAGAGTATCACGAGTTATACAAAACAATATCACCCCTTACAATAAACAATATCAATGGTTGTACTAAACAATATCACGGGTTATATTATACAATATCACACCACTGAACCTAAGGATGGCTTATTATTTTTGTTGGACAGAGATACAACAATGACAATGACAACAAAAGATACCACAATGATAATGACAACAACAAAAATAATGAGGGATTGAACCGCTGGAGTAAGCATCACATGATAAATATGAGTATAAGTCAAATATTCATTACATACAGATAAATTATCGGACAGCAAAATGAGTAATACACACGAATCCAAGACTCGTCTCTAATTAAGCAATATTTTATTATGAGATGTTCACCCTATCTAAAAAACAAAAAAAATGTGCATCCCGAAAAGCCAAGAAGATAGTGTGAGGCTGAACTTGACATTTGCAGTAATTAGCGTAAAGGACGTGTGTCCATGTGTGTGAGCTTTGTTGGGTTACTATATTATTAAACACAAATTCTCATTATAGACGGACACTATCCGTCTATACGTATACACGGATACCATTTTCCCTCACAAAATACCCATTTGCCATAAAGTGGGAAGCACATGGGGGGTGCCCCACCTTGTCCCCCTTACCCATTTTATTAAAGGTCTTTACCCGTCTGTTTGCCCCACCCGTCTATACCAAGACCTATTGATTATTAAAGAGGGCATGTGTAGTATGTTCTTTTCTTGCACACGGAAAGTGGCTGATGAGTAGGTTGGTATGTTTGTTGTTCAAGTGGACTTTGCTGCATATCAACACAACTCCTACTTGTATCTTTTCGAATAATCCGCCTCTGAATCTATAATTAAAGCATTTGAGGTCATAATTTGTCCACTTTTTTTTTTCTTTTTACATATGGTCCTCGTGTATCCCAACTATATAAAATCCTTATTAGACGTTTGATATTTCTAATAATATTTGCAACTGATGAGGTTTATAAATGTTTTTATGAGTCATTGTCATCTTCCAAATGCTACCTTTGTAACCAAATTTTGTTACATGAGAAGTACAGGAAAGACATGTTGGAGCAGGGGTCCTCATCCCCCCAATAACACTAATTTGATTGAATTTGTATTTCATGTTAATCTGAAAGTTTGATGCCAAAGGTTCACACTTATATCTCATCATCTGAACAAATTGACCTGAAATTCATGTGTGTTACAAGTGTTTTCGTTTTTGTTATCGGGCAGGGACCTGAAATCCGTACTGGACTTGAAATTCGTTTTTGTCAAAGCAATTTTTTTTTATTCATAAAAAAAAATCGTGATATTCTTTTGTACAGCGTGTGATACATAAGTGTACTCACGGGACTCAAAAATATAGGTGGACTCACCGGATCTTGCCTCTATATATATATATATATATATATACATATACATATATATATACATATACATATATATATATACATACATATATATATATATGTATATATATACATATATATATACATACATATATATATATATGTATATATATATATATATATGTATACATATATATATATATATATATACATATATATATACATATATATACATATATATATACATATATATACATATATATATAGAGGCGGGATCTCGTGAGTTTGGTTCTTACGGTGAGTTGTGAGTTTGGAAAATCTCAGCCACTAGATCAAAAGAAACCAAGGGTTGAGATTGAATCTAATATTAATAAAAACACGAAATTGACGACATAACAAAGCCGGTGTTGAGGTTCTTCTAATTTTGCTCTCATTTTGACCATATACTTCTTTAAATTCAATGACACGTATACATCTCTACAGTTTATCGCATATTTTATGTGATTCATTGAAATCGAAAACTACTAATATTATTACCCTTAATCACTGCTCATGGGAATTAGCTTTTGCAGATAACTAGGGATGTAGATCCGCATGATCGGAGTTGGGGAGAGGCGGACGCTCAGCATTACTGTGTCGATTGAATTTTTTTCTTTTAGTTTTCATCAGCGAAACATCTTGGAGGTCCGTAATTATAGGCTTCGAATTAATCGTGAGCTCGGATAGAACATCTTCATAAATCCGAACGAATTCCTCGGTAGTAATCGCAACATCGTCGATCTCAGCTAATTCGATCACCTATGGTGACGGTAATGTCGATCTCAGTTCAAGAAGCGGATGACCAACATTACCTAATCGCAATCGTTATGATTAAGCAGATTAATCGCAATCGTTATGATTAAGTACATTATTGGGCATTAGGGATTGTTTTCGTTGCGGTCGTAAATGATTTGTTAGGCAGGTATAGTTCTTTTACCAGGAGTGTTTGGAACGGGTCGAATTTAGGGATTAAGAGGTTATCTGGGTTTATTTTGATGAGATGGGCGGTCAAGGATGCAGTCACGCGGGTTTTAGGGTTGTGGTATTTCGGCAAAATTCGTGATCAGTACTCGTTTTTTAAGCTCTTTTTGAGGTTGAAGTTAATGCCTTTTTCTGTGGCGTCCCCTTGGGTTCCTGGCTATGATAAGGAGATTTCCGGGTTTTTGTTTGTGTGGTTTTTGATTGATTCACTTGTTTCTTTTGTTCTTGCGGTGAATTCGTGGGTTACGATTGTGAGCACGAGGCGGGGTGGGAGGGAAATTATTAAAGAAGGGTGGCTGGGTGGTACTTGCTGGCAATATTGATTCACGTGTCTATACAGTTGAAGTGTTTGGAGTTGATATTTTGTGGGGAGTTTATGAGGTCCGTTCTGGCAAGAGTATTTGGTGATTCGATTGCATTTATATTGCAGTCATTGATCGAAGTCTATTTTATGGTGGCTTGGTTGATATATTACTTGGCTGCAAGGTGTAAAGATGCTAGTTTGAGTGGAAGAGAGTTCGGCAGGACAGAGTTGGAGGGCGTAATTGAGGGGCTTAGATGACATGAAGTTGTAGTCAGGTAAAAAGTCACCTGCTTAACTTCGGTTTATGTTTGCAGGCACTGACTTTTACAGGAGATCGCTGTGTCAAGTGTGATCTTATTGCCACGGATGTGCTTCAAGTAGTAAAAAAAATCAAAGGGACACCGGAATAACATCACAATAACACCAGAATAACAGCACAATAACATTGCGGTAAAAAAAAAAGAGAAAAAAAAATCAATGTAGTAAAAAAAAATCAAAGGGACACCGGAATAACATCACAATAACACCAGAATAACAATACCACCAGAATAACAGCACAATAACATTGCGGTAAAAAAAAAGAGAAAAAAAATCAAAGGGACACCGGAATAACATCACAATAACACCAGAATAACAATACCACCAGAATAACAGCACAATAACATTGCGGTAAAAAAAAGAGTAAAAAAAATCAATGTAGTAGAAAAATCAAAGGGACACCGGAATAACATCACAATAACACCAAAATAACAATATCACCAGAATAACAGCACAATAACATGCTGTAAAAAAAAAGAGTAAAAAAGTCTAAAGTAGTAAAAAAAATCAAAGTTACACCGGAATAACATCACAATAACAATACCACCGGAATAACAGCACAATAACATGCAGTAAAAAAAAGTAAAAAAATCAAAGTAGTAAAAAAAATCAAATTGGTAAAAAAATCAAAGTGACACCGGAATAACATCACAATAACAGCAGAATAACAGTAAAATAACAGCACAATAACACGTGGTAAAAAAAAGGAAAAAAAAAATCAAAGTCGTAAAAGAAAATCAAAGTAACACCAGAATAACATCACAATAACAGCGGAATAACAATAACATGTGGTAAAAAAAAAAGAGAAAAAAAAATCAAAGTCGTAAAAAAAATCAAAGTAAAAAAGAAAAGCACAATAACATCATAATAACACAAGGTAAAAAAATAAGAGTAAAAAAAAGTTCAAGTAAAAAAAAATCCGGTACAAAAAGAAAAAGAAAAAAAGGTAACATAATGAGAAAATTAAAGAAAAACATAAGAGGAAAAAAAAATCAAAGTGGTAAAAAAAGCACAATAACAGCATAATAACACGAGGTAAAAAAAAGAGAAAAAAATTAAAGTAAAAAAGAAGTAACATTAAAAAAAAGAGAAAATAAGTAAAAAAAATTAAAGTAAAAAAAAAGTAACATTAGAAAAAAGAGAAAATAAGTAAATGACAGTGGTTTTATATGACATGTAAGATTAGATCTTGGCCATTCATCTCTAATATAATCTAGTGGTTGAGATTTCAATGCCCAAACTCACAACTCACCATAAGAAACCAAACTCACAAGAACCTAACACACACTCTCTCTCTCTCTCTCTCTCTCTCTCTCTCTCTCTCTCTATATATATATATATATATATATATATATATATATATATATATATATATAGGGTCGGGGTCAGGTGCGAACTAAAGTTCAGTGCGAACCGTACGAACTAATAAAAAAACACGCTACCACCACTTCTAAGTTTTAACTTACACAAACCAACCTGACATTAGTCTTTCCCATTTTCTTTCATCAACTACCACTTGGCACCTACCATCACCCACTACCCTCCATCCACTTCCCCCAGACCACCACCCTCCAACGGTGACGTACTCGACGGTACTCCGACACCGATCAGGCAGACGCAACTCTGACGCCGACAGTCTTTCTTTTTAATCTTCTCCAACAGCATTGCCTATACTCCGGCGACTAATTCCATTCTCCGGCGACTCACTCCAGCATACTATCGCCAAGTTTCCATTGCATGTCCTTTCTCCGGTGAGTTAATTGAAAAATCAGGGTTAAAAATTGGTCATTACAAATTTCGTATTTTCAATTGTTTTAGGGTTATAAATTTGATGTTTGGAAATGTTGGTATTGAATATGGACCACATAAATGGAGAGTATGTAGGGGTGAGAAAAGACCTGAAACCTTCGATGAATTACATGTCGATAAGCGAGCTTCTAATTCGGTCGGGATTGGATGTTGATTTCAGTTTGTTTTCTGGATTTTATATGCTTAATTGTTGGAATTAGACCCTATGAATCTAGGGTTTGATGAATTTGATCTTAAATTTTTGGGGTTCTTATCCTCAATGACTTCTTGAATGAGTAATTTTTGATGAATCTAGAATTCTGATTTTTGGCAGTATATCCTCAATGACCTCAACCATCGTTTATCTGTATTAACACATCTGATCTTGTTCCTAGGAAATGGGTTTGGGCTTAATTTCGTTTATAACTGTGTCGTGTATTGTAGAAATTGTATGAAGAACAGAAACAAAATTTTAGTTTTTTCTTTAATGGGGAAATGTTGAAAGCTTTGCTTAATGTATCCAATGTGTTTTTGATGGTCAATGTCTGACTACTTGAATGAGTAATTTGCTTTTGGCATTAATATGGGTTCAAAATTCCATGTTCAATTTAAAATTTACTGATTTACCAATTGAAACGCAACCTGTTAACACTTGAATGCAAGAAACTGAGTCTAACTGAGCTATTGTCATCACTGATGCTTAATACACCACCTGAGATGTTGGATGTGTTCATAAATGCGGCTGTTCTCTTCGAGTCATTCAGTAACAGGGTGAGGTGTAGAAGATAACCTGATAGAGGTCACAGGAGAAACTGCCATGTTTGATTCAAGCAAACCCAGAGTTGCCTCAACAATAGCTAACTCTCCTGTGAATGTTTAGTCAATGCATTCCTGTTTTCACTCCGCTGCATTTACTTTGAGTCTCGCGACCAGCTGTTTTATCGACTGTAACCTAACAAGGACTCTCATCAATACCATATGATATTCCCTCATTAGCATCAAATTGCCTCGGAACACTGATAATTTTCTTGCAGGCTTTTACTGCATCTTCCTGGTGTTCCACCAAGCACAATGATGACGAGCTCGGATGTTGGGTTTTGGTATGGGCTGCCTTTGTTGCATCGAGGCACCGAGCTTGCACAACTTGAGCCATATCACTCAAATTCTGCTCGATGCGGGTTTGGGTTTCGGTTCTGAGTTTCGAGTTCCAATCTGGTGGTATTTGGTGATTGATAATGTTGAAGTGAAGGTAAAGAGTGACAATGTGGTTTTGTCATGTTGAATTGGTTTGATAACGGAGATTTTACAAGAGCTCTAGTTCCGATTTAGAATTCTGATTTTTGGCAGTATATCCTCAATGACCTCAACCATTGTTTATCTGTAGGACAGGGAGCCTTCGTAAAATTCATAGTCATGGAGTGAGTGATAGTATTAACAATTGAGTATTATTGTTATGTACGTATTAGCTATTGAGGGATTTATTCAAATCTATATTGAACTTGTTTTGCTCTTTACTTCTCATTTGACGTGTTACCTCTAATTTCTCATTTCATGTTTTTGAAGTCAATTGACGACATTTTACCGTTTTTGAATTCGTTTCATCCTAGTTATGAATGCGAGTATGGGTATAATTATGAATCAGTTAAATGAGTGAAGGATGTGTTTCCTTTTGAACTCAAAACATTTGACTCATTATATGAATGAAAATTGAGTTTGATTCAAATTATTGGTCGGAATGTATCTAGCTAATTAGAGGTATATAACTAGCAACTTAAAAGAGTGTATTTAGCTAACTAGAGGTATCTATCTATGTATCTAGCAATTTAGACGAGTGTATCTAGAGGTATGTATCTAGCAATTTAGACGAGTGTATCTAGATGGGTAAAGTTATGTATCTAGCAACTGACGTTAGTATTATTAATATGTAACAGATTAGGGACGAGTGTATCTAGAGGACTAGAGGTATGTATCTAGAAACAGACGTTAGTATTGATAATACGTAACAGATTAGAGAATATACACTTAATTTTGAGTACATTTTCAGTACTCAAATGTCCCTTAGATTAACTACGAATTTTGGAAAAAGAGATAACATACCAACTATTAATTATTCTATGATAAACAAAATAGTACACTCGGGTACACAAATTAGTAAAGTCGGATACACAAATAAGTACACCCAGATACACAAAATAGTACACTCGGGTACACAAATTAGTAAAGTCAGATACACAAATAAGTACACCCAGATACACAAGTCAATTTGTGTATCTATAGCCCTATACTCGTGTTATAGTGTACATGAGGTAGTATTGTGTGTATCCAGAAACCACCAGCCACCTCTAAGCCTCCACTACTCACCACTCACCTGGCTGTCATCCACTATCATCCCCACGGGCACCACCACACTCTTGGCCCTTCACCCGACGATTACCGAAACGACTCAATCTTCAGAGGCCTTCAATCATCCGAAATACGAAATACATCGACTGATGCCACCAGACCCACCACCATTATCACCACGGTCGCCACAATAACCACATCAACTGCGGCCCTACTACCACCACTGACCTCATCTCCATACATCACCAACATTGTCGTTGACGGACGACCAGACCATCACCCTCGATTTTTCCGACAATGAACCCAAATCCGCAACACTGGAAACATTTGTACCTCAGCACCACCCCAACCTCATCCCCATGAATACCACATAATCACCACATAATCTGTGTACCCAATAGTATTACCTTGTGTATCCAATAATATTACCTTGTGTATCCGAGGTCATATTTTATGCAACCACCACCTAACCATAAATTACCACCACCACCTCAGATACACACATCCATACTGCTAGATACACTTATTACTACCTGAGATACACATATTATAGTGTGCATCTACAAACACTCACATGTGTATCTAGTAATATTCACATGTGTAACTAGAGTATTAATATGTGAATTCATCACTCAATCATGAACTCCGATCATTGTTCACCACCACCCGACATCGAGTATCACCACCACCATCACTGCCGACATACCACCACAAATATCACCACCACCCCACAACAACAATTTCAACTCCACAGCTGTGAACACCACCAACCCCATCTTTATCCATCGATCACCTATAACTGACGCCGACGACCACATAGATTTACGCCGGCGATACCACCGACCTCTCTAGATGGTGTGCACCAATCACATCAGATTGTGCCGACAACACTCCACCTCTGCCACGATGTCATCGCTCGTATTCCCTTTGTCCGACTACAATCGTGCACCTTCCCACCATTCTCGATCGTCTCACTACCACCAGTCCACCACACTTATCCCATAACATCAGATTGTGCCGGCACCACCACACCCCTCCCACCACAATCCAACACAACATCTGGAGGACCACTAACAAGAACAACTCAACCTACGACCATCACCACCCCCAAAACGTCACCGGAGCAACAAATTGATTTCCGAATAAGCAAATAATTGGATTATTTTTCTCGAAAATCTACTTCATTTTTTAGCAGATCTAGAATTCAAATCACAAAATTCAAATAAGCGAATTACCCCAGATCTACGCGAGGTTCGTGGCCGGCAAAACTCGCCGTAGAAGAGATTAAGTGGACGGAAGGTTGGTTTTACGCGAGTGATTCATGAAGAGAAAGTAATTAATATGAGTGGAAAGAAGAAAAGAAAGACAAGTCGGGTGGCCGGCGACGGAGCTGCTTCTCGGTAGACGGCGTCGAAGCCAAGGTTGCCGGCGGCAGAAGGTGATAGGTGGGGAAGATGAATGGATAGTGTGTAGGTGAGTGAGTGAGTGCTAGAGTTGAGGAAAGATAAAATCTCGTTATTTTTGGTTTATTATTAGCCACGGATCTGTTTGATCTAAGGGTGGGGAGGGGAGTTCGTACAGTTCAAGCACGAGATTTATATATATATATATATATATATATATATATATATATATATATATATATATATATATATATATATATATATATATATATATATATATATATATATATATATATATATAGAGAGAGAGAGAGAGAGAGAGAGAGAGAGAGAGAGAGAGAGAGAGAGAGTGTGTGTCAAGTTCTTATAAGTCCACCTATATATTTGAGTCCATAAGTCCTCACTACATCCCTTAGATATCCCACTAAGGATGGTTGAGATTGAAAGCAAAAAAGCATACTTAACACTAATGAGTTTCCTATACACTAATTAATCCTACTTTCTCTCTCTAACTTTAATTATACATTCATTAATTCATTATCATACACTTAACAAAAAAAAGTCTTCTCATGCTTCAAAGTTTATACAAATTTTACGAGTGTAATTCTAACAGGAAAAAGTGTAACTTTAACAAAAAAACGGTTTTGACGTAATTTTCTTTTTTTTTGTAATTTTGAGACGAGCTTACGACATTTTAGTATTTTTAGAGTGTAACTTTAACAGAAAAAAGTATAATTTTAAACTACGAAGCGGTTTTGACGTATATTATTTTGAAATTTGTAAGTTTATACAATTTTTTTTTTCGAGAAAGTTTATATAAATTTTATGACACTTTTACTGTTTTAAAAGTGCAATTTTAACAAAAAAAAATGTAACTTTAACAAAAAGAAAGCGGTTTTGACGGATTTTTCAAATTTTACGACAAATTTTAAGAAATATTATTTGAATTTTTCAAATTTTAACACAACTAATTGTAAACTGAGTGATTTATAAGTGTAACTTTAGTCCATTAAAGTGTAATTTTTGTCCATTAAATTGTAATTTTAGGCCAGAAGTGTAACTTTAGTCCATTAAAGTATAATTTTAGTCCATTAAATTGTAATTTTAGTCCATTAAGAGTGTATCGCTAGTCCATATTAAAAGTGTAACTTTAATGCATTGAGAGTGTAACTTTAGTCCTTTGAGAGTATAATTTTAGTCCATTGAGAGTATAACTTTAGTCATAGAGGGTAACCTTAATTAATAGAGATAAGTGTAATTTTAATAGATAAAATTGTAATTTTAATGGAAAAAAGTGTAACTTTAATAATAGAGAAAAATGTAACTTTAACAGAAAAAGTGTAATTTTAATTAAAAAAAAGTGTAATTTTAACGGATAAAAATGTAATTTTAATTATAGAGAAAAATGTAACTTCAACAGAAAAAATGAAACTTTAATAGAAAAACGTGAAACTTAAAAAAAAAAAGTGTAATTTTAATGGATAAAAGTGTAACTTTAATAAAGATGAATATAAGTGTAACTTTAATAAAGATGAATATAAGTGTAACTTTACTATAGATCTAGGTTTAAAAAAAAATCTGAAAAAAATAGATCTAGGTTTAATTTTCAAAACTAGATCTAACTTTTTCATAATTTAACCGACAACGACATCCAACAGCAACACCAACATCACCGTCAAAAAGAGAATACAAAACGAGTCAAAACTTAAAGAGGACTCAATAACAACCACCACCATAATCCTCTTCTTTATTTTATAGATCTAAAATTTAAATCATAATTTTATTTCAAAAACTAAATCTAAAACTTAAACATTAACACCAAATCTAATTTTTTTTCAAATACAAAAAAAAAAAGAAAAAAAAATGAACCGAAGACAGAAAGGGAAGAAAGCAATCTCCCTGTTTCCTTAGTTCAACTTTAAAAAAAACTTGATTAAAAAAAAAGAGGAGATCTGGGAAGAGAGAAATGAGGGAGAAAAGGAGAAGAGGACGGCGGAGGATGGTAGGGTGGCGCGCGGCAGGGCAGCCGTTAGAGGGAGCCATAGACGAGGTGGTGACCGTCGGGGGTGGTGGTGATGCAGGGGAGGAGAGGAGGTTGTGGTTGTGATGGTCGGTGGTGTCGGGTAGTGATGTCGGTGGTGGGATTGTGGTGGGTGGGTGGTGTCGGCAGGGGAGGATAGGAGGTCGTGAGTCGTGCATCTGGTTGGAGACAAAGGTTGTGTCGGGTTGTTGGTGGTTGTGCATGGCGGGTTGTTGTCGAGTGCGTGGTGAGAGGCGTTTATGGGGGGCGGATGGCGGTGGTGGGCGTGGTGTGGTGGTGGGTGGAAAGAGGTCGGGGGAGGAGGTGGGTGGTGGTTTCGGGTGAGGAGGTGGTGGTGAGAGATGAGAGATTTATTTTATTGGATTTTTGATTTATTTGGGATTTAGAGAGATGAGGGAATGATAATTATGTGAGATAAATGGGTGGGAGAATAAATAAATAGTAGATTAGGGTTTGATTAATGTGGATTAGTGAGGGTAGAGAGAGAGACCCCTTAATTACCCATTAATCCCCCCTTTTTTCTTTCCATCTCAACCTTCCATTTCCCTCATCTAAAGGCTCTAAAGGGGACTCATGGACTCACATTTAGGGGGTGGACTTACTTGATCTTAACTCTCTCTCTCTCTCTCTCTATATATATATATATATATATATATATATATATGAATGAGATCATGTGAGTATAAGTCATATAATTGAGGATTGAGGATTAAATAACAACCGTCAAATCTAAGAGATCAATGGTTGAGATGTGCGCGGAATAGTAAAGGTATATTCGTCATTTTACAATTTGATATATATACTCTAATAGCCAGCAGCCATTCATTCATTCATTCATTCTTTTTCAATCACTTTCTCTCTCCACTCTTTCTCTTTCTCTTTCTATGCGATGTTGTTCCTCCGTCGACCTAATTGTTCGCCGTCAACTTTTCCCCTCTTATATAAGCTATACAGTTTGATTTTTTCTTCATTGCTTCTAGCAATTGAATTGTCAGGTATGATTCACTCTCCTTTTTATTGGAAATTTTAATTTTGTTATTGAATTATATGCACTTAAGTTTGTTTTGATCATCATTATTTTCTTTTTTAACTGATCTATTTTTATCAACTTTTTCGTTTTAATTTAATTGATTGATGTAATTTTATCATCTCATTTCGTTTTAATTGATGTCTTGTTATGATATCTTTTTCTATGATTTGAACATAACTATTATAATTTTTGTTTTAATTGATCCTATATTCTTTTAATTGATGTATTCTTATCATCTCGTTTAATGTTTTTTCTTTCTTCTTCTATTTCTCTTTGTATATTCACTATATTTAGCATTATTTTCTTCGGATTTGTGTTTTAATCAAGTTTTCATTCAAGTATTACCGATTAACAATTTCTGTATGAGTTATCTTTGTTGTTCATCCTTTTCTAACTACCTAATATTGTTCAACTAATTAGTGTAAATCCGTATCACACGTTATCCTTAATAGTATCACATGTCATTCTTAATAGTATCACGGATTGAAATATAATATAATACATGGTTGTTTAGCTAATTAATGTAAATTAGTATCACACCTTATACTTATTAGTATCACATGTTATGTTTAACAGTATCACACGTTATAATTATGTATGTTGTATTTCTGGAAATTAAGGTCTCATTGTTTATGCTCCGAATATTTGTTAAAACGATGCCAATTTTCTGTGTAATGTTGTAAGGTACTGTAAAATTTAGTAAAATGTTGTTGTTTTGCAGTAAAATGATGTAAAATGTTGTTCTAAATGCTGTAATCTGGTATTTTTGTTGTAAAATGTCGTTGCTTAGAAGTAAAATGCTGTAAAACGTTGCTGCAAATGCTGTAATATAGTTCTTTTGCTATATAATGTTGTTGTTTTGCTGTAAAATGTAGTAAATGTTGTTGTTTTTCTGCTGTAATCACTGTAATTATGTTGCACGATGTTGTAATTGTTGTTATTTCGAGTTTTTATTAATCCACTTTCTTCTATTGGTACAATAGGTTGGACTTTGTCCCACTAGATTGTTGGTTGCATAGACCAGGTTGTTTAAGCGGCTTAAAGGTGAAGAATCCTGCGTAGTAAATGTGTCGACCATCTTTTCTTTCTTTGAGATGGATCATCGATGAAGTGGAAGTAGACGCCACGGCACAGTATGGTTCATTGCTCTTGACGAGCTTTACTTTGCATCCTTGTATATCTGTCACATGTTTGCTTACTGGGAATGGCAGATCCACTTTGAAGGGATATGAAGTCTCATGATGCGTCCAGAGAAGCTAATTGATAAAACCAAGTCAGAAATGAAGCTAAGGTTCAGTGTTACTTTCCAAGGGGATATGAAGTCTTATGATATTCTTCATTGGTGTCGTACTAATGGTTTGATGTAATTGAGTTCCTAAAAGTTGAGTAGATAGTCAGATGGCTGCATTAACTTGAGTTATGGTCATGAAATGGTTGTATGAAATAGTTGTACTGGTGTGTAAAATAAGACGCGGTTGAACAACCGTCAAGTAAGAAGTTGAAGATTGTGTTGAAAAAAGATGCCAAAAAGGATAATAAAAAGAAATTGGTAAAGGTAGAGGAAGAGAAAGGAACTAATCTGTGTACTCAGATTGTGTTGACAGAATTTTAATTGAATATGCACTGATTGATGTAATTTTGGAAGTATAGTAATCTCCTGTAGTTGTTATAAATTAATATTGCTGCTATAATTTTGTGATATTGTTTAGAATCAGCAATGATATTTTATCTTATATGCTGTGATATTGTTTCTCAAAGTCATTTGATATTATTAACACAATAAGGGTGATATTGTTCACCTCATCTTCTGATATTGTTAAGCCAATAGTGTGATATTGTGTACCACATCTTGTGATATTGTTAAGCCAATAATGTGGTATTGTTTACCACATCTTGTGATATTGTTAAACTAATAGTGTGATATTGTTCTCAAAGTCATTTGATATTGTGTCATGAAAGGTGATATTTTTTTATAATTAAGCGTGACATTGTTTACTAAAACTTGTGATATTGTTAAAACAAACTTGTGATATTGTAACATGTTGAATAAAAAAGGAAGGGGATTTTAGAGAGATGAGGTCTGACTTCTCTCTAGGATTCTAGGGTTTCCCTGCATAATGGCAAGGAAAGTCATTTCTAAAAAATCCCATGACAAATCAAAATCTAAATCAAAACTTAAATTTAAGGCTCGAATTCGCCTGTCTTTTACCAACGTTCGCGAACAATTCCTAGATAATTCTCCAGTTATGTCAACTCCGGGTTCATCTTTATCTAATCCCAACATTCCACAAACTTCTCAAGCGAAATTGACTAAATCGGTCAATGAGATGATTGGAATCCCAGCTATAGAACTTGACACAATTGTTGAGAATGATCTTGTCAATGATAGTCCTATTGTTGAAGATGCGGATGCAATAATTGTTGAAGATGCGAGTGAAATTGGAAGTGAGGAGGCTCCTGATGAAGGTTGGACTGAAGTCCATCATGGTAAGAAGTCATCTCCTATTCCCAACTCTACTCCACCTATTCTCCAATTTACTGCTGATGATGTGAAACCTGAAATTGAATATTGGAGTACTGCAGTTATTTGTTATGTTCTAGGAGGAAACCCTCCCTGGAACTTAATTACTGAGCATGTGAAGCGAATTTGGGGTAAATATAAATATGATAAACTCTCTTTTTTACCTAATGGCGTCTTCATTGTTAGATTCCCGTCTTTGGAGTGTAAGGAATTGGTTCTTAAACAAGGTTTCCCAATGTTTGACAATAAACCAAATGTTGTCAAGCCTTGGACTGAGGATGCTTCTCTTCATAAGACCACTATTCAGTCTGTTCCAATTTGGGTTCGTCTGTATGGATTAGGACTCAAATTTTGGGGGGAGAAGTGTTTGGAGAAATTAGCAAATCAATTAGGGCATTTTGTAAGGGCTGATACTGCTACACTTGAGAAAACTAGGCTTGGTTATGCTAGATTAATGATTGAGGTCAAAGTTAGGCAGGATTTCCCTGATAAACTGCTCTTTAATGATGAGCATGGATGTCAGCATAGTGTGTTAGTTGAATATGAATGGAAACCATTGGTTTGTTCTACTTGTAAAGGAATTGGTCATACCCACACTATTTGTAGGAAGTCTAAGGTGACTGTTGCTCCTAAGGTGACACAGGTCTGGAGGCCTAAAAAGATATCCACTGTGCCTGTTGGAGCTAGTGTCCTCCACAGTTAGTGTGATAACATATATAAATCTCTTATAGGTTCACAAGGGTATACTTATTATTATATCAGTTGATTAACGTTTACTTAATAACGGTTGGCTTGCTAGAAGTTTGACGTTATTATCATACTGATGGCGGTGATCAAATGGTCCCTAAAAGTCACACCTAAAGGATGTGTTTGAGAGATGTGATTGTATGAAAATATAATCACATTGATGCCTTATATGACTAAAAGGTTAGTTCATGTATTTGACTAAACAGTTAGTCAATGTGATGATGAGACGATTATTTAATACAATTAAATAATATTAGCTGAGACGAATTAACTGTTAATTCGTAAATTGAATATAAACTGTTATATTTAATTATTGTATATAATGTTAGCTTAAAGGAATTAAGATGTTAATTCGTAATTAAACGTAACCAGTTATATTTAATTAGCAAATTATAAATATGTTATATTTATAGTTAATGTATATATTATGCGAAATTGCCATAATAAAATGTTGACAGACCGGTATTAATAAATCGACTACAAACTGTTGTGTGTTGACTTATTAATATATATTGACATAATTGACAATTAATATGATACACATTATATACAATTTGAGAACAACAAAAAATAAGAAGATTTTTCTCCTTATTTTTGGTGGTTGGTGAAACTGAAAATAAGAGTAAAAAGAGGAAGAAAATATCTTCCCCTATTCACTCCTCTTGGATTGTTTTAAGAGAGCAAAGGGAGATCATTTTCTCTCATTCTTTTTGACCTAATTCTCACATCACACAAACCCTAAAATATTCATAAGAAATTAGGGATCTATTCTAGCAAAGAAAAGAGGCATTTCTCATAGCATTTTGGGTGCAACAATTAGGAGAATATCGATCTCGATATTGTTCTTAGGCCAAATTGCTAGGACCAAAGGTTGATTCTAATCTCTACTTTTGTTTATGTATTTTCATTTATGACTCGTATTTTTATAATTATAATTTCGTTATAATCCGAATTTCTTGATGAAGTATACCAATATTTTCCACAAGTGGTATCAGAGCATAGGCCACGAAATTATTTTATATGATTTACATAAATGAATTCAAACAAAAATTTTGAGAAAAAAAAATTTCGGCCGAATGGAAATTTTTTTGCCGAGCCATTTTTTTTTTTTTTTTGTGTTTTGTTTCCATTTAGATTTATTCATATTATTGTTTTAATAGGTTAAGATGATAATATGATAAATTTGTAGATGTTTTGATTTAATAAGAATTGAATTAAAATGTAAATGGAAATCGATTTGTTTTTTATGTTCATTTGTTTTTGCTATATAGTTTTTGGCATACATGGTTTAAATTGTTGCTTAGAATCATGATTCATTAAATTTAATAATGTTCAAATCAATTGTGATAAATCAAATATTCGGATAATCGATTTAATCATAATTTAGATATTCATTTTAAGAGGTTAAATTAAATCATCTAGTTTGGATCTATATTAAATTAAAAGTTGATGATTATGCCAATCTTGTTATTATAGCAATATTAAACAAATTTGTTCATCTAAAAGGGTATGTTTTTCGAAAGAAAGAAAAAAAAAATTTCTTTTTCGGTTTTAGGGCTAAATGCCGAGTAAAAGAAAAAAAAACTGTTTTTTGAAAATTAGGGCTAAATGCCGAGAGAAAGAAAAAAAACTGTTTTTTGTTTTTTGGGCTAAATGCCGAATTTAAAGAATTTTTTTTTGTTTTTCGGTTTTGCCGAGAGCTATTAATAAAAAAAAAAAAAAATTTGTTTATTTTTGGCCAATAATCTTTATACATTATTTATAATGTATGATTGTTTGTTGTGAAAAGGTTCACAAATTTGAGATACCCAAATTATTTTAAAGAGGTTTAAAATAATTTTAGATTAATTTATATTATAGGTTAATGTGAATTAAGATTGAATTTATTGTGAGTAATTGAGGAATTGTCACATAATTTGATCATTTAAATAGGTGGTTTGGATAAATTACTCTACATAATTAAGGAATTATGTCTTGAATGATTAATTTATAGTTGATGCATTTTTATTTAGTTGAATGTTTTGTTGAATGGTTTATTTTCGTATTTTTGCAATCGGTTGTAATTTGTAATACCTAGTGTGGCCTTAGTTAATTATGTTTTCGTAATGATGGAAACATAATTTTAATGTAATTTTGAGATCTCGTATCTCCTTTTGGTTTTCTTTAAGTATTATGATTTTGAAATTAGAATGTAAATAGGTTCATTTTGTAATTTATTAATTGTAATTTTGAGAAGACTAAAGATGGAGATTGGATTGCTCACTCCCGCTACATGGACCAAGATGGAACATCAAGACAAGCTTCTCGGGTCCTAGGAAGGATTCCAAAGTTGTATTTATGTTCATTTTGGTAGATAGGCCACACTAGGACTTTGTTTTTGTTTTACGTTTTTTCATTCTTATTGCTTTTCTTTACATGATAGTTAGTGCATCATATTCCGCCTAAAACAAACCACCTACTACTTATATGCATGAAATTGACTCATATAGTTTGAATGTTAGTTTTCATAGACATACAGATGTCACACAATTTTAAGCCATCATCTTAGTTTATTCATTCTCGCATGCTAGATATTAGTTCACTTAAAATGAATTAAAATAAAGTTGATGGGATCTTCCTCTAAAACTGAAATTGAGACTAGTCTTTATAGGCCAAACAGCTATGAATCCCTTCTTCGTCGGTAGGCATATAGGACCTTACTCTCCATATGACCTCTTCTACGTTGGGTAAGTAGTTTTTGTTGACTTAGTTTATCTCAACATTATAATCCGAAGTGTTTCTCGAGATTATGATGGACTATAGATAGAATTTACAGAAATTTATCAACCAAGAATTCTAAAAGTAGAATTAGCCAAAAGGTTGGCTTATCAATTTACAGATAATTGAGTCTTGGGATCATTTATATAATTCTTGAGCAAGGTCAATTGTATAAATGCTTGAGTCTTCGCGTTATAACAGTATTGCATTAGACTTAAATCATAACGATGAGTATGCTTATTATATTTTTATTCTTCTTTTTCGCAGTGTAGAATTCGTTTTATATTGATAATACTGCTTACAACAGATGGCTGGAAATAATGATATCCCTATGCCAAGTGCCACACTTGGACGCGAGTCCTGGCTAAAAGCTTTCATGGACCACATGAATCAGTTCACACGACTAAAGAATGACGGGTCCAACTTTGCGGACTGGGAGGCATCATTACGGAATGCTGCCATTGCTGACGGTAAGCTCAAGTACTTAACTAAGCCAATACCGCCAAACCCAGGCCCCAATGCAAGAGCTAACGAGTCAATTGCTTATAGTGACTTCGTTATGGAAGCGGGTGCGATAAAGAACGTACTCATTTTTGCAATGGAAACCAATTTGCAAAGACGCTTCATTGCCCAAGGTGCAAACAAGATTTTCACCACGCTCAGTAATGAGTTCTCAAAAGCGCCAAGAATCGTTACTTATGAGCATACCTGTCGCTTCTTTGATGCGAAACTCCAGAAGGGCCAACCGGTTAGCCCACACATTCTTAACATGATTGAGAATGTCGAGAAACTGGAGGCACTTGATTGCAAAATCAGTGAGAGCATAGTCATTGACCGTATGCTTCATTCACTTCATGATGGTTTTGCCCTTTTCAGGGCAAATTACTACATGAATGACATGAAGAAAGGTCCTCATGAGCTACACTCACTTCTCGTACATGACACTTTAGAAGGATATGAAATTGAGTGGGAGCATGAAGCAAGATGTTCTCATGATTTCCAACAAGAATAAGGGTAAGGGCAAAGCTCACGCGACCTAACCGTAGGAAAGCCAAAGTTTAAAAAGTCAGGAAACGGTAAGAGTGGGCCTGGTGAGACTAGTGGCTCACTAGGCAAGGCAAAGAGCAAGGACGGTAACGTTGAATGCCACCATTGTCACAAGACTGGAAATTGGAGGAGGAACTGTCCCGTGTACCGTGAGGACATAAAAGCAGGCCACGTCACTGCTGTTGGTATGTCACCTTATATTCATATGATTGAGATTAACCATGCAAGTTTCAGAACTTGGGTACTTGATACTGGTTGTGGTTCTCATCTGTGTAATCATTTGCAGGGCCTAAAAAACATCACAACTCTCGCAAAGGGTGATGTGGACCTGCGAGTCGGGAATGGAGCACGAGTTGCTGCAGTCTCAATGGGAACATACGTAATCCAGCTCCCTAGTGGTTTTGAGTTATATTTATATAACTATTACTATGTACCCAGTTTATCTAAGAATATTATTTCTGTTTCCGTACTTGATAAAGACGGTTTTTCATTTTCAATAAAGGACAATAGCTGTATTTTCTCTTTTAATGAAATGGTTTATGGCAAAGCAGTTTCCATGAATGGAATTTATATCTTAGATCAAACCACAGAGATATTACATGTGAATAATAAGAAATTAAAGGTTGGTGACAAAGATCAAACTTATCAATGGCATTGTCGAATGGGACACATAAATGAAACACGTGTAAAGAAACTCATTGAGAATGGGACTATTCGCACATTTGATTTCTCTTCATTTGGCACGTGTGAATCATGTCTTATCGGCAAAATGACTCGAATTTCCTTCAAAGGTGTTGGAATGCGCGCTAGTGACCTATTAGGACTCATACATACTGATGTATGTGGACCTATGTCAATCACCGCTAGAGATGGCTATAGATATTTTATCACTTTCACGGACGATTTGAGTAGATACGGATATGTCTACTTAATGAAGCATAAAAGTGAGTTTTTTGAAAAATTCAAGGAATACCAGAATAAGGTTGAGAACCAACTGGGAAGAAAGGTTAAAGCACTCCGTTCAGATCGGGGTGGCAAATATCTTTCAAATGAGTTTGATCAACACCTTAAAGACTGTGGAATAGTTTTACAGTTAACTCCACCTGGAACACCTTAATTAAATGGTATGTCCGAACGGAGAAATCGAACACTACTTGATATGGTTCGATCCATGATGAGTCACACGGTAGTACCTGATTCATTATGGGGCTTTGCTCTTTTGTCAGCTGCTCTTATACTTAACCGAAGTCCGTCTAAAGCTGTCGACAAGACTCCATATGAAATGTGGAAGGGAACGGTCCCTAACTTGTCCTTTATTCGGGTTTGGGGCTGCGAGGCTTATGTCTAGTGGAGACGCGAGGATAAGCTCGGCCCGCGATCGTTCAAGACATATTGGTTATCCAAAAGGAATGTTTGGTCATTACTTCTACTCGCCTACCGAACATCAAGTTTTTGTTGCGGCTAGTGCGAAGTTCTTAGAGAAAGAATTTCTCGAGAACAAGTCAAGTAAAAGAACCTTCGAGCTGTCGGAGATTCAAGAACCAACAACCGAGGAACAGATGGAGGAAGTTGTTCCTTCAACTGATGATACGGTTAATATTCCTCAGGAACCTAGGAGATCTGGTAGAGTCTCTAATCCTCCAGACAGATACATTGGTATGGTCGAGGAAAATGACGTTTTACTCCTAGAGAGTAATGAACCCGCTACCAATAAAGGTGCCATGACCTGTTCCGACTCTAAGCTATGGCTTGAAGCCATGCAATCCGAGATGGACTCCATGTATGAAAATGACGTATGGGATCTTGTTGATTTACCTAACAAGGTACGATCTCTACAGTGCAAATGGCTTTACAAAATAAAGTATTCTGTAGACGGGCAACCAAATACCTATAAGGCACGACTAGTGGCAAAAGGTTTCACTCAAGTGCAAGGATTGCATTATGATGAAATTTTTGCACCCGTAGTTATGCTGCGTTCCATTCGGATAATCTTAGCGATTGCCGCATTTCATGACTATGAAATTTGGCAAATGGATGTGAAAACCGCCTTCTTAAACTGTTATTTGGAGGAGGAGTTGTACATGGTGCAACCCGAAGGTTTCATAGATCCTGAAAATCCTAAGAAAGTGTGCAAGCTAAAGCGTTCCATTTATGGACTTAAGCAAGCTTCTCGGAGTTGGAATCATCGTTTCGACCAGGTGATAAAAGAGTATGGTTTCACTCGATTGGTCGAGGAACCATGCTTATATATCAAGTCGAGTGGGACCAAGATTGTTTTCTTGATATTGTATGTCGATGACATACTCTTGATTGGGAATGACATTCCTCTCTTATCTTCGGTAAAAGGATGGTTGAAGAACCATTTCCAGATGAAAGATCTGGGTGAGGCACAACGCATATTGGGAATCCGTATCTATCGAGATAGATCACGATGGATGTTATCATTGAGTCAGGAGTCTTATTTAGATAAGATTCTTGAAAGGTTCAGCATGACCAACTCTAAGAAGGGAAACTTTCCAATGACTTCTGGGATGCATTTGAGCAAGTCTCAGTTACCCACGATGCCTAAAGGGGTTGAACGCATGAGTCGTGTTCCTTATGCATCAACCATAGGATCAATCATGTATGCCATGATATGCACACGTCCAGACGTGGCATATGCATTGAGTATGACGAGTCGGTACCAAAAGAATCCAGGTGAAACACACCGGATAGCTGTTAAAAACATCCTTAAGTACCTACGGAGGACTAAGGATTGGGTATTGACTTATGGAGGAGATACTAAGCTATGTCCAATTGGTTACGCAGATGCTAGCTTCCAAACAGATCGAGATGATTCGAAATCTCAGTCTGGATTCGTCTTCACTCTTAATGGTGCTGCGGTCAGCTGGAAGAGTTCCAAACAGGATGTTGTAGCAGATTCTACTACTTAAGTCTAGCACTAAGTCTAGACATGTACATCGGAAGGCTCACCTGATCCGTGATTACGTGGAGCAAGAGGAGATAGTGATTGACAAGATTGCTTCGGATGACAACATCGCGGACCCTCTCACTAAATCATTGAAATATGATAAGCATGAAGGGCACGTTGTTTCCATGGGAATTAAACGTGTTCCTGAGTTGTACTAGTTGCTAATGAATTTGATACATTATATTTTTCATATGCTATTTATAACTTCATCGTATTATGTCATATTTTGTTTTTCATGTGGATTGTACGACAACTTTGAACGCCACAAAGTGCTCTGAATTACATTATATTTGTTTTGGTCCGTAATCGCCTACATGAGCTGATAACTCTGGCTATTATTTTGTGAAGTTGATTGATGGTAGGTTCAACGAGCCATAAGTCAAACAGTTGGCTGATCGATCACATATGCGAGTTATAACGATACCTCGTAGGACAAATTGTGACAACGTAATGGAGTCCTAAATGTTTAAAAACATTCGGTGCCAGGTCGTGGATTGGACGTCCATTGTGTTCCTAGAGTCGATTCTTTTGACTATCGACTGTCTCTTGAGATTAAGGCAGTTTTTGGGTGACTTTGGTTTCTTTCTCATGGTCGACCGTAACATGAGGCTAAGCGATTTTTACTTTAAGGTCATTACATACTTGTGCTTATATCTGCCGGATTCGAGTTGAAGAAAATATCCAACCTTTATCAGGTTTAGTCATTTCTCAGGGCCACTCGAGGAGTTGTAACTGAAATGCATGGCCATGCTCGAATGATGATTCGTTTATCAGTTAAGTTACTCTCTAGTCGGGAAAACCACTCTTGATATTGATCACTTGTAAAATACGACCTTTGTGAATACGGATTTTGCAAATTGTTTTACATTGAGTGGGAGAAATTACGGATATGAGAATTGGTTATCGCACATACACTTGTGAGGACAAGTGGGAGATTGTTGGAGCTTGTGTCCTCCACAGTTAGTGTGATAACGTATATAATTCTCTTATAGGTTCACAAGGGTATACTTAGTATTATATCAGTTGATTAACGTTTACTTAATAACGGTTGGCTTGCTAGAAGTTTGACGTTATTATCATACTGATGGCGGTGATCAACTGGTCCCTAAAAGTCACACTTAAAGGATGTGTTTGAGAGATGTGATTGTATGAAAATATAATCACATTGATGCCTTATATGACTAAAAGGTTAGTTCATGTATTTGACTAAACAGTTAGTCAATGTGATGATGAGACGATTATTTAATACAATTAAATAATATTAGCTGAGACGAATTAACTATTAATTCGTAAATTGAATATAAACTGTTATATTTAATTATTGTATATAATGTTAGCTTTAACGAATTAAGATGTTAATTCGTAATTAAACGTAACCAGTTATATTTAATTAGCAAATTATAAATATGTTATATTTATAGTTAATGTATATATTATGCGAAATTGTCATAATAAAATGTTGAAAGACCGGTATTAATAAATCGACTACAAACTGTTGTGTGTTGACTTATTAATACATGTCCACATAATTGACAATTAATATGATACACATTATATACAATTTGAGAACAACAAAAAATAAGAAGATTTTTCTCCTTATTTTTGGTTGTTGGTGAAACTGAAAATAAGAGTAAAAAGAGGAAGAAAATATCTTCCTCTATTCACTCCTCTTGGACGGTTTTAAGAGAGCAAAGGGAGATCATTTTCTCTCATTCTTTTTGACCTAATTCTCACATCACACAAACCCTAAAATATTCATAAGAAATTAGGGATCTATTCTAGCAAAGAAAAGAGGCATTTCTCATAACATTTTGGGTGCAACAATTAGGAGAATATCGATCTCGATATTGTTCTTAGGCCAAATTGCTAGGACCAAAGGTTGATTCTAATCTCTACTTTTGTTTATGTATTTTCATTTATGACTCGTATTTTCATAATTATAATTTCGTTATAATCCGAATTTCTTGATGAAGTATACCGATATTTCCCACAGTGCCACTACAGCCTCAACCTGCACCTGTTAATTCTTTGACTCGCTCCAGGATTGTTAACCATTCTCCTATTGTCTCAGCTGTGAACACTGACCCACCTGGAGGAGGAGGGGGAGTAAGTGCAGATCTCTCTTATGCAGATGCTGCAAGGTCTCCTCCTCGTTCTCCTATTAAATCTCCAACAAGGGCTCTATCTCCTACACCTACTGCAACTGACACTGTGGCAATTGGGGAGTCTAGGGAGAAGGGTAATCCAAACACAAACATTATAAATGACATGGATAATTTAGGATGCTGGAATATCAGAGGCATGAATAATGTGAATAAGCAAATAGATATAAAATGGTTTTTGCATCAAAATAAAATAGGTTTATTTGGTTTGGTAGAAACTAAGATTAAATATGTTAATTTTCAGTCTGTTTTGAATAATCTTGCTCAAAGGTGGTATGGTATCAATAATAATGTCCATCATCCTGGAGGGAGGTTTTGGATAATCTGGCTTCCTCAGTTTTTTCATGTCATTCTCTTGGATAACTCTCATCAACAAATCACTGTAGAGGTCACTGATATTCACTATGGTATGAAGTTTTGGTTCACTGTGGTTTATAGTTCAAATTCTGATACTGATAGACTACATTTATGGCAACAACTTACTGGTATCAAGGACAGATGTGTTGGTGCTTGGTGTGTTGGAGGGGATTTCAACAACATTTTACATTTCAATGAACGTTTGAGGAGTACTGTTCTTTGGAGGGAATTGGTGGATTTTAGGAACTGTGTTGACTATTGTGAGCTACTGGATATAAAAGCTCAAGGTTCCTTCTATACTTGGAACAATAAGCAAGGACCCCATACTAGAGTTTTTTCCAGAATAGATCGTTTTCTTATCAATCAAGATTGGATGGATCTTTATCCTGATAGTTATGCTTATTTCTTGAATGAGGGGCTTTTTTTATCATAATCTCTGTATTTGTTACAGGAGGCCTGGTAATGCTATCAGGAAATCTCATTTTAGATATTTTAATATGTGGGGACAAGCTCCTGACTTCCTTAGTATTATTCAATCTGAGTGGCAAAAGGAAGTCAAGGGTGTTAAAATGTATCAGGTTGTGTGCAAGCTAAAATATCTCAAGAAACCTTTGAAATTACTTAATAGGCAGAAATTTTCTGATATTGAGAAAGCTGCTGAGTTGGCTAAATTCCTCCTAGACAAGATTCAGACTAAAATGCATCTCCATCCTCATGATACTTCCATCAGAGAACATGAACAAGCTGCTTCCCAGAATTATTTCCATCTTCATAAAGCTCAGTTGAGCTATTTGAAGCAGAAGGCTAAAGTGGAGTGGCTCAAAGAGGGTGATGAGAATACAACCTTTTTCCATAGACATATTAAAGCTAACGTTCACAATAAAGTTCTCAGTATTAAGGATATCCATGGATCCCTTCAGACTGAACCTGATCAGATTGAAGCTGCCTTTCTTGAGTATTACAATGACTTACTGGGGACTAGTAAAGAGACTGTTTCTGTACATTACCCTACTGTCAGAACAGGAAGTCTCATTTCTAGTCATCATTTACCTCTTTTGGTGAAACCTGTCACTCATGATGAAATTAAACAGTGCATTTTCTCTATTCCTTCCTCTAAAGCACTAGGACCTGATGGTTTTTCCAGTCAATTTTTTAAAGACTCTTGGTCTATTATAGGAACTGTGGTTTGTGAGGTTATAATGGACTTCTTTCATACTGGTAAGCTTCTCAAACAACTGAATGCTACTCTGGTTACCCTCATACCTAAGATGGACAACCCAACTAGTGTACTTGAGTTTAGGCCCATAGCATGTTGTAACCTTATCTACAAATGCATTTCTAAACTTTTGTGTACTAGGTTGGGTGAGGTGCTTCCTGACACAGGAGTCCTAATCAGGGTGGGTTTATCAAAGGGAGAAATATTGTGGAAAATGTGTTAATTTGTCAAGATCAGATTAGGCTTTATAATAGAAAATCTGCCTCTCCCAGGTGTTTGATCAAAATTGACCTCAGAAAAGCATATGACACTATTGAATGGAATTTTTTGCATCACATGTTAACTGCCCTGCAATTCCCTAAGGTGTTCATTGATAAAATTATGGTGTGTGTTACTTCCACTACTTATTATTTGGCTTTAAATGGTAATTCCTTTGGGTTTTTCATGGTAAAAGAGGACTCAGACAAGGAGACCCTCTGTCCCCTCTTCTTTTCACTTTATGTATCGAATATCTATCAAGAATACTGAATGTGGTGGGTGGTCAAGATGATTTTAGGTTTCATCCTCTTTGTGGCCCCATGAAACTGAACCATCTCCTTTTTGCTGATGACTTGTTGCTCTTCTCCAAGGGGAATACTGCCTCAATTATGTGAATGCTAAGAGCCTTCTCTACTTTCTCTGATGCTAGTGGTCTTTGCCTTAATAGAGATAAATCAGATATTTACTTTAATGGAGTCTCAGGGGATGTGATGGCTGAGATTATGCAGGTATCTGGTTTTAGGAAAGGAACTTTGCCTTTCGGATACTTAGGAGTTCCTATTTCATCAAAAAAGATGTCCAAAAATGATTGTATGCAGCTGATGGATAGGATTACTATGAGAATCAGAGCTTGGGGTGCCAGGCAGCTATCTTATTCTGGTAGGCTTGCTCTTATCAACTCTGTGCTCACTAGTCTTCATTCTTACTGGGCTAGCATTTTCCTTATCCCCAATGGTATTATGAAGAAAATAGATAATACATGTAGGAATTTCCTTTGGTGTGGAAAAGATTCTTACCTAAGATCTCCTAATGTTCACTGGGATAAATGTTGCAGTCCTAAAGCTGAGGGGGGACTGGGCATTAGAGCCTCTAAACTTTGGAACAAAGCTTTATTGGGTAAGTATATTTGGTAGCTTGCTAACAAAAAAGATCACTTATGGGTTCGATGGATCAATCATATTTATATGAAGGGTATTCACTGGTCCAACTCCAATCCTCCAAATGATTGCAGCTGGGCCTGGAAGAAGATTGCACACACTATGTCCACTTTCAAGCAAGCCTATACAAATGACTCTTGGTTAGCATCAGACAAAGCATACACTGTTGCTGATGGCTACCAATGGCAGTGTCCTGTGAATCCTCAGGTTCCTTGGCACCATGTTTGTTGGAGCTCCCTTAATGTCCCTAAATGGTCCTTCATCTTTTGGGCAGTCCAACTCCAGAGACTTCTTACCAAAGATCGTATGCTTCGTATGGGTTTTGGCCATGATTCTATTTGTTACCTTTGTGATGGAGCTGATGAGAATCATAATCATCTGCTCTATCAGTGTCCTTTCAGTATACGCTGTGTTGATCTGCTACAGCACCAGCTTGGAGTGCAGTTCCCAGTTTTTGATCTCTCTAACTGGAATGCTCGTGGGGGGAGATGGAGTCGGCTACAAAGAAGGATTATTAGGGCTTGTCATGTGGGTCTTATTTACGCTATTTGGAGAGCAAGGAACAAAGAACGTGTGGATCATTTTGTCAGCCGGCCTAAGTGGGTTGTTTATCATGTTATTAAGGAAGTTACTGCCAGATTTTGGGCAAGGAATACTAGTGTAGTCACTACTCGAGATGTTGATTGGCTCAAGAAGATTAGTACCTAGGTTTTCTTTGCTCTTTGCTTTTAAATTGTACATTGGAACGCCTCATATTATAAGAACATTCATGATGTAATTATTTTTTGATATCAATATACTTACCTTTTACCAAAAAAAAAAACGTGTGATATTGTTTACCAAAAAAATGAAATACTTTAGAAACCATATATTTTCTATTTAATAACATAAAAAAAGAGGCAAATCCTGATACAACTATAATTTTGTTACCATTATTTTACATTCCAACTCAAAAATGGAAAAAAAAATACAAATTTACAACTGCTTGGAACGATATCTAAGAATAAAGATTTTGTCTTTATAAGAGAAACGAATAAAAAAACATGATTTGTTTAGTTTATCATACACTATAGACTCCGCCAGCATGCAGACATACTCTTAAGTAACCTCCAAATTAAAAGCGAAGAAATCTGCAAAAAAGGAAAACAAAGTACAAAACATCATCTTAGTATCATCTTTCAGACAAAAGAAAAGACAACAAATATAAAAAACACACCATATTACAGCATTTACAGTTACATTTTACATTATTTTACTGCAAATCAGTGACATTTTACTGCGAAAACATCATACTATAGCGTTTTAGTGCCTTGATGACATTTTATAACTAAATTATGTAGTCAACCTGCCAAAATGTATGAAAATAGAGTACCACTAATCTTCACATTCAGTATCACATCATACAAACAACAGTATCACACGTTTTCCGTTATCATAGCCAACATGTAATTCGACATTTCTCATTTTACTGAACACAAACGATTACTTCAATTCTTTCATATGAAACTGTAATTTTGCACAATTAAACAATGTTAAACCCTAATTTTCGCGATTAAAACAATATGAAACCCTACTTTTCACAATTAAACAATGTTGAACCCTAATTTTCACAATCGATCAATATTAAACCCTAATTTTGGCGATTAAAACAAAAAAAGACATCTTATAAACAACTACAACCTCAATTGATGATAGTAATTGATTCAGTGTGTCGATATTATGAACGGAAAACGTTTAAAATCATTTATAAGTAAAATATTTAGAAATTTACAGCAAGAACATGAAAGTACACTAAATAACTTGACGATTAGTTCAATTTTTTTGATTTAATCCTATTAAATTCATGTAATTCAACACACATACACTAATTTCGAACAAAATTAACATGTAAAATCAATTTAACACTACATAATTTGAAATAAAATCGCAAAAATAAAAGAAAACGAGAAACAAATGTACCTCAACGATTTTTGCGCGATTTTTAGTGAGAGTATTCAATCTAATGAATGAATAAATTTAGGATGTTGAAATACAGTTGAAATCGTGTTTGAATTTTTAGGTTTTCGCAAATTTTCAGTGAGATTTTTGAGAGGATTGTGATATATTTTTGTTTGAAATGTTTTAGATTGATTTTGGATTTTTTAGAGAGAGAAACGATTGTCTGATTTTGGGAGTTTAGGTGGTTTTGTTTGTCAATTTTCCTCGCGATATTGTTTTGTATATGGTGTGATATTTTATTCGTTACTCAATCCTCAAATATTTAGGAGTTCTCACCGGATTCCGACTCTCTCTCTCTCTCTCTCTCTCTCTCTCTCTATATATATATATATATATATATATATATATATATATATATATATATATATATATATATATATATATATATATATATATAGAGGAGTTCAAATGAGTCCACCTAAAATGGTGACTCCACTAAGTCCTAATCCTAGCCATTGATCTTCTAAGATTGATGGTTGAGATTTTAAAACTTTAAGATAAAACTTTAATGTTTTATAAATGAAACTTTAATTTATAAGTATAACTTTAATTCTTTACAATTATAACTTTAATATTTAAGGTTATTTTATAAATCAAAATTTAAATTTATGTTATAAAATTTTATTTTAAATATATAAAATTGATTTTTAAGTGTAACTTTAGTGTTTTACGAGTGAAACTTTAATGCTAAAATTTGAAACTTTATTTTTTTTAGACAATTTCTAATATAAAAATTTGAATTTATTTAATTTTACTGATTTATAAATGTAACTTTAATGTTTTACGAGTGAAACTTTAATGCTAAAAATTGAAACTTTATTTTTTTTTAGACATTTTTTAATATAAAAATTTGAATTTATTTAATTTAACTGATTTATGAATATAACTTTAATGTTTTAGGATTGAAACTTTAATGCTAAAAATTGAAACTTTAATTTTTTTAGACAATTTTTGATACAAAAATTTGAATTTAATTAATTTTGCTGATTTATACATTTTACGTCAATATTGTAATTTTATGAAATGTAACTTTAATGTTTTACAATTGTAACTTTAATCATAATTTTTGAAACTTTTTTTTTTTAGGATTATAAATTTGTAAATTTATACTAATTTGAATGTAATTTTAGTCCATGTCATGTGAAACTTTAGTCCATCCATATGAAACTTTAGTCAATATCAGTGAAATAAAACTTTAGTCCATATCAGTGAAATAAATTTTAGTACAGGTCAAGTGAAACTTTAGTCAATATTAGTGAAACTTTAGTCCATATCTTTGAAACTGTAATCCATATCACCACGTCATTATCACCAAAATGACCCCTCTGCAACAACCATACGAGTGAAACTTCAACGGTATACGAGTGAAACTTTAATGGTCGAGAGTGAAACTTTAATGGTCGAGAGATTACGTAATTTAAATTAATTATGTTTCGCCATAACCACCGTAACCATAACCACCGTAACCATAACCACCGTAACCACCACCATTGGTAAACCGCCACCGCGCACCACCAACACCACCCCCTACATCTGAAAAAAAAAAAAGATAAAGGAGGGAAAAGGCGGCAGAACTACCACCACACCATTACCCACCGCATTTCCAGCCACCACCAACACACGTTTTCAGATCTTAAAAAAAAAAGGGGAGAAGCGGCGTCTGGTGGCGGCGGTTGAGGAGGGGAAGAGGGACGACCACGACGATGAAGGACGGACGAAAGGCGGTGTCTGCAGGTTGTTGGCGGAGGACGAAGGTTTTATGGTGGTGGTAGGATGATTAGGGTTGGTTTGGGAGTGAGGGATGAGAGAGACGGAGAGAGAAAAAGGGAGGAAGAGAGAGAAGTGGGAGGCTGTGAAATGAAAAGAAATTAGGTTTTGTTGTGTTTTATATAGCCTTTTTATTTTTAGATTTAATCTTAGCCCTTCATTTTGTTATAATCTAAGGGCTAAAATTAGGACTTATGGACTCATGTAAGGAGGTGGACTCTCTTGATCCCATTTATATATATATATATATATATATATATATATATATATATATATATACATATATATATATATATATATATATATATATATATATATATATATATATATATATATATATATATATATATATATATATATACATATATATATATATACATATATATATATATATACATATATATATATATATATATATATATATATATATATATAGAGAGAGAGAGAGAAAGAGAGAGAGAGAGAGAGAGAGAGAGATTGGATTTGGTGATTTTGGTTCTTATGGTGAGTTGTGAGTTGAGGGAATCTCAGCCACTAGATTATATTAGAGATGAGTGGCCAAGATCAAATCTTACATGTCATATAAAACCATTGTCATTTACTTATTTTCTCTTTTTCTAATGTTACTTTTTTTTTTTTTTTTTAATTTAATTTTTTTCTCTTTTTTTACCTCGTGTTATTATGCTTTTTTTACCACTTTGATTTTTGTTTTCTCTTATGTTTTTCTTTAATTTACTCATTATGTTACCTTTTTTCTTTTTCTTTTTGTACCGGATTTTTTTTTTACTTGAAATTTTTTTACTCTTATTTTTTTACCTCGTGTTATTATGCTATTATTGTGCTTTTTTTTTTTACCTGGATTTTTTTTTTTTTTGATTTTTTCTCTCTTTTTTTACCACATGTTATTGTCTTTTTGTTATTGTTATTCCAAATTGTTATTGTGATGTTATTCTCATTTACTTTGATTTTTTTACGATTTTGATTTTTTTCTCTTTTTTTACCATATGTTATTGTCTTTGTTATTGTTATTCCATTTTTATTGTGATGTTATTCTCTTCTTCTTGTGAATTTTTTTACGACTTTGATTTTTTTTTTTTTTTTTTTTTACCTCGTGTTATTGTCTTTATTCTACCGTTATTCTGTTTATTGTGATGTTATTCGGTGTAACTTTGATTTTTTACTCTTTTTTTACCGCATGTTAATGTCTTTGTTATTGTGATGTTATTCCAGTGTCACTTTGATTTTTTACTACTTTGATTTTTTTTACTACTTTGATTTTTTTCTCTTTTTTACCGCATGTTATTGTCTTTGTTATTCGGTGTTATTGTGATGTTATTCCGGTGCCACTTTGATTTTTTTTACGACTTTGATTTTTTTCCTTTTTTTTTACCACGTGTTATTGTCTTTGTTATTCTCATCATTATTGTGATGTTATTGTGCTGTTATTCTACTAATATTTTGATGTTATTGTGCTGTTATTCTACTATTATTCTGATTTTTTTTCGTTTTTTTTACGGACTTTGATTTTTTTTACGAAATCTAGGTGATAATATCTAGGCATAACCATCTCTACGCATCTCCTTCAATAATTCCTCCGCCTCGAGAAGTCCAGTCAGGTGTGACATGCATTCATCATAACACTGTAGCTTATCTGCAAATTCAGCGGCACAAGTCATGAATCTGAATGCCACTAGAGATTTACAGAATAACTCGAAAATGACCACGATCGTGAGTCAACCAGTCTGATCCGTATATGGTCTCTTTACTGGATCCAATATTGAGCTGACCCAAAAATATCAGACACGCAAATTTCCTGTGTTCCGAGATAACTTAATGAACTAATTTGAAATCACACCAGGTTTATCTACATAGCAAACAACTGTATTTTGGATATATCCGAAATAACCAAACTGTGCTCTCTGACCCAACCGAGTATTTGTGGGTCTGTGCTCTGTGCCAAGTGAAGTAAAAGGCCAAGAAGCCCTTCCGACATGTTTGCCAATGATCTTGATACTCTTCTGTTTGGGACCCGCGGCTGTTCTTTCAGAGTCGTTATCGTCCATTTGAGAAAAGCCACCCCTAGAACTGTCTTCACTTCTTCTGATGATAGGGGTAGGCTAGAAAGCACGCAGGAGGCTTCGGATCGCTCACTGTTTGTCGACTGGTTGTCTTGTAGTTTGTTTCTTAAAAGCGCCAATTTGTTCAAACTCCTGAGTTCAACTAAAAGATCTTCACCGGATCTTTCAGATATTATCCTCATAAGCTTGAAAGTGAAGATTCTATGTTGAGTTTCGGGGTGTTCAAGATATTTTATCATAGTTTTGATGCCATCCCCAGATTTAATTTGAGTTGCAACATGTTCTGGTATACCAAAAGAAAGGGAGTTGAGATATATGTATGATTCGCATTTGCGAGAGGGAATCGAACAAACATTATAACAGCATAACAAGCTTCACACTGTCGGAAAACTAGCCTGTTAATTCAACGCCATAAAGAATTCCGTGCTAATCAGATCATTTAGTATATGCTTTCTCGTCCATAGGAACACCCAAGTTCTGCACCATATCAAAAATCTTAACCACTTCGTCTAACTTCCTCTGTCTTCCATAAACACTGCACCAAGTGACGGACCAGAAATTTGATTAAAATCATGGAATTCCCTAATCAATTTCCCTAAATTCATCAATCTTCACCTTAATCAACAACATATGAAGAACAAACCAGAACAACTACGCAAAATGGTTTGAGGACAAAAACTACAATGACCCGGACCAAACACAGTTCATTAGATCAAATTTATTTTTTCAATGCCTTGCAGATCTAAAGATCAAAACAACACTGCGTATGAAATTCAATCCCCTCAACCTCAACCTCGTCATCCATATTTCGACCAAGAACCGCCCTGGCCAGCTGTCTTGCACCATCGTATGCAGCAATCAGACCCGACTCCTCTGCCTCCTCCTTGAGTTCGCACCTATAACCTATAACCTGGAAAAACCAGTCACAAAACCACCATTAAAGCCGCCAACAGCAGGAGTTCACCACCGAAATTGGTGAAATTGAGATGATAACCATGGTACGACACCAAAATCAAGCACGAAAATATTGAAAT
This sequence comes from Silene latifolia, assembly GCF_048544455.1. Classification (NCBI taxonomy): domain Eukaryota; kingdom Viridiplantae; phylum Streptophyta; class Magnoliopsida; order Caryophyllales; family Caryophyllaceae; genus Silene; species Silene latifolia. The sequence goes on along the minus strand of NC_133529.1, from coordinate 53,275,304 downwards.
TGAGACAAAATCGATGTTATGGTAGCTCTTTTACGGAAATTTTTAGGTTTTAATCGTAGTGATTTTGGGGTTTTTTTTTAGTTTAGGGGGAGGATTTATAGTTAATTTTTGGTTTCAATGTAGTGATTTTTTGGTTTTAATTGATTGATGTTCAGTGTCGGTGGTGTCGTTGATTGCTTTTTTTTTTTTTATTAGCTTTAATCTCAGCCATCTATTTCTTTTAATCTAATGGCTGAGATTTGTGAGTACACAAACTCACAACTCACCGTGAACCAAACTCACGAGATCCCGCCTCTATATATATATATATATATATATATATATATATATATATATATATATATATATATATATATATATATATATATATATTTTTATTGGAGGCAAGTTCTTGGGTGCAACAAGGAAGGAGACCTTCTACTTTGGAGGTTGGGTACTTGGAGGATCTTGCCAAATTTTGTAAAAATTCCAATAAGACAATAAGTTGTTGTACTTATTTCCATAAGCAATGTGAGCAAATTTCTATTCTTCTCTTATTATGACTTTATATTTGTATGCATGCTATATAGATCTCTAAATCACTAAATCAATATAATTTGGTAATCTAATTAGAGGAGTCTAATTAGGGTCTATGGACTATCATGTGGTATCAGAGCCTAGACTTGTATTTTGCATGTTCATTTTAGGTTTTTTTTATCGAGTTATGAGATAATTTGGAAAATTCGAAAATGGGTTTTAAAAGTTGTTTTTGCATGAAATATTTTTGGCATGCATACCTACTGAACTCAAAATGTTTGCGGTCAAATTTGATGATTTATGGAGTTATTTGCTACTTATTATCATTTTTATATAAAACCGAGTCAATAATGCCATATTTTGGTTAAGAGTTAACTAAATATAGTTGCATATTGATTCTAGCCATGAAAATTTTATATTGTCTCGCATGCATGTTTTAAATAGTGTATGTAAAATTTTGAAATTTGTTATTGAGATTTTCATGTTTATTGATTTTTAATGGTTAAAAATCGATAAAAAGGGATTAAGATGTTAAAAAAAACATGGAACGAAATTTTCTGGGTATGAGAAATTTTTGTATATTCAAAAATGTATTTTAAAAGTTAAAAGTGAAATATAGAAATTAATTTCACCCCTTTCTTTTATGTTTATTGGTTTTTATGTGATATAAACCCATAAATGTCGATGTTTTTGTTCTCAAAATTTATTCCAATATTTAGAGCAATTGTTTTTGCCATTTTTGGGTTCCTATAAAATTTTCATAATATACAAGTATTTTATTTCAAATTTTTGCAATGGTTATAATTATTTTTGAATTATTTCATAAAAGCTATGATAAAACTGATATAACTAGCATATAATATCAATTCAAAGTAATTAATTATCAACAAATTAGTGGGGACTAAATTTTGAGTTCTAAAACAGTTTTGACAATTATTTTGAGCTTAAATATGGTTTAAGTGTTGATTATTGATTTTTAATGGTTAAAAATAGATAAATTCCACAAAGCCGAGCTAGATACTTATGATTGTGCTTAACGGCGATTTTGGCATGAAATTTACAGCATTTTATTTTTATTTTTATTTTTGAATTAATGAATGTCATTTATTTAATTTTTTATGCAATTTGTACCTAGTATGGCCTAGTTTATTTATAATCGTTATTACATGTAATGAAAGGGAATAACGGTTCGTTTGTAATTTAATTGTCATCTCGTGCCGTCGGTTTATAATTATCAATAGTTTATTTTTATTACATCAAATCTATAATATGTATTGATATGTATTCATTTGTATCTATTTTTATTACTACTTGTAATGAAGATCAGCGTTTTCTCGAGACGATGCCATTTTTTGAAGGAGTTCCAAATCCCACAACACGGTGCTATTTTTGGAAGGTGTTCTAATGGAGAGGAAAGAGGCCAAGGAGGTGGTTTACGAATTTGTAATAATCTAGTTAATTTGATTAGCTAGGTGGCCATACTAGGATTTAATATTTTTGCATGTTTATATTTTGCTTTCCCATCATGCCTAAATCGCCGCACATGCATTTATTTAATTTTGCGATTGTCAATTAATAGTTATTGACAATTCACCGACTTAGTTCACTTATAGGAGAATTAATAACTAAATTGACAAGATCTCTCACATATTTAATTAATGGGATATTCTACGGTGTACCCTCGAGTTTTTCGGTATTCTATGTTGTACCCCTACATTTTTGAAATTCTATGGTGTACCCCCCGAACTCTATACATTAGTCTATACCATGATCTTATTTATTGTCTTTGCTAACTTAATTTCTTAATTGACCTATTAAATCGTTTATTTACCATTCCAATTACTCGATAACTTACGTATTTACTTCTTAGTTCGCCGAATTACTCATTATCCCACCAAATAGTATACGAATCTAACTAAAAGTTCATCAATTCTCCATTATCATGTCATGTATCATAACAAATGTTTTAATAGTAGTTTGTGCTTATTAAAGATAATTTGTGATGTTTCTCATGTAGAATGGTTATACAACATTAATACGTCAAAATAAAGGTCAAAGTACGGTTGTTTGATAGTGATAAAGTTAATTCAGAGTTAAACGAGATCATGATGGAGAAATAGGTAAGGAATTTAGGGGTACAATGTAGAATATAAAAAAAGGAGGGGTACAACATAGAAAACCGAAAAACTCAGGGGTACACCGTAGAATATCCCTTAATTAATTGAGATAAGCCTTACCAATTAGTAACACCTATGAATCCCGTGTTCATTAGGGCAACCACGCTCGTGGACCCTTTTTACCTCGGGTAAGTAGGGTGATCATATCACATGCCAAAATTGGGTTGGACTCAACGGGATAAGCATTGTCCCGGGACTAGGAGATGGATTTAGTGGAAATCCATCAACCGAAAGTTCTAAGGATAGAATTAGTCAAAAGTTAACTTACCCTATTTACATAAAGATGAAATGTGATGACCATTTTTGTCTAAAAATGGATCTCGGAGTCATTTATATAATTTTGTGAGGGATCGTTATATAAATGTTAAAACTTGATAAAATCGTTTTACAAGTAAATTATTAAAATAATGAATGTTTATATTTCCTTATTTTGTTGTAGTTTTTAATTTGCAATGACAACACCATCTTCCACAACTCAACTTGGAAAAGTCTCAAGGCTAAGGTCCGTAATGGACAAGTGTATTTTGAAAGTCGACGGAAGTAATTTCGTCGAATGGTAGTCAACCATTAAAAGCGCCGCAGTATCCGAAAACGTGCTCCGCTACTTGGTTGAAGCCCGACCCTCCGAGCCCGGCTCAAGGGTTACTACGGCGGCACGGATCGCCTATGATGACCATATGAAGGTCTCAAACTATGTCAAGAATTTCTTGATATGGTCCATGGCTTCTTATCTCAAGTGTCGTTGTATCTTTCTCAATGAATACGAGATATTCACGAGGGTAACAACGATATTTTCTCAAACATCGCAAATCCGCCAATATGAGGCTGTGGTGCGTTTCTTCAAAGCAAAGCTTGAAAAGGGCCAAAATGTTGGTCCACGTCTGCTCAAAATGGTTGAGCATGTTGACACTCTAGAGCATCTAAGGTGTAGTATTCCAAAGAAGCTTGTGATGGGCCGCATTCTCCACTCACTTACCAACACATTTGCCCATTTTAGGGTGAACTATAACATGAACAACATGGACAAGAGTTTCCATGAGCTTCATGCTCTCCTTGCCCAAGCAAAGAGGGACATGGAGGCAAGTGGGAGTGAGAAAAAGGACTATCTTTCAATGCGATTGAAGAACTTATACTTTGGGGTTCGGAAGGGAAAGGAGAAGGGAAAGACCCAATTCAAAAATCAAAACAAAGGAAAGGGAAAAGCTATTAAGATAGCAAGACCAAGTCAAAGGTTGGCAAACATCTCGATGCTGAATGCTATTATTGTAATGGCAAGGCCCATTGGAGGCGAAGTTGTCCCAAGTACTTGGAGGACATAAAGGTCGGGCGTGTGACGCCAAAAGGTGTAATCTCCTCTACTCTTTATATGATAAACATTAATTATGCTTGCACTTCTACTTGGGTATTAGATACCGGATGTGGATCTCACCTTTGTAATCATTTGCATGGGCTAAAGGACGTGCGAGCACTAGCCAAAGGTGATGTGGACCTACACATAGGGAATGGAGCTTGAGTGCGGCCATTTGCGTGGGGACATACATACTCACCTTAGCTAGTGGTTTAGAGTTGTTTTAATTAATTGTTAATTTATACCAACTTTAACTAAGAATATTACTCCTTCTCCGTGTTAGACGCGTAAGATTTTTCTTTTATGATCAAGAACAATTGTTGTACTTTAGTTTATGGTAAAGCCATTTCTATTGGAGGTATTTATGTTCTTAATAATGTTAATGAAGTTTATCATGTAGAGAACAAGAAACTCAAAACAGGTGAACCTAATCTATCCTACCTCTGGCATTGTCATTTAGGTCATATAAACGAAAGACGCATAAAGAGATTTGTTTCATCTAAAGTTCTCAAACCATTTAATTATGAATTTTATGGTGTATGCGAGCCTTGTATTTTAGGCAATATGACTCGTGCTCCTTTTATGGGAAAAGGAACACGAGCTAGTGAGGTTTTAGTCCTCATACATACCGATGTGTGCGGTCTATTAACCATCACCGCTAGAGGAGGTAATCACTACTTCTTCACTTTTACTGTTGATTTAAGTAGATATGGGTATGTCTACTTAATGAAGTACAAAAGTGAAGCCTTTGATAAGTTTAACGAGTTTCAACATGAAGTAGAGAACCAATTAGATAAGATGATTAAAGCCCTACGATCCGATCGTGGTGTTGAATACATAAACAAAGAATTTGATTCACACCTGAAAGATTGTGGTATTGTATCACAATGGACTCCTCCTAGCACACCACAATTAAATGGCGTGGCCGAAAGGAGAAACAAGACTTTATTAGATATGGTTCGGTCTATGATGAGTCTAGCATAGCTTCCTGATTCATTTTGGTGTTTCATCATTTTGTATGCAATATTCTCACTAAATCGAAGTCCGACTAAAGCAGCCAATAAGACTCTATATGAGATATGGACAGAGAAGGTCCCTTATTTGTCGTTTATAAGAATGTGGGTTTGCGAGGCGTATGTTCAGAACACGTCTGACGACAAACTTGCACCCAGATCCGACAAATGTCTTTTTGTAGGATATCCGAAAGAAACACGTGGTTATTACTTCTACAATAGTCACGAGAACAAAGTGTTTGTGGCTCCTGATGCTGTCTTCTTAGAAAAAGAATTTATTTCTAAAAGACATAGTGGGAGAAAATTTGAACTTGATGAAGTTCAAGAGTCACAAACTGAGAATGAAGTGAAGGAAAACATTCCCTCCTTTTATGAAACGGTGATTGTTCCTAGAAAGTCAGGTAGAATTAGTGACCAACCTTACCGTTACCTCGGTAATATAGAGGAAAACAGTGATTTATTACTTTTAGAAAGTGACGAACCCACTACGGCAATACTTACAACTCGGCCATTTCTAGTCCCGACTTCGTGCATTGGCTTGAGGTCATGCGATCCGAAATAGATTCCATGTACGAGAACCAAGTATGGGACTTGGTGGATTTACCTGAGGAAGTGCGACCCCTTCAGTGTAAATGGTTCTTTAAGATCAATCTCGGCATGGATAAACATATAGATGTATACAAAACTAGATTGGTGGCAAAGGGTTTCACTCAAGTTAATGGTCTTTACTATGACAAAACCTTCTCCCCAATTGCTATGCTTCGGTTCATTAGGATTATCTTAGCGGTTGTCGCATTTCATAATTATGAGATTTGGCAAGTGGATGTCAAAACCGCCTTCTTAAATGAGATTCTAGAAGAGGGAGTGTACATGACACAACCTGAACGTTTTAAGAATACATCTAACTCTAAGAAGGTGTGTAAGCTTAAGAGATCCATCTATGGTCTTAAGCAAACATCTAGGAGTTGGAACCATCACTTTGATCATGTCATTAAACAATACGGTTTTACACGAAGTGTTGAGGAACCTTGTTTGTACATAATGTTTAGTGGGAGTAAAGTTGCTTTCCTAGTTTTATATGTGGATGACATATTGCTCATCGGGAATGATATAATGATGCTCACTTCCATTAAGGAGTGGCTAGGGAATTATTTGCAGATAAAGGACTTGGGAGAGACATAACACATCTTGGGTATTTGGATCTATAGGGATAGATCTAAGAGCATACTGGCATTAAGTCAAGAAGTTTATATTGATAAGATTCTTGATCGGTTCAATATGAAAGACTCTAAGAAAGGCTTTCTTCCTAAGGGTTCTGGAATTACTTTGAGTAAGTCACAGTGTCCACAAATCCTGAGGAGATTGAACTCGTGAAATTAATCCCTTATGCTTCCGCTGTTGGATCAATCATGTATGATATGATGTGCACTCGTCCCGACGTCGCATATGGTTTGAGTATGTTGAGTCGTTACCAAACCACCCCAGATGAGAGTCACTAGATAGCCATAAAGAACATCCTTAAGTACTTGTGAAGGACTAAGGATTCATTCTTAATGTTTGGAGGTGAAACTGAATTGCTTGTAACGGGTTACACGGACGCCACTTTCCAAACCGATTGGGATGATTTGTAATCCCAATCCGGCTATGTCATTATGTTGAACGGAGGAGTTATTTTTTAGAAGAGCTTCAAGAAAATTGTCACTGCAGATTCTACGACAGATGCAGAGTACCTTGTAGTGTCAGAAGCTGCAAAGAAAGCTGTTTAGATTCGACAATTCATAAAAGGACTAGGAGTAGTCCCTACCACCGATGACCCTATCATTATATATTATGATAACAGTGGGGCTATTTTTCAAGCTAAATAGCCCAAGTCTAGTAATAAATCTAGACACGTACAAAAGAAATATCATGTAACAAGAGATTACGTGGATAGAAAGGAAATAGACATTTGTAAGGTTTGAACAGACGAGAATATTGTTGATCCTTTAACCAAGCCTTTATCGAAGGCCAAGCATGATGGTCATGTTGTCGCAATGGGATTGAGACGAGTACCAGAATTCTTTTAGATTATGGGTTATGTGTAATACCTCGTAGTTTCTAAGGCGTTCACTCGATCGAGTAGACCGAGTGGACCGAGTATAACGATTACTAGACTTAGTGGAGTTGTTATAATGTCCGCCTATAGAAGGATCGCCTTAAAACTATCATAACTTGAGATCTAGACATGCTATTGATGTGATTCCAATGGGAGGTGATTGCTTGTTCTCTTATGATTCCAACGGTAGGTTACATGCCCAAAATGACCAAGAAACGAGTGAGATATGACTGTTTTACGAAACCTGGTCATTCCTGAGAACTGTGTCGCACTCGACCGAGTGAGGTTCACTCGACCGAGTGGACCGACACTCGACCAAGTGAGAGACACTCGACCGAGTGAGTGACACTCGACCGAGTGGGATCGCCACTCGATCGATTGTGTAACGCCCATGTTTTTAAATAGTTAAATATTAATTTATAATGTTATATTGTGATTTAAAGTTTATACTTTAGCCTTCGACCTCAATTTTATTCATTTTCTTAATTTACGTACTTTTTATACTGGTTAAAACATGTGTATACCATCATACTATTTTTAGCCTAACAATTAATTTTATCAATCTCGATATTCTTATTAAGTGATAAAAGCTTAACCTGTTTTATGATCGGATCATCCAAATTATGGACTAATAGACCCAAGAGCCCATATTAATCTAAATAAAGGAGATAAGACTAAACCTATACCAAACACTAAATTGCTCTGCCTTGCCTTGCGCCTTGTCCAGTCCGACTGTCCCTCTTTAGTGCTCCTCCTCCTTCCTCCTCCATGTTTTGCTTCTTCTAATCCTCCCGACACACTCATCATCATCTCTCCATCATCATTGCGCCTCCCTCGGCGTATCTGTCATGCATATTTGTCACTTGGTCCTTAATTCTAATTGGGTTTACTACGGCGCGATGATACGGACCCCTATATAATTATGGACGACTTGGGAAGCATTCTGATGAGGTAACTAGGCTAACCCTTAATTGTATTTTAGCCTTTAAGCCATGATTGTAGGATGTTGGATGTGTTTATCTTGATCTGGATTCCTCCTTGTTTGTATATTGATGTTTAAAGTTGTTGACTGGATTAATTTTATTGATGTTCTGATGGATTATTGGAAAATTGAATATATGCGAGTGTGGTAATAGGTTTGCAGTGAACTCTCAAGTTGCTAGTTTTCCATTAACGTGGGTCGATAATGAACTATTAAGTACGACAAATTATTCATGTAAGTTACGGTAATATTGCTTGAATTGAGTTCTGTGGACATGGGCCCACCTGCGTATGCCCCGCCGATCTGTGGACAACGGCAGCGGTCTTTTTGAAAGCCACGCTCGGCGGCGTAAAGGTGCTTTCGACCGGATCGTTTTAGATCGGTCGGTTTCGTCTCGGTAAGGGTCTCGAAACGATTAGAGATGTTCGGAGTCGCCACCAAGAATTTGTGGGATGCCTGGAACCCGTTCGAATTCCACTTTATACCTCGGTCAAATCGAAGCACAAAGCAGCGTTTTGACATAGGTACTAAAGATAAGGAAATCGTCCCTCTTTAGCATCCTATCTCTAGAATGACTCTCGTACGCCCTGGATAAGGTCGTCCACTATCCAAAGTTTCTGAGTAAGAGGTGAAGGTACGTATTGGGAAGCCCTTTAATCAGACACCCAATCCCGCCCGCGTTTAGCGGCCTCTACTGATCGATCTTGGTTGGTTGAATGCAAAAGTTGATAAAACGGTTTAAATGCATGAATGCGCATCCAATAATTTAAACCTAACATGTGAGAGCTTTCTAAGTCGGTTGATTTAATCCAAGTATCAAGTATAAGATGTCGAGTTGGATTAATGATTGATTTGCATGCAAGACGGAAATTAAACATCCATTTACCGTATTAGGTTTACGGTGCATAACATGATCCATTTGTCTTAGTAAGGCATTTGGCAAATATGGTTTGAATAGTCATCTGATCCGTCCTATATCCGGGTTAGCCGGAGTCGGGATCGTCCTAGACTAATCTTTGGAAGGAACAGGCCCTGTACTGAGAGAAGGCTATAAGAGGCGCGAGCCAGCCGGCGGTGTAAGGGGCCTCCCTCTGGTTTTGAAAATGAGAAAGAAAAGGCCTGCTTGAGGCGCGGGTTAGCCAACGGCTGTATGCCGTGTTCTGGCTGTTTAGAAAACGTTATAAAACGTGTTGAAAATGGGTATTTGGACCCGGTTTGATTTTGAAAGGGTCGTTTAGACCGCATTTGTTGATTTGTGGAACTAGACTCGAATAATCATCATTGTTTGATAATATTCGATGTCGGGTTCGATTTTGACAAGCTTGACATGAATAGTTTTGAAAATGATTATGGACTAATTGTTTTAAGTCCATTTTGAATGTAATTAGTCGTTACTCATCATCGTACCCGGGTTAAAATCCGGCATGGTATATAGAACCAAGGATGATTTCGTGTTGGTGACTAATATGCATGTTTTGCAAATGTAAAGAAATGAAATAAAAGGCTTTAAAATACCTCTTAAATGTCATTAACCAAATATTATCACTGAAACACGGATTTAACCGTCATGGTATGAAGAACCAAGGGTGAAAAATGCTTTATGGTTAAAACATGTGAAATGAAACAAGAGGTTTCGAAAATACTTGAAATGGTAAAAACCGATTACAAATATGAAAATGGATTAAGGGAAATGACGAGAACAAACACGGTTGATCTCTAGTCTGAACACCCCATTTAGGCGCGAGCCAGTTGGCGACCTAAGGGGCTTCTACCTCAGACCAAAAATCAGTTTTGGCTCGTTTATTCCATGTTTTGATTCATGTTATGCATGTTTTAGCATGTTAAAGTCATGAAACGAAAGAAAACATAATAAAAGAGGATTTTTACACCCTCATACTTACATGTTTGGTTGTGGCGAGTGACCGACGTAAGTGTAACAACTTGTTTGATCGGAAAAAACTCGGTTTAAAACCATTTTGGTAAGTAAAAGAGTGTTTTAAAAGTTTAGTGATGGTGTAGTGGTCAAAGTGGTCGGACAAGTAGTTTAATGCACGATGACGGTACCAAAAAATGTGTAAGGCTCGTGTTTACGATCGGTAAGTCGTAAACACGCGTCGGATTATGACTTTAGAAGTCGAGTCGAGAATTTTAAGGGAGAAAAGAGGGGGCGGACACTCGCGTAAGTCTCAAATGGGTGGCATTTGAGGGGTATTTATATGAGAATGAGTGGTTGTGTGAGTTTTGAGCGACGTGGCCACCTGGGCTGGTCAAAGAGGCGCGAGCCAAGTCGCGGCACTTCGAGTTGTGTTGTCACTATCACAACAAACGCAATCATGATTTGTTCTATCCTAGGTTTTGTAGTCACATGTTTGGTACTTGACCATTCATGAATCCGGTAAAACTTAGTATAGAAGGCTTGAAGATATTTTGTTTTTGTGGTTGACTCGGTTTGACTCGTTGTTGGAGTCGGGATTTTGAATTTTCGAGTCGGTTTTTGGCTCGGTGTCGGTTTTGACTCTAGTTAGTGTCATCGCGACCCCGTCGTTGTGCATTAAACACTCCAGGTATTTTTGAAATGTTTTGAAATGTTTTGTTTTCGAAATCGTTTTAAGTTTTCCGACGTAAAGTTGTACACGAACTGTCGATCAAACGCTGCGATCCCAAAACATGTTGTAGTCCGATAATCATCGGGTGTTTGTTGGAGTCTCAGCAGATACTGGGTATCAACAGAGCCCCCACTTTGACTGAGGCTTGGACAGGGCGAAAGTCAAAGTAGAGTCCCCAGGTCAATCGATGATTACAACCTGAAGACCCAAGCGACGTCGAGGCGGCTCGAAAGGATTCGGGCCAAGGACCTGCCGTCGGGAAGGGCGACGCCAAGGCGACTCAAGGGCACGAGTCAAGGACCTGTCGTCGGGAACAGTTTAGAGTCTGTCGACTGTCCGTGCGGGTCGTTTAAAGTCCGTTAGACTACGTGCAAAGGCTCGCCAGCCATAAGAAGGAGTCATACCTGAGGCATCTTCGGATATGTCCTTGCATGGTTGCGGATAAATGCTCGCCAGCCGTGGTGCGTACGTGAGGAGGGCTCGCCAGCCGCGGTGCGTTGTAAGGTTCGCCAGCCACGGGGCGTTGTAAGGCTCGCCAGCCGCGGTGCGTTGTAAGGCTCGCCAGCCGCGGTGCGTTGTAAGGCTCGCCAGCCGCGGTGCGTTGTAAGGCTCGCCAGCCGCGGTAAGGAAATGTACCCGAGGCGTCTTCGGGATGTGTCCTTAAAAGGGTAAGGAAATGTACCCGAGGCATCTTCGGGATGTATCCTTGATGAGGTAAGGAAATGTACCCGAGGCATCTTCGGGATGTATCCTTGATGAGGTAAGGAAATGTACCCGAGGCATCTTCGGGATGTATCCTTGATGTGTTGCGGACAAAGGCTCGCCAGCCAAATGTGACGGTCGGTTAATGGACCATGGGAACAGCCGCGTCGAATGGGCTTGTTTTGAAAGTAGCGAACTTGTGATGTCGCTGGGGAATAGCGAGTATGGATTCTCACTATCACTGCTTTTGGAATGAGCGGGTTCCGCGAGGAAGCCCCCTGCTGGCATTTGAAGGAATAGTGAATTCGGAATTTCTCACCATTCGGTTTGAATTTGTAGTGGCGGTTTTGATCGCCGTTTGTTCTAACAGCAAATTTGAGTTTTGCTATAGCATTTGAAGTGACGGTTTATGTGCCGCCGTTGACATTTTGAAAGAAATGGTGAATTTGGAATCTTCACTATTGATTGAAGTGACGGTTTATGTGCCGCCGTTGACATTTTGAAAGAAATAGTGAATTTGGAATCTTCACTATTGATTGAAGTGACGGTTTATGTGCCGCCGTTGTCATTTGAAAGAAATAGTGAATTTGGAATCTTCACTATCGATTGAAGTGACGGTTTATGTGCCGCCGTTGACATTTTGAAAGAAATGGTGAATTTGGAGTTTTCACCATTCGGTTGAAGTGACGGTTTATGTGCCGCCGTTGTCTGAAATAGCGATTTTGAATTTTCGCCATTATTTTGAAATTGGCGGTTTTGATTGCCGTTTGCTTGAAAATAGCGAGTTTTGAATTTCCACTATTTGTTTTTGTTTGTTTTCGAGGAAATGACAATATTTAATATTGTCAACGAAAATTTTGAAGTCTGTTGTGGGAAATTGGGCCAAAGCCCAAATTTCGCTGAAAAAGAAAAGGGGGGGCCTGGTTTAGGCGCGAGCCACCTGGCGATGCAAGCCGGCTTCCCTATTTTTTGTTAAAAAGACGCGAGGTTGAGTTGCGGATGAACATTCATCTTCAACCTCGAAAATTCGCCCAAAATTGCCATTGACGGACCTTCAAGCTTGCTTTCATCCGTGCCATTGTCAACAAATGTCATCTCAAGGTAAGTATTTCCTCTTGAATCCTTTCAAATTTGTTGGTTGTTAGCTAGATTGAATTAGGGCGGATTTTGCCCTAAAAATCAAATTGGGCGTTTTTGCTTGGGCTAATTTCGAGTGAAATTGATGTTTGCATTAGGTTAGAAACCTGTTTAGGAGTATAGGGGTGCTTTTAGTTTGCATTTTGGTCCCCGTTCCCGCTCCCTATGCTCGAAAAACGTGATTGAGGTGAGAAACCGTCTCATTTCACAATGCCAAGTTTATTTGCTTGGGTAGTGGGTCCCACTAGGTTGCATTGTAGTTGGGAAAACCCGTGTTTGCCATTTAAGGACCTTCATTGGATGTTTGTGGGCAAAATTGAATTTTTGCCTTTTGCGACGGTCTTACGTCTGATAAAATAAGCGCTTGTTTGGGCTTGAATTGAGTCAGTCTGCCTTGAAATGGACCTTATTGGTATTTTAGGTCGCCTTGAGGCGTAATAAAATCATGTTTGCCTCTTCGCGGTCGTTTTTGGATTTTTGACCGGTTTGGGCTCAAATTAGCGTATGAATTGCCTTTCTGAACCGTAGAAAAATCCCCATTGTGTCGGGAATGTATTTTGGGTTGTTGGCGGACCTTGTGTGGGCCTTGAAATGCCGTTTTTGTGATTTTGACTCGTCTTTTGCTTGAAAAGAGGGGCGAGTCGTTTTTGTATTTTTGTTGTGAATGGTTTGGGGCGGGATTTCCCCTTGTTTTTTTGTTTGCAGGTTGTGTTTTTTTTGTTTTTTTTTTTTGGGTTCGTCCATTTCACGCCGTCGTAATGCCGAAATTTCGGCTGACTCTTTTGATGTAGGAGAGTGTTCGGAGCAGGCCGGGTTTATGGCTGCGACTTTCGAGGAGTTGTTCGGGCCGGCCCCGGGTAGTACTCCGGTTAGCACGCCTGCCGTGGTCGTGGAGGACGTTACTGAGGAGGAGAGACCCCCTGAGCAGACAGTTGGGGCCTCAGGGGTCGTTCGGGAGCGTGCAGAGCCCGTTGTTGAGGCTGTTAGTGCTGGTAGAGCTCAGACTGGGGCTGAGGCAGGTACCTCCGGGAGGAGGGTTACTTCGAGGGTGCGACGTCCTCGGGGGACTAGGCGGACGTTGCGGGACGTCAAGAGGGTCGTTGACTTGGGCCTTGTCCACCACGTTGAGTCTCGCGGCCATAAGAGGTGGAGAGCGGAGACAGTCCAGAATGACGCCGACGTTGCGGCCTTCAGAGCTAGGCGAGTTACAGCCCCGCGGGGGTTGCTTTTACGGGCGGCGCCAGAGTGGGCCGAGGGTTTTGACGGCAGCCAGTTGTTGCTTCGACTGGACCGACACCTTTCCTACCGTGCTCACGAGGGCATGGTGAGTCACGTTCCCCGGTTGAAATTTGTCATTCATTTTTGAAGTGTCGAGCCTAAAGAGGCATTCTGACGTTTGTTTGTTTTTGATTTCAGGAGATCGGCACCATGAGGACTTTCTCGGGCTTTTCTACCTGCTTGGGCCTCTACGACGTTCTCCGAGCTGGGTCGAAGGTGTTGATAGAGAGGTCGGCTTTTGGGCCGTTGGTGGCCGCTTGGCGGGACATTCACGGGTCCTCGATTAGGTCGAACCTGTGTTTGATCCACGCCATGTTGGACTGGTACTGGGATACGACGTCGTCGTTCCACATGGAGTTTGGGGAGGTCGACGTGACTCTAGAGGACTTTGCCGTGGTGTCCGGCCTTCCCTGTGGTGAGCTGCCCATTGAGTTTACCGCGACTCCGGAGAGAGTGTCCTCTTTTGCGGTCACTGCTTTGATCGGTACTGGTTTGCCGGAGCCTTCCGACGTTACTCCGTACCTGATTGCGAGTTCGTACGTGAAGGACCTCTTCACCGAGAGGGTGGCAGGTGTTGCTCCGGCGCCGTTGGCGAGTCCGGAGGCGGTGGGCCGAGGCCGATGAGAAGGAGGCGCGGCCGTGGTTGTGGTACTTCCTGGGTGCCACGTACTTTGGCGACAAGGGCGAGCGCTTGTCGACCAAGGTGCTTCCTCTTCTTGCCGACCTTGACGCTTTGGGTCGGTTTGGTAGGTTCGCCGGCTTTGGCGAGTTTTACCCGGTACTTGCACGCGGCGGTGCGTCCGGAGACAGTGGGAGCGGGTAGTGCTCCTGCTCTGGTTGGTCCCGGTCTCATCTTTGAGGTACGAGCGTTTTTTTTTTTTGTAATAGTTTTTTTTTTTTATTTTGATTTTGATTTTGTCTTTGGCAATTTTTGAGAAATTGGCTAATTTGTGTTTGCTGTGTCTGATTACAGGCTTGGTTGTATGCTTACTTCACTCCTCTGCGTCCGGGGACTACAGACGGCGTTCCCTCGGCTTACCCTGCTGTGAGGGGTTAGACGGTTGGTCGGAAGAAGTCGACTAAGTCGACTTACGAGGACTGCAGGCGTCGCGTGAACAAGCTCCGGGTTGCTGATGTAAGTTTTCTGCTTTCCCTTCTCCTTTATAGCAGTAGCTAGAGATAGGATGATTAGGCAGCTTAGGAAGCCCCGAGTTAGCTGAGTAGCTTTGTTTCGAGTGCAGTTTGTTGGGCGGCCTTGGGAGCACTACACGGGTGTGTCGGCTACTGTCACGGAGCGTTTGCGACCTCGCAGCTCCTGCGCCGTACTTGAGACGGCGGTGAGCCGGTTTGGTACCTGGGCGAGCGCCTAGTTCGCCAGTGCCTTACCGAGACTTTCGTTGTGCCGGTTGACCCGCCTGGGGTGTTGTTCCAGGAGTCGACTCCTGATGAGGTTGAGGAGCACCTTCACGGTCGAGGCGGTGAGGATCTGCTGTTGCGGGACGCTGACTACGAAACCTTCCGGTTGTCGAGGCTCGCTTGGTACCCGATCGAGGTATGTTTTCCTCTTTTCTTTGCTTTCATTGCCTCCCTTGATAGGAGGGTTCGTCATTTTTGATGTGGATCCAAATGGCAGGGAGTCGACCGGCTGATGAGGACTCGGCCCCCGCTTTCCGACGGAGACCACTTTTCGGGGGCCGAGTGGCGAGGAGCTTGATTCTGCGCTTCGGAGCCCGCGGTGGCCGAGGTGGCCGATCTTGGCATGGAGTGGAGGTTGATCGTTACGAGGGTGAGTTCTGTATTGAACGTTTCTCCATTTATACTTTGCCTTACATTGTTTTGAAGGACATTTTTGTGTTGTAGGTGACGACGTTAGTCACGAACTTGTGGCGGATGGCTAACCGCCGGAGGGCGCTGCTAGTGACACTGCTACGAGTGAGGCTCGGCTTTCTCGTGTACGTTTTGTGTGTTGTTTTTGTATATTTGGTGTTGTATTTCACGTTTTTAGATCTTGAGGATCTAGTATTGTGTTTGACAGACACTGCACGGGATCCGTGAGCTTGCTCGGGTCCGTCTTGAGTTGGAGGCGGCCAGGTCGATGATCGAGGCCCGGGGTTGGGGATTACCCGTCGAGACCAGGAGTTGAGGCGTCACGAGGACGAGCTGCGGAGTCGAGACGCGGAGATTGCCTCTTTGAAGGCTCAGTTGGCTGCAGCGAAGGAGCTTCACGTCGAGATGGAGCGTGAGACGCTGGAGAGTTCCTCGGAGAGGGAGTCTGAATTGGTGGTGGTGTCTGCGTTGGCGGCGACTCCTAGCGAGACCAGGACTGGTCCGACGGGAGACGTCGAGTAGTTGTTGTAGTTTGTCCGTATCTTGGACTCTTGTCTGTACATATTTACATTTTGCGTGAGGCGGTTTGTATATATGTGTTTTTGGATTGTGGTTTGTTTTGTGATTCTTGGCTTTTTTGTGTTGTGTTTCGGAGGAGCGCTTGTCGGCTGTTGATTCTCCTTTTGCTTTGCACCAGTTCCTGCATCGTTAGTGTAGAAAACAGGCGACAGATAGCATATACGCATGAACGCAAACACATAGAAGCATTTGATCACGTAAAGCATTTGTAAATCAAAATTAAGCAAGATGACTTGAAGTTAAAGTTGAAATTTTGAAAATTCCGTGACAGAATCGCCACGTTCGGAATTCAAAAGGAATTGATTTGAAAATTTGAGCAATTAACTCGTGTCGTGAATTAGATTGCATCGAAAATTTGAAAATGACTCTAAAATAAAAAAAAACTCAGACCGTCAGGAAAGAATTTTGGAAATGAATTTTTGCGAGATCATTTAGCTTTTGATGTCAAGACTCGAATTTGTGAGTGCTTGAATTTTGGAGGAAAATTGATGTCGTGTTATCAATTTTCGATTTTTGGTTTTTGATTTGCGAAAAAGCGAAAAATTTTCGGAATTTCGACTGACATGGAAACGATCCGTCCGCGGATCGGGGCGACTAGCCCTTCCCCCTTTTAAAAAAAGAAAGAAAAACCCGTATGTTTAAAGCTGCGCCATGGAAACCGTGTCGGATTTCGTAAAACGCGAAAACAAGGAAATGTGAGTGCGAAGAAACACAAAATTTCCCGGATCATTCCGAAGAGGCGCGAGGTTCCTGGCGGGAGGTTTGAGGTGTCAGGAGAAAACACATGTTGAAAGAGACAAGTCAACAGCGGGAATCCTGGGGAAGACTCAAAGAGGCGCGAGCGTCTTGGCGATGGAAGCCGACTCTCCTCTTTTTCTGAAAAATGCGCTGATCATTTTGTATAAATAGAGACGTTTGCTCTTCATTGTTTCAGCATCCGAAACACAAAAACATCTCTACAAAACCTCCTCCTCTTCCACAAAAATATTTCATGGATGCTTTTGAGAATGCATTGCGACAATGGTGCCGGGATTTGTCACCTCCCGAGAAGTATCAACTCTGGTCAATTGTTGGTGCTTCGTCAAGTCAAGGTGCAACCTTTGTTTCTTGAAGCATGTTCTCGGTTTTGGGATTCGAAACATCATGTTTTCGTTTTCCCGAAGGGCGAGATTTGTCCTCTTGTTGAAGAAGTTGGAGCCATTGGTGGGTGGCCGGGTTGTACTCCGGTGCTTCCTCCGACTCGGTTGTGCTACAAGGAGAAATTCCGTTCCATGTTGGGCTTATCAACAAGCCAAGTCAACTTTCTTCTTGCTCCACATGGTGTGGATATGTTGGCTCTTATCAATATCTTCTCGAATCGGTTAGATGCTAATGTCTCGGAGGTTGCTAGGAGAAGGGCTCTTGCATTTTGCCTTGTCCATGTGTACCTCTTTGTTGATGTCTTGAAGAAGGAGGGGCCAAGATGCCATGGTAGCATGACCCTTATCCATGTGATTGAGCAAATGGAGCATGGTAGAGATCCATCGTGGTTGGTGCTTGGAGAGATTATCCAAGCTTTGGACAAGGAAGGCTCTTGTGGAGAAGCTCCCTCTTTTGGATCGCCAAGGATCCTCCAAGTGTGGCTATTGGAGAGGCTAAGGTATGTAGAGCCTCCGGTTAATCCTTCTTCTTACTCCTTCCGTCACCTTACCATGAGGAAGAAGTTGTACCCGGATAGTTTTGCTTGCACCGAGGCCTATTGGGCCGCAAGATTGGCGGAGGAGGGTGGTCCTCATATCCGTTGGGTGGTGCCGTGGTGGCACTTGAGGTCCTTCACGGGGTTGCCCACTTCGGGTGCTAGTCCTCGTTCTTTGATGGTGGTGGGTTTAAAGGTTGTTTCCTTCATTTATCCCGAAAGGCTCATGAGGCAAATGGGGCATCAACAAAAGGTGCCCGCTCAAGATACTCTTGTCCAAGAGAATGTTTTCTGGAACTCCGAGCTTGTGGAATTCTTCGAAAGGTGGTGGGCCACTCGGCCACTTTGGGAGGTGCCAAACCCCGTTGCCACGACATGGGTGACTCCCGCTTATGTCAAGTTGTCACGTGCTCCGTCCTTGGAAGAGAGATCCAAATTCCGTAAGGACGAGGTTGTCGACTTGAAGTAACGAGAGGTTGGCAAGGCCAACCGTGCCTTCTTTGAATAGTATGTTGATGGAGCTACTCCCGATGTGATGAGACCACCGAAGAGGAGGAACTCCGGCCCCAAGAGTATGGTGGGCCGTGCATTGGCTCGTCTTGGGTCGAACATGGGGTCTTGTGCTAGACCGGAGGCCGTCGCCGTCTTAGATCCGTTTAGGATCCGTTCCGAGGAGGAAGTCCATGCTAGGCGGGCCAACAAGAAGAACAAGGGGAAGATGTACCCCGAAGGAAAAGGCAAGGGTAGAATGGAAGAGTGAAGACCTCCATTACCCACTTTATTATTATGTTGTATATTGTTGTGAGTTTTTATTATGTTGTACTAGCTAGTTATTGTGTGTTTTGTGCTAGTTTTACTACGTGAGGTGCGTTAGTGGACACCTTAGCTTTGACAAGTTGTAGACTCATCGTGCTTCATTTGTTGTCGAAATTGTAATCCCTCCCATTATTAATTAAATAAGAGGATTGCTCGTGTCGAAAATTGTGAACGCTTGTTTCTTCCATCCATTTTGTAAAGGCAATTCGATTTGAATCGTCCTAAACAATTGCACTTGGGAAAGTGATATTTTGTGGAAAGGGAGAAAGGCTCATTTTTGTATTTTTATGGGAAAGGGAATGGTTTTCCCTTTTTTTTTGGGATGTTTTTTGATTGTGGGAATGGTTGTATCCTTCTTGTGTAAGAAAGGACTGCCTACGTATCCACCTGAAGAGGTGAAATCAAACCATGATCGTAGTTCAGGATGATTTGTGGATTTGAATTGGGTTTTGTGGTTGTATCCCTCAAGCATAAGAGGGACTGCCTACGTATTCACCTGAAGAGGTGAAATCAAACCATGCTCGTAGTTCAGGGGGTTTGTTTTTTGTAGTGCAAATGGACGTTGCCTTTGACGGATCAAAGGACATTCGAAACGGACAAGGTGCCGCAGCTTAGACTCGATAAAACATGCAATTTCAAATCAGAATGTATTGAGGAACTTGACTTGAAAAGGGTTGAGGTCGATGCTAGTTGTAAAACTAGGCTAGGTTGTTGGTTGATAGGGTTCAAGGGTAGTATTTCTTGAGTTGGTCTTGGTTGGTCGGGTTTGTAAAGTCCTCCCCATCTAGGTCACTCAGTCTCACTGCGCCCCCCGAAAGTATTTTCTTGACCAGGTATGGCCCGGCCCAGTTGGGTTTGAATTTTCCCCTCGGATCGACGGGTAATGGTGCCCGGACTGACTTGAGGACCAAGTCGCCCTCCCGGATGTTTCTGGGTTTGACCTTCTTGTTGAATGCCCGTTGTATACGTCGTTGGTATAGCTGGACGTTGTGCAAGGCGTTGAGTCGCCGTTCATCTAGAAGAGTGAGTCGTTTTCGTACCTTCGACGGGTCCATTCCGCCTCGGGGACTTGACTCTCCGAGAGGATGCGTAGAGAAGGGACCTCTAACTCTCTTTGGTTGAACCGCCTCCATACCGTATGCTAAGTAGAAGGGTGTGGCGCCTGTCGGTGTTCGAATGGAGGTTCGGTATCCCCAGAGTGCGAATGGGAGTTTGCTCGGCCAATCGCGGTAGTTGTCTTGCATTTTCTTGATAATGGTAACAAGAGTTTTGTTCGCTGCCTCCACCGCTCCGTTGGTTTGGGGACGGTAGGGGGATGATCGATGTCGTTTGATATTGTATTTGTCCAGCAAAGCTTGAGTTTCCGCCCGGAAGTGAGAGCCTTGATCGCTGATGATTTCATGGGGTACCCCATATCGGCAGATGATGTTGTTTTGAATGAACTTGGTTACTTGTTTGGCGGTCAAGACTGCATATGACTGTGCTTCCACCCATTTGGTGAAGTAGTCGATGGCGACGAGGACGAAGCAATGCCCCTTGGTGCCTACCGGATTGACTTTCCCGATGATGTCGATGCCCCAGGTTGAGAATGGCCAGGGTGATGTCATGGTGTATAAAAGGGACGGTGGTATGTGTTGTATGTTGGCGAAGATGTGGCAATTGTGGCAACGTTTGACGTAGTTACGGCAATCGGCTTCCATGGTTGTCCAGTAGTAACCTAGCCGCATGATTTTCCATGTAAGCATCATTGCACTCATGTGAGGGCCACATTCTCCGTCGTGGACCTCTCCCATGACTTTTTTGGCTTTGTGATGGTCAATGCAAAGGAGGAGAATTCCTTGGGGTGTTCTTTTGTAGAGTTGATTTTGGTTTATCATGAATTGTGATGCAAGTAAACGGATGGCTCTTTGTCCTCTTTGATCAGAGTTGGGAGGGAATTCGTTTTTGGTTTTGTAATTGAGGATGGCTTGGTACCACGGTTCATCATGGCTTTCCTCGTCGTCGATAATGGCACAAATGTGAGCTGGCTCGCTCCTTCTCTCGACACATAGGGGCATCGACGTCATGTTGTCAGGTATGTTGACGAGCGCGGCAAGTTTTGCCAGGGCATCAGCAAATTGATTTTCCTCTCGCGGCAAGTGGAAGTAGTCGATTTGGTCGAAGAATTCGGCCTCTTGATTGATCTTTGCTCGGTAGGGAGCTAGGCTGTCAGATCGGATTTTCCATGATCCGGATACCTGATTGATGATGAGTGAGGAATCGCCATGGACCCTCAGTCTCTTGATGCCAAGTGTGATGGCTGCTTGTAGGCCGATGAGACATGCTTCATATTCAGCGGCGTTGTTTGTGACGGCGAAGTCTAGCTTGACCGAGATCGGAACATGTTCTCCTTCTGGTGATATTAAAAGGATTCCTACCCCGAAACCTCTCAGATTAGATGCGCCATCAAAGTATAGGTCCCATGCGTTGGAGTCGGCACAAAGGATGTCTTCGCCAAGAAGTGACCAAGTGTCGGTCGTTGGATCCTCGTTGACGGGATTTTCTGCTAGGAAATCGGCGACCGCTCTTCCCTTGATAACCTTGAGAGGTACAAACTTGAGATCGAATTCAGACAGCATGAGTGTCCACCTAGACAGCCTTCCGTTTAGTACGGGTTTTTCGAAGATGTATTTGACGGGCTCCATCTTGGAGTAGATGTGGACCGAGTAGCTGAGCATGTAATGCCGCAGCTTCTTTGTTGACCATACTAGGGCAAGGCATGTCTTTTCCAGCTGGGTATACCTTGTCTCGTACTCAATGAACTTTTTGCTGACGTAGTAGATGGCTCGCTCCTCGTTGCCAATTGTTTGTGCTAGCATTGCTCCCATGGCTATGTTGGTTACAGTCAGGTATAGGGACAGAGGAATCCCCGGTTGAGGTGGCATGAGAACAGGAGGTTTGGATAGGATTTCCTTTATCCTGTCGAATGCCTTCTGACAGTCGTCGTCCCAATCGGTGTGATCGGAGGCGCGAAGCTTCTTGAATATGGGTTCACAAATCATAGTGAGCTTGGCGATGAACCGGCTGATGTACTGGACCTGACTGAGAAATCCCCGAATCTCCTTCTCGTTCTTAGGCCGAGGCATTTGTTGAAGGGCTTTGATTTTGGTTGGATCAATCTCAATGCCTCTTTTGCTGACGACATGTCCCAAGAGTTTTCCGGAGGTGACCCCGAATGCACACTTCTGAGGATTTAGTCTCATGTTATACTTCCGCAGACGAGCGAAGAATTTTCGGAGGGCATTGTTGTGGCCGTCCCGTTCTTTTGATTTGACGATCATGTCATCGACATATACCTCTACCTCCTTGTGCATCATATCATGTTGGAGAGTGGTAGCGGTTCTTTGATAGGTCGCTCCGGCGTTGATGAGGCCGAAAGGCATGACCGTGTAGCAATATGTACCCCACTATGTAGTGAACGCAGTTTTGTTCATGTCCTCCTCAGCCATTTTAATCTGGTTGTACCCGGCATACCCGTCCATGAATGATAGGAGAGCATGTTCGGCGGTGTTGTCTACCAGAATGTCAACATGCGGAAAAGGGAAGTCGTCCTTTGGACTTGCCTTGTTCAGATCCCTGAAGTCGACGCAAACCCGAATTCGTCCGTCTTTCTTTGGTACCGGCACAATGTTGGCCACCCAATCCGAGTATTCAGACACTTTGATGAACCCAGCCTTGAACTGTTTGTCCACCTCTTCTTTGATTTTTAAGGCCCACTCAGGACACATCCGGCGTAGCTTCTGTTTCACAGGTTTAGCCCCGGGTTTGATGGGTATCCGGTGCTCCGCAATTTCTCGGTCAATCCCAGGCATGTCTCTGTAAGACCAGGCGAACACGTCCTTGTATTCGTGGGGGAGGTCAATGAACTGTTGTCTTTCCGAGGGGTCCAGGGTTGTCCCTATCCTAAGTTCTTGAGGTGTACTATCGGTTCCTACGTTAATAGGCTCGGTTTCCTCAATGATGGGGGTTCTGGTTTCCCGTTTGTCAAGTTCTTTGGCTAAGTGAGGTGGGTAGTTACTCAAGTCAAATTCCTCATGATCATTCAAAATTGCATTGCAGTTAAAATGAGACGAGTCATAAGGAAACTTAGCGTTCATTAAGTTGACACGAGCGAAAAGCTCGGAAAGGACAGACATCTCGTGGTCGGTCGGGCGACACGACAGAGAAGTGGCCCCGGAACAGGCTCCACGTTGTCACCTTTCATGGGAGTGGGGGTGACCTTAGTAGACGCAGACCTCTCGAATCGGCCCACGACTTTGTGATAAAACAAAGGGGAAGGGGACCTTGACCGGGACTTCGGAGTGTTAGGAGCTATAACGGACTCGACTCCGACTCGGACTCGGACTCGGATCCTTCAAAGACTTTCCTCCTTGAACATAGGGCCTTCTCCAGTTGTGATCTTGAGAATGCGGCCTTGCGATCGGTCCACTTGATGGTTTTCCTCCGGCCTTGGGTGGCTTTCTCCGGTCGATGCATCGGAGATCAAGGCGGTTGGATCAAACGATTGTCTTTCGGGCGATGTTAATGATGTCCTCATAGTCGAGGCGTTTGATGTTATCTTCCCCAAAGAGTAGTGTGACAGCTTGTCCGTCGAGGCATGGTGACGGTTTGGACTCGGTTGATGCAGCTTCGATGTTGTCGGGAATAAAGTAGCAGTCCTGGAAGACTTCCACTCCCGGGTATCTAGCTTTTGCCACAGAGTCATAGATAGGCTTCGGAAAGCCGTGGTAAAGTTCGGACTCTCCCTCGGGGACAAAGTATCCGTTGAGAGTCGGGTAGTAGGGACGGAGGATGACTCCGTGCTTCTTGCGTTTTCGGATTAGGAGGTTCATCTCCTGGATGTCTTCATTGGTAGGTTCGTATCCCAGCCCAAAGGGAATGTTGGGGACCTTAGCCTGTTTCAAGGGAGGCAATGGGTCCTTTAGCGGATTGAGCGGCAAACCCGGGAAATAACCCTGGCGCATCATGATACGGTTGATCGTGAGGCTGGCGAACGGGTCACATTCAGAGGTTGTTAGCTCATCAGTTATGGCGTTCACGGCTTGGAAACCCCACATTTCATTGTCGTCCTCCTCAATGGCTTCGGAGGCTACCCCTCTTCTCATGACTGATTTGATTGGGGAAGCGGGGATCGTGATCGTTTTCCCGTTAAAGGGGACCCTGATCTTTTGGTGAAGCGTTGATATGACTGCCTTGACGGCGTGAATCCAGGGACGTCCGAGGAGCATGTTGAAGGACGCGTCGATGTCGACCACTTGGAAACTGGTTTGTCTTTCTAGTGGCCCGGTTGCGACGGCTAGAGTGATAAGCCCAGCGACCTTGCGACGAGTGCCGTCGTAGGCGCGTACTCCTTGATTTGTTGGGATTAAATCAGATTCCTTAATACCCAGCCTGTGGGCAGTTTTGAGAGGAATGACATTCACGGCGGAACCGTCATCCACGAGGACCATTGGTATGTTCTTTTGGAGGCATTGCACAGTGATGTATAGGGCCAGGTTATGGTTGGCTCCGAACAGGGGGATATCCTCGTCGGAGAAGATGACCGGATTGCTCAGATCAGGGGCGTCTCTTGTCATGTGTGCCACTATTTCTTCTGGGGAAGAGGTGGAGGGCACAGTTAATTTTCCCAAGGCCTGCAGTAAGGCCTGTCGATGCTCAAAAGACGTTGCGATCAGTTTCCAGATAGAGATCTCGGCTTTCGCTTTCTTGAGCTGTTTCAGGATTGAGTTCTCGGGAGCCTTTGGTTGAGTGTCCACTTCTGGGACGATTTGGTCATTCGTTGTTGGAACGACCGCTGGGTTGCTCGGATTCTGATAGGGACGTCCGGACCGGGTGAGATGTCCGATTTCCTTTGTCCGCTTCTCCTTTCCTGGGACGACATAGACATCCTCAACATCATCCCGCCATATGCCGTTAATTTCAGGGTCTCGAGGATACCTCGGAGGGGTAATCCTCGGTGGGTAGTTCTTGTGGGGAATATTTTTGTGAGGGCGATTTTTGTGAGGGTAGTTATTTTGAGGGTAGTTCTCGTGAAAGTGGTTTTCGTGGGGCATGTGCCAGAATGGTCGCGGGAGCAATCCATCCTGGGGTGGGTAGTTTTGAATGCTTGGGGAATTCTCCCGCGGGCGTGGTGCCGGGGGATTGAAGATGAGTCAACGGTAGGCGTCGTCGAGTCGGGTGATTCTCTCAGAGAGGCTGGCAATGGCCTCCTCAACTTGCTGAAACATAGTGAGCATAGTGGCAGCACTGAACACGAACACTCCGTCTGAAGGGTCCTTTTCCAGAGCATTTACCTCATCGTCAATTGGCAAGATGAGATGAGAGCAGTCTAGGGTCGGCTGATCGTCAGAGATGGCGTGAATTCCCAGAGGATTCGTCTTGTTGTTTGGCTTAGTTGGTGGGGGTATAGGCAAATCTCCCTTCTCAATCATGTCTTGAATGAGGTGCTTGAGTTTGAAGCAATTTTCGGTATCATGCCCTTTCCCTCGATGATATTGGCAGTAGGCATTGGGATTCCAAAATCGGGATTTCTTGGCGTCGGCCGGGTCCGGGGTGGGCCCGATCGGTTGTAGCTTCCCTTGGTCCATGAGCCTTTTCAAGGCACTTGCATAAGTTGACCCTATGTTGGTGAACACTCTCTAGGGGCGTTCAATTTTCTTGGCAGATGGTTCGACGAGGTTGACCTCATCAATCTTGTTTGTCTGACCGTAAGGGTGAGATCCGGTTGAGGTGGATCCTTGATAACCCCTGCCTGTGGTCTTTGCTAAGACACCCTTTCGGAGGTCGTCCTCAATACGTGTCCCCAGAATCTGCAGATCTTGAAAAGTTTTGATGTTCTGATACCTCAGCAGGTTGGCATAAACCGGGCGGAGGTTGTTGACAAATTTTTCCACCAGAGTTGATTCACTCGGCTTACTAACCAACTGAGTACTCACCCTCCTCCAACGGGTTAGGAACTCAGTGAAACCCTCTTTGTCGTTTTGGGTTAACACCTCGAGAGTACGGGTGTTGGCCTGGATCTCGACATTGTCGGCATACTGTTTGGCAAACTCAACTGCGATCTCATCCCAAGTGGTAAGGTTCTTCGGGTCCAAGGAGTAGTACCATTGGCGAGGTATCGGCTCCAAAGAGGATGGGAAGATCCTGGTAAAAAGTTTCTGTTTGACCCCCTTAATGGCCATGTAGTCTTTGAAAGCACGGATGTGGTTGAGTGAGTCCTCCACTCCCTTGAATTTAGGCACATCAGTCAGGGTGAAGTTGTCAGGTAACTGGTCCCCAACAGGTTCGAACCTTCGGTTATTTTCAAGGTGGATGTTGTTACCCCGGGCTAGGAGTTTCTCTTCCAAGAGTTTCAGCCTCTTTTCAGTCTCAGTCAGAGGTGGGGTATTATGTTCTCCAATTTCCTTATTTTTCAGGGCGTCGATACGAGTCTCGACGCGATCCAGGGTGACCTTAAGAGCGGTAAGTAGGCTGGCTAGCTGATCAGTTGTGACATCTCTGTTGTTATCATTGTTGTTGTTGGACGAAGCTGAAGACGGGGCCATGGCTCTGAGGCAGAAAAACGGCTCACATTACAACTCAATCCGACACGGTTCCAAGACTGAACGCAGACAACACAGAGGACGAGACCAAGATCGACTCAACAAGACGAGGTGACCGTGTGTGGTCCCTCGGTGCTGACTCGATTTGTGACGTGACGGTGTTTGACCGAACCTTTGACACGAGTCCAACATGACGGCGTGACGCCATTGGACGGGTCTCGTGGCGAGACGACTCATAAGTAAAGACCCATAAGTACGTTTGCTTTGACTCGATAGACACGAGGCGGAATTGGAATGGTGGACTGAAGTTTTCGAAAATAGGAATTTTCAAAAAGATTCATTTGTCGCTTTAAAGGGCGGCTTCCGAAGATAGAAATCTCCGCAAGTCGATCAGTTGAAAATGGTTGTCTTAAGTTTATTTGCAAAAGACGGTTTGAGTGTGAGCCGGCTCGGAAAACGGTGTGTTGCTTCCCAAGACGGTTTTGAAATTCAAAATTGTATATTTTGAAAATCGAGTTTGAAATGTTTGAAAAGGTCTCGGGGACGGTGCATGGTCCTCGGGATCCCGAAAGTGTCTCGAGAAAAGAGTGTGTGCTTTTCTCGGGTTTTGAAAGAGCCATTGTCGGCGCGAAACGGGTTAAAATCCGTGTCTAGACGCGGCGATTATAAAGGCGTAAAAAGGTGGTTTGAAATGGTTATCCAAAACCGGGTTTGAAAATCGTCATTACGATGGCCTAGAAAGGCGTGTTGGAATGGTTATACAAAACCGAGTTTGAAAATCGTCATTACGACGGCCTAGAAAGGCGTGTTGAAATGGTTATGCAAAACCGGGTTTGAAAATCGTCATTACGACGGCCTAGAAAGGCGTGCATCGGTCGGCAAAAGACCGAGGTTTGAAATGGCCATTATAACGGCGCAAAAAGGTGTTTTGAAAGTTTGCAAAATGACACGGAAGGACTTATGATCAAGTAGCACATAAGCACTCACAGTTTCATTATATTATGCATCATGCTGACACGGGTTTTGGCTTAAAAGGGTGGGTCACACACCAAGCAATCAAACCCCGATTTGCGAGAAGGATACCAATCTAAACAAAATTTGTAAGGAGGGTGCCCTAGCCTCGTGCTCGAAAGTGATGAAAGCTCTTTGACGAAACAGAAATGTGTAACGTCAATGGTATGCTTGACTCAATCGGGATTCGAACCGCGGGGATGAGAAAACTCATGCCGACGAGAGGAGCCAATTGGTCGAAAAGGGTTAGGTTGTGGGCCCGGACAAGGAACCCGACCGTGACCGTAATATCAATTAATGCATTCCAACCAAGACCTCGTTCGAGTCTCACCATCTAGGGATCACAAAGACGTAAGTGTCCTAGTTATCCTCAACGGAGTCGCCAATCTGTGGACATGGGCCCACCTGCGTATGCCCAGCCGATCTGTGGACAACGGCAGCGGTCTTTTTGAAAGCCACGCTCGGCGGCGTAAAGGTGCTTTCGACCGGATCGTTTTAGATCGGTCGGTTTCGTCTCGGTAAGGGTCTCGAAACGATTAGAGATGTTCGGAGTCGCCACCAAGCATTTGTGGGATGCCTGGAACCCGTTCGAATTCCACTTTATACCTCGGTCAAATCGAAGCACAAAGCAGCGTTTTGACATAGGTACTAAAGATAAGGAAATCGTCTCTCTTTAGCATCCTATCTCTAGAATGACTCTCGTACACCCTGGATAAGGTCGTCCAATATCCAAAGTTTCTGAGTAAGAGGTGAAGGTACGTATTGGGAAGCCCTTTAATCAGACACCTAATCCCGCCCGCGTTTAGCGGCCTCTACTGATCGATCTTGGTTGGTTGAATGTAAAAGTTGATAAAACGGTTTAAATGCATGAATGCGCATCCAATAATTTAAACCTAACATGTGAGAGCTTTCTAAGTCGGTTGATTTAATCCAAGTATCAAGTATAAGATGTTGAGTTGGATTAATGATTGATTTGCATGCAAGACGGAAATTAAACATCCATTTACCGTATTAGGTTTAGGGTGCATAACATGATCCATTTGTCTTAGTAAGGCATTTGGCAAATATGGTTTGAATAGTCATCTGATCCGTCCTATATCCGGGTTAGCCGGAGTCGGGATCGTCCGAGACTAATGCTGGAAGGGAACAGGCCCTGTACCAGACGGCTATAAGAGGCGCGAGCCAGCCGGCGGTGTAAGGGGCCTCCCTCTGGTTTTGAAAATGAGAAAGAAAAGGCCTGCTTGAGGCGCGGGTTAGCCAACGGCTGTATGCCGTGTTCTGGCTATTTAGAAAACGTTATAAAACGTGTTGAAAATGGGTATTTGGACCCGGTTTGATTTTGAAAGGGTCGTTTAAACCGCATTTGTTGATTTGGGGAACTAGACTCGAATAATCATCATTGTTTGATAATATTCGATGTCGGGTTCGATTTTGACAAGCTTGACATGAATAGTTTTGAAAATGATTATGGACTAATTGTTTTAAGTCCATTTTGAATGTAATTAGTCGTTACTCATCATCGTACCCGGGTTAAAATCCGGCATGGTATATAGAACCAAGGATGATTTCGTGTTGGTGACTGATGCGTGCCTTTTATATGATGTTTTACATCCCATTTTACACGCATTTCAGAGCTCATTCATGTAGTTTATGCTACATTTCTCCCTATTTCCATCCACTTCCGTGTTTTGTACATTATTGCAGAAATGTGAAGAATCCAGCGGAAATCGAGCTAAATCCGTCCCCGAGTATCCTGCATTGCATGTGACGAGAAGTATTTGCTTAAGGAACGAGCTTGGTGCGCATTTCAAGGCCCAAAAGATAAATCCACGAGTTTATAAGAGTCAAGTAGCAGCTCAAGCAGTCGACCGACCACCTCCCTTAGTCGATCGACCAACTATCGGGTTACAGAAGCTACTGTTCATTGCTATGCCAGTCGATCGACCACCACGCCTAGTCGATCGACCACACTGCTGTTCCAGACGAGAATTAAAAGACCGAGAAACTTGAAGCCCATTAAGTTTAGGTTTTGGAATAATTGTTACGTATACTTTCTATATAACGTAACTGAGAATACCTAGTTTATCATCAAGTTTTATTATCAGGAAGTTTACATTGAGTTTTTAGAATATCATAGTTAGGGTTTGGGACTATTGTTAAGCATTGGATCTTTGTTTTTGCCTAATCTTTCCTCTGCAACTCGGTACTCTTCGGCCCTATTATTTAGTCATCTTTATTTTCGCTGTTAGAATAGATTTGCTAGTTAGTATCCCAAAAGCCAATTATCGTTTTATCGCTATTTGTTATCTACTTTAAGCATGAATTCAGTAATCTTTATGAGTTTTATTGTTGTTATCATCATAGGTATGAGTAGCTAAATAGTTTGTATTAGGATGTAGGCGATTTATGGCATAGGCGGCAATAGATTGAACGTGGACTGATTCGCGTGTCAGTCGATCGACTGACATTCTTGGTCGATCGACTGACCTCGTGGGGTTTTATTCTCGTTTTAATTGTTTTAATGTTGTATTTAACGAATCGAATGCATGCGACCAGTTAGATACCTAATTTGTGACTGACCCATTAGATCGAAAGATAGGGGAAGTTGTTAGACCATCAATTAAATCGACTAAACTGTGCTGAGATCGAAAGATAGGTATAGTTTAGACCGTTAGTCACTTTTCAGGACGAAAGTTAGTATTAGTGATATTAGGGACCTTTAGCGAGATCGAAAGATGCTGTCTGTTAAGAGTGGACCGAGAGGACCTCTTTATTTCCCGCCTCACATGTGTTTGAATTAGACCGACTTAGTTTGCTGCCGCCGAAGCTATAATGAACTGACCATCCTAGTACCCCTTCTTTATCTATTAAATCCGTCTTTTTAGTTTATTGTCTTTATTCATTCTTAGTCTTAGATCAAATCAAATCAACCCCCACAATTGTTACCTTAGACTTTTATTAGACAGCTAGAAATTACGTCTGCCTCCTTGTGGTTCGACCCTGTTACCACTAGCCTAGGTTAGTTTTAATAGGAATTATAAATTTTATTTTTGGTACTCACAACGACGGGTATCAAATTTTGGCGCCGTTGCCGGGGACGCAATAGTTCTAATTTTTAGTTGCTTTAATTTAGTCTTTCTTAGTTTAAGGAACATCCGTTCCTTAAACTTTTCTTATATTTTGTTTGTAGTTTCTTCTTATGCGCAGGTCGCAGGGTGGTCCACTACTACCATTCAATCCTGAGATTGAAAGAAGCTTGCACGCAAAGAGGAGATTATTTCAAGACCAACAGTCAGAGGAAGAGCCTAGTTCTCGTTCTAGCTTTTACGAGAACGAGCTGTTCGAGGAAAATCCACCGTCTTCTCCCGTTTCCACTTCTTCAGCCGAGACAGTTACTTCTCCAGAAATTCCAGACATGGCCGAGGAAGCAAGTATAGCTAGTCATTAGCGAGCCGACAAATTGAAAACTTATATAAGGGGTTCGAATTACCGAGTTGTCGGAAGTTCGAACCAAAGCCTTCATACATTAGCATGGTTGAGAAAAACCAGTTCGGGGGAGCTGCAAATGAAGATGCAGCTAAACATATGGAGACCTTTATTGACTACTGCTGTTCCATACCCCCACCAGTTGGCGTGACCTAAGACCAGATCAAGGAGACCATGTTCATCTTCTCCCTTCGTGATGCTGCAAGGGAATGGTATAGAGATCTGGACCGAGCCGTTCATGGGATCACCGACTGGAATTCCTTGGCATTGGCATTCTACAAGAAGTACTTTTCTGCTTCAAGGACGATTGCTATTAGAGCTCAAATTACGGGCTTTAAACAAGGGCCGGATGAGAATTTCCACAAAGCATGGGTCCGTTTTAAGAAGTTGGTGCGAACCATACCGCACCATGGGTTCGAAAAATGGAGCTTGTGCAATCATTTCTATAATGGGTTGTACGACGATCAGAGGGCCATTTTGGATGCTGCAGCCAATGGCCGATTTGCTGAGAATTTGGGAGCAACCAAGGGGTGGAAGATCATTGACGATCTAGCTACCCACAAGGCTGAGTATGAAAATTCAAGAGGAAACCAGAGGAGAGCTGCTGAATCTTCCTCTGTTGCTGCACTGGAAGCCCTCACTGCAAGGTTTGACAAATATGAACTAGGAGGAGCTTCAAAAGGAGGGATGTACCATGTCAATGCTGTTTCAGACGGTCCTTTCGTCTGTGAGAGGTGCGGAGCTGAGGGACATGTTTCGAAGAATTGTCCTAGTCCCTTCGAGTCTTGCGCTGCCTTTCAACATTATAGGCAGACAAACACCTACTATGAGCCTAATGTTCATCCCAACTTGAGTTGGAGGAGCCAAAATGTCCTGAATCCAACTCAACCTCCGCCGCAGCAGCAACCTTATGTACCTCCTCATCAAAAGCAACAACAATATCAGAAATCTCCCTATGTGCGCAAAGCGAAACAATCGCAGTTCAAATTTTCCGAGCTTAAGAACTTGTTGGTAAAGGAGTCCCAAGCAAGAGAGGCTGGGATGAAGCTACTAGAAAGCCAAATTGCTCAATTGGCTAGCAAAAGTAACACTCGAGCTCCGGGACACTTGCCGACCCAAACTGACCAAAAGGATACCTTAAATGCCATCACTTTGAGGAGCGGGTCCACCCTTGAGGGTCCTGCCATGGTCGAGGACGCTGTTGAAAAAGATGAGCCGGAAACAAGTCAAAAGAAAGCTTCAACGAATAAATCAAAGAAACAGCCGTCTACCAGGTATATCAGTCGATCGACTGATACACCCTTGTCGATCGACCGACATACGGGTTCTGAGGAGCTCGAATCGTGCATAACGGTCGATCGACTGAGGACAGTGGTCGATCGACCAAGGTCACTGCTGATAGCGAGGAATTTCGTCCTTCAATGCCCGACAATTTGAGAGACCATTTGTTCCGGGGTTCGACAACTCCGAAGGTGTTAGGACCAGACCCGAGAGCTGATGGGTCAGTCCCGGTTCCGAAGTTTGACCCAATGACGGTTAATGGCTCACATTTGAGACGGTCTGAAGAAGGGTCAAGTTTCAACAAGGAGAAGGTGACGGACTTCCAGCCTAAGTCCACGGATGCCGGCATGCGCAACTTAGAGGAGAGGGCTAAGGTACTTCTTACAGCCCCATATCCGGAGAGACTCGTGCCGACGAAGGAACAGGTATCTTTCAGTAAATTTGAAAAAGTTATTCGTAGTCTGAATGTACAAGTTCCTTTTCTCGAGTTGGTCAATCAAGTGCCTGCATATACTAAGTTCATGAAACAATTATTGTCAAAGAAAAAGTCACTTGAAACAGTGCACACTGTAGCACTCACTGAGGAGTCATGCTCCTATTTATCTCACACTGCACCCCCTAAGCTAGAAGACCCGGGAAGTTTTTCTGTTCCGTGTAATATTGGCACCTTTCCTATTGAGAAAGCCTTATGTGATCTAGGAGCCAGCATAAGTGTCATGCCCTTGAGTCTAGCTAGGAAGCTTAAATTGACTAGGTTCGCGGTGACAGACATGACAGTTCAGATGGCTGACCGATCTGCGGTCCAGCCAATAGGGGTCTTAGAGGACATTCCTGTCCAAATAGGGAAGTTCTTTTTCCCCGTCGACTTTGTTGTACTTGACATGCCTGAGGATGCTCATATACCCATTATTTTGGGTAGGCCATTTCTCGCACACTTCTTGGTGCGATCATAGATGTCGGTCTAGGGACCTTGACTTTCAAAGTGGGCAAGCATTCTATTGTCTTTGCCCAACCGGCTAAGAAAAAGGACCCCATGTGGCCTGTGACTTGTAATACGGTTTCTGAAAAGAAAGCGTACTTTGTGCTTCCTGAATTACCTGTCTCTATTACTACTTATGTGTTAACCCCTCCGCCCCAAACTGGGAGCAAGAAGGAGGAAGAATCTGTTGTTTTAGACATTGCAGGAGCTGGTTTGGGGAAGGGCGAGCCGCTTGTTGCTTCCGCTGCAAAGAAGCCGATCATTCAAAGAGGAGGTCTTGGTTGCCTGAGCTATGGAATTGATGAGGTAGTTGATGACGAGCCGGTTAAAGCCAGAGAGTCTGATTTGGATTCTGACAAGCCCGAAGAGGTCATTGATTGGGGAGATGATGAGACTATTGATCCGTTGAGCCATACAGACATGGAAGCTGAGAAGGGTGCAGCTGCTAAGATAAGCACCATTGAGGCTACCTCTAGTAGCCAGAAGCCGACGAAGTGGGCCATACCGTGGTCCTTCTTGATCAACTATTAGTTGATCGAGCTCTTTATAAACTTCATTTTATTTGCTTTTGTTAAGACAATTTTTATTGCTTTTGTGTGCGCGAAACTTCTCTTTTATTTTATTTGTTTAGGATTTTTAAGTACTTTAGACCTTGTTTTGGGTTTTGCGCAATTTTAGGCGCGTATTATTGTGCACTTGCATGTTTTTAGAGCTTGTTAGCTCGAATCATTGAGTAAATACGAAGAAATAAGAGGTTGCAGCAGTGTTTCCAGTCGATCGACCGGCTCCAGTAGTCGATCGACTGATCTACAGGTTCCAGGCGTTACTGTTCATGTCTACCTGGTCGATCGACTGGGTTAAGTGGTCGATCGACCGAAGACACTGCTGTACCTGTTCACGACCTCTCCCCTGCTGTGTTTGGTCGATATGCGGACTTAAGGGAGTTTTCTACTCCGCTTTACTTTCCGTCATATTATTTATTTCTTCTAATTTTCTCATTTATGCACGATTTTACCGCCTCAAAATTATTTCTCTCAGTCTTATGCGTGGTATTTTCTGTCTTTCAGGTACTTATTGGTAGCACTGCTAGCTACTGAAACCTCCTAGCTCACGCTGGTTTGGGGAGGTTTCCTTTGCTGCGCTTAAAGTCTTGTGAGTTCCTGATTTCTCTACTTCATGTCATTTTATTTTACTTCATTTTCTCGCAAATTCCCGTTTTCCTTTTATTTCATTACATGATTTTGCACAATGGGGACATTGTGCAATTTGGTTTGGGGAAGGGTTTTGCGTCGCATATCATTTGCTTGCATTCACGTTTACAGTTCTGCCTTGCATTGTTTATTTCATTTCTCACATATACAAAATACAAAAATTGAAAAATTTCAAAAATTTCGAAAAATGCACGTTTATTTTAGCATATAGGTCGAGGCGGAATGGTAATATTTCAAGGATGATATTGCATTTTGCACCTGTTTTGCCTAAGCCTTGCTTGATTAACATGTTATTAGTAGAATTATATGCATATCTACGAGTTTTCGTTAATTATTTGCTGAACTTGAGACTTGACTTAGATTTTTGGCAACCTACATCATATTTCTGAGATTTAGAGCCTATAACTGGTGACATTCATGACCGGTTTATCTAGGAATGTGAGTAGTACTCCTTACGAGGCATGTTTCCTTAATTTGCATAAATATGAACTTGATCTACTTAAATACCTGTATGCATTCGGTCTGTGGTTAGTTGACACATGTGGTAGAGGTTCCCTTTTCTTATTTTACCCATAAGCTCCACACTGCCAAAAATAGCCTTTTTGTCCCGTTAACTACATCCTACATTTAGCCTGTCCTTTGTCAAGCTAGTAGTTTAGTTGTTGGGATTGTTACTACGTTTTTGGTGGCATACGCTCATGTTGAGATGATGATTGGAAAATGAAAGAAAGGAAATAGAGAAAAAAAAAAGAAAAAAGAAAAATGATTCGAAAAAGAAGATAAAAAGAGTTTTGTACTGTTTCAGCAGTCGATCGACTGCCCCAATAGGTCGATCGACTGGAGTTCGAAAGAAAGAAAAAGGAAAAATCAATTCGCATGATTCAGTCTTTTTTATTTGGCGATTTTTGCTCCCATGATTCATTCATATCCTATGGGGAGTTTATTGATTTAGTATTTTGGAGATTGTGAGTTTTGTGCTTGTTGTAGCACCGTTCCATTTGTTTTTGAGCAAGAAGTTGGATGTTGCCATATGGTTCCGTTCTGGTACTAGCTTGATCACCTGTACTTCCACTTTTCCATAATTATCTTTGCCTCTTCTTACCCATACCTCACATATCCCATATATACCTCGGCATGCGTCATTGGTCATCTGTTTGGTTGGAATGCATATGTACGGTCATAGAGATCATTTTCATATTTTATTGCTGGCATGTCTTCATAGGTCGCAGTTATGTGAGAGTCTTTACAAAATGAATTCTTCCTATTCTCCTATATATTCACCTGTGCTTATGTGTGATATGAGCGACCCGTGAGAGTCCGATTTGATAAGTCTCTATGGTTAACGGTTCGGCAGTTTTTAACGACTCCATAACTCGTTTGCATGATTCACATTGCTAATTAATTGTTGGTTATTGCATTAAATTGGTTTAGGCTTTACATGTTGCATTTCGCTCTGAGATTGAACTCGTTCCATTAGGTAATTAGATCGAGTCTAGTTCTTGCTTGGGGACAAGCAAGGGTTCGGTTTGGGGAAGTTTGATGCGTGCCTTTTATATGATGTTTTACATCCCATTTTACACGCATTTCAGAGCTCATTCATGTAGTTTATGCTACATTTCTCCCTATTTCCATCTACTTCCGTGTTTTGTACATTATTGCAGAAATGTGAAGAATCCAGCGGAAATCGAGCTAAATCCGTCCCCGAGTATCCTACATTGCATGTGACGAGAAGTATTTGCTTAAGGAACGAGCTTGGTGCGCATTTCAAGGCCCAAAAGATAAATCCACGAGTTTATAAGAGTCAAGTAGCAGCTCAAGCAGTCGACCGACCACCTCCCTTAGTCGATCGACCAACTATCGGGTTACAGAAGCAACTGTTCATTGCTATGCCAGTCGATCGACCACCACGCCTAGTCGATCGACCACACTGCTGTTCCAGACGAGAATTAAAAGACCGAGGAACTTGAAGCCCATTAAGTTTAGGTTTTGGAATAATTGTTACGTATACTTTCTATATAACGTAACTGAGAATACTTAGTTTATCATCAAGTTTTATTATCAGGAAGTTTACATTGAGTTTTTAGAATATCATAGTTAGGGTTTGGGACTATTGTTAAGCATTGGATCTTTGTTTTTGCCTAATCTTTCCTCTGCAACTCGGTACTCTTCGGCCCTATTATTTAGTCATCTTTATTTTCGCTGTTAGAATAGATTTGCTAGTTAGTATCCCAAAAGCCAATTATCGTTTTATCGCTATTTGTTATCTACTTTAAGCATGAATTCAGTAATCTTTATGAGTTTTATTGTTGTTATCATCATAGGTATGAGTAGCTAAATAGTTTGTATTAGGATGTAGGCGATTTATGGCATAGGCGGCAATAGATTGAACGTGGACTGATTCGCGTGTCAGTCGATCGACTGACATTCTTGGTCGATCGACTGACCCCGTGGGGTTTTATTCTCGTTTTAATTGTTTTAATGTTGTATTTAACGAATCGAATGCATGCGACCAGTTAGATACCTAATTTGTGACTGACCCATTAGATCGAAAGATAGGGGAAGTTGTTAGACCATCAATTAAATCGACTAAACTGTGCTGAGATCGAAAGATAGGTATAGTTTAGACCGTTAGTCACTTTTCAGGACGAAAGTTAGTATTAGTGATATTAGGGACCTTTAGCGAGATCGAAAGATGTTGTCTGTTAAGAGTGGACCGAGAGGACCTCTTTATTTCCCGCCTCACATGTGTTTGAATTAGACCGACTTAGTTTGCTGCCGCCGAAGCTATAATGAACCGACCATCCTAGTACCCCTTCTTTATCTGTTAAATCCGTCTTTTTAGTTTATTGTCTTTATTCATTCTTAGTCTTAGATCAAATCAAATCAACCCCCACAATTGTTACCTTAGACTTTTATTAGACAGCTAGAAATTACGTCTGCCTCCTTGTTGTTCGACCCTGTTACCACTAGCCTAGATTAGTTTTAATAGGAATTATAAATTTTATTTTTGGTACTCACAACGACGGGTATCAGTGACTAATATGCATGTTTTGCAAATGTAAAGAAATGAAATAAAAGGCTTTAAAATACCTCTTAAATGTCATTAACCAAATATTATCACCGAAACACGGATTTAACCGTCATGGTATGAAGAACCAAGGGTGAAAAATGCTTTATGGTTAAAACATGTGAAATGAAACAAGTGGTTTCGAAAATACTTGAAATGGTAAAAACCGATTACAAATATGAAAATGGATTAAGGGAAATGACGAGAACAAACACGGTTGATCTCTGGTCTGAACACCCCATTTAGGCGCGAGCCAGTTGGCGACCTAAGGGGCTTCTGTCTCAGACCAAAAATCAGTTTTGGCTCGTTTATTCCATGTTTTGATTCATGTTATGCATGTTTTAGCATGTTAAAGTCATGAAACGAAAGAAAACATAATAAAAGAGGATTTTTACACCCTCATACTTACATGTTTGGTTGTGGCGAGTGACCGACGTAAGTGTAACAACTTGTTTGATCGGAAAAAACTCGGTTTAAAACCGTTTTGGTAAGTAAAAGAGTGTTTTAAGAGTTTAGTGATGGTGTAGTGGTCAAAGTGGTCGGACAAGTAGTTTAATGCACGATGACGGTACCAAACAATGTGTAAGGCTCGTGTTTACGATCGGTAGGTCGTAAACACGCGTCGGATTATGACTTTAGAAGTCGAGTCGAGAATTTTAAGGGAGAAAAGAGGGGGCGGACACTCGCGTAAGTCTCAAATGGGTGGCATTTGAGGGGTATTTATAGGAGAATTAGTGGTTGTGTGAGTTTTGAGCGACGTGGCCACCTGGGCTGGTCAAAGAGGCGCGAGCCAAGTCGCGGCACTTCGAGTTGTGTTGTCACTATCACAACAAACGCAATCATGATTTGTTCTATCCTAGGTTTTGTAGTCACATGTTTGGTACTTGACCATTCATGAATCCGGGAAAACTTAGTATAGAAGGCTTGAAGATATTTTGTTTTTGTGGTTGACTCGGTTTGACTCGTTGTTGGAGTCGGGATTTTGAATTTTCGAGTCGGTTTTTGGCTCGGTGTCGGTTTTGACTCTAGTTAGTGTCATCGCGACCCCGTCGTTGTGCATTAAACACTCCAGATATTTTTGAAATGTTTTGAAATGTTTTGTTTTTGAAATCGTTTTAAGTTTTCCGACGTAAAGTTGTACACGAACTGTCGATCAAACGCTGCGATCCCAAAACATGTTGTAGTCCGATAATCATCAGGTGTTTGTTGGAGTCTCAGCAGATACTGGGTATCTACAAGTTCCTGTTCGTATCTAGGTTTCACGGACACGCCTAGTTTTGAGCGTTCCCGTGTCGGACACCGACACTCCTAGGACACGCCTGGAAATTCGTGACGGACACCGACACTCCTAGTAAACGCCTGGAAACGTTCTGGACACGCCTTGAACCGTGTCCTCGGTTTTTATGTTAAAAGAAAACGTGTCGGACACGGTCCAACATGGTTGGACACGGCCCGTGTCCGCTGGACACACCAAATAAGCAGTTTTGAAATCAAAATCTCACTTTATCAATCATCACGACATCTCAGTTTTCCATTTTCCCCTTACATCTCACTTCTCCCCCTTTTTATCTTGCATTGCGACGCCTTCCAGCCTCCCCTCGCCTCAGTCCGGCCGCCGTCACCCTCCCCTTCGCCGCTGGCAACCTTTGCTTGCCACGTATCTTGCCTTTTCGTTTTCCCCTAATTTCTCAATCTATGTTTTATTTCTATATTAATCTCTATATATATTATACATAATAATAAGTTTCTAAATAATTAAAATAATTAAAATAAATCGTTATAATGATTATTATTGTTGTTATTAAATTTAGGGGTTTTAAATTTGGAGATTGTTGATTTTTCAGAAGTTAGGGTTTGTTTGATTTAGGGGTAATTTTCGGAAGCGAATAACTGAGTTGTTATTTCCCACTTACCGAAAGAAGTTTAATGAATAATTACAGTGGTGCAAAGGATGATCCGTAAACTCTTTTTTTTTTCCAGCTTTTGGTGAGCATTGTTTGTCCAACTTATTTTTGGTGCCTTTTAATGTTAATATATTTTACGGAAAATATTCGGTTTGATAACTATGGCGAATATTATTTTAAGACTCGAATTTGGGTTTGTAATTTGGAGCCTTTGATACTTTTTATTTAATTTTGTAAGACTTAAATGCTTATTTAAATTTGGGTTTGTAATTTGAAAATATGTAGTTTTTAAGACATGTTGATTTTGACGTATAAGACATTAATATTGGTTGTCATTTTAAGATTTTGTGGCCTTTAGATGACCAAAGTTTAGATGTTGGTTATAATGTTCTTCATCCCTTTATTTTAATATGTATATTGATTTTTTTTTTGTCGTGTCCGTGTCCTAAATATTTTGAAGTGCCGTGTCGTGTGTAATATACGTATTAATATCCGTGTCCGTTTCCATTTTTCGTACAACCTAGGTTGGTATAACCTTATGAACATAGAGGTTTGTTCTTCTGTTACAGACATGGTGTGACCATCTGAAGGTACAACAGCTCGCCTAACTTATTCTGCCCGACTTGGGCCTCTCGTTTTCGTCTTGTTTAGCTATTCTTTGATTGTTAACTGAGCTAATTGTACCACTACTTATGCGCGCACTCATTAGTGGTGGTAATGCATGGAATGTGTTGGAATTAACTCGTAAATAGTGTGCTCATATGATAAGAATGAGGTCTGACTTGTATTGTGTCCGGTTATCTAAGTGTTCATTTGCTTTATTAATTATAAAGCCACGTAATATGGATTGTTTCCGAGAGAAATTGACGATTCAAACTTGTAAATATTTTGTTGACTTGTGAATGACGAACTTAAAAATGAATTGATTCACCTCTTTTCTTGTATGGTTACAAGTAATTGTATTTGAGTCTAGTTGAGAGGTAGCAAGGCGGGTGTTTTGATCCCTCTTGTTTTGGAACATGTGCCACCCGTTGATGGGTTACCACTTCGTGGGCAGATCCTCGTGCCATATTGTTGGTACTAGGTCGCGAGGTGCTCCATCGAGTAGCCGCGGTTACTTGATTTGAGACTATGGGATTGGTTTACCGTTTAGGTTTACCGGTTGTTGAATCGGGTATAATTGGTACTCGAGAGTTTGGCCAAACTTAGAATATGACCATATTATGATCGTCGTCCTACCATAGGGAATGGGGTGTCAGTATTGTCTGAGCATCGTCTGAGCATCTTGAGTGTGTCATATTGTTGATTCACGTGCGTTCCACCGTTCTCTTATTTGACTTAACTGTTGACACTTGTTACAACATTTGTAATACTTGACCGTATTTACTCATTATCACTTGTTAACGTTATTCTGTTGATAATTTGTATAAATGCTATTTATCTGATATCACTTGTTGGTTGATCAAATGTGTTACTAATTATGTTTGAGAACCCATTAAAACAGTCCTCTGGACAGTTCTATTTGACTCTTTGACTCTGGACTTGAAGGGACAGTTCTACAAACAGTCCTATATGTGCTTTCATGTTGGGTATGTTTAATATTTTACAATTTCTGTTCTATTGGGTAAAATATGACTGGGGAACACCTAGTTATTCCCGACTGATTGTCGCCCTCCGTTTCAGGTGATGATTGCAAGTGGTTTATGATTTACTGTTGCTGGCTGGGATAATCGAGTGAGAACTCCGACCTAGGGAAAAATTAGTTATGATAATTTAAGATATATTTATATTTCATTTAGTTGTTTATCGGGTGGGTATTTACTCCCATTCCAAGTTGTAGTAAAGATTTATATTCGAGTTAGTAACAAACCGGTTTTATCTCGATAATTCCGCCACCGAAAGAATTTTTCGTAATGTTATTGACTTATTGACTTATTTATATATTGTTTTTCCATATTTGAAAATCCGGGTTGTTACAGTTGGTATCCGAGCTCTGTAGCTCCCAACGCTCACTCGATAACCCAAAATTTAAAATGGATTAGAAACCTAGATCACCCTAATAAGAAACGAGAGATGGGTAGAAACAATTAAGAAATTGCGTGCTATATTTTTGAGTATTTTGTTTATTATATTATTCTGTTGATTCTAACTCTGGTTATTCCATATAGCTACTCTTATAGTTTTATTATTAGTTGCGACTTATACTTTGTTATACTATTTTTGGTAAGTGGTGACTTTTGTATGAAAGTTCTGTTATAGCCTAGTTGTGTTGGATAGGGACTCATCATAACCTTTAGAATATATATTATAAAATGTTGAATGTGTTTGATATGATTTGTATGCTACCTATGTCTTGTATTGTTAATTTATTTGTTGTATGAAGTAGTATGTATGAAACTTCGTTGTGGTTTGTTAAGATTATAGAGGGGAGACGATAATAAGGGAGAATGTATTATTGATTGATGTTGTTTTACATCGATATGGTGAGGTATTTATAATACCTCCCAACTTAATGGCAAACTCTAACCCTAATGGCAAACCCTAATGGTAGCCGGGCCTAGTATAAGCCCAATCTCCTAATACCCTCCCGCAATCGTAAAGGCAGTAAATAGTACGAACTTTACGATTGGAGAAATACAAAGAAAATATAAAAAGAAAAAAATGAAATCTTCAATCTTCATCTTTTTTTATCTTCATCAATCATCTTCGTCTTCGAAAAGTGGTAAGATAAACGAGTATAATGACTCGCTAGAAATTTTTTCGAACAAGAACGTTAATTTTTTCGGACTTGTCGAAAGTATGAGTTAATTTGCAGGAACCCTAATCGAACCTGACAAATTTCAATAAAACGGAAAATTATCCGTCAATGTCAAGATTTGGAGAACGCTAAGCTTTTCGAACTCCAAACAAATAATTAAAGTACCACCTTAAACGAAGTAAAAGACGATTAACAAATTTCAAAGAAAAAGAAAGAAATTATTTCTTTATTTTTGGATCTATTGTAATTAACAATTCGATGATGGGCAATCATTTGGAAGCAAAACAATTAGGAGATTGGGC
The DNA here is from genome assembly GCF_048544455.1 of Silene latifolia. Taxonomy (NCBI): domain Eukaryota; kingdom Viridiplantae; phylum Streptophyta; class Magnoliopsida; order Caryophyllales; family Caryophyllaceae; genus Silene; species Silene latifolia. The sequence continues at coordinate 53,232,974 of NC_133529.1, read as the reverse complement.
TTATACTAGGCCCGGCTACCATTAGGTTTGCCATTAAGTTGGGAGGTATTATAAATACCTCACCATATCGATGTAAAACAACATCAATCAATAATACATTCTCCCTTATTATCGTCTCCCCTCTATAATCTTAACATGGTTCGTCTATGCCGGAAACAATGCAGTCATATTATAATTGATTGTTGTCCTGAAACAAGAAGTGATACATCTGAAATCTGCTATAGTGTGTGCAGCCCTACGCTTACTTAATTTTGCAGTTAGGTTGATTTGTGAGGGTGGTGTTGCAATGACGGCTAATAGTTTAATACCCATATTCATATAAATGCTTTAATTTCTCTGACTAAAATATTCTCTCTCTAATTTCCCCAAAAAAAAACCCCCAATTCAAAACCGCCTGCTCCACCGCCTCCTCTGACCACACATCGCCTTCCCCGTCTCCCCTACCCAATCGCCGGAGATGGGGTCATTCCAAGGCCTATCTCCGGCGATTTATCGCATCTCAGTCCGTGTTCACTCCCTTCCGCTATGATTTGGCCTCTTGCCCCCTTGACGGCGTTCGGTTGCTGCGCTGACCGTCCGATTGTCCTACCGGCTGCTTTCCTGGTTTGATCTCGTGCCTTTTCCGGTCCTCCGATTCTCCGTCCTGTCATCGAAAGTCCTGCATGCAACCCTTGGGTGTCTCCCCTTCCCTCCGCCCCTCCCCCCACCCTTGGTAGAAATCGTCCTTTTTATGTCGTCTTGGTGTCGATGAGTTAACTCATCTTGTTTTGGTTTTGGGGTCTTTGTTGTCGTGTTGTGGGATATGTTGTTTGATTGCCTGCTTGCAATCTTTGCCTTTGGGGATGCGGTTTGACTTTTCCTTTTCCAAATCTTCTTGTTGCTTTGTTCAAACTTCCAATCCAATTGGAATACAAAGAAAACTACATAAACTTGTAATTTGAAACAGGTATAGTAAGGTTTTTATAACCTCCAAAGTTTCTGAATGAACAACTAAAAATAATTTAATGCATAAATGTGAAACGAGTTTATTAATAAGTGTATCATCAAATGGGTTCATCTAATTTCTGTATAAAACGGATTTCAAGTGAAACAGTTAAAAGTGTGTCGTTTTTTTGTGGCATTATGTGAGTTCAGTTGGATTGATCTAGTTGCATGTAGGGCCGATGGTCCTGGGGAGTTTTGGGTTTGGTGCCGGGTGTTGTCGTTGATGTCGTTGTGTCAGCTCGGTCTGATTAATCGGTCTTGGTTTTGGTGGGTCCGTTGGTTCCGTCATTCTTTGTGTCTGAGGTCATGGTTCGGGGTTTTATATCTTGAGATGTGTGTGGTATGGTGATGTCGGGTTTCTTGGCTGTGTTGTTGGTTCGGGTCGGATGCGGTGGAATCCTCATCAAGCTGATGTCTAAGTCTTTTTTATCGTTTTTTCTGTTTTTCCAAATAATAAACTCCTTATGGTTTGGGGTGTCCTGTCCCCTTATCCACGGGTTAACTAGGCTTTCTGGTACTTTGCATCGGGTTTGTGTTGCACATAGCTCTCCGCGGTTTTACGGGAGGGTTTTGGTAATGGAAAAGTTCAAGTGGGTTTCTAAGTTATTTCCCACCTATTTACTCATTTGTCTTGGTCACGAGGTTCTGATTAGCGGGGGAGGTGTTCCAAAGTGTAGGAGTTTGTTCTCCTCTGGAGACAGATTTTCATGGTCTGTTTCCCGCCTTTTCTTTTTACGTCCTTGGGGCGTAAGTGCACTTTGTTCTCTCTCGTTGGGTCAAGGGGTTCGTTGGTTTCTTGATGACGTTTATCACAGCCAAGGAGATGAATCTCCAAGACGCTTCTTTGGGTCTTGTTGTAGGTATTTCTCTGAAGCTGTACCGTTTAAGACGAGTAAAGACGAGATTATGGGGGCTCTTTGGTCTACTGAGGAAGTATATCACAGCCAAGGAGATGAATCTCCGAGACTCTTCATTGGGTTTTGTTGTAGGTATTTCTCCGAAGCTTCATCAATCAAGACAAACAAAGATGGATGTCTTCCTTTGGCCAACGGTGCTTGTCTATCGAAGAGTGTAAAGGATGTTTTTGAAGTCCAAGTCTGTGGCCTGCCTACCGTCGTACGCCACCAACACATTATTGCCAGCCGATGCATTTACCTTGTTGTTTTAGATTATGTTATTGGTAGTATTTTCGTGTTTTATGCTGTTGTTTATAGGTATGGTTTAGTGAGCCGTACCACCACAATGTAAAACACTTTTTTTACCGTTGCCAAAAAAAAAAAAAAAAAAAAAAAAGGTTTGGTATGTAAATATGTAATGCTAAACCATACGACTGTAATAATTTTAAGTACCATGATTGCTGCATCTTGAAGTTTTGTTTTAATTGTTTACTTTGTTTGAACAAATAGTTTCCCTTTAATACTAAAACTGATCAAATATCATTTCACTTGAATATATAAGACAAATAGACTCTTCTCCCCTATCCATTCTGTTTTTGCCTTATCCCTGCTACTTCATCCGTATTAGGTTTAAGACGGATACACCCTTCTTAAAAGAGAGTTTGTGTTATTTGAATACGGCATGAATTAAGCATTGTCTTTTTAGTTAGATAAGCTTGTAAATTTGTAGGTCATTTATTTCATCAGATCTTTATTACTATATTAGTCCCCTTTATACTTAGGTAGTGGTGTTAGCTTTTATTATGAATGCTAAACATGTTAAAAGTTATCTTTGGCTTTGTTTCTTTATGACTAATAATTGTGTATAATCATGTTATGATCATTCCTGTGTTTCTTTTACCCCATGGTTGAAATTTGATTTATTTAGCATTAGTTTGTGTTTATGTAAGTTTGTTCATTTAGCTACCATACTTGGTCTCGTACATGTTACAATGCTAAGTATATAACATGGATTTTTATTTAGCTTGATAATGTGTTTACTGTACATTCTATGATACTTAGCTACGGCAATTGAAGTTGTTCATTGTAAAAATAGATTATTGACCATGACTTAAACTTGGTTAATTTGAGTTTGTTTTGATGATAATTAATACCCCCATGACCTCATTTGGAATAATCCTTGAATAAGCCTTGTAACTATTCGAAACTAAATGGCTTATCTCTTATAACTGTAAATAAGTTGGTTTTACATGTGTGAATAGATGAAACATAAACATGTTTGACCATGAGTATTTAATGATTGATGATGTTTACATGGAGTAGCTTACTAATTATATGCACCCGTGTATGATGTTGTGGGTTGTGGCCAGTGAGCTTGTTCTTCTTGATCTCAAATGTTCTTACGTGCTTGAACTTGGTTAATGGTGCATTAACTGTTAATGGGTGCAAAGAACGCTTCCCTTAACTTTGGCTATACATTATTGTGTAATATATTACCTTACTAACCCTTGTCAATTAGTGTTTTTCAACTCTGAAGTTTTTGAGGCCAAACGTTTTAAAAGGCGGGGAGAATATAACGCACCGTAATTTTCTATAATTAAATATTAATTTATGATATCATATCTAAATGTAAAACTTATATTGTTAGTCTTTGAACCTTACTTTACTATGTTTCTCATTCACCCACCTATAAACGGCTTAACACGTGTGTAAAACTCTACCTTTGTTTTAGTGTTCACATTCTTCTCCGAGTTTGATATTTGTATGTGATAGTTTCTCCCCTTCTTTTCATCTTTCTAATGATTCAAATTTGTCCTTTTTTCTCTTTCTATTTATCTGCGTCTTAACATTCATTGAGCTCTAAACTTGAGGTCAATTTTCGAGTTGTAGCTTAATATCTCCGGTACTTGGGTTTCTAGAGTATTCGGATTTCTACCTCTATTTTCTTCTATAGTCACCAACAACTTGTCTTTCACTTTCAACCGTTATTTGTGACACTTTTACATCGAAAGAGTTACTAGCCGGTTTATAAGTTATCGCTTTGAAATTAAACTACTTTCTATATCATTAATTTTAATTAAAAATTTTGTGAACTTCAATTTGTTTTCGTTTTTAATTGTTGGATTTGTTCGTCCTCGTTCTCAGGCTTTAGGATTTTTAAGTTTTAAGGACGAAACTTTTTAACAGGTGGGGAGAATGTAACACCCCATGTTTTTAAATAGTTAAATATTAAATTATAATGTTATATCGTGATTTAAAGTTTATACTTTAGCCTTCGACCTCAATTTTATTTATTTTCTTAATTTACGTACTTTTTATACGGGTTGAAACATGTGTATACCATCATACTATTTGGTTTAATTGATAAGAATACTCTGAACTATAGGGGTCCTGCTCAAAATACACTAAACTATGTTTTAACTACCAATATACCGTACTATTAGACACCTTCTCTTTGAATATAATTGGCGTCTTTAAAACTTGTTGTAGCAGGTTATTGTTCATGGGGCCCACTATTAGCCCCTTAAATCTAATTCATCTTTCCCCTCTTCTATTCTTATTCACTACAAAAAAAATAAAATTCAAAGCTTTGTCTCTCTCTTACTCTCTCCTCTGTTGCCAACGGTAATTTATCTCTCCCCTTATTACTTCCCCTCTGAATTGTGGCTCAAATGAAGCGGCCATCATCCTCTTCATCAAATTCAACTTGTTCGAAAACTTCAAATGTCGTTTTGTGCAATCATAACTTGGGTGCTGTTTTGAAGACGACAAATAAGGGACCAAATACCGGAAAGAAGTTTTATGGATGTCTATTATGGCCTGTAAGTTCAATTATTTAATCTCTTTTGTTGTCATTGTTCATAACTTGGGTGCTGTTTTGTGCGACTATGTTTTGGTAATTTTTTTCTGCCATTTAATTTGTTGAAGCAGAATACTTGTGGTTTTTTTCACTTGGAGGAGGAATTGCATCTGGAAATTGAAGATGAAATCAAGATTTGTGAGGCAAAATTGAAGAAACTGAAAAAGAAGAATGAAAAATTGAAATTTGAGGTGATGAAGTTGAAGGTTGAAGTAGATAAACATGCCAAAGGAGAGAAAATTGTAATGTTTGGATTAATAGCTTCTTGGATTATATTTGCATTTAGTTGGTTGTTTAGGAGTTGAATGTATTCAAGCAATAATCCTTGGTTAGGAGTTGAATGTATTCAAGCAATAATGAATGTATGAAAGTGAAAACAATCTCTTGAAGTAATGCAATTTCATTTCATGGCAAACAACTTGTCTGATTACATTACTTAATCCTTGTCTGATAGCATTCACCAAAACAAGTCTCTTTCTACTACATTCCTCACAAGAAAATCAAGTCCTAAAACATGGTAATATTACATAGACTACTGTTCTTATCAGTTACATAACCACATCTATTCTTCATTTATTTTACTGGTTCACTGATTGTTGAGTAGTGATTCCATCCAAAATGCTCCTTGGACCAGTTGTACTGCCCACAACCTGTCAAAAAAATCAATGAAAAAGCTAATTATCCATTCTTAACATAATATATTCACAAATGGTTATTAATGAAAATAGCTATATTATCCACTTACATTTGTATAAGCGTTTCCTGATTCATCAATAAGAACTCCAAGTCCTTGTGGAGCCTGCAATGACAAAATAACAAGCTCTCAATTCACAAGTAATTATCCTATTCAAATAAAAGTACTTATCTTATTCAAATACAAGTACTTACCCTTCTCCCTCCACCTCTTCCTGATCTTCCTCCACCTCTTCCTGTTCTTCCTCCACCCCTGGCAGCAGTTCTTCCTCCTCCTGCAGAAGCACCTCTTCCTGTCCTTATAGTTCTTCCTCCTCTACCAGTTCTTGTTGGTTGTGCTGTTGCTCTATGGCGATCTTCAGAGGCTGGTTGTGGTGTCTCATTCACATATGGCCCAACTGATTTCCTAGGTCTTCCCATTGGCCTCTTGGGAGGGGGTGGTAGTTGCTTGTCCTTGTCAGAGCACTTTCTTTTGTTATGAGATTTGGACTTGCAAACAGAGCAAGTCATCTCTATACCATGTTTGGTCAACTTACCTGATTTTTTAGGGTTCTCAAATGGGTCCCTTCTTCTTTTTCTCCTAGGTCTACCAGGTCCTATCTTAATGGGTGGAGGATTCAGTGGCAACTAAACCTTTGGCCAATACCTCTGGCCTAGACATGGACTAATTGACAGATTGTAAGACCTTAGATATGCTTCTTCTTTATACTTGTCATGCACATAATCCTCTACCTCACATGATATATCAAAAATAGCTGCCACATCATAAAAGCATGGGATACTTGTTAAATCCCATTTTCTACATGTACAAGTCCTTGCCTCTATGTCAACAGTGAAGGCTTCTATTCCATACGTTACCTGAAAGATTGTTGGACTAGATGGTAAAACTTTACATTGTGCAGCTTTGTCCTTCACCAATTCTAGTCTTTCTTGCACCCTTGGACAAACAACATGGGTGCTTCTCTCCATTTCTGTCTTTTCCACCAGTCTCTTCATCAAGGATGACCTTATCTCTTCAAGCATGTAAATAACATGTTTTACTCTAGCATCAATGATGAAAGCATTAAATGTCTTTGCCATATTGCTTACTATGACGTCATTTTTTGTGTGTGTCTGAATAAATGCCTTACAAAACAATTGAGGTCTACATGCTATGAAGGCTTCAGCAGCCTTATGGTCAGTCTCCTTAAGAGCTTGTAATGCATCCTCAAAATCAGCCTCATTGTATGCCTTAGCACAACTCCAGAAATGGAGCTTCATTTCCTCACCCCTATAGGTTTTGTGCCAATTAGCAAAAATATACCTAGCACAATGCCTATGTTCTGCCCTAGGGAACTCCTTAGCAACCATTGTCACAATACTCTGTTATGTAAACAAAGAGATCATTAGATTTGTACTAATAAACTATAAATAATAACATCAAAATGGTAACTGTTAATGGACAAACCTGATGCTGATCTGAAATAATTGTCCTCCCCTCACTATTTTATTCTCCCAAACTGGCTTTTAACTGTTGAAAAAACCACTCATAGCTCTCATTATTCTCACCCTCAACAACTGCCCAAGCTAGAGGGTACATTTGCTCATTACCATCCCTTCCAATAGCAGATATTAGTTGCCCTCCCAAGAAAGTCTTCAAAAAACATGCATCAACACATAATATCTTCCTACAACTAAGTAGCCACCCTTTTTTGAGAGCATCAAAACATACAAAAAATCTCTGAAATACTGCAGAGTTTGATGTTATAGTAGGGTTGATAAACAAAGGGAAGGTACTAGTAGGGTTGCCTTGTGCAAGAGCTGCTATGTAACTCCCTCTCCTGCTATAATGTTCTTTCATTGAACCATGAAGCAGTTTGTGTGCATAGTACTTCAATTTGTAAGCAAAGTCTTTCTTAATTATAATCTTATAACCTTATATGCTTTTCTCACAGTTTCTATGATATCTTTGGCAGACCAATGTGGATTGGGTTTAAATACATCAAGAAACTGTTTTACTAGCCAAGTAGATTTAAGTTGTCTGTTACTTTCCATTGTCCTACGACAAGTGTGGTGATAATCCACTGTCTTCACAAGAAAACAAGCTGATTTATTATCCCAACTACCATATAGTTTGAATGGACAACCTTTTTTGCATCTAACCCTAAGTTTTTTTCCATGTGTTTTATCACTTATATCAAAAGTGAGATCCCTACCTTGAGCTACTGCATACCTTGTCACAGATTCCTTGAACAAATCACTAGTTGGGAATCTAATTCCTACACACCATTTCAGCTTTGAGTAGCTAGTCAGTGCTATCATTAACCACAGGGACAATACAACTCTTTCTTTCACCAGGCACACTCTCCTCATCACTCTCACCAAGAGTGTCCTCCTCATCTCCATTATCATCATAATCACTGAGGTGCACCTCAGATTTGTTTGAAGAATTGATTTTATTCAAAGTTTTATGTCCAATAAGCTTACCAAATGCAGCTTCAGTTTGTAGTTGATGTGCAATCTTTAGGGCATTTGCATTCCAAGCTTTTAGTTTTACTCTTGCTTCAAGCAGTTCATCATCATCATCATCATCATCATCCACATTATTCAAAACATCAAGTAGTGCTTCCTCCTCAGCTAATTATTTTTCTACACCCTCACTTAAATCATCATCATCACTATCTCCTATATCCCCTTTAGGAACATAACCTGGATCCTCTTCGTCACCCTCACTTAAATCATCAAACCACTCATTAAATTTCAAACCTGCTTCATCAGCTCTTTCTTCATAATCATTAAACAGATCTGCTATTGTAATGTCATTTAAATCATAAGATGGTCCAGGAATGTCAATTACTAATGTTTGGTGTGGTTGTAGATCTTCAACAGTTGGAGATGTTTTTTCAGAGGCTTTTTCAGGCTTTTTTTGTTTAGAAGAAAATCTGGGTGAGGTTCTAACAACAGATGAGCTTGTAATAGAGCATTTTTTGGGAGATTTGAATGCTGTTTTTTTAGAATTTTTAGGAGTAGCTGTGGTTTTTTTACGAGCAGCTGAGGTTGGTTTATGAGCAGTTGCTTTATGAGTGACTGGGGTTGCTGTTTTAGGGTTATAAATGAAGGGGATGACTCAGGTGGTCCCTCCTTTTGAAAAGTATTAAGAACACTTTTGGCATCTACCTTTCTTCTAGGTGTGTATTTTGCTGGTTTATTAACAACACTACCATTACCAACTTCTTCTATCCAAACCATTAACTGACCAACATCTTTCAGAGGTATAACATAACATTTAACCACTCTTTGGACTCCCAGCCAAATTACATATAATTTGTACATCTCTATCATCAAATGCTCTCCTCAACCCCTTACTTTCATTCATGAAGAATATACCATCTACATCCCTCTTAAACTCACCAGATTTTTCAGCTTCTTCAATCAAGGTAAACCACCCCATCTCATCAGGATCAACATTCACTGTCCTAAAAGTCCTACCCGTATATACCAAGGAATATTCATCCCTTTTAAAGTAGTCACCATACCATAATTTCAATGTCACAATGTTTAACTTATCACCATAAATTACCAATTAAATAAAAAAACCAATTAACAATATATTAGATTAAGCTACAAATAAAAGATCAATTAAACCCTAATGGCGTCTTGAAGAAGCTTGAATTAGGAGAAGTTGAAAGGTAAAAAAGAGATGGGAGATAGGTTAAAAGAAGCAGTCAAGATGTTAAAAGTGGTTTTAAAATAAAGGTGACCTGCTTATCAGATCACCAGTCACTCTATTCTAATATAGGCGAAGGTGTCTAATAGTACGGTATATTGGTAGTTAAAACATAGTTTAGTGTATTTTGAGCAGGACCCCCCATAGTTCAGAGTATTCTTATCAATTAATCCTACTATTTTTAGCCTAACAACTATTTTTATCAATCTCGATATTCTTATTAAGTGATAAACGCTTAACCCGTTTTACGATCGGATCATCCTAATTATGGAATAATAGACCCAAGAGCCCACATTAACCCAAATAAAGGAGATAAGACTAAACCTATACCTAACACTAAATTGCTCTGCCTTGCCTTGCGCCTTGTCCAGTCCGACTATCCCTCTTTAGTGCTCCTCCTCATTCCTCCTCCATGTTTTGCTTCTTCTAATCCTCCCGACACACTCATCAGCATCTCGCCATCATCATTGCGCCTCCCTCGGTGTATCTGTCATGCATATTTGTCACTTATTCCTTAATTCTAATTGGGTTTACTACGGCACGGTGATACGGACCCATATATAATTATGGACGACTTGGGAAGCATTATGATGAGGTAACTTGGCTAACCCTTAATTGTATTTTAGTCTTTAAGCCATGATTGTATGATGTTGGATGTGTTTAGCTTGATCTGGATGCCTCCTTGTTTGTATATTGATATTTAAAGTTGTTGACTGGATTAATTTTATTGATGTTCTGATGGATTATTGGAAAATTAAATACACGCGAGTGTGGTAATAGGTTTGCAGTGAACTCTTAAGTTGCTAGTTTTCCATTAACGTGGGTCGATAATGAACTATTAAGTACGACAAATTTTATCATGTAAGTTACGGTAATATTGCTTGAATTGAGTTCCTGTTGGTATAGCCTTACGAATATAGAGGCTTTGTTCTTCTGCTACAGACATGGTCTGATCATCTGAAAGTACAACAGCTCGCCTGACTTATTCTGCCCGAATTGGGCCTCTCGTTTTCGTCTTGATTAGCTATTCTTTGATTGTTAACTTTGCTACTCGTACCACTACTTATGCGTGCACTCATTTGTGGTGGTAATGCATAGAATGTGTTGAAATTAACTCGTAAATAGTGTGCTCATATGGTAAGAATGAGGTCTGACTTGAATTGTGTCCGGTTATCTAAGTGTTCATTTGTTGTATTAATTATAAACCCACATAGTATGGATTATTTCCGAGTGAAATTGACGATTCAAACTTGTAAATATTTTGGTGACTTGTGAATAACGAACTTAAAAATGAATTGATTCACCTCTTTTCTTGTATGGTTACAAGTAATTATATTTGAGTCTAGTTGAGAGGTAGCAAGACGGGTGTTTTGACCCCCCTTGTTTTGGAACATGTGCCACCCGTTGATGGGTTACCACTTCGTGGGCAGATCCTCGTGCCATATTGTTGGTACTAGGTCCACGAGGTCGCTCCATCGAGTAGCCGCAGTTACTTGATTTGAGACTATGGGATTGGTTTACCGTTTAGGTTTACCGGTTGTTGAATCGGGTATAATTGGTACTCG